>NC_086448.1:659978399-661178399 GCF_028390025.1 Pseudophryne corroboree
CTATCTAGATCTATAAATATCGACTGTGGGCAGCAAGTGAGTTAGAGTAGTGAGATACAGTAGTACTCCTCCTAATAATGCTCCCCAAAAATACTGGTGTCTCTCTCTTCTCTAAACGGAGAAGGACTGCCAGCCACGTCCTCTGCCCTAGTGACTCTCAATGCACGTGTGAATAATGGGCGGCGACGCTACGCTCCTTAGATAGAATCCGAGTCTCGCAAGTTGCAACGTGACCTGTCCTGAAGTGACCACCAGTTTAATAATCAATCACCACCAGTTTAATATATATATATATATATATATAATTGTATATAATATATATATATATATATAATATTGTATACCACCTACCCGTGGTTTTTTTTTTTTTCATTCTTCTTTATACATACTACTATAGTAGCTTACTGTAGCAGTCTGCGGTGCTGTGCTGACCTGACAGTGTCCAGCAGGTCCGTCATCAGTCATTACATAATAAATATATATAGTACCTGTCCGGCTGCAGTACTAGTGATATTATATTGATTTCATCTCATTATCAATAATTTATCATCCAGTCTAGACTCTATATTAGCAGCAGACACAGTACGTCAGTCCACGGCTGTAGCTACCTCTGTGTCGGCACTCGGCAGTCCATCCATAATTGTATACCACCTACCCGTGGTTTTTTTTTTCTTTCTTCTTTGTACATACTACTATAGAGTATAGTAGCTTACTGTAGCAGTCTGCGGTGCTGCTGAGCTGACAGTGTCCAGCAGGTCCGTCATCAGTCATCATTACCTAATAAATATATTATCTACCTGTCCGGCTGCAGTACTAGTGATATTATATATACATACATATATATATTGATTTCATCTCATTATCAATCATCCAGTCTATATTAGCAGCAGACACAGTACGTTAGTCCACGGCTGTAGCTACCTCTGTGTCGGCACTCGGCAGTCCATCCATAATTGTATACCACCTACCCGTGGGTTTTTTTTTCTTTCTTCTTTGTACATACTACTATAGAGTATAGTAGCTTACTGTAGCAGTCTGCGGTGCTGCTGAGCTGACAGTGTCCAGCAGGTCCGTCATCAGTCATCATTACCTAATAAATATATTATCTACCTGTCCGGCTGCAGTACTAGTGATATTATATATACATACATATATATATTGATTTCATCTCATTATCAATCATCCAGTCTATATTAGCAGCAGACACAGTACGTTAGTCCACGGCTGTAGCTACCTCTGTGTCGGCACTCGGCAGTCCATCCATAATTGTATACCACCTACCCGTGGTTTTTTTTTTTCTTTCTTCTTTGTACATACTACTATAGTATAGTAGCTTACTGTAGCAGTCTGCGGTGCTGCTGAGCTGACAGTGTCCAGCAGGTCCGTCATCAGTCATCATTACCTAATAAATATATTATCTACCTGTCCGGCTGCAGTACTAGTGATATTATATATACATACATATATATATTGATTTCATCTCATTATCAATCATCCAGTCTATATTAGCAGCAGACACAGTACGTTAGTCCACGGCTGTAGCTACCTCTGTGTCGGCACTCGGCAGTCCATCCATAATTGTATACCACCTACCCGTGGTTTTTTTTTTTCTTTCTTCTTTGTACATACTACTATAGTATAGTAGCTTACTGTAGCAGTCTGCGGTGCTGCTGAGCTGACAGTGTCCAGCAGGTCCGTCATCAGTCATCATTACCTAATAAATATATTATCTACCTGTCCGGCTGCAGTACTAGTGATATTATATATACATACATATATATATTGATTTCATCTCATTATCAATCATCCAGTCTATATTAGCAGCAGACACAGTACGTTAGTCCACGGCTGTAGCTACCTCTGTGTCGGCACTCGGCAGTCCATCCATAAGTATACTAGTATCCATCCATCTCCATTGTTTACCTGAGGTGCCTTTTAGTTGTGCCTATTAAAATATGGAGAACAAAAATGTTGAGATTCCAAAATTAGGGAAAGATCAAGATCCACTTCCACCTCGTGCTGAAGCTGCTGCCACTAGTCATGGCCGAGATGATGAAATGCCAGCAACGTCGTCTGCCAAGGCCGATGCCCAATGTCATAGTACAGAGCATGTCAAATCCAAAACACCAAATATCAGTAAAAAAAGGACTCCAAAACCTAAAATAAAATTGTCGGAGGAGAAGCGTAAACTTGCCAATATGCCATTTACCACACGGAGTGGCAAGGAACGGCTGAGGCCCTGGCCTATGTTCATGGCTAGTGGTTCAGCTTCACATGAGGATGGAAGCACTCAGCCTCTCGCTAGAAAACTGAAAAGACTCAAGCTGGCAAAAGCACCGCAAAGAACTGTGCGTTCTTCGAAATCCCAAATCCACAAGGAGAGTCCAATTGTGTCGGTTGCGATGCCTGACCTTCCCAACACTGGACGTGAAGAGTAGTGTTCATTCTAGCACCCTGCACCTTTCAAAATCCATGCAGTTCTCCTTTCCTGCATGGGGTGTCGCTCTCTGCTCTGGTGCTTCTCAGAACACTCTGGTCTGTATCTCAGCACTGAAATACAGACCTGAGTGTGCTGAGAAGCACCAGAGGAGAGAGCGACACCCCAGGCAGGAAAGAGGAACTGCACATGTTTTGAAAGGTGCAGGGTGCTAGAATGAACACTAAAGAGCATGCGCCTTCCACCATTTGCACGCCCCCTGCAAGTGCTGGAAGGAGCACCCGCAGTCCAGTTCCTGATAGTCAGATTGAAGATGTCAGTGTTGAAGTACACCAGGATGAGGAGGATATGGGTGTTGCTGGCGCTGGGGAGGAAATTGACCAGGAGGATTCTGATGGTGAGGTGGTTTGTTTAAGTCAGGCACCCGGGGAGACACCTGTTGTCCGTGGGAGGAATATGGCCGTTGACATGCCTGGTGAAAATACCAAAAAAATCAGCTCTTCAGTGTGGAGGTATTTCAACAGAAAAGCGGACAACAGGTGTCAAGCCGTGTGTTGCCTTTGTCAAGCTGTAATAAGTAGGGGTAAGGACGTTAACCACCTCGGAACATCCTTCCTTATACGTCACCTGCAGCGCTTTCATAATAAGTCAGTGACAAGTTCAGAAACTTTGGGCGACAGCGGAAGCAGTCCACTGACCAGTAAATCCCTTCCTCTTGTAACCAAGCTCACGCAAACCACCCCACCAACTCCCTCAGTGTCAATTTCCTCCTTCCCCAGGAATGCCAATAGTCCTGCGGCCATGTCACTGGCAATTCTGACGAGTCCTCTCCTGCCTGGGATTCCTCCGATGCATCCTTGCGTGTAACGCCTACTGCTGCTAGCGCTGCTGTTGTTGCTGCTGGGAGTCGATGGTCATCCCAGAGGGGAAGTCGTAAGCCCACTTGTACTACTTCCAGTAAGCAATTGACTGTCCAACAGTCCTTTGCGAGGAAGATGAAATATCACAGCAGTCATCCTGCTGCAAAGCGGATAACTGAGGCCTTGACAACTATGTTGGTGTTAGACGTGCGTCCGGTATCCGCCGTTAGTTCACAGGGAACTAGACAATTTATTGAGGCAGTGTGCCCCCGTTACCAAATACCATCTAGGTTCCACTTCTCTAGGCAGGCGATACCGAGAATGTACACGGACGTCAGAAAAAGACTCACCAGTGTCCTAAAAAATGCAGTTGTACCCAATGTCCACTTAACCACGGACATGTGGACAAGTGGAGCAGGGCAGGGTCAGGACTATATGACTGTGACAGCCCACTGGGTAGATGTATGGACTCCCGCCGCAAGAACAGCAGCGGCGGCACCAGTAGCAGCATCTCGCAAACGCCAACTCTTTCCTAGGCAGGCTACGCTTTGTATCACCGCTTTCCAGAATACGCACACAGCTGAAAACCTCTTACGGCAACTGATGAAGATCATCGCGGAATGTCTTACCCCAATTGGACTCTCCTGTGGATTTGTGGCATCGGACAACGCCAGCAATATTGTGTGTGCATTAAATATGGGCAAATTCCAGCACGTCCCATGTTTTGCACATACCTTGAATTTGGTGGTGCAGAATTTTTTAAAAAATGACAGGGGCGTGCAAGAGATGCTGTCGGTGGCCAGAAGAATTGCGGGACACTTTCGGCGTACAGGCACCACGTACAGAAGACTGGAGCACCACCAAAAACTACTGAACCTGCCCTGCCATCATCTGAAGCAAGAAGTGGTAACGAGGTGGAATTCAACCCTCTATATGCTTCAGAGGTTGGAGGAGCAGCAAAAGGCCATTCAAGCCTATACAATTGAGCACGATATAGGAGGTGGAATGCACCTGTCTCAAGCGCAGTGGAGAATGATTTCAACGTTGTGCAAGGTTCTGATGCCCTTTGAACTTGCCACACGTGAAGTCAGTTCAGACACTGCCAGCCTGAGTCAGGTCATTCCCCTCATCAGGCTTTTGCAGAAGAAGCTGGAGACATTGAAGGAGGAGCTAACACGGAGCGATTCCGCTAGGCATGTGGGACTTGTGGATGGAGCCCTTAATTCGCTTAACAAGGATTCACGGGTGGTCAATCTGTTGAAATCAGAGCACTACATTTTGGCCACCGTGCTCGATCCTAGATTTAAAGCCTACCTTGGATCTCTCTTTCCGGCAGACACAAGTCTGCTGGGGTTGAAAGACCTGCTGGTGAGAAAATTGTCAAGTCAAGCGGAACGCGACCTGTCAACATCTCCTCCTTCACATTCTCCCGCAACTGGGGGTGCGAGGAAAAGGCTCAGAATTCCGAGCCCACCCGCTGGCGGTGATGCAGGGCAGTCTGGAGCGACTGCTGATGCTGACATCTGGTCCGGACTGAAGGACCTGACAACGATTACGGACATGTCGTCTACTGTCACTGCATATGATTCTCTCACCATTGAAAGAATGGTGGAGGATTATATGAGTGACCGCATCCAAGTAGGCACGTCACACAGTCCGTACTTATACTGGCAGGAAAAAGAGGCAATTTGGAGGCCCTTGCACAAACTGGCTTTATTCTACCTAAGTTGCCCTCCCACAAGTGTGTACTCCGAAAGAGTGTTTAGTGCCGCCGCTCACCTTGTCAGCAATCAGCGTTCGAGGTTACATCCAGAAAATGTGGAGAAGATGATGTTCATTAAAATGAATTATAATCAATTCCTCCGTGGAGACATTGACCAGCAGCAATTGCCTCCACAAAGTACACAGGGAGCTGAGATGGTGGATTCCAGTGGGGAGGAATTGATAATCTGTGAGGAGGGGGATGTACACGGTGATATATCGGAGGATGATGATGAGGTGGACATCTTGCCTCTGTAGAGCCAGTTTGTGCAAGGAGAGATTAATTGCTTCTTTTTTGGTGGGGGTCCAAACCAACCCGTCATTTCAGTCACAGTCGTGTGGCAGACCCTGTCACTGAAATGATGGGTTGGTTAAAGTGTGCATGTCCTGTTTATACAACATAAGGGTGGGTGGGAGGGCCCAAGGACAATTCCATCTTGCACCTCTTTTTTCTTTAATTTTTCTTTGCGTCATGTGCTGTTTGGGGAGGGTTTTTTGGAAGGGACATCCTGCGTGACACTGCAGTGCCACTCCTAGATGGGCCCGGTGTTTGTGTCGGCAACTAGGGTCGCTTATCTTACTCACACAGCTACCTCATTGCGCCTCTTTTTTTCTTTGCGTCATGTGCTGTTTGGGGAGGGTTTTTTGGAAGGGACATCCTGCGTGACACTGCAGTGACACTCCTAGATGGGCCCGGAGTTTGTGTCGGCCACTAGGGTCGCTTATCTTACTCACACAGCTACCTCATTGCGCCTCTTTTTTTCTTTGCGTCATGTGCTGTTTGGGGAGGGTTTTTTGGAAGGGACATCCTGCGTGACACTGCAGTGACACTCCTAGATGGGCCCGGTGTTTGTGTCGGCCACTAGGGTCGCTTATCTTACTCACACAGCTACCTCATTGCGCCTCTTTTTTTCTTTGCGTCATGTGCTGTTTGGGGAGGGTTTTTTGGAAGGGACATCCTGCGTGACACTGCAGTGACACTCCTAGATGGCCCCGGTGTTTGTGTTGGCCACTAGGGTCGCTTAGCTTAGTCATCCAGCGACCTAGGTGCAAATTTTAGGACTAAAAATAATATTGTGAGGTGTGAGGTATTCAGAATAGACTGAAAATGAGTGTAAATTATGGTTTTTGAGGTTAAAAATACTTTGGGATCAAAATGACCCCCAAATTCTATGATTTAAGCTGTTTTTTAGTGTTTTTTGAAAAAAAACACCCGAATCCAAAACACACCCGAATCCGACAAAAAAAATTCGGTGAGGTTTTGCCAAAACGCGGTCGAACCCAAAACACGGCCGCGGAACCGAACCCAGAACCAAAACGCAAAACCCGAAAAATTTCCGGCGCTCATCTCTAGCTGTCACCCAAAGTTTTTGAACTTGTCAATGACTTCTGATGAATGCGCTCCAGGTGACGTACAGTATAAGGGAGGATGTTCCTAGGTGGTTAACGTCATTACCCCTACTTATTACAGCTTGACAAAGGCAACACACGGCTCGACACCTGTTGTCCGCATTTCTGTTAAAATAATTCCACACCAAAGAGGTGATTTTTTTTGTAATTTGACCAGGCATGTCAATGGCCATATTCGTCCCACGGATAACAGGTGTCTCCCCGGGTGCCTGTCCTAAACAAACCACCTCACCATCAGAATCCTCCTTGTCAATTTCCTCCTCAGCCCCAGCAACACCCATATCCTCATCATGGTGTACTTCAACAGTGACATCTTCAATTTGACTATCAGGAACTGGACTGCGGGTGCTCCTTCCAGCACTAGCAGGGGGCATGCAAATGGTGGAAGGCGCCACCTCTTCCCGTCCAGTGTTGGGAAGGTCAGGCATCACAACCGACACAATTGGACTATCCTTGGGGATTTGTGATTTAGAAGAACGCACAGTTCTTTGCTGTGCTTTTGCCAGCTTAAGTCTTTTCATTTTTCTAGCGAGAGGATGAGTGCTTCCATGCTCATGTGAAGCTGAACCACTAGCCATGAACATAGGACAGGGCCTCAGCCATTCCTTGCCACTCCGTGTCGTAAATGGCATATTGGCAAGTTTACACTTCTCATCAGACACTTTTAATTTTGATTTTTGGGTCATTTTACTGAACTTTTGTTTTTTGGATTTTACATGCTCTCTACTATGACATTGGGCATCGGCCTTGGCAGACGACGTTGATGGCATTTCATCGTCTCGGCCATGACTAGTGGCAGCAGCTTCAGCACGAGGTGGAAGTGGATCTTGATCTTTCCCTATTTTACCCTCCACATTTTTGTTCTCCATTTTTTAATGTGTGGAATTATATGCCAGTAATATGTCAATAGCAATGGCCTACTGTACCATACTGCTATATATTATATACTGGTGGTCAGCAAAATTATGCACTGTACTCCTACTATATATACTGCGCACAACTAAAATGCACCACAGGTATGATTGGATAGTATACTTGATGACACAGAGGTAGGTAGAGCATTGGACTACTGTACCGTACTGCTATATATTATATACTGGTGGTTAGCAAAATTATGCACTGTACTCCTACTATATATACTGCACACAACTAAAATGCACCACAGGTATGGATGGATAGTATACTTGACGACACAGAGGTAGGTAGAGCAGTGGCCTACTGTACCATACTGCTATATATTATATACTTGTGGTCAGCAAAATTATGCACTGTCCTCCTACTACTGCACACAACAACTAAAATGCACCACAGGTATGGATGGATAGTATACTTGACGACACAGAGGTAGGTAGAGCAGTGGCCTACTGTACCGTACTGCTATATATTATATACTGGAGGTCAGCAAAATTATGCACTGTCCTCCTACTACTGCGCACAACAACTAAAATGCACCACAGGTATGGATGGATAGTATACTTGACGACACAGAGGTAGGTAGAGCAGTGTCCTACTGTACCGTACTGCTATATATTATATTCTGGTGGTCAGCAAAATTATGCACTGTCCTCCTACTACTGCGCACAAAAACTAAAATGCACCACAGGTATGGATGGACAGTATACTTGACGACACAGAGGTAGGTAGAGCAGTGGCCTACTGTACCATACTGCTATATATTATATACTGGTGGTCAGAAAAATTATGCACTGTCCTCCTACTATATATACTGCGCACAACAACTAAAATGCACCACAAGTATGGATGGATAGTATACTTGACGACACAGAGGTAGGTAGAGCAGTGGACTACTGTACCGTACTGATATAATGCTGGTGGTCACTGGTCAGCAAAATTCTGCACTGTCCTCCTACTATATACTACAATGCAGCACAGATATGGAGCGTTTTTCATGCAGAGAACGTATAATACTGATGGTCACTGGTCAGCAAAACTCTGCACTGTCCTCCTACTATATAATAGAGATGAGCGCCTGAAATTTTTCGGGTTTTGTGTTTTGGTTTTGGGTTCGGTTCCGCGGCCGTGTTTTGGGTTCGAACGCGTTTTGGCAAAACCTCACCGAATTATTTTTGTCGGATTCGGGTGTGTTTTGGATTCGGGTGTTTTTTTCAAAAAACCCTAAAAAACAGCTTAAATCATAGAATTTGGGGGTAATTTTGATCCCAAAGTATTATTAACCTCAAAAAACATAATTTACACTCATTTTCAGCCTTTTCTGAACACATCACACCTCACAATATTATTTTTAGTCCTAAAATTTGCACCGAGGTCGCTGTGTGAGTAAGATAAGCGACCCTAGTGGCCGACACAAACACCGGGCCCATCTAGGAGTGGCACTGCAGTGTCACGCAGGATGTCCCTTCCAAAAAACCCTCCCCAAACAGCACATGACGCAAAGAAAAAAAGAGGCGCAATGAGGTAGCTGACTGTGTGAGAAAGATAAGCGACCCTAGTGGCCGACACAAACACCGGGCCCATCTAGGAGTGGCACTGCAGTGTCACGCAGGATGTCCCTTCCAAAAAACCCTCCCCAAACAGCACATGACGCAAAGAAAAAAAGAGGCGCAATGAGGTAGCTGTGTGAGAAAGATAAGCGACCCTAGTGGCCGACACAAACACCGGGCCCATCTAGGAGTGGCACTGCAGTGTCACGCAGGATGTCCCTTCCAAAAAACCCTCCCCAAACAGCACATGACGCAAAGAAAAAAAGAGGCGCAATGAGGTAGCTGTGTGAGTAAGATTAGCGACCCTAGTGGCCGACACAAACACCGGGCCCATCTAGGAGTGGCACTGCAGTGTCACGCAGGATGGCCCTTCCAAAAAACCCTCCCCAAACAGCACATGACGCAAAGAAAAAAAGAGGCGCAATGAGGTAGCTGACTGTGTGAGTAAGATTAGCGACCCTAGTGGCCGACACAAACACCGGGCACATCTAGGAGTGGCACTGCAGTGTCACGCAGGATGTCCCTTCCAAAAAACCCTCCCCAAACAGCACATGACGCAAAGAAAAAAAGAGGCGCAATGAGGTAGCTGTGTGAGTAAGATTAGCGACCCTAGTGGCCGACACAAACACCGGGCACATCTAGGAGTGGCACTGCAGTGTCACGCAGGATGTCCCTTCCAAAAAACCCTCCCCAAACAGCACATGACGCAAAGAAAAAAAGAGGCGCAATGAGGTAGCTGTGTGAGTAAGATTAGCGACCCTAGTGGCCGACACAAACACCGGGCCCATCTAGGAGTGGCACTGCAGTGTCACGCAGGATGTCCCTTCCAAAAAACCCTCCCCAATCAGCACATGATGCAAAGAAAAAGAAAAGAAAAAAGAGGTGCAAGATGGAATTATCCTTGGGCCCTCCCACCCACCCTTATGTTGTATAAACAAAACAGGACATGCACACTTTAACCAACCCATCATTTCAGTGACAGGGTCTGCCACACGACTGTGACTGATATGACGGGTTGGTTTGGACCCCCCCCAAAAAAGAAGCAATTAATCTCTCCTTGCACAAACTGGCTCTACAGAGGCAAGATGTCCACCTCATCTTCACCCTCCGATATATCACCGTGTACATCCCCCTCCTCACAGATTATCAATTCGTCCCCACTGGAATCCACCATCTCAGCTCCCTGTGTACTTTGTGGAGGCAATTGCTGCTGGTCAATGTCTCCGCGGAGGAATTGATTATAATTCATTTTAATGAACATCATCTTCTCCACATTTTCTGGATGTAACCTCGTACGCCGATTGCTGACAAGGTGAGCGGCGGCACTAAACACTCTTTCGGAGTACACACTTGTGGGAGGGCAACTTAGGTAGAATAAAGCCAGTTTGTGCAAGGGCCTCCAAATTGCCTCTTTTTCCTGCCAGTATAAGTACGGACTGTGTGACGTGCCTACTTGGATGCGGTCACTCATATAATCCTCCACCATTCTATCAATGTTGAGAGAATCATATGCAGTGACAGTAGACGACATGTCCGTAATCGTTGTCAGGTCCTTCAGTCCGGACCAGATGTCAGCATCAGCAGTCGCTCCAGACTGCCCTGCATCACCGCCAGCGGGTGGGCTCGGAATTCTGAGCCTTTTCCTCGCACCCCCAGTTGCGGGAGAATGTGAAGGAGGAGATGTTGACAGGTCGCGTTCCGCTTGACTTGACAATTTTGTCACCAGCAGGTCTTTCAACCCCAGCAGACCTGTGTCTGCCGGAAAGAGAGATCCAAGGTAGGCTTTAAATCTAGGATCGAGCACGGTGGCCAAAATGTAGTGCTCTGATTTCAACAGATTGACCACCCGTGAATCCTTGTTAAGCGAATTAAGGGCTGCATCCACAAGTCCCACATGCCTAGCGGAATCGCTCCGTGTTAGCTCCTTCTTCAATGCCTCCAGCTTCTTCTGCAAAAGCCTGATGAGGGGAATGACCTGACTCAGGCTGGCAGTGTCTGAACTGACTTCACGTGTGGCAAGTTCAAAGGGCATCAGAACCTTGCACAACGTTGAAATCATTCTCCACTGCACTTGAGACAGGTGCATTCCATCTCCTATATCGTGCTCAATTGTATAGGCTTGAATGGCCTTTTGCTGCTCCTCCAACCTCTGAAGCATATAGAGGGTTGAATTCCACCTCGTTACCACTTCTTGCTTCAGATGATGGCAGGGCAGGTTCAGTAGTTTTTGGTGGTGCTCCAGTCTTCTGTACGTGGTGCCTGTACGCCGAAAGTGTCCCGCAATTTTTCTGGCCACCGACAGCATCTCTTGCACGCCCCTGTCGTTTTTAAAAAAATTCTGCACCACCAAATTCAAGGTATGTGCAAAACATGGGACGTGCTGGAATTTGCCCATATTTAATGCACACACAATATTGCTGGCGTTGTCCGATGCCACAAATCCACAGGAGAGTCCAATTGGGGTAAGCCATTCCGCGATGATCTTCCTCAGTTGCCGTAAGAGGTTTTCAGCTGTGTGCGTATTCTGGAAAGCGGTGATACAAAGCGTAGCCTGCCTAGGAAAGAGTTGGCGTTTGCGAGATGCTGCTACTGGTGCCGCCGCTGCTGTTCTTGCGGCGGGAGTCCATACATCTACCCAGTGGGCTGTCACAGTCATATAGTCCTGACCCTGCCCTGCTCCACTTGTCCACATGTCCGTGGTTAAGTGGACATTGGGTACAACTGCATTT
Source organism: Pseudophryne corroboree (assembly GCF_028390025.1). Classification (NCBI taxonomy): domain Eukaryota; kingdom Metazoa; phylum Chordata; class Amphibia; order Anura; family Myobatrachidae; genus Pseudophryne; species Pseudophryne corroboree. The sequence goes on from NC_086448.1 coordinate 659,990,059, forward strand.
TTTAGGACACTGGTGAGTCTTTTTCTGACGTCCGTGTACATTCTCGGTATCGCCTGCCTAGAGAAGTGGAACCTAGATGGTATTTGGTAACGGGGGCACACTGCCTCAATAAATTGTCTAGTTCCCTGTGAACTAACGGCGGATACCGGACGCACGTCTAACACCAACATAGTTGTCAAGGACTCAGTTATCCGCTTTGCAGTAGGATGACTGCTGTGATATTTCATCTTCCTCGCAAAGGACTGTTGAACAGTCAATTGCTTACTGGAAGTAGTACAAGTGGGCTTAAGACTTCCCCTCTAGGATGACCATCGACTCCCAGCGGCAACAACAGCAGCGCCAGCAGCAGTAGGCGTTACACGCAAGGATGCATCGGAGGAATCCCAGGCAGGAGAGGACTCGTCAGACTTGCCAGTGACATGGCCTGCAGGACTATTGGCATTCCTGGGGAAGGAGGAAATTGACACTGAGGGAGTTGGTGGGGTGGTTTGCGTGAGCTTGGTTACAAGAGGAAGGGATTTACTGGTCAGTGGACTGCTTCCGCTGTCACCCAAAGTTTTTGAACTTGTCACTGACTTATTATGAATGCGCTGCAGGTGACGTATAAGGGAGGATGTTCCGAGGTGGTTAACGTCCTTACCCCTACTTATTACAGCTTGACAAAGGGAACACACGGCTTGACACCTGTTGTCCGCATTTCTGGTGAAATACCTCCACACCGAAGAGCTGATTTTTTTGGTATTTTCACCTGGCATGTCAACGGCCATATTCCTCCCACGGACAACAGGTGTCTCCCCGGGTGCCTGACTTAAACAAACCACCTCACCATCAGAATCCTCCTGGTCAATTTCCTCCCCAGCGCCAGCAACACCCATATCCTCCTCATCCTGGTGTACTTCAACACTGACATCTTCAATCTGACTATCAGGAACTGGACTGCGGGTGCTCCTTCCAGCACTTGCAGGGGGCATGCAAATAGTGGAAGGCGCATGCTCTTCACGTCCAGTGTTGGGAAGGTCAGGCATCGCAAACGACACAATTGGACTCTCCTTGTGGATTTGGGATTTCAAAGAACGCACAGTTCTTTGCGGTGCTTTTGCCAGCTTGAGTCTTTTCAGTTTTCTAGCGAGAGGCTGAGTGCTTCCATCCTCATGTGAAGCTGAACCACTAGCCATGAACATAGGCCAGGGCCTCAGCCGTTCCTTGCCACTCCGTGTGGTAAATGGCATATTGGCAAGTTTACGCTTCTCCTCCGACAATTTTATTTTAGGTTTTGGAGTCCTTTTTTTTCTGATATTTGGTGTTTTGGATTTGACATGCTCTGTACTATGACATTGGGCATCGGCCTTGGCAGACGACGTTGCTGGCATTTCATCGTCTCGGCCATGACTAGTGGCAGCAGCTTCAGCACGAGGTGGAAGTGGATCTTGATCTTTCCCTAATTTTGGAACCTCAACTTTTTTGTTCTCCATATTTTATAGGCAGAACTAAAAGGCACCTCAGGTAAACAATGGAGATGGATGGATTGGATACTAGTATACAATTATGGACGGACTGCCACGGTTAGGTGGTATAAAAAAACCACGGTTAGGTGGTATATATTATAATAATAATACAATTATGGATGGACGGACTGCCTGCCGACTGCCGACACAGAGGTAGCCACAGCCGTGAACTACCGCACTGTACACTGGTTGATAAAGAGATAGTAGTATACTCGTAACAACTAGTATGACACTATGACGACGGTATAAAGAATGAAAAAAAAAACCACGGTTAGGTGGTATATATTATAATAATAATACAATTATGGATGGACGGACTGCCTGCCGACTGCCGACACAGAGGTAGCCACAGCCGTGAACTACCGCACTGTACACTGGTTGATAAAGAGATAGTAGTATACTCGTAACAACTAGTATGACACTATGACGGTATAAAGAATGAAAAAAAAACCACGGTTAGGTGGTATATATTATAATAATAATACAATTATGGATGGACGGACTGCCTGCCGACTGCCGACACAGAGGTAGCCACAGCCGTGAACTACCGCACTGTACACTGGTTGATAAAGAGATAGTAGTATACTCGTAACAACTAGTATGACACTATGACGGTATAAAGAATGAAAAAAAAAACACGGTTAGGTGGTATATATTATAATAATAATACAATTATGGATGGACGGACTGCCTGCCGACTGCCGACACAGAGGTAGCCACAGCCGTGAACTACCGCACTGTACACTGGTTGATAAAGAGATAGTAGTATACTCGTAACAACTAGTATGACACTATGACGACGGTATAAAGAATGAAAAAAAAACCACGGTTAGGTGGTATATATTATAATAATAATACAATTATGGATGGACGGACTGCCTGCCGACTGCCGACACAGAGGTAGCCACAGCCGTGAACTACCGCACTGTACACTGGTTGATAAAGAGATAGTAGTATACTCGTAACAACTAGTATGACACTATGACGACGGTATAAAGAAAGAAAAAAAAATACCACAGTTAGGTGGTATATATTATAATAATAATACAATTATGGATGGACGGACTGCCTGCCGACTGCCGACACAGAGGTAGCCACAGCCGTGAACTACCGCACTGTACACTGGTTGATAAAGAGATAGTAGTATACTCGTAACAACTAGTATGACACTATGACGACGGTATAAAGAATGAAAAAAAAAACCACGGTTAGGTGGTATATATTATAATAATAATACAATTATGGATGGACGGACTGCCTGCCGACTGCCGACACAGAGGTAGCCACAGCCGTGAACTACCGCACTGTACACTGGTTGATAAAGAGATAGTAGTATACTCGTAACAACTAGTATGACACTATGACGACGGTATAAAGAATGAAAAAAAAACCACGGTTAGGTGGTATATATTATAATAATAATACAATTATGGATGGACGGACTGCCTGCCGACTGCCGACACAGAGGTAGCCACAGCCGTGAACTACCGCACTGTACACTGGTTGATAAAGAGATAGTAGTATACTCGTAACAACTAGTATGACACTATGACGACGGTATAAAGAATGAAAAAAAAACCACGGTTAGGTGGTATATATTATAATAATAATACAATTATGGATGGACGGACTGCCTGCCGACTGCCGACACAGAGGTAGCCACAGCCGTGAACTACCGCACTGTACACTGGTTGATAAAGAGATAGTAGTATACTCGTAACAACTAGTATGACACTATGACGACGGTATAAAGAATGAAAAAAAAACCACGGTTAGGTGGTATATATTATAATAATAATACAATTATGGATGGACGGACTGCCTGCCGACTGCCGACACAGAGGTAGCCACAGCCGTGAACTACCGCACTGTACACTGGTTGATAAAGAGATAGTAGTATACTCGTAACAACTAGTATGACACTATGACGACGGTATAAAGAATGAAAAAAAAACCACGGTTAGGTGGTATATATTATAATAATAATACAATTATGGATGGACGGACTGCCTGCCGACTGCCGACACAGAGGTAGCCACAGCCGTGAACTACCGCACTGTACACTGGTTGATAAAGAGATAGTAGTATACTCGTAACAACTAGTATGACACTATGACGACGGTATAAAGAATGAAAAAAAAACCACGGTTAGGTGGTATATATTATAATAATAATACAATTATGGATGGACGGACTGCCTGCCGACTGCCGACACAGAGGTAGCCACAGCCGTGAACTACCGCACTGTACACTGGTTGATAAAGAGATAGTAGTATACTCGTAACAACTAGTATGACACTATGACGACGGTATAAAGAATGAAAAAAAAACCACGGTTAGGTGGTATATATTATAATAATAATACAATTATGGATGGACGGACTGCCTGCCGACTGCCGACACAGAGGTAGCCACAGCCGTGAACTACCGCACTGTACACTGGTTGATAAAGAGATAGTAGTATACTCGTAACAACTAGTATGACACTATGACGACGGTATAAAGAAAGAAAAAAAAATACCACGGTTAGGTGGTATATATTGTAATACAATTATGGATGGACGGACTGCCTGCCGAGTTCCGACTGCCGACACAGAGGTAGCCACAGCCGTGAACTACCGCACTGTACTGTGTCTGCTGCTAATATAGACTGGTTGATAAAGAGATAGTATACAATACATACAACAATATACTACTATACTGGTGGTCAGGCACTGGTCACCACTAGTCACACTGGCAGTGGCACTCCTGCAGCAAAAGTGTGCACTGTTTAATTTTAAATTAATATAATATTATGTACTCCTGGGGGCTCCTGCTATAACAACCTGCAGTGCTCCCCAGTCTCCCCCACAATTATTATAAGCTTTGCCTTTTATACATTGATGTGCAGCACACTGGGCTGAGCTGAGTGCACACAGACTGAGTCACACTGTGTGACTGGCTGCTGCTGTGTATCGTTTTTTTTCAGGCAGAGAACGGATATAGCAGAGAACGGATATATTATATTAAAATAAATAAAAGTTAACTAACAACAACTGCACTGGTCACTGTGGTAAACTCTGTCTGACTCTGCACAATCTCTCTCTCTCTTCTAATCTAATTTCTAATGGAGAGGACGCCAGCCACGTCCTCTCCCTATCAATCTCAATGCACGTGTGAAAATGGCGGCGACGCGCGGCTCCTTATATAGAATCCGAGTCTCGCGAGAATCCGACAGCGTCATGATGACGTTCGGGCGCGCTCGGGTTAACCGAGCAAGGCGGGAGGATCCGAGTCTGCTCGGACCCGTGAAAAAAACATGAAGTTCGTGCGGGTTCGGTTTCAGAGAAACCGAACCCGCTCATCTCTACTATATAATACTTGTGGTCCCCACAATAAAGCACACTGAGCACAGATATTTGCAGCACACTGAGCACAGATATGGAGCGTTTTTCAGGCAGAGAACGTAGATATTTTCAGCACACTGAGCACAGATATTTGCAGCACACTGAGCACAGATATTTGCAGCACACTGAACACAACTGAGAGAACGCTGCACGTCCTCTCCCTATCATCTCCAATATACGAGTGAAAATGGCGGCGACACGCTGCTCCTGATATAGAATACGAATCTCGCGAGAATACGACAGCGGGATGATGACGTTCGGGTTAACCGAGCAAGGCGGGAAGATTCGAGTCTGCCTCGGAACCGTGTAAAATGGGTGAAGTTCGGGGGGTTCGGATCTGAGGAACCGAACCCGCTCATCTCTAGTTTTGGTTTAGTATCTGTATCTCCTTCATGTTTTGGATTTGGTTTTGCCAAAACCTCCCTTATATATTTTGGAGTTGGATCTGTATTTTTTTTTTTTAAATAATACAATTACCGAAAATCCAGAATTTGGGCCTTTTTTGTGTTACTACAGTATTATTAACTGCAATAACATTAATTTCCACTAATTTCCAGTCAATTTCGAACACCTCACAGGTCACAATATTGTTTTCATCCAGTTTAGGCCAAAATATTGCACAGAGCTAACTGGCTACCTAAGCGACAGCAGTGGGTGCCAAAAACATGTGGCAGTTCAACTTCCAACATGGGACATCTAGGAAACAGAGTGTCATTGCAGTGGAAGACAGGATGGCAGTTTAATATACTATAAAAATGTTTGTTGTCTATGCAAAGGGTTAGGCTGCGGGGTAGGAGAAATAGGGTTAGAATGCGGGGAGGGGGTTAGGGTTAGGTAGTGTGTGGGGGGTTAGGGTTAAGCTGTGGAATGGGATGTTTAGGGGGTTGGTAGGTAGGGTAAGAATACTTACCTGACTCCAGGTGGGATAATCAGCTGCGGGATGCTGGTGTTGGTCTTATGACTGCCAGCATCCCAAACACTGGTGTACAGTTTCACACCATTAAAAAGGACATGCAAAGTTTAACAAACCAAGCACTTCAGTGACAAAGACTGCCACTTTTGTGGCTGAAGTGCTTAGTTTGTTTGGACCCACACTAAACAAACTACTAATGGGCTTAAGTCAGGTTAGATAACAGTGCTGTGAATGATCTTTACAGTGGCAAGATGTCATCATTGTTATTATCCCCATCCATATCAGTGTTTTCATCAACTTCACACTATTTTAATTCATCCCCGCTGGAATCTACCATTACAGAAGTTTCTGTACTTTGATGTAATTGCCATTAAAGGTCTTCCTCATGGAATTTCCAGTTCATTTTGATGAACATCATATTTTCAACATTTTGAGGAAGTAGCCTCCTACGCCGATCATTGACAAGGTTCCTAGCTGTGTTGAAAACTATTTTCTAAGTACACACTGGGTGGTGGGCAGCTCAAGTAATGCATCAGATACATCAGCTGAGCAGCACTGGAGAGGATGGATACTGGACAGATACTTCAGCTGGGCAGCACTGGAGTGGATGGACACTGGACAGATATGTCAGCAGCACCTTAGTGGATGGACACTGGACAGATAGAACAGCTTCTTATTGATCACCAGGACAGCCTATTTTCAGAGTCCTAATCCTGGAGACTATCGCACAATAAATTCAAGCAAAAAAAGATTCCTTATTGCTGCAATTTGTGGCGATAATTAATCTTAATTTTTAGGGACGGTACCCATTTTATAATACATATTCTCCAACATCATGTTTTTATATTATTAAGCAGATTTGTTGATTTTTGTTGTTCGTTGAGATAAATCTGTAATATATTCACTTATATCTAGACAGTAGCTTTATGTCATGATCCATGTCTAGGAGAATTGTGTCTGGTTATAGAACACAGCTGAAAAGCAGACAAAAACATTAAAGTACAGTAGCATCTTCATTCAAATTTAATATAGGAAATTATGTTCAAGAATTTATTATATCATGAGGTCCACCAGAAAAGTTGTTCCTTCGGGCCAGACAATCATAAGTTAAGCAGAAGTAAAATATAACAATAATAGGAACGTGGTTTTATTTCCTCACAAAGCCTGTTGTACTGTAGAAAATGAGAAGCGGTAATAAAATGTTACATGCTAAGAATGATAGGCACAATGACTGCAATGAAATACTCTGCAAGGCCAATCACTTCTGTGTCCCAATTGGCTAATCAGTGCTGCAGATTGAAATCAACAGAACAGATTTGTGGGGCCCAAAGGTAAGCAGGCATGCATCAGTATACTTATGAGTTGCTGATTAAATCCACCACAAAGGTTACTGGCTTAGAAAGCCTCGGGAAGCTAGCATCCTTGTTTCCAGTCCCAAAGGAGCAATAACAGAGCAGCTACAGAAATAACTTAACATATCAATTTGACAAGAGTACAACACTGGTTTGTATTTTCATGTGTAAAAGATGAGTGAGGAGATCTCTTATCTCCTCCTCATGAGACACCCCTGTGTCCATGACTGGCTATTATTAATAAAAATATGTTGGCTGTATTTTTTGTCTGATGCCGTATATATAAATCTTGACCCTCTAATAAATAACAAATAAGACCAGAATGAAAAGTGAAATCAAGGCACATTTATTGTGTTACACCATTTACTACTGATACTAGCAATAAACACAAGGCTGTGTGACTGGGTGAATAAAGTATATAGCACTGATTTATAAATAAAATATATATACAATCAAAGTCGCCATTTTAAAGCTCTCGACACAAGATCCTGGGGTGGAGAGCCTGGTGCAAGAGCAGGATGTGTGACAACGCAGTTTGTATCCTCATGGTCTCTACTGCACTGTGAGGCACCGATTTGCACATTATTGTGCAGTTGGATCAAGAGCCCCAATAATATGATTTGCAATGACTCACAACATCAAGCGTTGTACCCAGTAAATTCACTATGGAGCTGCGTGAACGGTGGCCACCTCTTATGGGAAAGTAGGCAACCATGACATAAACACATCCCAGAGAAACCTCCCATTCACACACAACAGTTTGAAATAAACTTCAACATCTCAGAAAAGAATAAAACTAAAATGTCACTCTCTACTGTTGTGTTTTCTGCAAGAACCTGACCTATGGAGATGAAGGATATGCATTTCCATCTCTCACTAATGTAACTCCTAATGTAAAGCTGTTATGTGCTTTGTAAGTTAGCCCACACGTTGATTCCAGACCAGAGTAGGTTTTATTCAAGTAAACAGGATACATGTGATTAAAATAAACAGCAGTTAATATGATAAGCTATCAATCTCTCCTGGGCTAAGTACTGTTCAGCAGTACCACACTGTGACACTTCAATAACACAGTGACAGCCTTTCTGCATATGGCTTTTATAGAGCCAACAAACAACATGCAACTGCAGTCTAATCAGTCTGGTGACTGAGACATGAGGTTTTTTGACTGATTGACATGCACAATAACCCTCAGTTAAAAGACAGCTTGTAGTGTTTAACCATTTAAATACATGTCAACAGCAAGCATGTCTCTGTTTAGTCTCTGTAGCCATAAATAATCCCCAACAACTGGTTAATAGGGAACACAACATTCCCCTGCAGTCCCAGGCACTAGGACTTCAGTGAGTCGCTGAAGAAAAAAGGAAAGTGAGCCCCATTGATTTAATTGCAATCTATACCAATAAGCACTACTTTTAATTTAATATAGATTGCATTATATAATTGTAAATTTGTAAAAGTGACAGTCCAGTGAACCAATCAAATTCATCAGGGAATCTACAGCAAGAAACGTAGTATTATGTTCATTTGTGCCTAAATAATGAAGTGGCTGAAAATATAAGCATGTTAGTCATCATCCTGTGTGAACTCATGCAACCAATTCCCTCTGAACTTTTCTTACAGTTTACCAGGGACGTGCAGTCAGGGGAGGCAGGGGAGGCAGTGCCTCCCCTGTGATTAATTATTAAAATAATATAAAGAAGATACTTATGACACATATTCTGTGTCATAAGTATCTTCTTTATTTAATTCTAATAATTTTTCTGGGTTAAATGTGTATGGGAGGTACTGATAGCAGTGCGTCCCATACATAATGGAAACGGGACAGAGCTGGGGGGCGGGGCCAAGCACTGGGCTGTAAAAGCCCATTCAAAACAGATGGTGAAAGCGGCACTTCTACAAGTGCCTCGTTGACAGGGACGCCATCCCCATGTCAGCAAGGCACCTGTGATTGGACAGCGGATCCAGTGCTGAATCCACTTGTCCAATCACCCACATGCGGTGCTGGAGGCAGCGGTGAGTGGCGTCTGCAGTGTGTGCCCTCCCCCCCACCCCGTCCTCCTCCGCTGACAGGAGAGGCGTTGTGCGGCTGTTCCCTGTGCGGCTCTCCCCTTCCTCCGCCGGCTCCCTTCCTGTGCGGCTCTCCCCTTCCTCCGCCGGCTCCCTCCCCTGTGTGGCTCTCCTCTTCCTCCGCCGGCTCCCTCCCCCCCTCCTCCGCCGGCTCCGTCCTCCCAGCGTGGCCCTACAGTGTGTGTGGCTCTCCCCAGCAGCAGCAGGTTAGTCTCTCTCTCTCCCTTCCTCTCTCCCCCCCCCCCTCTCTCTCTCTCCCCCTCCCCCCCCCTCTCTCTCTCTCTCTCTCTATCTCCCTCCCCCTCCCTCTCCCTCTCTCTCTCTCCTGCTGTGGATTGAAGTTTGTAAGTATAATTTTCATTTTTACAGTTATCCCCTCCCCTATTGGATTCTACTGGACAAGTGGACGTGACCGGCATGGGATGTAGGTAAGTAATCTGTCTCACATTTTTACAGGTACCCCTATTGGATTCTACTGGACAAGTGGACGTGACCGGCATGGAATGTAGGTAAGTAATCTGTCTCTCATTTATACAGGTACCCCTATTGGATTCTACTGGACAAGTGAATGTGACCGGTGTGGGATGTAGGTAAGTATCTGTGAGCGTGTAAGTGTGTTTTAATACATTTTTACTGTCACGGTGTGTGAGTTGTCTTTTTATTTGGGTATTTTTTTTGTTGCAGAACTACAGGTACCAGCGGGCCCGTTATTTCCCCGCATGCTTGTACTTGAGATTCTCCAAGTACCAGCAAGTGGGGGAGGCTTGCTGGGCCTTGTAGTTCCACAACAAAAAACAATATATATTTTTTTTACACACATGGCTATCAGCCTCCCATCCACCGTTCATGGATGGGGGGACAGCCTCGGGCTTCACCCCTGGCCCTTGGATGCCTGGAGGGGGGGGTGACCCCTTGATTTACGGGGTCCTTACTCCTCCGGGGGTGACTAGTTGGGGGGGGTAATGCCACGGCCGCAGGGACCTACATAAATGTGTCCCCCGGCTGTGGCATTATGTCCCTGGCTAGTGGAGCCCGGTGCTGGTTTTAAAAATACGGGGGACCCCTGCATCTTTTGTCCCCCGTATTTTTGGAATTAGGAATGGACGAAGAGCCCGGTGCTGGTTGTCTAAATACGGGGAACCCCTGTACAATTTTTTCCCAGTATTTAAACAACCAGGACCGGCTCAAAGAGCCCTAGGCTGGTTATACTTAGGAGGGGGGACCTCACACATTTTTTTTTTTACATTTTTTAACCCATTCAGACCCTTCTCCATTAAGTTAATGGAAGCCCTGGACAACAAAATTGCATTCATGTCCTCCTCCCATCCCTTCCCAGTCCCAAACACTAATTTTATTTCCATAAAAATGTACAATATATCACAAGTATGATGAGCAGGCAGGCAGAGGGCACTGGCGGCATTGGACTGAGATGCAAATTAGTGGCGGAGGGCTGGGTCAGTTGATGGTGGGCGAGTTTGTAAGCCATTGGTGGTGGCAGCGGGCATCGGCTCATAGGCAGTAGCGGGCATTGGCTCGGCGGCAGTAGGGGTCATCGGCAGGATTCAGTGGACATTATGGCTGTAGTGCTTCACCAGCCACTGACCTCACCGCACGCCACTGCAGTTTACATTATATGCAGAGGCGGATTTAGGGGTAAGAGCACCACTAGGCACAACAGCAACAGCCGCCCTTTCATCTGCCTAATTTTATTATTTCTATTGATTGGTTATAAGCCCTCAATTGATGATAGCCAATTTAATAGAATAAAAAAAGCCACTATGACATTTTGTTATTATTAATTATGTATACATATTTACTAAGTAGGACAGCTTACAGGGACATTATGTGCATATCCTACCCACTTACACTCCATTCAAGATGGCATATGGCACAGTACAGTGGAAATATTTTGCAGTTACTGGTACTTTTTGGGCTGATGTTACAAACACAAGCATCCAAGTGCCGCACTCAAACAAGTGCCGCCCCTAGGCACGTGCCACCAATGACGGACTTAGTGGGGGGCTACTAGGGTGAACGCCCCACCTACAGATACCAGCGCCAGGATGGATGGCCAGGTCCTGCCGCGACGATCATCTGCGGCAGCTGCAGCCAGCCGCTGGCTGCGGCTACCGCAGATGATCGTTGCGGCGGGCGGAAGTACTGTACGGCGGGTGCACTCCGCCACTCCAGACAAAGACAGGCATTGTCATCATTGCAGGGGCTTGTCTGAGAGATCATTTTAGTTATCCTCTCAGTTTCAGTGTTTTTTAAAGTATAATGTAAGTGTTTTTTCTTAGGTTAAAATCTACTTTGTAATCTATTTAATGTATTTTCACAGTTATCATTAAATTAAGTTTAAGCTTTATATTTACTACCTGTAATGCTGCTTTTAGGCATTCCTTATTATTAAATACGTTATTTGAATTAAATTTGTTCTCCTGCTTGCCCTGGCCCCTAGCGCCTTGCAAGATGCTCTCAGACTCTCAGCGGCAGCGGCAGGGGGATGCCGGCGCTAGGATGGATGGTCAGAATGGATGGTCGTTACCAAGCATGAGAACAAATTGAATTCCCATTTCCCAGTGGGAGGAGCTATGATTAGGGGGAGGAGTCATAATTCTTAAACCGCCCCCACCTAAAAGTTTAGTCTAGAGCCGCCACTGTGTGCCACCCTTGCTTAGTGGGAAATTTGCCACTGATTATATTGATTATAAGTTGTAAACAATATTTTTTTGTTTTGTGGTGGGAAAGTAACCAGTTATGTGTTACATTGTTGTTAGTAAATTGTCAGCACGCAGTAATCTGTCAGGCCCATATATTTAGAGAGTAGGTTAGACTACGGAAGATTTGCACAGTGAGCAGGCCTGTTACTTTGTTTTCTCATTTCTGCTTCACCATACTGCTACCCATTTACCAACACAAATGTCCAGATGCAGTACTGGTGGGAGTCAAACTGTTGGTACAGAATGTAGGTGCAATCAGCATGTTGCAGAGCCATGTATGTGCTGCAGCATAATACTGTTAGTAGTATACTTGCCGACTTTCTTTAAACCCACTCTTGGAGAGTCCCAACACACTCCGATGGCTAGGGGCATTGCTCCGTATTCATATTATTGTGGCCACGCAACCACTGTTTAAGGACGCAATTTGCGCCATCTACACAGTGGGGTGTTGGGTTAGGATGACATGATTCAATAAAAAATCCCCTGGTCGACCACCTCAGTCGGGAAGTGGGTGGCACTAGGAGACGGACCAACTTTTTTGGGAGGCTGGGAGACCCTTCAGATATTAGACCCTTTACTGGATCTTCTTTGACAGTTGGCAAGTATGATTGTAAGCCTGACCTGTAGGCAAAGAGCTGGGCTAGCAAGTGTTAAACTGACATGCAGCATGTGATACATTTATGTAAGCCATTGTGCTGATTTTTAGGAATACATTGTTTTGCATTTCCAAGGTTTCCCAAAGCATAGTCAATTGAAAAAAAAACAAAAAACAAAAAAGTAACATGCAGTTTTGTTTATAACCACAAGATGTCATTGTCCTGAAACTTTCCACTGACATGCGACAGAGTACAGACAAGTTACTCATTCTTAAAATCTAGTCCTCTGTAAAAATAAATAAATACATTAATAAATAAATAAATAAAATAATAGTAATTATATATATATATATATATATCAGCAGGCATTGGGCCTAATTCAGAGTTGATCACAGCAGCAAATTTATTAGCAGTTGGGCAAAACCATGTGCACTGCAGGTAAGGGGCAGATATAACATGTGCAGAGAGAGTTAGATTTGGGTGGGGTGTGTTCAAACTGAAATGTAAATTGCAGTAAAAAAAATAAAGCAGCCAGTCTTTACCCTGCACAAAAACAAAATAACCCACCCAAATCTAACTCTCCAAATGTTATATCTGCACCCCCTGCAGTGCACATGGGGGGTAATTCTTAGTTGATCGCAGCAGAAACTTTGTTAGCAGTTGGGCAAAACCATGGCCCTCATTCCGAGTCGTTCGCTCGGTATATTTCATCGCATCGCAGTGAAATTCCGCTTAGTACGCATGCGCAATATTCGCACTGCGACTGCGCCAAGTAATTTAACAATGAAGATAGTATTTTTACTCACGGCTTTTTCTTCGCTCCGGCGATCGTAATGTGATTGACAGGAAATGGGTGTTACTGGGCGGAAACACGGCGTTTCAGGGGCGTGTGGTTAAAAACGCTACCGTTTCCGGAAAAAACGCAGGAGTGGCCGGAGAAACGGAGGAGTGTCTGGGCGAACGCTGGGTGTGTTTATGACGTCAAACCAGGAACGACAAGCACTGAACTGATCGCAGATGCCGAGTAAGTCTGAAGCTACTCTGAAACTGCTAAGTAGTTTGTAATCGCAATATTGCGAATACATCGGTCGCAATTTTAAGAAGCTAAGATTCACTCCCAGTAGGCGGCGGCTTAGCGTGTGTAACTCTGCTAAAATCGCCTTGCGAGCGATCAACTCGGAATGAGGGCCAATGTGCACTGCAGGGGAGGCAGATATAACATGTGCAGAGAGAGTTAGATTTGGGTGGTTATTTTGTTTCTGTGCAGGGTAAATACTGGCTGCTTTATTTCTACACTGCAATTTAGATTGCAGATTGAACACACCCCACCCAAATCTAACTCTCTCTGCACATGTTATATCTGCCTCCCCTGCAGTGCACATGGTTTTGCCCAACTGCTAACAAAGTTCCTGCTGCGATCAACTCAGAATTACCCCCATGGTTTTGCCCAACTGCTAACAAATTCGCTGCTGCGATCAACACTGAATTACCCCCCACGGTGGTCATTCCGAGTTGTTTGCTCGCTAGCAGTTTTTAGCAGCCGTGCAAACGCTATGCCGCCTGCCACTGGGAGTGTATGTTAGCTTAGCAGAAGTGTGAACGGATGGTTCACAGAGCGGCTACAAAATAATTTTATGCAGTTTCAGAGTAGCTTCAGACCTACTCAGCGCTTACGATCACTTCAGACTATTCAGTTCCTGTTTTGACATCACGAACACGCCCTGTGTTCGCCCAGCCACGCCTGCTTTTTTCCTGGCACGCCTGCGTTTTTTAAAACACTCCCTGAAAACGGTCAGTTGACACCCAGAAACACCCTCTTCCTGTCAATCACTCTGTGGCCAGCAGTGCGACTGAAAAGCTTTGCTAGACCTTGTGTGAAACGACATAGTTCGTTGTAATAGTACGACGTGCGTGCGCATTGCACCGCATACGCATGCGCAGAAGTGCCGTTTTATTGCCTGATCGCTGCACAGCGAACGAATGCAGCTAGCGATCAACTCGGAATGACCCCCCCATGTGTGATCCCCTTCCTCAAATTAATTCCCAGCTGGTTACTGCTAGCACAAAGGAGCAAAGAATAGGATCAGCCTACAAAAGCAGCAGCCAGCACTAACATATGTCACATACTTGCCTAATCTCCAGGAATGTCTGGTAGATTCCCACATTTTTTTGGAGTTCTCCTGTTTAGTGGGAGAATGAATACCATCCCTGATCTCATACACTTTCTCAATGAAGTGGGCAAAGCGCCTGATTCACAGCAAATCTTGGCGTTTTGAACAATGCTGTGATTTTGCCACGATGATGCAATTGTTTCTCTTCACCTGGCCAGACTTTAACTGGCAGAGGCGGTTCCCAGGGCTGGCGACAGGATGGGGGGAGGGGGTCGACTAGGACACCTGTACCGGACCCCATGGATCAGAGGGGCCCAAAGAATACGCCATTTAGAGTTCAACAGGGATGTGAGCCGTCTTGTCCAAATAACGCAGCAAGCTGTAGGGCACAGCCTCAGAGTGGCAGGAGCCTCTCACACACTGTGACTGTGCGGTGCGAGTGTGCGCCCGCTATTCCAGGTCCAGCTCTGTTGCAGGCAGTTATGGGACATGGCAGCAGCTCCACTGGCCAGGATTTCCGTGCCCTGTACCGACCTCTTCTGGTGGGGTCTGTTGTGCAGTGTTCGGGCCTGGATACTGGGAAGTGCAGCGCAGGTGAGTCTTTCCCCAGGGTAAGAGTGGCTTGGTGAAGGGATACAGCACTTTGGGATAGGGTGGGGGAGCTGGGAATGCAGCATGGAGTCATTGGGGAGAGACAGACTGTGGGGTGTGTGGGAGGAAGGAGAGAGGGAGACACAGACCGTAGTGTGTAGGGGAGGAAGGAGAGATATACATATTTATATATGTGTTTAAATATATACTGTATATATTTATTTACAGTTTCTTATATAGCGCAGCAAATTATATATTAAATATATATAAATATACATATATATAAAATCTGAGGGGGCCCCAGAGATATCACTGTCCTGGGCCCCAACATTTCTGTTGGCGGCTCTGGCGGTTCCAGGCATAATGTGATATCAGCATGGGTTGTATATCCCCAGGGAAATGAATTCTGCATTAGAGGTGCATCTTTTCTCTAGTGCATATCTGCTGCATGCTGAATTGGACTAAGGGTAATGGGTTATATGTACATTTGTCAGTCCTAGGGTAATGGGTTATATGTACAATTGTGAAATTACAAGTAACAGCAAGCCCTGGTAGCCAATAACTGCTTTAGCATTCTAGTACTGTTAGAACTACAAGTGCCATCAAGCTCATGGCTGCAAGGAGCTGTCACAGTATGCTGGAGCTTATGGAACTACTGTACAACACCAGCATGACCTAGCATGCATGGCTTGGGTCAACTGGTACATATCATTCCACAAATGTACTTAAAAGAGAAATTACAACACTAACTTTAAAATCCTTTTAATGACATAGCTAAATCTAAGGGGAATTTTCTTTCTGGAAGTTGCGCACAGGGAGTCTTCATCCGTGACATAATACAAAGCAAAGCAAAAGAAATAATAATAAAAAAAAAACAACAACCATAATAAGCAAACGCAACTGTACCTTTGGGAAACCCATTGCAAAATAACAGAACTGAATGAGTATTTTGATGGAAAAAATTATTTTTTGAATTATCTTTTTGATGTGTATAGGGAGTCCCTTATATGGCCACTACTGCAAACCAAACCAGTAATTCTGAATTTGACAGTTACATTATAGTTTTAAGTTTTAACATTGAAACAGTGTCTAGTTAACCATAACAGCTTCAAAATGTAATACATCAGTCAATTTTACCCAATGACAAAAACATAACATTAATTTTCCCTAAAAAGTATGCAGTAAATAGCCCCTAGAAACCACACATTAGATTATTAGCCATTCAAAACATTAACACCCGCTACCTGTTCCACCATAACATTAATATCCTCTAGAAGTCTACATATAACATTAATAACTCCATATAACATTATTATTATTATTATTATCCTTTATTTATATGGCTCCACAAGGGATCCACAGCGCCCAATTACAGAGTACATAAACAAATAATCAAAACAGGAAAACAGTGACCTACAGTCGTCTCCCATGCAGTACCATATATGCAGGGCTGGATTAAGGCTAGTGGGCGCTCCAGAGCAACAAATGTGTGGGGACCCCCACCAATAAAATAGACTCTGCAACCCACAGCTGTCACTGCTTTGTCCCTTAGGGGCACAGGAGAAAGAGTGAGTGGAGTAAGAGAGAAAGACAAGAGATTGTCAAGGAGAGAGAGAGAAGCAATAGAGAGAGGGTGATGGAGAAAGAGAGAGATAGAGAGAGTGGGATGAGAGGGGAGAGAGAGAGTGTGTCAGGGAGAAAGAGGGGAGAGTACAAGGGGAGCAAGAGAGGGAGAGAGACTGTGTCAGGGAGAGAGAGAGTGGAGTGAGAGGGAGGTGGAACAAGCATGTGGGAGGGAGAGAGAGGGTGTCAAGGAGAGACAGAGAGAGCATGTCAGGGAGAGAAAGGAAAGACAAGGAGAGGGAGAAAGAGAGAGAGGGGAACTAGAGAGAGAGGGGGAGGGGGAGCCAGTGAGAGGGATAGAAGGTGTCAGGTAGGGAGATACAGGTAGAGGGGGGAGAAAGGGAGTGTTGGAGAGAAAAAGGGAGAGACAAAGAGAGAGAGATAGAGATGTACAGATAGAAGGGAGCAAGGGGGAGAGAGATTGAGGGAGAGAGGAGAGACTGGCTAGGCTTCAGAGGAGGTCTTTTATGGGGGCAAACACTTCACGGCTTTAGGCCGCCCCCTTTCCACCTGCGAATCATGGCACTGCAGTGCCCTGCTGCCGCGTGCCAGCCAAGTAGATGTAGAGTGGGCTGGCCAGGCATGGGCAATATTTGCTGCAATGCGGAGGCCCCCTGGACAACTGCCCCATCCGCTACACCTTTAATCCAGCCCTGCATATATAATAAAAGGAGGGGAAGGGTACAGAGGGAATAAAGAGAAGTTGAAGGGAAAGAATGGGAATGGGAAGAAAAGATAGATGATTTGTGCTGCATCATATACAAAAAGGCAGCTTCTGAGAAAAATTCCATAATATCATAGTATACACCAGATACTCCGCCCTTGTTTGTTAGCTAACAAATGCATTAATTTGGTTTGTTCCCAATTTACATGTGTACTATTAGTTTGTGCCATGCATAACAGTCAGGGGTTCTCACATTAGCTACCTGTTATTAGCAGTTCATGTATGAATGCTTTGATTTTTTTATCAAACCCAAAACAGGGAGTTTACAAAAACAGGAAGAGAATCTTGTAGTTGTTGCTTTCTCCGGTCCCTCTGCTTCCTGCTCCTCCCCCACCTCCCCTTTCTTTCCCCATCACAGTGCCTGCAATGCTGCCAACCACTGCTGAAAAAGTAGCCCCTTACCTTTCCTCTGGACCCCTGAAAGCTACAGAGAGAAGCAGGAGCCGAAAAAGTGAAGTCGTATTGGAATTGATGTTCCAATCATCGATGGTCACGATGTTCCATCCATCTGTGTTTTTTACAGATGTTCCCAAAAAAATGTTAAGAAATGTTTTTTTTTTAGATACATTTGGATTGGATATATTTTAAATAAGTATTCTTAACCTAATTCAGTCATTTAAAAAAATTACAATATCTGGGCGTTTTTTTGAAAAAATATTAGACAATTATGGGTGTCATTCCGAGTTGATCGCTCACTAGCAGTTTTTAGCAGCTGTGCAAAAGCATAGTCGCCGCCCACAGGGGAGTATATTTTCACTTTGCAGGAGTGCGAACGCCTGTGCAGCAGTGCGCCTGCAAACACATTTTGTGCAGAAAAAGACCAGCCCTGTAGTTACTTATCCAGTGCGATGATTGCTGCGACGAGTGACACGGTAATGACGTCAGATACCCGCCCAGCAAACGCCCGGCCACGCCTGCGTTTTTCCAAACACTCCCAGAAAACGGTCAGTTGACACCCATTAACACCCTCTTTCTGTCAATCTCCTTGCTTTCGGCTGTGCGATTGGAATTGTCACTAGAACCAGTGCAAAACCACAAAGGACTTCGTACCCGTACGACGCGCGTGCACATTGTGGTGCATATGCATGCGCAGATTAGCCGTTTTTTTCACTGATCGCTATGCAGTGAACAACGGCAGCTAGCGATTAACTCGGAATGACCCCCTATGTGGTTAATCTTAGTGAGTTACTTGGCTCTGTATCCCTGCAGACAGTCTCTGAGCTGTATCCATGGGCTTGTATTGTATTGCATCATGGGTAATCAACAAGTCTCTTAACTGGAATGCATAGCAAGAATTTTATAAACATTTTCCTATCCAAGGATTTTATATCAATTCATAATGATTGGCTTCATTCACATTTTCTTTATGAGACTGCAACAATACTGCTCAACATATGTTTGAAAATGTGCAGAGATATCTATATATGAGAGAGATGTATCCAAACTGAAATCTAAATTTCACTGTTAATATAAAGCTGTACAGTATTTGTGGGCTACATGCAGAATCAATCTGAATTAAACCACCACAGAGCTGTCAGAGGGATCTGATCGGATCCATTCCAGCATCCCCTGCGCCATCACGTCCCTCTACGCATGCATAGCATTCTCTACCTGCTTCCCAAAATAAGCTTTGGAGGATCCAGTCGGCCCATAAAGTCATAGTGCCCTGGGCAGCTGCCCAGTGTGCCTATATGTTAATATGGCTCTTCTTTTAGAAGCAGTTTGTATTGCAACTGTAGGTAAACAATTATTTTGTACTACAGTATGTGCATCTGCTTGCATGGCCTACTGTTACAATTCACCTGCCTCTAATGTTTGGCAGGTGAATTACAGAAGAGGATTAACACTGGAGATGCAGGCAGATGCAGAGTGGCACAGAAATGGTTAACCAAACTTGACTGTGGATTACAGTAGTGACTTGAGCGAGGTGTAGCAGGATGTAATGTTTAAGACAGGAATGTGCAGCACCATACTGTAACACTGGTCAGAGCCGGCCTTAGGCATAGGCAAACTAGGCAAGTGCCTAGGGCATTTGGTATGCTTAGGGGCACCAGCAGCTCCTGCTGATTAAAATGATATGCGGCATGCCTATATTCTGTGTGTAACTGCGGCTGTATCTGGATACGAAATGCTACGTTGCATGTATCCCTGGAAATCACTGTAATGTAGCATTTCGTATGCAGATACAGCCGCAGTTGCACATGCATGCTGCATATAATTTTAATCAGCAGAAGCTGATTGTGCTTTCTAGCCATATAGTAATGCAAATAATATGCATTTTCATAAACAAAAGGTGCCCGACGTTAGCAGAGCTGCCAGCTGACTCATGCCAGGCATCTCCTGCAGAACTAGCGGTGGTGCTAGGGGGCACCAGCCAAAATCTTGCCTAGGGCATCATATTGGTTAGGGCCGGCTCTGACACTGGTGATGAACAGCAAATTAGTGGTTACACAGCCATGAGCCAGGGCTTGAATACAGGACCAGAATGTATAACAATCACTGTTGCAGGTAATAAATGTCCACAGATTTGAGGGAATACTAAGTACTTTATTGAAGCGGTGGTATGATAAAAGTATAGCAGAGGAATCACAGTAACAAGTACAACATGAGCAGAGAGCAAATGATTATCCAGAATGTGACTTGCAGCAGGGTAACGAAATAGTTGAACAAGAATCCAGAGTAATAATCCACAGAACTCAGATTGCAGGGTTTACACAATAAATCAGAAATGCATGCAGGTATAGATGAAGTCCACAGTAATAAGTAAACACAAGTAATGAATGTTTAGAGAATTCACAGGGCACAGTGAAAATCCATAATACTTAGCTAAGGTCAGCGGTGCAAGTGGGCGGGTACGAGTGGGTACGGCGTACCCTTAAGAATTTAGCCGGGCCGCCGCTCCCTCACCGCGTCGCTGCTGCATGAGTGCACCTCTCCTGCCCCTCAGTGTCCACCTTCAATTCGGCGCCGGCCCGTGAGCCAATCAGAGCTCGCGGATGGCAGCCAAGGCTCCTGATTGGCTGCCGGACCACAAGCTTTGATTGGCTGATGGATTGGCGCCTAATTGAAGGTAGAGTGACACCCGCAATGCCGCCGGAGACTGAAGGGCAGGAGAGGTGCACGCTGCGCTCTCCTCCCCTCACTCACAGGAACAGGACGACAGCAGCAGCGCGGTAAGCAGCAGGGGAAGGGGGGGGCTGTGTACCTGGCGCTGGGGGCATATCTGGTACTGCAGAGGCATCTCTGGCACTGGAGGCATATCTGGCACTGCAGAGGCATCTCTGGCACTGGAGGCATATCTGGTACTGGGGCATCTCTATCTGGCACTGGAGGCATATATGCCACTGTGGGGGCATTTCTGTATCTGGCACTGGGGGTACATGTGTATCTGGCACTGGGGGCATTTCTGTATCTGGCACTGGGGGCATATCTGGCACTGGGGGCATCTCTGTATCTGGCACTGTGGGGACATTTCTGTATCTGGCACTGGGGGCATATCTGGCACTGTGGGGACATGTGTATCTGGCACTGGGGACATATCTGACACTGGAGGCATATCTGGCACTGGGGGCATATCTGGCACTGTAGGGACATTTCTGTATCTGTCACTGGGGGGCAATGTTTATCTGACACAGTGGGGGCATTTCTGTATCTGGCACTGTGGGGCAATGTGTATCTGGCACTGTGGGGCAATGTATATCTGGCACTGTGGGGCAATGTATATCTGGCACTGTGGGGCAACGTGTATCTGGCACTATTGGGGTCATATGTGTATCTGCCCCCCCATTTGTGTATCACACCGCATTTTCATTGTGGCATGTGGCATTTGGCCACACCCCTTTTCGGGGCGCGCGCATACAGTACCTGCATTTTTTTTACTTGCACTACTGGCTAAGGTAGTCCTGGAACACAAACTGGCAAGAACATGAATTGATGGATAACATGAAATGGCAGACCTGGCTTCTCGGCATGAACAGGAGATTGGGCTAAGACACCAGGTAATGCAGATAGTTCAGGCAGGAGAATAGTATAAAATCACCGGCGTGTGAGAACTCAGCTAGCTGGTTTATAACAGCTACACTAACCAATGAAAACGCCAGGCTGGGAGTATTAACTCTAATTACAAACCCTGTGCACCTGTAGAGCTGCATTGTAGCAGTGCTTATGTTGCTTCTAGACATTTCCAGTTCACAATAATAGAATTTAGAGTTGCCCAGAACGGTAGGCAATCAAGATGCCGGCTGCCGTGATCCCGGTGGTCAGGATACGGACGTCGGAATCCCAACACTTGGTGAAATACCGGTGGTCGGAATCCTGACCGACCCACGGAATCCCCACTTGGGTGGTGTCCACGCCACCACCCAAGGGGGGAATACCGCCAGGCCCGAAGCGCGGTGAGTGCAGTGAGCCCGCGAGTTGACATGCTGCCCTCGCTACCGGTATTCTGGCTCTTGGGATCCCGACGTTGGATCCCGACAGCCGGGATATCATACTGCATCCCCCAGAACAAACAGTTGAACAACTAACTTGGAAGTTCCATGTTTAAAGTCATTGAGCTCTCAAGTATGACCCAATCTACTGCTAATATTGGCCAGTGGAGATTTTATGGCAGTATGCTTGATTTTATGTACCTGTCAGCAATGGGTGTGGCTGGAATGGCCACCCACATTAATTAGAAGCTGTGTATCATGAATTATATAGAGATTCAATCATTTAACGCTCCAATGTGCCCCTTTCCACCCAGATGCTCCTCTTCTGAACTTTTGACTTCATTAACTATTACAGCTAAAATTTATAATAATTAGAAATGGATAATCAAGCTGTCCTGTTCTGAAATTCAGAAAAATTACAACAATTTGCATATTAATGATGAATCAGTTCAGATTTGCAGTGTATGGATCATAAAAAAGTTGTTAAACAGTGGAGGATGTTGATACTGTTTCACAATGTTCTTGACAAATTAATGAGTGTACTTGTGGCACCAAAATGAAGAACTGCTATCCTGAGTACTTCTTTCCAGTGTTGAAAGGTTCTCAAGATTCTGTAATGTGTTGGGATACATTTTAATGGCATGGTTTTATCGCAAACAGTCCTTAGAAAGCAAGGCCAATGCTACAGATGTGTTCTCATACACTATGGTTTCAGTCACGCCAAACAGCGCTTCTCGGCGCACCATGATACCGAGCATCTTTCTTGTTACAAATATGTGTCTCTAATTCACGTCAATAAAGCAGCTGTAAGTGACAAAACTACAGTACTTTGATAGATTGCACAGATCAATTCCCTATGCAACATTTGTACATCTGTGTGTGAAGGAGACCGAATCTGTATACAAAGTGCTACGATGCAGCAGCTGCGGCTTTACTCACACCAAGTTATTTTGTGCTTCATCTGCGATTTTCTGTGTGTTTAAAACATATTCTTGTGTCGTTACCATCACAGTCTAGCATCTCTAGTACACTTTCAGGTGTTTTGCTGCATCTGCCTTGTGAATAAGACGGTCTGGTACTCCTCTCGGAGCGTCTCTATCTCACTGTTTAGCATACTCTCACTAGTTATAGGAGTACAAATCGGTAATTGCTACTTAATGAAACTGATTGATAAACTTTACCCCACAGATTTAAATAAGGTGACTGTGTAGTCACTCAGTGGTTTGGTAAGCAAGAAAAGTTATTCATATGCACTGATCTTCTGAGTCACCAGATGTGATGGAGCTATTGTACCTTGTACTGTAGTTGGGACTGCTGTGGTGACTAAGGGGGTTATAGTCCGTAGCAGTTTTTGCTAAACCAGGGCCTCCCAGCACAGGGCAAGGCTGCTGAGCATGTGTAGCACTGCCCAGCGATGCGATCGCAATTCAATTGTATACGCAGCCAGGCTGCGTATACAGGCACACCGACGCCATGTTTCCTATCGCAGCAAATACATGCCACTCTTCCGCAATGCTGCAACGCCGCCCCTGACCACATGTCGCCTGTCAATCACTACAGTATGTGATCGCATCCTTCCAGAAAGCAATCGCATAGTGAAAGCCAGAGCATGTGCAGACGACCTAAAATCATATGTCTGCATTTTTATCAACATTGCATCCACCTCTGAATAACCTCCTAAGTTCAGATAGGATATCACCAAGGATATGAGAGAGAGAGAGAGAGAGAGAGAGAGAGAGCGCAATGAGTTCCCCAGCTATGTCAAGACCAGAAAATAAGTGACACTTTAATGGGAAAATATTTACTCCTAGGGAACATAACTGGATTTTGTTTAACTTCAGCTTCAAAGCAACTATTACTTTGAAATATTTATCATCTCCATTTAAGTAATCACCTATGAAGTCTAAAAAGTACTTTTCAAGCTTTATTAAAACTTTGGGGGTAATTCAGACCTGATCGCTGCTGTGCGATCAGATCTGAACTGCGCAAGCGTATGCACCGCAATGAGCAGGCTCGACGGACCGTTGTAAAGGGAATCGCCGGTCAGCGATGGGATGGTGTGATGAATCCAATCGCACGGGCGATCGCTAGGTGATTAACAAGAGGAGGCTGTTTTTGGGGGTGGCAACTGACCGTTTCCAGGGAGTGTCCAGACAAACACAGGCGTGTCATAGCGTTTTCAGGAAGGGTGTCTGACGTCAGCTCTGGTCCCGATCAGCAAGAAGCAATCGCATTGGCTGAGTAAGTCCTGGGCTGAGCAGAGACTGCACAAAATCGGTTTGTGCAGTTCAGCTATACATCTGAATGCACATTTGCACAGCAAATTCACCCTCCCCCTGTAGATGGCGACTATCTGATCACAGGGCAGCAAAAACACAGCCCTGCGATCATGTCTGAATTACCCCCTTCGTTGCTCACTTGTCTCAGATACTAGTCACATTGGCCCTCATTCCAAGTTGATCGCTAGCTGCTGTTAAAAAACCGCAAAACTGCACATGAGTATGCACCGCAATCCGCACACGTGGTGTACAGGTACAAAGAGCATCGTGGTTTTAGCGACGCTAAACAGGTTCTAGCGACGCTTTCAGTCGCACAGCTGATCGCAAGGAGATTGACAAGAAGAGGGCATTTGTGGGTGGCAACTGACCATTTTCTGGGAGTGTTTGGAAAAACGCAGGCACAACCGGGCATTTGCTGGGTAAGTATCTGATGTCATTACCGTGTCATTCATCGCGGCCATCATTGCACTGAATAAGTAACTACAGGGCTGGTCTTGTTCTGCACAAAATGTGTTCGCAGCTGCTTTGCTGCACAGGCATTCGCACTCCTGCAAAGCGAAAATACACTCCCCCGTGGGCGGCAACTATGCGTTTGCACGGCTGCTAAAAGTAGCTAGCGAGCGATCAACTCGGAATGAGGGCCAATGTAATAAATGATGGACAAATGCAGATTATGATTGTCTAACTTTGCATGAACCCTTTTAAGGTTCTTTCTTTTTGCTTCTGCCTATTATGTGTAAAAGGTAAATATAAGAAGCTGCACACTGCAGGAATCAGTGGGTTCCCGGCAAGTTTGGCTGTTGTTTTAAAGTAGTAATTATTTAATAGGCAAAATCAACCTAGTTTTGACTTTTAAATGATTACTACTTTAAATCATTGTCCAGACTCGCAGGGAACCCAGCCATGCTTGCCGTTTGCAGGCTATTACATTTACCCCATAGACTATGAAGTTTAATACTGGCAGTTTTATCTGAATTGTCGTCCAATCAGAGTGGAGAAAGATGTTTACTGAATACATACATAGACTATATTGAGGTCACCATAAAGTTCTGTCTATAAAGCTTTAAGGTGCTGTATAGTATACAACAAAAGTCCCTAGAATGCTCTTTGTATTGTAGATCAGTCACTAGAATGATCTCTGTATTGTATACAAGTCACTAGGATGCTTTTTGTATTTACATCCAAAAAATTCCTTTCACCCCATGAAATGGAAATTGATGGAGGTCGTTTGTGAACTACTGTGCCACTTTTATGAGCTTATCATTGTAGCATTAATGTAACCATTTTTTCTGCAGTAGTTGTTAAACTGTAAGTAGCAGGGTAATAAGGTTATCCTCAGAATGAACTACTCTGCTCTTCATCCAAACATCAAGCCACTATGCTCAAGAGAAGATGATAGTGTTGATGGTGCTAGACAGATTATTATTGATAACAAAAGTCAAGAACAGAAAATTGATTACATGAAAAACAAAGAGAAGCTGACAATATAGATAGGAAATAATTAGCAGCCATTGCACAACATTTGCTGATGTACATTCAAATTGACAAGCATGAAGCAATGATTAAGAAGATAATTATTTATTTGCAAGTGTTAAATGGTGCATTTTTTGTGTTACATCAGATAGAGAGTCTGTACTTTCACAGTGCCAAGTAATGTCACACAGACTCAGTTCTTTCTGCAGGAAAAGAAAATGTGTCTGAGAAAACCTGCATTAGTATAGACATTCCTCATGGTAGGGAACAAATTAATGCCACCAAATTGTCCCCACAATTATTTCCCATAGAAAGAGTATGTATACAACACCTATGAAAACCACGTGTATATTGATGGGAATGATACGGATATTACATAATAATAATAATAATAATAATAGTAGTAGACTAAGTTTTTTCCAGTGGTTAAAATGTCTCATACTATATTTTCCATTGCCATTTGCCAATGTTCTTTACTAGTCTATTATCTGAATGTATAATCTGTGCTGCTGGTGGAATAATCACAGAAAATATAGAGTTGGTCAAATTCATAAAAATGTATCAATACATCTCTTCGATGGCTATGCTGTACCTTCAAGTAACATGGGATATAAGTGTCTTCTCACCTGGGTCTCCTACAAAGCTTGAGTGGGTGTGGATAGCGGACTCTTCTTCTTCTTTTGTTCCTACAGTATGTTTAACATCAATAACATTAATTTACACTCATTTCCAGTCAATTTTGACCACTCACAATTAGTGATGAGCGGGTTCGGTTCCTCGGAAACCGAACCCCCCCGAACTTCACCCATTTTACACGGGTCCAAGGCATACTCGGTTTCTCCCGTATGGCTCGGTTAACCCGAGCGCGCCCGAACGTCATCATCCCACTGTCGGATTTTCGCGAGATTCGGATTCTATATAAGGAGCTGCACATCGCCGCCATTTTCACTCGTTCATTGGAAATGTTAGGGAGAGGATGTGGCTGGCGTCCTCTCCGTTTGTGCTTATTGCTTAATTGTGGGGACTGGGGAGCAGCTGTATTATATAGGAGGAGTACAGTGCAGAGTTTTGCTGATCAGTGACCACCAGTTTTATCCGTTCTCTGCCTGAAAAATGCTCCATATCTGTGCTCAGTGTGCTGCATATATCTGTGCTCACACTGCTTTATTGTGGGGACTGGGGACCAGCAGTATTATATAAGAGGAGTACAGTGCAGAGTTTTGCTGACCAGTGACCACCAGTATACGTTGTCTGCCTGAAAAACGCTCCATATCTGTGCTCAGTGTGCTGCATATATCTGTGCTCACACTGCTTTATTGTGGGTACTGGGGACCACCAGTATAATATATAGGAGGAGTACAGTGCAGAGTTTTGCTGACCAGTGACCACCAGTATACGTTGTCTGCCTGAAAAACGCTCCATATCTGTGCTCAGTGTGCTGCATATATCTGTGCTAACACTGCTTTATTGTGGGTACTGGGGACCACCAGTATATTATATAGGAGGAGTACAGTGCAGAGTTTTGCTGACCAGTGACCACCAGTATATATAGCAGTACGGTACGGAAGGCCACTGCTCTACCTACCTCTGTGTCGTCAAGTATACTATCCATCTAGATTCTATACCTGTGGTGCATTTTAGTTTTGCAGTTTGCTGACAGTGACCACCAGTATATATAGCAGTACGGTACGGAAAGGCCACTGCTCTACCTACCTCTGTGTTGTCAAGTATACTATCCATCTAGATTCTATACCTGTGGTGCATTTTAGTTTTGCAGTTTGCTGACAGTGACCACCAGTATATATAGCAGTACGGTACGGAAGGCCACTGCTCTACCTACCTCTGTGTCGTCAAGTATACTATCCATCTAGATTCTATACCTGTGGTGCATTTTAGTTTTGCAGTTTGCTGACAGTGACCACCAGTATATATAGCAGTACGGTACGGAAGGCCACTGCTCTACCTACCTCTGTGTCGTCAAGTATACTATCCATCTAGATTCTATACCTGTGGTGCATTTTAGTTTTGCAGTTTGCTGACAGTGACCACCAGTACATATAGCAGTACGGTACGGAAGGCCACTTCTCTACCTACCTCTGTGTCGTCAAGTATACTATCCATCTAGATTCTATACCTGTGGTGCATTTTAGTGTTGCAGTTTGCTGACAGTGACCACCAGTATATATAGCAGTACAGTACGGAAGGCCACTGCTCTACCTACCTCTGTGTCATCAAGTATACTATCCATCTAGATTCTATACCTGTGGTGCATTTTAGTTTTGCAGTTTGCTGACAGTGACCACCAGTATATATAGCAGTACGGTACGGAAGGCCACTGCTCTACCTACCTCTGTGTCGTCAAGTATACTATCCATCTAGATTCTATACCTGTGGTGCATTTTAGTGTTGCAGTTTGCTGACAGTGACCACCAGTATATATAGCAGTACAGTACGGAAGGCCACTGCTCTACCTACCTCTGTGTCGTCAAGTATACTATCCATCTAGATTCTATACCTGTGGTGCATTTTAGTTTTGCAGTTTGCTGACAGTGACCACCAGTATATATAGCAGTACGGTACGGAAGGCCACTGCTCTACCTACCTCTGTATCGTCAAGTATACTATCCATCTAGATTCTATACCTGTGGTGCATTTTAATTTTGCAGTTAGCTGACAGTGACCACCAGTATATATAGCAGTACGGTACGGAAGGCCATTGCTCTACCTACCTCTGTGTCATCAAGTATACTATCCATCTAGATTCTATACCTGTGGTGCATTTTAGTTTTGCAGTTTGCTGACAGTGACCACCAGTATATATAGCAGTACGGTACGGAAGGCCACTGCTCTACCTACCTCTGTGTCATCAAGTATACTATCCATCTAGATTCTATACCTGTGGTGCATTTTAGTTTTGCAGTTTGCTGACAGTGACCACCAGTATATATAGCAGTACGGTACGGAAGGCCACTGCTCTACCTACCTCTGTGTCGTCAAGTCAGGGCTGTTTCTAGCCAATTTGGCTCCCAGTGCGAGATTTCAAAATGCGCCCCCCCCATAGATCTAAAAATTAGACCACACTCCCAACAAGGGGGTGTGGTCTCATTAAAATGGGCGTGGCCTCATCTGATATCACGGCCACCACGGCGGTTGCACGGCTCGCCCGCCGCAAGAAACGGCACTGCGTCAAGTATACTATCCATCTAGATTCTATACCTGTAGTGCATTTCAGTTGTGCGCAGTATATATAGTAGTAGGCCATTGCTATTGATACTGGCATATAATTTCACACATTAAAAAATGGAGAACAAAAATGTGGAGGTTAAAATAGAGAAAGATCAAGATCCACTTCCACCTCGTGCTGAAGCTGCTGCCACTAGTCATGGCCGAGACGATGAAATGCCATCAACGTCGTCTGCCAAGGCCGATGCCCAATGTCATAGTAGAGAGCATGTAAAATCCAAAAAACAAAAGTTCAGTAAAATGACCCAAAAATCAAAATTGAAAGCGTCTGATGAGAAGCGTAAACTTGCCAATATGTAATTTACGACATGGAGTGGCAAGGAACGGCTGAGGCCCTGGCCTATGTTCATGGTTAGTGGTTCAGATTCACATGAGGATGGAAGCACTCATCCTATCGCTAGAAAAATGAAAAGACTTAAGCTGGCAAAAGCACAGCAAAGAACTGTGCGTTCTTTGAAATCACAAATCCCCAAGGAGAGTCCAATTGTGTCGGTTGCGATGCCTGACCTTCCCAACACTAAACGGGAAGAGCTTGCGCCTTCCACCATTTGCACGCCCCCTGCAAGTGCTGAAAGGAGCACCCGCAGTCCAGTTCCTGATAGTCAAATTGAAGATGTCACTGTTGAAGTACACCAGGATGAGGATATGGGTGTTGCTGGCGCTGGGGAGGAAATTGACAAGGAGGATTCTGATGGTGAGGTGGTTAGTTTAAGTCAGGCACCTGGGGAGACACCTGTTGTCTGTGGGATGAATATGGCCATTTGCATGCCTGGTCAAAATACAAAAAAAAATCACCTATTCGGTGTGGAATTATTTCAACACAAATGCGGACAACAGGTGTCAAGCCATGTGTTGCCTTTGTCAAGCTGTAATAAGTAGGGGTAAGGACGTTAACCACCTAGGAACATCCTCCCTTATACGTCACCTTGACCGCATTCATCAGAAGTCAGTGACAAGTTCAAAAACTTTGGATGACAGCGGAAGCAGTCCACTGACCACTAAATCCCTTCCTCTTGTAACCAAGCTCCTGCAAACCACACCACCAACTCCCTCAGTGTCAATTTCCACCTTACACAGGAAAGCCAATAGTCCTGCAGGCCATGTCACTGGCAAGTATGACGAGTCCTCTCCTGCCTGGGATTCCTCCGATGTATCCTTGAGTGTAACGCCTACTGCTGCTGGCGCTGCTGTTGTTGCTGCTGGGAGTCGCAGTCATCCTGCTGCAAAGCGGATAACTCAGGTCTTGTCAGCCTGGGTGGTGAGAAACGTGTGTCCGGTATCCACCGTTAATTCACAGGAAACTAGAGACTTGATTGAGGTACTGTGTCCCCGGTACCAAATACCATCTAGGTTCCATTTCTCTAGGCAGGCGATACCAAAAATGTACACAGACGTCAGAAAAAGAGTCACCAGTGTCCTAAAAAATGCAGTTGTACCCAATGTGGAGCAGGGCAGACTCAGGACTATATGACTGTGACATCCCACTGGGTAGATGTATTGCCTCCCGCAGCAAGAACAGCAGCGGCGGCACCAGTAGCAACATCTCGCAAACGCCAACTCATTCCTAGGCAGGCTACGCTTTGTATCACCGCTTTCCATAAGAGTCACACAGCTGACAACCTCTTACGGAAACTGAGGAACATCATCGCAGAATGGCTTACCCCAATTGGACTCTCCTGGGGATTTGTGACATTGGACAACGCCACCAATATTGTGCGTGCATTACATCTGGGCAAATTCCAGCACGTCCCATGTTTTGCACATACATTGAATTTGGTGGTGCAGAATTATTTAAAAAACGACAGGGGCGTGCAAGAGATGCTGTCGGTGGCCCGAAGAATTGCGGGCCACTTTCGGCATTCAGCCACCGCGTGCCGAAGACTGGAGCACCAGCAAACAGTCCTGAACCTACCCTGCCATCATCTGAAGCAAGAGGTGGTAACGAGGTGGAATTCAACCCTCTATATGCTTCATAGGATGGAGGAGCAGCAAAAGGCCATTCAAGCCTATACATCTGCCCACGATATAGGCAAAGGAGGGGGAATGCACCTGACTCAAGCGCAGTGGAGAATGATTTCAACGTTGTGCAAGGTTCTGCAACCCTTTGAACTTGCCACACATGAAGTCAGTTCAGACACTGCCAGCCTGAGTCAGGTCATTCCCCTCATCAGGCTTTTGCAGAAGAAGCTGGAGACATTGAAGGAGGAGCTAAAACGGAGCGATTCCGCAAGGCATGTGGGACTTGTGGATGGAGTCCTTAATTCGCTTAACCAGGATTCACGGGTGGTCAATCTGTTGAAATCAGAGCACTACATTTTGGCCACTGTGCTCGATCCTAGATTTAAAACCTACGTTGTATCTCTCTTTCCAGCAGACACAAGTCTGCAGAGGTTCAAAGACCTGCTGGTGAGAAAATTGTCAAGTCAAGCGGAACGTGACCCATCAACAGCTCCTCCTTCACATTCTCCCGCAACTGGGGGTGCGAGGAAAAGGCTAAGAATTCCGAGCCCACACGCTGGCGGTGATGCAGAGCAGTATGGAGCGAATGCTGACATCTGGTCCGGACTGAAGGACCTGCCAACGATTACTGACATGTCGTCTACTGTCACTGCATATGATTCTGTCACCATTGAAAGAATGGTGGAGGATTATATGAGTGACCGCATCCAAGTAGGCACGTCAGACAGTCCGTACATATACTGGCAGGAAAAAGAGGCAATTTGGAGGCCCTTGCACAAACTGGCTTTATTCTACCTAAGTTGCCCTCCCTCCAGTGTGTACTCCGAAAGAGTGTTTAGTGCAACCGCTCACCTTGTCAGCAATCGGCGTACGAGGTTACTTCCAAAAAATGTGGAGAAGATGATGTTCATCAAAATGAATTATAATCAATTCCTCCGTGGAGACATTCACCAGCAATTGCCTCCAGAAAGTACACAGGGATCTGAGATGGTGGATTCCAGTGGGGACGAATTAATAATCTGTGAGGAGGGGGATGTACACAGTGAAAGGGGTGAGGAATCGGAGGATGATGATGAGGTGGACATCTTGCCTCTGTAGAGCCAGTTTGTGCAAGGAGAGATTGATTGCTTCTTTTTTGGTGGGGGCCCAAACCAACCTTTTATTTCAGTCACAGTCATGTGGCAGACCCTGTTGCTGAAATGATGGGTTCGTTAAAGTGTGCATGTCCTGTTTATACAACATAAGGGTGGGTGGGAGGGCCCAAGGACAATTCCATCTTGCACCTCTTTTTTCTTTCATTTTTCTTTGCATCAGGTGCTGTTTGGGGACTATTTTTTTAAGTGCCATCCTGTCTGACACTGCAGTGCCACTCCTAGATGGGCCAGGTGTTTGTGTCGGCCACTTGGGTCGCTTAGCTTAGTCACACAGTGACCTTGGTGCGCCTCTTTTTTTCTTTGCATCATGTGCTGTTTGGGGACTATTTTTTTGAAGTGCCATCCTGCCTGACTCAACAGTGCCACTCCTAGATGGGCCAGGTGTTTGTGTCGGCCACTTGTGTCGCTTAGCTTAGTCACACAGCGACCTTGGTGCGCCTCTTTTTTTCTTTGCATCATGTGCTGTTTGGGGACTATTTTTTTGAAGTGCCATCCTGCCTGACACTGCAGTGCCACTCCTAGAAGGGCCAGGTGTTTGTGTCGGCCACTTGTGTCGCTTAGCTTAGCCATCCAGCGACCTCGGTGCAAATTTTAGGACTAAAAATAATATTGTGAGGTGTGAGGTGTTCAGAATAAACTGAAAATGAGTGGAAATTATGGTTATTGAGGTTAATAATACTATGGGATCAAAATGACCCCCAAATTCTATGATTTAAGCTGTTTTTGAGGGTTTTTTGTAAAAAAACACCCGAATCCAAAACACACCCGAATCCGACAAAAAATTTTCAGGGAGGTTTTGGCAAAACGCGTCCGAATCCAAAACACGGCCACGGAACTGAATCCAATACCAAAACACAAAACCCTAAAAAATTCCGGTGCACATCTTTACTCGCAATATTGTTTATATCCAGTTTAGGCCAAAAGGTTGCACTAAGGTACTGTAGCTGGATGACTAAGCTAAGCGACAGCAGTGGTTGGCACAAACATGTGCTTTTTAAACTTCTAACATGACACATCTAGGAAACAGAATGGCACTGTATTGGCAGACAGGAAAGCAGTTTAATAAAGTATGAAAATGTTTGTCGTCTACACAAGAATACAGTCAGCAATGCTCCAAGCAGCGCATAATGCAAAAAAAAGAGGTGTAAGATGGAATTGTCCTTGGGCACTCCCAATCACCCTTATGTTGTATAAAATAAACAGGACATGTACAGTTTAACAAACCAATCACTTCAACAATAGGAACTGCCACTTGTGGCTGAAATGATTTGATTTGTTTGGGCCCAAATAAAACAAGCTACCGGCGGGCAGAGGACATTGCTTTCAATGATTCC
This sequence comes from Pseudophryne corroboree, assembly GCF_028390025.1. Lineage (NCBI taxonomy): Eukaryota > Metazoa > Chordata > Amphibia > Anura > Myobatrachidae > Pseudophryne > Pseudophryne corroboree. Next base: position 660,023,522 of record NC_086448.1, read on the forward strand.
TACGTGCACAAACTGTCTCTACATAGGCAAGATGTCATCGTCATCATCATCTGATTCCTCACCCACATCCATGTGTACATCATCTTCACACACTATTAATTCGTCCCCGCTGGAATCCACCATTACATTTTTGCACGTAAGTGCTGGTAAAGCTCTACCTCGTGGGATCTGTAATTCATTTTGATGACCATCATCTTTTCCACATTTTGGGGAATAACATCCTATGCCGATTGCTGACAAGGTTACTGGCTGCGCTGAAAACTGTTTCTGAGTACACACTGGAAGGTGGGCAACTTAAGTAAAGCAAAGCCAGTTTGTACAAGGGCCTCCAAATTGCCTTCTTCTCCTGCCAGTAGTGAAACAGGCTGTCTGACATTCCTATTTGGATGCTATTACTAAAATACTCACCAACCAGTTTCACAGAACAATAAAAGTACAGTACACTGGGTTATAGCACAAAAAATCTATATATATTTTTTAATTATATTTGTAGCTTTTACTTTTTTTTACACTGGGGCAGAGCCTCTGGATGTTTGGACAGAGCACCCCTAGAAGACACAGCAGCCCCTTTATGGACCAATAGCGCACCCCTGGACGGACACAGCAGTCCCTTGATGGACAACAAAGTACCCCTTTATGTAGGGCCGGTGCTAGGGTGTTCGGCGCCCCCCTGCAAACTATAGATTTGCGCCCTCCCATACTTAACAAAGGGACAGCGTACATAATGCCCCCTGTAATAGTGATGCTTACACAGGTAATGCCCCCTGTACCAGTGACTCTTACACACGTAACACCCCCCATGCCATAAACGCTTACACGCGTAACGCCCCCTGTAGTAGTGATACTTACAGACGTATGCCCCCTATACCAGTGACGCTTACACATGTAACGCTACCTGTACCAGTGTCGCTTACACATGCAATGCCCCCTGTACCAGTGACACTTACACATGCAACGCCCCCTGTAGGCGTGGCGCTTACACACATAACGCCCCCTGTACCAGTGACGATTACTCACGTAACGCCCCCCTGTACCAGTGCCGCTTACACACGTAACGCACCCTGTACCAGTTAGTCTTACACACGTAATGCCCCCCTGGACCAGTAAAGCTTACACACGTAACGCCCCCTCTATCAGTGTTTACACACGTAACTCCCCCTGTAGCAGTGACACTTACACACGTAGCGCCCCCTGTACCATTAATGCTTGCACACATTATACCGCAGTCACACATACACATATACACACACACACACACACACACACACACACACACATACACACACAACATACACATATACATACACACACACACACACACACACACACACACATACATACATACATACTGTACATACATTACACACATACACAGTCCACATATATAGAGTATACACTCACTCTCTTTCCAGACACTTACCTAAGAAAGCTGTAGCAACTCATCCTCCTGCTGCAGACTGGTCCCGTGTAGCTCCACCCCTTATTCCCATGTACCTCCACCCCCTTTTAGGTCCGCACACTGCTGCACTGTCACAGGGGAGGGGGAGAGGAGGCTTCATGTTGCCGGAGCCGCTGTCTGTCATAGACTGTGACAGGCGCAGCAGCTGGCAGCAGCAGGAACATCAGCTCAGCACAGGGATGTAGAGCGGGGAGAGCGCCTCTCCAGCCTGGCTCCTCCCTGCACTGCATTTCTTTGCTGAGCGGCTAGCTCCGGGCCAGCCTTTATGAACAATAAAGCACCCCTGAGACAGAACACTTACAGTTTGACAACCAAACACACAAATACAGCAAAGTAACCCCCTGGCGCTAATTCAATGACTTAATTTAGTGTATATGTCCTAAGAGATTATTTTTTCAAAAATCTGAAAAATCTACGTGCAGCTCGCTGTAAAAAAGGGGACTTCTCTGCCCCTTAACTATAATGCACTAAAAAAGGAAAAGAGAAATACAGACAGCGCTAGCAGATTTCTTATTGTGGTTAATTTTTATTTTTTATATTTAATAAAATTGCTAATTTTCTTACCTCTAAAAGTAATTTCATATAATGCTTAAGAATAATAATGTCTAAAAAACATGGCAATATATACATAAAATCAATAATAACACATTTAATAGCACAATTCAATACTCTGCTCTGTGAGGTAATTTCTTTCTGTAATCACTCAAAAAAAGCAGCTGGATACAATTAGCTCACACGGTTTCACTTCAGTGTTACAAAGTCTCTAACCTCTGCTCAAATATTTACTTACTTTGCTAGCTCAAGCTGGAGACATTTCATTCACCTACAGTTGGAGTACCACCTACAGTCTCACAATACATGTATAATACACTGTGGTCTGACCAGCAGTGCCACAGAAAAATAATATTATAGTATACTGGGGCATAGCACCAAAAAAATTATATATGCTGTATACAGTATATACACTGCTCAAAAAAATAAAGGGAATACTTAAACAACACAATGTAACTCCAAGTCAATCACACTTCTGTGAAATCAAACTGTCCACTTAGGAAGCAACACTGATTGACAATTAATTTCACATGCTGTTGTGCAAATGGAATAGACAACAGGTGGAAAGTATAGGCAATTATCAAGACACCCCCAATAAAGGGGTTGTTCTGCAGGTGGTGACCACAGACCACTACTCAGCTCCTATGTTTTCTGGCTGATGTTTTGGTCACTTTTGAAAGCTGGCGGTGTTTTCACTCTAGTGGTAGCATGAGACGGAGTCTACAACCCACACAAGTGGCTCAGGTAGTGCAGCTCACCCAGGATGGCACATCAATGCGAGCTGTGGCAAGAAGGTTTGCTGTGTCTATCAGCGTAGTGTCCAGAGCATGGAGGCGCTACCAGGAGACAGGTCAGTACATCGGGAGACGTGGAGGAGGCCAACAACCCAGCAGCAGGACCGCTACCTCCGCCTTTGTGCAAGGAGGAACAGGGAGTGCACTGCCAGAGCCCTGCAAAATGACCTCCAGCAAGCCACAAATGTGCATGTGTCTACTCAAACGATCAGAAACAGACTCCATGAGGGTGGTATGAGGGCCAGACGTCCACAGGTGGGGGTTGTGCTTACAGCCCAACACCGTGCAGGACGTTTGGCATTTGCCAGAGAACACCAAGATTGGCAAATTCGCCACTGGCGCCCTGTGCTCTTCACAGATGAAAGCAGGTTCTCACTGAGCACATGTGACAGAGTCTGGAGATGCCAAAAAGGAGAACGTTCTGCTGCCTGCAACATCCTCCAGCATGACCATTTTAGCAGTGGGTCAGTAATGGTGTGGGGTTGCATTTCTTTGGGGGGCCTCACAGCCCTCCATGTGCTCGCCAGAGGTAGCCTGACTGCCATTAGGTACCGAGATGAAATCCTCAGACCCCTTGTGAGACCATATGCTGGTGCGGTTGGCCCTGGGTTCCTCCAAATGTGTCACGATCCGGGTATCTGGACGCCATTTCTTACCCATCAGATGCCTCCTAAGGCTGGCTCAGCGCTCCAGGACCGGATCCCACCTGTTATCCTGATGTGTACATTCCTGTATCCTCTCCTGTCACTCTGGGACGCTGTCACAGTAAACGCCATATTACACCTGGCATGGCGTCTCCCGCGGCCTCCGCCGCCGTCCCTGAACTTCTGCATGCAGAGTGTCTGAGTGGCGATTACGTCAGCCGCGGCCTCCGCTGTGTCCGCGTGGTTGGATGTGCATCTGTCAGCCTGGCGCCTCCTGTCTCCGGTGGCCGGCGCCGCCATTACTGTTTTCATTACCACATGGATTACAAACCAAACTTCCCTCCAAGTGTCTGCATGGGCGCAGCCATCTTGGATTCTGTCAGCTGATCATTTCCACCAATCTGTTCTCAGTATTGATAATCTGCATAATTGCATAGCCAATCCCTTCCTTGCTGCAGGTATAAATACACTGTGCCTGAGCAAGGAAGGCGTCAGTGCTTTGGTTGTCAAACCTAGTTCCTGTTTGTCTCTCTCCTGTGATTGTCTTCCAGGTTCCAGCTCCTGTCTCAAGACTTCCACCATAGAGACCCGCACCAGCATTCCACCTGCGGTGTAGCCTGACTCTCCAATCCATTGTGGATTCATCTGTTTCCAGCTACAACATTACCTGCTTCCAGCTCAGCTTCCAGCAGAGTACAGCTTCCCTTAAAGGGCCGGTGTCCTTTCTACACTTTACCACTCTCCACCGGTATTATTATTTCTCCGCTCTCAAGTTCTACATTTCAGTTCATATTTCATCGCTCCCAAGTTCATTTATTATTTAACTGGTTCCAGCCAGTATCCACTCCGTGCTAACAACAGTCTGGTTCCAGCCAGTATCCACAGCAGCTGTTTTATCTTCAGCAACCCAGCTTTTCCTGGAACACCAGCTGGCACAATCCTGGGTTATCTCCATTGCTACAGTCGGGCCTGGTAAGGACTTTCCATCTAGAAGATCATAAGAACTATCTCACACTACCAGTGCCCTGTGGCTCCTGCCATCCTGTAGTACTCAGGAACTGTATTTATTCTTTGCTGACTTTTACGTTTTCTTTTACTGCTGCTGTGTTGCGGAGTTGTCATAATAAACATCATTGACTTTTATCCAAGTTGTCGTGGTCACGCCTTCGGGCAGTTATTATTCATGTTACTTACATGTCCAGGGGTCTGATACAACCTCCCAGGTTCCGGTACATCTCAGCCCCTACAACTGAGGCTGCCTCCCGTCAGCTCAGGCCCTCAGTTGTGACAGTAAGCACTGACCTAATGAATCCAGCCGGAGACCAGGATCAAGCGGCCAGGCCGATGCAAGAACTGGCAGCCCGACTAGAACATCAGGAGGCTGCACAGGGCCACATCATCCGCTGTCTCCAGGATCTCTCTACTCGGCTGGATGGGATTCAGACAACTCTCCGTGGATCAGGCGCGTCTGGTGCGTCAACCACAGTGACTCCAGCTATAACCCCACCCACCTTACCCATTTCTGCTCCACGTCTTCATCTTCCAACGCCAGCAAAATTTGACGGATCTCCAAGATTCTGCAGGGGATTTCTCAACCAGTGTGAGATTCAGTTTGAGCTACAACCTGGCAATTTTCCCAGTGACCGTACAAAAATTGCCTACATTATTTCTCTTCTCAGTGGCTCAGCCCTTGATTGGGCATCACCGTTATGGGAGAGGTCCGACACCCTGCTATCTTCCTACACTGCCTTCGTGTCAACATTCAGGCGCATCTTCGACGAGCCAGGCCGGGTAACCTCAGCTTCATCCGAGATTCTCCGTTTACGCCAGGGGTCACGTACTGTAGGACAATATCTGATACAGTTCCAGATCCTGGCATCCGAACTGGCATGGAACGACGAGGCCCTGTATGCTGCATTCTGGCATGGCTTATCTGAGCGTATTAAAGATGAGTTAGCTACCAGAGACTTACCTTCTAAGTTAGATGAGCTAATCTCACTCTGCACGAAAGTTGATTTACGTTTCAGAGAGAGAGCAACTGAGCGTGGAAGATCATCTGCTCCAAAATCTTCTGCTCCTCCTCCTCGTCAACTGTCACCATCTAAAGATGAGCCCATGCAACTTGGCCGTTCCCGTTTAACTCCTGCTGAGCGCCGAAGACGTCTCTCCGAGTTTCTCTGTCTCTATTGTGCAGCTCCGTCTCACACCATTAATGCCTGTCCCAAACGTCCGGGAAACTCCAAATCCTAGCTCGCCAAGGAGAGGGCCGGCTAGGAGTAATGATCTCCTCTCCATCTCCTCAAGATTGTAATCTCCCAGTCTCGCTTCAAGTTGCTCAACGTTATCGGAACGTCATTGCCCTCCTTGATTCCGGAGCAGCTGGGAACTTTATTACCGAAGCCTATGTTAAACGGTGGTCCCTACCCACCGAGAGACTTCCTTCGTCCATTTCTTTAACTGCCGTGGATGGCAGCAAAATTTTTGATGCAGTTATTTCTTTAAGGACTCTACCAGTTCGTCTGAGAGTGGGAGTTCTTCATTCCGAACTTATTTCTTTTTTAGTGATTCCAAGAGCCACACATCCTGTGGTCCTGGGCCTTCCATGGCTCCGTCTTCACAATCCTACAATTGATTGGACGACTACGCAAATCCTGGCATGGGGTTCCTCCTGTGCTGAGACATGTTTGTTTAAAGTATTGCCTGTCTGTTCTTCCTCCCCCAGGTCGTCTGATGTTCCACCTCCTCCATATCAAGATTTCACGGATGTGTTCAGTAAAGCTTCTGCTGATATCCTTCCTCCTCATAGAGAATGGGACTGTCCGATTGATCTCGTTCCAGGGAAGGTTCCACCTCAAGGCCGAACTTATCCGTTGTCTCTGCCTGAGACGCATTCTATGGAGGAATATATTAAAGAGAACCTAGCAAAGGGGTTCATTCGACCTTCTTCTTCTCCAGCCGGCGCAGGCTTCTTTTTTGTAAAAAAGAAAGATGGTGGTCTGCGGCCGTGCATCGACTACAGAGGTTTGAACGACATTACCATCAAGAACCGTTATCCTTTACCCCTGATTACTGAGCTCTTTGACAGAGTTAGCGGAGCTACCATCTTTACAAAGCTGGACTTGCGAGGTGCATACAATCTCATCCGGATCCGTGAGGGTGACGAGTGGAAGACCGCCTTTAACACCCGTGACGGACATTATGAGTACCTCGTCATGCCCTTCGGATTGAGCAATGCTCCAGCTGTCTTCCAGCATTTTGTCAATGAGATCTTCAGAGACATTCTATACCGTCATGTCGTGGTCTATCTAGACGATATCCTCATTTTTGCCAACGATTTAGAGGAACATCGTTTTTGGGTTAAAGAGGTTCTGTCCCGTCTCCGTGTCAATCATCTCTATTGCAAATTAGAGAAATGCGTCTTTGAAGTCAAGTCCATTCCGTTTCTAGGGTACATTGTGTCCGGTTCCGGACTAGAGATGGATCCTGAGAAACTACAAGCAATCCAAAATTGGCCGGTACCCTTAACCCTCAAAGGGGTCCAGAGGTTCTTAGGGTTCGCCAACTATTACCGAAAGTTTATACGAGACTTTTCCACCATTGTGGCGCCTATTACTGCTTTCACTAAGAAGGGTGCTAACCCGTCCAAGTGGTCTGAAGAAGCCATGCAAGCATTTCATCTTTTAAAACAAAGGTTCATCTCTGCGCCTGTTCTGAAACAGCCTGACATCGACTCTCCTTTCATCTTAGAGGTGGATGCCTCCTCCGTTGGAGTAGGAGCGGTGTTATCTCAGAGGGCTAAAGATGGCCATTTACACCCTTGCAGTTTCTTCTCCCGGAAGTTCTCCCCAGCTGAGCGCAACTATGCCATTGGCGACCAGGAGTTGCTAGCCATCAAGCTCGCTCTAGAAGAGTGGAGGTATCTGTTGGAGGGAGCTTCTCATTCAATCACCATACTTACAGACCACAAGAACCTTTTATACCTGAAGGGCGCACAATGTCTCAACCCTCGTCAGGCCAGATGGGCACTTTTCTTTTCCAGGTTCGACTTTAAACTCCAGTTCTGTCCGGGCTCTCAGAATCGCAAGGCCGATGCCCTTTCCCGCTCATGGGAGCAAGAAAATGAGTCAGAGTCTTCAGACAAGCATCATATTATAAATCCGTTGGCATTCTCCACGGTAGGGATGGACTCTACGCCCCCATCAGGGAAAAGTTTTGTGAAGCCGATGCTAAGGAAGAAGCTCATGCATTGGGCCCATGCTTCCCGTTTTGCCGGACATACAGGTATCCAAAAAACCCTGGAGTTTATCTCTAGGTCCTATTGGTGGCCAACTCTGAAAAAGGACATCTTGGAGTTTATTGCATCTTGCCCAAAGTGTGCCCAACATAAAGTATCCCGCCAGTCGCCTGCGGGGCAACTGGTTCCACTATCCATTCCCCGTCGACCATGGACCCACTTGTCGATGGATTTCATTACAGACTTACCCATGTGCAACAAGTTCAATACCATCTGGGTGGTAGTTGACCGGTTCACCAAGATGGCACACTTCATTCCTCTCACCGGTCTTCCGTCAGCTTCCAAGTTGGCTCAAGTATTCATACAAGAGATCTTCCGACTCCACGGTCTTCCTGAAGAAATTATCTCAGATCGAGGAGTTCAATTCACAGCCAAATTCTGGCGAAGTTTATGTCAAGTCCTCCAAGTCAAGCTAAAGTTTTCCACGGCTTACCATCCTCAGACCAATGGTCAAACCGAGAGGGTGAATCAGGACTTGGAGGCCTTCCTCCGCATCTATGTGTCCTCCTCTCAAGATGACTGGGTTCAATTACTTCCCTGGGCCGAGTTCTGTCATAACAACCAGTATCATTCTTCATCTGCTTCAACACCATTCTTCACTAACTTTGGATTCCACCCTAAAGTCCCTGAGTTCCAACCGCTTCCAGCAACTTCTGTTCCCGCAGTGGATATCACCTTGCATCAGTTTGCCAATATCTGGAAGAGCGTACGATCAGCTCTGCTCAAGGCATCGTTCAGGTACAAGAAGTTTGCGGATAAGAAGCGTCGAGCAGTTCCTGCTCTCAAGGTGGGTGATCGGGTATGGTTATCCACGAAGAATTTGAGGTTAAGAGTTCCCAGTATGAAGTTTGCACCTCGCTATATCGGTCCTTTCAAGATTGAACAAGTCATCAATCCTGTTGCTTACAGACTCCAGTTGCCTCCCTTCTTAAAAATACCCAGGACATTCCATGTTTCCCTGTTGAAACCGCTGATCTTGAATCGGTTTCATTCCTCACTTCCTCCAACTCCGAAAGTCCAAACTCAACGAGGCATTGAGTATGAAGTGGCCAAGATCCTGGACTCACGTCACCGTTACGGTCAACTACAATATCTTATTGACTGGAAGGGTTATGGTCCTGAGGAACGTTCATGGACCAATGCTTCTGATGTCCATGCTCCTGCCTTGGTCCGGAGATTCCATTCCAAGTTTCCTCAAAAGCCAAAGAAGTGTCCTGGGGCCACTCCTAAAGGGGGGGGGTGCTGTCACGATCCGGGTATCTGGACGCCATTTCTTACCCATCAGATGCCTCCTAAGGCTGGCTCAGCGCTCCAGGACCGGATCCCACCTGTTATCCTGATGTGTACATTCCTGTATCCTCTCCTGTCACTCTGGGACGCTGTCACAGTAAACGCCATATTACACCTGGCATGGCGTCTCCCGCGGCCTCCGCCGCCGTCCCTGAACTTCTGCATGCAGAGTGTCTGAGTGGCGATTACGTCAGCCGCGGCCTCCGCTGTGTCCGCGTGGTTGGATGTGCATCTGTCAGCCTGGCGCCTCCTGTCTCCGGTGGCCGGCGCCGCCATTACTGTTTTCATTACCACATGGATTACAAACCAAACTTCCCTCCAAGTGTCTGCATGGGCGCAGCCATCTTGGATTCTGTCAGCTGATCATTTCCACCAATCTGTTCTCAGTATTGATAATCTGCATAATTGCCTAGCCAATCCCTTCCTTGCTGCAGGTATAAATACACTGTGCCTGAGCAAGGAAGGCGTCAGTGCTTTGGTTGTCAAACCTAGTTCCTGTTTGTCTCTCTCCTGTGATTGTCTTCCAGGTTCCAGCTCCTGTCTCAAGACTTCCACCATAGAGACCCGCACCAGCATTCCACCTGCGGTGTAGCCTGACTCTCCAATCCATTGTGGATTCATCTGTTTCCAGCTACAACATTACCTGCTTCCAGCTCAGCTTCCAGCAGAGTACAGCTTCCCTTAAAGGGCCGGTGTCCTTTCTACACTTTACCACTCTCCACCGGTATTATTATTTCTCCGCTCTCAAGTTCTACATTTCAGTTCATATTTCATCGCTCCCAAGTTCATTTATTATTTAACTGGTTCCAGCCAGTATCCACTCCGTGCTAACAACAGTCTGGTTCCAGCCAGTATCCACAGCAGCTGTTTTATCTTCAGCAACCCAGCTTTTCCTGGAACACCAGCTGGCACAATCCTGGGTTATCTCCATTGCTACAGTCGGGCCTGGTAAGGACTTTCCATCTAGAAGATCATAAGAACTATCTCACACTACCAGTGCCCTGTGGCTCCTGCCATCCTGTAGTACTCAGGAACTGTATTTATTCTTTGCTGACTTTTACGTTTTCTTTTACTGCTGCTGTGTTGCGGAGTTGTCATAATAAACATCATTGACTTTTATCCAAGTTGTCGTGGTCACGCCTTCGGGCAGTTATTATTCATGTTACTTACATGTCCAGGGGTCTGATACAACCTCCCAGGTTCCGGTACATCTCAGCCCCTACAACTGAGGCTGCCTCCCGTCAGCTCAGGCCCTCAGTTGTGACAAAATGCAAGACAATGCTAGACCTCATGTGGCTGGAGTGTGTCAGCAGTTCCTGCAAGATGAAGGCATTGATGCTATGGACTGGCCCGCCCGTTCCCCAGACCTGAATCCAATTGAGCAGATCTGGAACATCATGTCTCGCTCCATCCACCAACGCCACATTGCACCACAGACTGTCCAGGAGTTGGTGGATGCTTTAGTCCAGGTCTGGGAGGAGATCCCTCAGGAGACCATCTGCCACCTCATAAGGAGCATGCCCAGGCATTGTAGGGGGGGGGGTCATACAGGCACGTGGAAGCCACACACACTACTGAGCCTCATTTTGACTTGTTTTAAGGACATTACATCAAAGTTGGATCAGCCTGTAGTGTGTTTTTCCACTTTAATTTTGAGTGTGACTCCAAATCCAGACCTTCATGGGTTAATAAAGTTGATTTCCATTGATCATTTTTGTGTGATTTTGTTGTCAGCACATTCAACTATGTAAAGAACAAAGTATTTAATAAGAATATTTCATTCATTCAGATCTAGGATGTGTTATTTTAGTGTTCCCTTTATTTTTTTGAGCAGTGTATATATGTAATTTTTTTCATCACATGACCCTGAGTGCCGCAGCATTCTTTCTGTCTGTACTGTGTTCACACTGAGGGTACCAGGGCACCTCCGGGGCACCTATCCTACAAGTAAGTGGATAGAAGGACAGTGCAGCCCCTTGTAAGACACAGCAGCCCCTTTATGGATAGACAGAGCACCCCCTGGAGGACACAGCAGCCCCTTTATGAATGGACAGAGCACCCCCAGAGGACACAGCAGCTCCTTTATGGACAAGAGAGCACCTCTTTATGTACAACAAAGTACCCCTGGGGAGATACACAGCACCCCTTTATGTACAACAAAGTGATAATGTCAAATATTACCTTAAAACATAAAGCTATACACTATTACCGTGGAGCCGCTATGGCCGCTAGACTTATTATACACACTACGGACTAAGTACGCTATTTGCATACTGAGTACCGTATGGATACGCACTTAGCGTATCCGACGCTATGCCGTGGGCGTGACGCACGAGCGGCACGTATGCACACGGATTCACGCTTCGGACTAAGCATGCTGTTAGTGTACTGAGTACCGTACTGATACGCTATCAGCGTATCAGACGCCGTGCCGTGGGTACAACGTACACGTGGTGCGGACGCACACAGAGTGATATACAGTAAACCTTAAGTAATGAAACAGTGTAAGGGTGTGCTTATACTTTAAACCTTAGCAGTCTAGTACTGCAACGATGTAATACCTGAAAACCTTAACAATGCTTATACACCTTATAGCGATTGAGACGCTAAGAAAGCCCTTTGCAGGAAAGTGAAAACACAACACCGGTTTGTGGCAAACCACTGGGCTCTAACACCGCAGCGGATTATTCAGAGAAAAGGGGTAAACAGATACAGGTTATACACTACAGGCTAACAAGGAAATCTAATCAGAATAATAGAGAATAATGGCTACAGAGAATATACATACGTGGGGAATCGTTCGCAAGCGCGTCCTGGACCAGTCCTCAGCTATCAGGGAGAAAGCCTTCAGAGTCTTGTGTCCGGCCAGGCAACAGTGGTCTTTTTATACACAACATGCATATACAATACAATGGTCCCTGTAATCTCATTGTTCATTGGACACAGGGATGTGTCCCTACATTACAGCAAAGGTCATAGGTGGATTTGCACAGGTAGGCGATGTCCTTCCCTAACTGCTCTGGTGGGAGGTATCCTCTGGATTCCCGCCACATGTGTAATTTACAGCAAATACAGTTAATGTTCATAATCTACTTTTGTACATAACTATACGCAGGAGCAAGTGATCTTTTCCTAGCTAACACTGGAATGTTACCCTAAAAATACCCTACAGCTGGATACCAGACATCACCTACCAACCTTTGTCTGACCCTTCCTATCATGCAAAGACGAATCTCTCTGTCCAGGAGCTGTTTAAACTAACATTACTCGCTGACATGATCTAAGGGAACTATTTCTACAAAATGCACTATTTGGGTTAAATATGCTTTGTTCGAGTCGCACGCTACACGCTCACAAACTCCGCCGTAAATACACATATCATGCGCACAAGTCGCCGGAGCGTCTCTTACGCAACTTGCGGATATGTGTACGCACGTGGGACCGGGTGCACGAGCAGCGCGCATGTGCATGAAGGGTTAGTACAATGGATATGTATAACAATATTTTTCGACTTTGACAGTCGACCCTTTGGCAGTCAACAATAACTGCCACAATCTAAACAATTAAGCTGAAAAATATACAATACATATGAAATACCTATAAATGATTGGGTGGAGGGAGGAGAGGAGTAGGCGAGAAATGTATGGCCTAGTGGGATAGTTAAAGCATGTATGTATGTATGAAATTCATGTCTGAGGGGCATGTATCATCGTGCCGTACATGTTCTAGATAAGCTTCGAGGTATTGCGAAGTATACATTAAATCCTTCTTATCCCGTATTAAGGGTCTGTAAGTGGGCCAACAAACACTACCGAGCTCTTTTCGGCTTCTTGTTCCAACAAATGGGGTGCACATTAGTTGATGATACATGGAGGGGGGAAAAACATGTGAATGCTAATATATGTACCTATGTCACCTGTCGACTATGTGTGTCACTACCTGAAGGTTGTAGAGATGAAGATAAGAAACATATGTCACAAATACATTCACATAATAATGTGTGCAATTGTCCTTGGGTGTCTGTTGAAGTCTTGTCCGGATAGGTGTATCCTTGCTGTGGGTGATAATCAAAGTCTTTCAAGTGTCCATAAAAAGTCTTTAAAGTATCTAAAATGTCTCTCAAAGTCTGTAGAAATGTCAATCAGAGGTCTGCAGTTTTCTCCATCAAAGTCTTTAGTCTTCTTCCGAATGGATGTCTTTTTGCTTGAGAGAAAAACAAAGGAGAAAGGGGTGAAAGAAACGGACCGTGGAATCACGTCTTATCACAACATTGTCTCAATTGATGGATCATAAATTAAATCAGTTGTTTTAACAATGCCCTCGCTCCTCAAACTCATCACTTTGGTACTGCGCTTGCACTGCATTAAAATCCGAACACATCTAAATATCAAACCAATCATTATGACAACTCCCAGGATACAAAGGAGAAACTTTCCTACATTCACGATAACATTTTGAGCCCATTCTCCTAAACCTGAGAACCAATTGCGTGTGTTCAACCATGAAACCCAGCCGGTCAGTTCATTACTTACAGCAGTCAGGGTAAGGTTGTGTCTCCTTCGGAACTCCTACTTCAACTGCAAGATATCGTCCATCTTTTGATCTATGACCTCGGTGGGGTCATCAGTGCTGTTTGTAATATACGTACAGCATTTCACACCATACTGAGTTGCTAGGGTGACACAATACCCGCCTGTCACCGCTGTGATGTAATTAAGAATCATCCTGTGCTGGATCAGTTCCGTTTTGTAAGCTTGAAATTCCCTCCCAGTATACCTGAAGGTGTCATCATACATCTCGGTGATATTGTCTATCAGGTTCGCTAGCGCATGAATATACCTAAAATGTATAATTCCTCTGGCGATACGGGTGATATCTAGCGCGAGTAGGAATTGAATCCCGGTGGATTCGTGGATCAAATCAGAGGCTGCGTGCTCTGTCCTATCTATAAGGTGTCTCTTAACGATGTGTTCGTAATGAGTGTGAGTGTAAGGAGCTTGAGCATTGCGGTGAATGTCTTTCATCTTATTATGGGTAATGGTCATTACTTCTGGCAACACTCTTCCAATGTAATACAATCCCTCTGAGTTTGGGGCAAGCCACATATACGCCTTCCTCCCGCATATGAAATATGCATCATCGGGGAGAACATATGGGACAGAATATGACATCACCATATTGCAAACCTTCCAGGTGAAAAATCCTATCCCTAACTCTCTCATTTGTTCAGTACACGTATCAGGCTGTATGATATGCGCACAGTATCCTGGTGATACTTCTCCAACCCGCATGGTCCTACTTCCTAGAGTATACCTGTACCGAAAATATCTCCCACCGTCGGCTATTTGGTGTATAAGTTCTGGGTCTATGGGCATTCTATCGGCTCTGTGTGAAAATGCCATGGTTTTGTTATTCCATGTCACTTCCCAATTTCCCGACTTTCGGGGATTGGAAATGTTGAAACATATTAAGGACCTATCCACATGATATTGGTGAAGCTTCAAACTAGGAGGCCTAGAAATATTAAATTTCTTGTCCACCGGTCTCCCACCCCTTAATTCAAGTACCTCATCTAGTGTTAAAGGGTACGGTATTAATCCTGACTTGCTCTGACCTTGAGGTACTTGTGAGCACACCCAGCATTCTGTTTGGTTTAAAACCTTACCCACTAATGAGTGATAATCACTCAATGGATGACGGTCCATGTTGATATTAAGGCTGGACTGACATCTCTGGATGCACCCGTCCTCAACTATGTTTTCACAATTTCTACAGATACAATTCTCCTCAGCTAACAATCCTTCACAGTGTCTTCTAGTGTCATGACTACTAGATCGTTTTCTGATACTCGCCTTTGCTCGGTGACTGTGTTGCTCTTGGAATTCTACTAATCCGTCCTTGTCATCAGAACCCATTCCAGATCCTTTCTCGACCTCTCGGGTACTCTCACCGAAATAGACTGTTCTGGTCAACAACAGGGTCAACAGGAATACCCGGAATGCAGTCTCTTGGGGTAAGTCCATCTTACAGGAGGAGAAAGAAAGAGTAGTAATGGGAGGTAAAAAAAATAATAGAAGGGAAAGAAAACTGGTGCAACAACCGCCTCTGATCTTGTAGTTCTCTGTGCTCAGGTGCCGTGACAATAGTCCTGCCTCTCAACCTTCCCGGAACAGGCACTCCAGTGATATGGTTTCCTCTACACTCTGCTCTTTGTCACGGGCTTTCTCTGGGTCAGCGACCTTCTTACAGTGGGACGAGTGGACCCAAGTCTCTCTTTCGGCAACCTTCAATGCTGTCGTGCTGGTCAGTAAGACTTGGTACGGTCCTTCCCACCGGTCAATCAGGCAACCTGAGCGTAGAAAATTTTGAATCATTACATAATCCCCAGGTTCAATGTCATGACAATTACTGTCTGGCAGATCAGGAATCACCAGCTTTAGATTGCTGTTTTGATTCCTCAACTGCTTGCTCATCTTAACCAAATACTTTACAGTCACTTCATTATTGCATTTCAAATCATCCTGGGGGTCAATCATTACATGGGGTTGTCGACCAAAAAGAATCTCAAAGGGTGATAGGTTAAGAGGGGACCTGGGAGTGGTTCTGATGCTGTACAATACAAGTGGCAAAGCTTCTGGACACAACAATCCAGTTTCAGCCATCACTTTGCTCAACTTGTTCTTAATAGTGCTGTTTACTCTTTCCACTTTCGCACTCGCCTGTGGGCGGTACGGAGTATGCAGCTTACTATTAATTCCCATTAATTTGCACATTACCTGAAAGACTTCACCTGTAAAATGGGTACCCCTATCACTTTCAATTATCCTAGGGATACCATACCTGCACACAAATTCCTGCACAATTTTCTTTGCAGTAAACACAGCAGTATTTGTGGCAGCGGGGAACGCTTCTACCCAATTTGAAAACACATCAATACAAACCAACACATACTTTAAATTTCTACAGGGTGGCAATTGTATGAAATCAATCTGTATTACCTGAAAAGGGCCGTCTGTTGGTGGGATATGGGATGGTTCTGTTGGTATTGACTTTCCAATATTCTTCCTCAAGCAGGTAAGGCATGTCATTGCTCTTTTACCCGCATGAGAAGAGAATCCTGGCGCGCACCAGTAGGCTCTTACCAACTTGCACATACCCTCTTTGCCCAGATGAGTCAGACCATGTGCCGCCTCAGCTAAACTTGGAAGGTATGCTCTGGGAGCCACTGGCTTACCCTGTCCATCTGTCCAGAGTCCTGAGGACTCCTGGCCATATCCTTTTGACCTCCAGACTGCCTTTTCCTGTGGGGAACACAAATTTTGCATTTCACTCAATTTTTGTGTGTTGACGGTATTGAATGCCATCAGTTGTGTGATGTCTGTCTGTATGGGGGTGCTGGCTGCTGATTTAGCAGCTTCGTCTGCCCGGCTATTACCAAGTGACACAGGGTCTTGGCTGTACGTGTGGGCTTTACACTTGATAACAACCACTCTGTCAGGTTCCTGTATCGCTGCTAGAAGTCTTTTGATGTGGGTCGCATGCGCCACGGGTGTGCCAGCTGCCGTCATGAAATTTCTGAGGCGCCATAGGGCCCCGAAATCATGCACTACTCCAGAGGCATACCTAGAATTCGTGTAGATATTGGCTGACTTACCCTTAGCCAATTCACACGCTCTGGTTAGGGCGACCAACTCAGCAACTTGTGCTGAGTGAGGTGGGCCCAGCGGTTCCGCTTCTATGGTACCTTTGTCATCTACGACTGCGTATCCAGTACACAAGTCTCCTGAGTCCGTCTGTCTGTGGCAACTACCGTCAGTGTAAAAAGTAAAATCTACGCCTTCCAGTGGGTTGTCACTAATGTTGGGCCTTGCAGTGAAAGTTTGGTTCAAATATTCCATACAATCATGTGTGTCAGTGTCTGTACTAAATCCTCCTTCACCATCACTCTCATCCCCCACCCTTTGTGCCTGTCCAGGCACACCTGGGAGATACGTTGCAGGATTTAGTGCGCTGCATCTCCTTATGGTTATGTTTACAGGGGCCATTAGTGCTAATTCCTACCTTGTAAACCGTGCTGATGAGACGTGTCTGGTTTGGGCAGAATTCAGTAAGGCTGACACTGCATGAGGTGTATGGATGGTCAGGTTGTGTCCTAACACTACATCTTCGCTTTTACTCACTAGCAATGCTATCGCTGCAACACTTCGCAAGCATGTGGGGAGAGACTGTGCTACGGTGTCCAATTGTGCACTGTAGTAAGCTACCGGCCTGCTGGCATCACCATGTCTCTGGGTTAAAACACCTGCCGCACACCCTGCACTCTCCGTACCGTACAATTCAAACGGTTTCCCATAATCTGGCATACCTAATGCTGGTGCCTGTGATAGGCACTGTTTGAGTCTCTCAAATGCAAGTTCGGACTCATCTGTGTGCAAAATCCGATCTGGTTTGTTTGACGAGACCATCTCTTGCAAAGGTAAGGCTAGTATGGAAAACCCTGGGATCCAGTTTCGGCAATACCCACACATTCCTAGGAAAGTGCGGATCTGTTGCTGGGTTTGTGGCAGAGTCATGTCACGAATCGCCTGTATTCTATCAGCGGTGAGGTGTCTCAGTCCTTGTGTTAAACAATGTCCCAAATATTTTACCTTGGTCTGACATAACTGCAACTTATCCTTTGAAACCTTGTGTCCCGTATCAGAAAGATGAAACAAAAGCTGTTTCGTGTCTCTCATGGACGGTTCGAGTGAATCAGAACACAGCAGTAAGTCATCTACATACTGTATTAATACTGATTCGCTCTCAGGTTGAAAGGATTGTAAACAGTCATGCAAAGCCTGTGAGAAAATACTTGGGCTGTCAATGAAACCTTGTGGTAAGCGAGTCCAGGTGTACTGTACTCCTCTGTATGTAAATGCAAACAAGTATTGGCTGTCAGGGTGCAGAGGGACTGAGAAGAAGGCGGAGCAGAGGCCAATAATAGTGAAAAATTTCGCAGTAGGAGGGATTTGCATAAGGATGACAGCTGGATTTGGCACTACGGGGAATTGGCTCTCAACTATTTTTCAGAGACCTGCCAGTCTCTCCTTGGTGGGTACCTCTTTGTTTCCCCTGCATGCGGTTCATAACTTCTCCTGTGCGGTCCCTGATCCCAATTACGTGCGTCATACTGAGTGTCATGTTCTGGTCTTGGGGTCGATGTACCCTATGTGGGTTTTAAAATTACAATTTCGTGCGTAATGTCCTTCTCTCTGACAGTTATAACATGTTATCACATACGACTTACCAACAGGGGTCTGGAGATTAGGCTGATGTGGCTTCGTTGTCAGGGCTTTGATACTTACTGTCATCAGCTTATCCCCCTGATGTTCCGATCATGCTCAATAGCGGACTCTCTTAACGCAGCCACCGAGATACCTCTCCAACTTGGTTGAGTGGTTTGTACCCTGGTTCTCAACACTTCCTTTAACCCGTCCATTAATACGGACACCGCTATCTCCCTATGGTGCACATTATCCTTAATGTCTTCGATCGCAGTAAATCTAGCCATTTCCTGCAGTGCTCGATGGAAATAGTCAGAAGCAGTTTCACCTTCCTTTTGTCTAATGGAGAAAATTTTATTCCACTTGACAACAGTTGGGAAATATACTCCTAACTGCAGATTGATCTGTTTTACGTTCTCCTGATTGTACTTATCAGTGAGAGGTACTTCTGCATCTAATTTACAGTCTGCAATGAATTTCACGGGGTCAATATTGGAGGGCAAACATGCCCATAGCACTGTCCGCCAATCTTTGTTATTGGGTTCGGTGGCGTTACCTAGTTCTCTAATAAACCTCTGACATGCGGCTAGATCTTTCCTGGGATTGGGAAATTCAGACATAATTGTTCTCAATTCTGTCCGGGACCAGGGGCAATGCATAACAATGTTCCTGACGGGAGTGATTCCCAGAGCGTCAGTCTTCCCATTGGGGACTGCGATCACCCTGACAGGATTCAGTTCAATTACATCACTTTGTGTTGATTCTACAATGTGAGGTGCAATGGTTTCTGCATAATGTACAGTACCGTACTTACCTGTGGACACGACCTTACCTGTCCCTCCTCTAGGGGCCTTCGCTACTGCTCTTACTGGTTGGGCCGTGCCCACTTGAGTATCTTGTATGGTGGCTGCTAGAGAGAGTGCCGATATCGTGCTGGGCTCATCTTCTTGGTCGCAGTCCTGAGGGAAGTTTAAGATGGGATACAACTTGCACGGGTTAGCATTAGCATTAATACATTTATCTACTTTACTCTTATAGTCATTAATACATTTATTAAGTGCACTCTTATCGTATACCAGTATGCCATTCTCTGTAGCCATTTTCTCCCCTGTAATGTACGGTGGTGGTGGTGCAGTTGCTATCAGTTTCCTGCTAGGGTTGGAACCAGCTGCTTGAGCTAATTCCCGTTGTATCTCACCCTCCTATTGCCATAACTGTAAACAATCATAATGTCTAATCCTATGTTTCCTGGATTTTATCAGACATATCCTTCTCCTTAAATTTTTCAACACCTCAGGACTAAAACTGCCTACCTTAGGGAACAGTTCCCTATCTTCCACAGTCATACGTTCCCATTCATTGCATAAAACCTCTGTGTGTGATCCATATTTCTTACACATTATGTACCTCGCTGACCCTTTGGGCCGCGGATTATCAACCTGAACCCTGGTTGATCGTCCCTTACTTGAGCAACTGGCCCCCATTCTTTTGCAGGTATTGCCTTCTCAGCTAATTCCTACAAAAAACAAATTACTCAGTGGTAAAGCGACGCTGAAAGTTCTCCGAGCGCTTTCACCCACTCACGCCCATGTTGGCCAGTAGACCCACACACTGTGCCCAATGCTGGTCGTACCCAACCTAGGGCCCGCTATTTACGGAGAGCGTGTGGGAGTGTGCTACCCCTCCCAGTAAATATCAGTTGTTGGAGATTTCCTGAGTGAACAGCGAATCTCCCTTAAAATAAAAAAAACCTGTTACACAAATCACGTCTGTATGTACAATTAGCGTCTATGATCCCGTGATTTTACGCGAATGGCGTAATGGGTATCAAGTTGAACCAACTATTGCACACACTAACGTGCGGTACAGTTGCACTGCGTATAAGTAACTATTACTTATCCACCGGACGACCAATGGAATCGATTGTTTAGGCTGCGAAACCTCAGCCTGAGCGTATCTGAACGGGCCTATATAGGTACTACGCAAACCCCCGGGGCTGCGCTCTAACCGCTGACCTTTCTCAGGCCACGGTTTTCAGAGCTTCGCTTGACTTAGTCAGCGGATTTCTGACTTTGCTGACCTCTTGGTCTGCTGTTATACTTGCTACCTTGCTCCTTTATACCTTATACAATGTTAACGTGAGAAAGCCACTCCCACGCCACCAAGTGTCCACTCACCTGATGTGGTCTCCTACGGGATCCCGACTTCTGGGTACACAAAACCTTTATTTGCACACTCACGCCCGTTCACTCATATACACTTGGATTTTTCTGTACAGAAAATTAACTTTCATTCAGGTGAAACAGCCTAGTCCCAGAGGTGATGCAATAAGAGAAGGTTCTTTTAAACTAAATTTTCGCGTGGCTACCGTATCGCCTAAACTAAAAGAATGCTATCGCGCTATTTGTATTAAGTGGGCGTATCTGTACGCACGTTGTGTAAAATAAGTCACGTGTGTAGGCCTTTGCGTTGCATACGCAGTCTCGCACGCTGTCCGAGACACATGTACAATGGCAGTATATGTCCGCAGTAATACAAATACCACACTTCTATAAATGTAAACGATATTTAACTATAATCGCTTACCAAACACCACACAGTATCTCCTGTATAAACCTTTATAACTAGGTCAGGCTGCGTGTGTGTTTTACACGTACTCCCTTAAATATTACTCTATATTTTTAACTAAATAGCAACAAATTTCTCAGCACGTAATCAATGCTAATGGCAACAAGCGAGTAGATATGCAAAATACACAAATAAAATACAGGTGTGTGCGTGTGTTACGTGTGTTGCGTGCGCAGTTGGCACCAAACAGAAATTTAACAGATTTAAAAAAACAATTGCTTTACGTTCTTACCTTTCGGATCCCACTAGCATCCCTACAAACCATGCGGAGCAGACGCTTATCTAATCAGCACCAGTGTATCCCCGACCAAGAAAAGGCTAACAGGGGATACTACCTTCCCGCCCTTTGCTGATAGATAAAGTCTGCCTTGTCCTGCTAGGCTGCGGATATGAGGAGGACCGGACGATGCCCCCAATTGATAATGTCAAATATTACCTTAAAACATAAAGCTATACACTATTACCGTGGAGCCGCTATGGCCGCTAGACTTATTACACACACTACGGACTAAGTACGCTATTTGCGTACTGAGTACCGTATGGATACGCACTTAGCGTATCCGACGCTATGCTGTGGGCGCGACGCACGAGCGGCACGTACGCACATGGATTCACGCTTCGTACTAAGCACGCTGTTAGCGTACTGAGTACTGTACTGATACGCTATCAGCGTATCAGACGCCGTGCCGTGGGTACAACGTACACGCGGCGCGGACACACACAGAGTGATATACAGTAAACCTTAAGTAATGAAACAGTGTAAGGGTGTGCTTATACTTTAAACCTTAGCAGTTTAGTACTGCAACAATGTAATACCTGAAAACCTTAACAATGCTTATACACCTTATAGCGATTGAGACGCTAAGAAAGCCCTTTGCAGGAAAGTGAAAACACAACACCGGTTTGTGGTAAACCACTGGGCTCTAACACAGCAGCGGATTATTCAGAGAAAAGGGGTAAACAGATACAGGTTATACACTACAGGCTAACAAGGAAATCTAAACAGAATAATAGAGAATAATGGCTACAGAGAATATACATACGTGGGGAATCGTTCGCAAGCGCGTCCTTGACCAGTCCTCAGCTATCAGGGAGAAAGCCTTCAGAGTCTTGTGTCCGGCCAGGCAACAGTGGTCTTTTTATACACAACATGCATATACAATACAATGGTCCCTGTAATCTCATTGTTCATTGGACACAGGGATGTGTCCCTACATTACAGCAAAGGTCATAGGTGGATTTGAACAGGTGGGCTGTGTCTTTCCCCAACTGCTCTGGTGGGAGGTATCCTCTGGATTCCCGCCGCATGTGTAATTTACAGCAAATATAGTTAATGTTCATAATCTACTTTTGTACATAACTATACGCAGGAGCAAGCGATCTTTTCCTAGCTAACACCGGAATGTTACCCTAAAAATACCCTACAGCTGGATACCAGACATCACCTACCAACCTTTGTCTGACGCTTCCTATCATGCAAAGACGAATCTCTCTGTCCAGGAACTGTTTAAACTAACATTACTCACTGACATGATATAAGGGAACTATATCTACAAAATGCACTATTTGGGTTAAATATGCTATGTTCGAGTCGCACGCTACAAGCTCACAAACTCCGCCGTAAATACACATATCATGCGCACAAGTCGCCAGAGTGTCTCTTACGCAACTTGCGGATATGTGTACGCACGGGGGACCGGGTGAACGAGCAGTGCGCATGTGCATGAGGGGTTAGTACAATGGATATGTATAACAATATTTTTCGACTTTGACAAAAGCAACCTGTCACCACCACGGTTCATTGCCAGTGAATACCACATCAACAGGCACAGAGCAGGCTGCCGATTGGAGCCCACTCTCTACAGAAGATCTTGCATGGAAAGCACATTTAAGCAAGGATTACCTGGGAGCTCTTTGCTCCTGATTATTGCTGAAGTATTCAAGAAGACAGTGTGGCTGGTCTCCATTAAGAGCATCATCTAATTGTGGCAGGTACCCTATGGAAGCAACAGTATTTGGAGCTCTCTTTTCACAAGAGCTATAACCATGGTGGCTGCTCTTCTCTTCTGGCAACCCAGAGTTGTTTTGGGATTATTGTTTGTCTCATGATATTTCTCAGGTCCCTCCCTCTGTGTAAGATACATATCCCTAGTTTTGTCTGGGGTGTAACTCTCTACAGCCAGTACTGTCCTGAGATCTGGAGTTAAATATAGCAATTAAGAATGGATACATGTACTACCTCATCCTTGGAGACATCACAAGACATCACAAGTAAATACTGTAAATGCAGATATACTGTACAAAAAAATGAACGTGCAATACATTTAGTTCGAATCATTTCACCCCTCCAATATCCACTTTCCTTTGCATATCGTCCACTCTCTAGTTTATCTTACAATCAAGGGTGTCATTACAACCTAAGAAATGTATATGTCCATTTAAGGCCCTTAACAGATATTGCAGGCAGACACCATTTTGCTTCACCTCCAGCTGTTGCTTAGTTGGTGTTACTCTAAGCCATACTGACTCGACCCAGTATAGTGAATGTTAGTGAGATCCACTGTAATTCAGTCTATTAACTTTGTCTACTATTCCCATATATGCACTTAGGCACAGTTAAATTCAAGTCCATTTACAGAGCATATATTGCAAGTTTTTGTTTTCGGCATGCTTCAGAGGGGACGCCGACACCGGAATCCTGACACCACTCAAGAGACCAGCGCTGGAAAACTGACAGCCGACATCCCGAAAGTATTTGAGTCTGGGTTAGGGGCCTGTTGTTAGGGCTAGCAATTAGGGGGGATGGTTAGCCCTGGCCGCCACCCCCAGTGAGTTAGCACAAACCGCCAACCCCCCATCCCCCAAGGGTAAGGGGAGGGTACATATACCTACCCCCTCTGATGTCAGGATCTTCAGTGTTGGCATGTCGTGGTCAGTCATGTGACTGCCGGCATCCCGACCACTAGGATATCATACCAAACCACTCCAGTGCCACTTGTATACAACTACAGGTGATGCAGAGTTTTAAACTAAGTTTTATAATCCAAGTATATGGATAGGGGTGGACTCAGGGCCATCTTAACATATGGGCAGCAGCCCATGGCCCTATGATACCATGGGTGGGCTGTTGCATCTGGACCTTTTTAGGAGGCAGGTAGAGAATGCTGCCTGGCCACCCTGTTTATGAATTACGCACAATCAGTGCAGCCAGGCAACATTCTCTACCTGCCTCCTAGCCTACAGCCAGACAGCGAATGGCTGTCAGCATGCTGATTGGATAGCTTCAGCCATCCACCACCAATCAGAGTGCTGACAGCCATTCATTGTATGGAAGCATGTGGAGAGATAGACTACACATGGGGCAAGTTATGATTTTTGTCCAAAATTAAACCCATGAATGGGTGGGTAGGGCGCCCCAGTGCATTGCTTTCTCCAGGCCCTACAATGCTGTTAAGCCACAGGGAAGCATACAACTCACATATGGGCCAAAATATGCATTTAGTTCCATTCACATGAAGCAGGAGTAGGAGTAATTATGAGGTTTATTACTAAGCCTTGGGTGGAGATTAAGTGGACGGAGATAAAGTACCAGCCAATAAGCTTCTAACTGCCATGTCACAGGCTGGGTTTGAAAAATGACATTTAGGAGCTGATTGGCTGGTACTTTATCTCCATCCAAGTCTTAGTAATTAGACCCCTATATCCCCATTTTACTGTAAGTTAGTATAAAAGATGATAATTGATACTAGAGATATTTGATAGTATTCGGTACTGGAAAACACTTGGAGGTAATTGATATTATTCGACGCTGAAGGTCAATGAAGATAACCAATGACAGTCGGTACTGATAAGCACTTGGCAATCGATGTTCATCCGATTTTGGAGATCACTGGAGACAACCGATAGTACACAGTACTGTAAAGCACTTAAGGGCAATCGATGTTAATTGATATTGGTGATCACTGGAGATAACTGATAGCAATTCGTACTGGAAAACACTTGGAGATAATCAATGTTAGTCAATGTTGGAAATCACTGGATATAACCGATAGCAATCGTACTGAAGAACACACGGAGATAATCAATGCTACTCGATGCAGAAGATCACTAAAGATAACTGATGGCAATCGGTACTGGAGAGCACTAGAAGACAATCGATGGTACTCGATGTTGAAGTTCACTGGAGATAACCGATGGCAATCAGTACTGGAGAACACTAGAAAACACTGGAGATCCTAGTGAGAACACAGTGCAGAGCCTTGGAACAGCAAACAGGCGCCTGCAGTTACTAGAGGAAGAAGTTATTCAGGTCACTTCCTGTTCCCAGAATCCTGTTTATATACCCTCAGGTAGCTTGTCATTGGTGGAGGGAATCAGCTGAGATACACCAGGACTCCCATTGGAAGACAGTCCAATCATCTGACAAACCAAAGATGGCAGCGCCCACCCGGTTTTGGATGGAACTCTGGACTAGGCCCAAACATCAGGAAGCAGACATCATGGAGGACAATGCTGAGACAGTGGCAGCTGCTGGGAATTTAATGTGGACAAAATGAACAGAGAGACTAGATGCAGGACACAGGATCCTGCTGATTACTCACACAGAGGAGTTCCTAGGTGACTTAGGGGGTCATTCCGAGTTGATCGCACATAGCAACTTTTTGCTGCCCGTGCGATCAATTCGACGACGCCTATGGGGGAGGGTTTTTTTGCATAGCAAGGCTGCGAACGCTTGTGCAGCCCTGCTATGCAAAAAAAGTTTTGTGTGGAACTAGACCAGGGTAACAGTTACTTACCCTGGGCGATCGATCCAGCGATGCAGGTCCCGGAATTGACGTTAGCTAGAGATGAGCGCCTGAAATTTTTCGGGTTTTGTGTTTTGGTTTTGGGTTCGGTTCCGCGGCCGTGTTTTGGGTTCGAACGCGTTTTGGCAAAACCTCACCGAATTTTTTTTGTCGGATTCGGGTGTGTTTTGGATTCGGGTGTTTTTTTTCAAAAACACTAAAAAACAGCTTAAATCATAGAATTTGGGGGTCATTTTGATCCCAAAGTATTATTAACCTCAAAAACCATAATTTACACTCATTTTCAGTCTATTCTGAATACCTCACACCTCACAATATTATTTTTAGTCCTAAAATTTGCACCGAGGTCGCTGTGTGAGTAAGATAAGCGACCCTAGTGGCCGACACAAACACCGGGCCCATCTAGGAGTGGCACTGCAGTGTCACGCAGGATGTCCCATCCAAAAAACCCTCCCCAAACAGCACATGACGCAAAGAAAAAAAGAGGCGCAATGAGGTAGCTGTGTGAGTAAGATTAGCGACCCTAGTGGCCGACACAAACACCGGGCCCATCTAGGAGTGGCACTGCAGTGTCACGCAGGATGGCCCTTCCAAAAAACCCTCCCCAAACAGCACATGACGCAAAGAAAAAAAGAGGCGCAATGAGGTAGCTGTGTGAGTAAGATTAGCGACCCTAGTGGCTGACACAAACACCGGGCCCATCTAGGAGTGGCACTGCAGTGTCACGCAGGATGGCCCTTCCAAAAAACCCTCCCCAAACAGCACATGACGCAAAGAAAAAAAGAGGCGCAATGAGGTAGCTGACTGTGTGAGTAAGATTAGCGACCCTAGTGGCCGACACAAACACCGGGCCCATCTAGGAGTGGCACTGCAGTGTCACGCAGGATGTCCCTTCCAAAAAACCCTCCCCAAACAGCAC
The DNA here is from genome assembly GCF_028390025.1 of Pseudophryne corroboree. Taxonomy (NCBI): domain Eukaryota; kingdom Metazoa; phylum Chordata; class Amphibia; order Anura; family Myobatrachidae; genus Pseudophryne; species Pseudophryne corroboree. The sequence continues at coordinate 660,050,170 of NC_086448.1, forward strand.
ATGACGCAAAGAAAAAAAGAGGCGCAATGAGGTAGCTGTGTGAGTAAGATTAGCGACCCTAGTGGCCGACACAAACACCGGGCCCATCTAGGAGTGGCACTGCAGTGTCACGCAGGATGTCCCTTCCAAAAAACCCTCCCCAAACAGCACATGATGCAAAGAAAAAAAGAGGCGCAATGAGGTAGCTGACTGTGTGAGTAAGATTAGCGACCCTAGTGGCCGACACAAACACCGGGCCCATCTAGGAGTGGCACTGCAGTGTCACGCAGGATGTCCCTTCCAAAAAAACCTCCCCAAACAGCACATGACGCAAAGAAAAAAAGAGGCGCAATGAGGTAGCTGACTGTGTGAGTAAGATTAGCGACCCTAGTGGCCGACACAAACACCGGGCCCATCTAGGAGTGGCACTGCAGTGTCACGCAGGATGTCCCTTCCAAAAAACCCTCCCCAATCAGCACATGATGCAAAGAAAAAGAAAAGAAAAAAGAGGTGCAAGATGGAATTGTCCTTGGGCCCTCCCACCCACCCTTATGTTGTATAAACAAAACAGGACATGCACACTTTAACCAACCCATCATTTCAGTGACAGGGTCTGCCACACGACTGTGACTGATATGACGGGTTGGTTTGGACCCCCCCCAAAAAAGAAGCAATTAATCTCTCCTTGCACAAACTGGCTCTACAGAGGCAAGATGTCCACCTCATCTTCACCCTCCGATATATCACCGTGTACATCCCCCTCCTCACAGATTATCAATTCGTCCCCACTGGAATCCACCATCTCAGCTCCCTGTGTACTTTGTGGAGGCAATTGCTGCTGGTCAATGTCTCCGCGGAGGAATTGATTATAATTCATTTTAATGAACATCATCTTCTCCACATTTTCTGGATGTAACCTCGTACGCCGATTGCTGACAAGGTGAGCGGCGGCACTAAACACTCTTTCGGAGTACACACTTGTGGGAGGGCAACTTAGGTAGAATAAAGCCAGTTTGTGCAAGGGCCTCCAAATTGCCTCTTTTTCCTGCCAGTATAAGTACGGACTGTGTGACGTGCCTACTTGGATGCGGTCACTCATATAATCCTCCACCATTCTATCAATGTTGAGAGAATCATATGCAGTGACAGTAGACGACATGTCCGTAATCGTTGTCAGGTCCTTCAGTCCGGACCAGATGTCAGCATCAGCAGTCGCTCCAGACTGCCCTGCATCACCGCCAGCGGGTGGGCTCGGAATTCTGAGCCTTTTCCTCGCACCCCCAGTTGCGGGAGAATGTGAAGGAGGAGATGTTGACAGGTCGCGTTCCGCTTGACTTGACAATTTTGTCACCAGCAGGTCTTTCAACCCCAGCAGACCTGTGTCTGCCGGAAAGAGAGATCCAAGGTAGGCTTTAAATCTAGGATCGAGCACGGTGGCCAAAATGTAGTGCTCTGATTTCAACAGATTGACCACCCGTGAATCCTTGTTAAGCGAATTAAGGGCTGCATCCACAAGTCCCACATGCCTAGCGGAATCGCTCCCTTTTAGCTCCTTCTTCAATGCCTCCAGCTTCTTCTGCAAAAGCCTGATGAGGGGAATGACCTGACTCAGGCTGGCAGTGTCTGAACTGACTTCACGTGTGGCAAGTTCAAAGGGCATCAGAACCTTGCACAACGTTGAAATCATTCTCCACTGCACTTGAGACAGGTGCATTCCACCTACTATATCGTGCTCAATTGTATAGGCTTGAATGGCCTTTTGCTGCTCCTCCAACCTCTGAAGCATATAGAGGGTTGAATTCCACCTCGTTACCACTTCTTGCTTCAGATGATGGCAGGGCAGGTTCAGTAGTTTTTGGTGGTGCTCCAGTCTTCTGTACGTGGTGCCTGTACGCCGAAAGTGTCCCGCAATTTTTCTGGCCACCGACAGCATCTCTTGCACGCCCCTGTCGTTTTTTAAAAAATTCTGCACCACCAAATTCAAGGTATGTGCAAAACATGGGACGTGCTGGAATTTGCCCATATTTAATGCACACACAATATTGCTGGCGTTGTCCGATGCCACAAATCCACAGGAGAGTCCAATTGGGGTAAGCCATTCCGCGATGATCTTCCTCAGTTGCCGTAAGAGGTTTTCAGCTGTGTGCGTATTCTGGAAAGCGGTGATACAAAGCGTAGCCTGCCTAGGAAAGAGTTGGCGTTTGCGAGATGCTGCTACTGGTGCCGCCGCTGCTGTTCTTGCGGCGGGAGTCCATACATCTACCCAGTGGGCTGTCACAGTCATATAGTCCTGACCCTGCCCTGCTCCACTTGTCCACATGTCCGTGGTTAAGTGGACATTGGGTACAACTGCATTTTTTAGGACACTGGTGAGTCTTTTTCTGACGTCCGTGTACATTCTCGGTATCGCCTGCCTAGAGAAGTGGAACCTAGATGGTATTTGGTAACGGGGGCACACTGCCTCAATAAATTGTCTAGTTCCCTGTGAACTAACGGCGGATACCGGACGCACGTCTAACACCAACATAGTTGTCAAGGACTCAGTTATCCGCTTTGCAGTAGGATGACTGCTGTGATATTTCATCTTCCTCGCAAAGGACTGTTGAACAGTCAATTGCTTACTGGAAGTAGTACAAGTGGGCTTACGACTTCCCCTCTGGGATGACCATCGACTCCCAGCGGCAACAACAGCAGCGCCAGCAGCAGTAGGCGTTACACGCAAGGATGCATCGGAGGAATCCCAGGCAGGAGAGGACTCGTCAGAATTGCCAGTGACATGGCCTGCAGGACTATTGGCATTCCTGGGGAAGGAGGAAATTGACACTGAGGGAGTTGGTGGGGTGGTTTGCGTGAGCTTGGTTACAAGAGGAAGGGATTTACTGGTCAGTGGACTGCTTCCGCTGTCACCCAAAGTTTTTGAACTTGTCACTGACTTATTATGAATGCGCTGCAGGTGACGTATAAGGGAGGATGTTCCGAGGTGGTTAACGTCCTTACCCCTACTTATTACAGCTTGACAAAGGGAACACACGGCTTGACACCTGTTGTCCGCATTTCTGGTGAAATACCTCCACACCGAAGAGCTGATTTTTTTGGTATTTTCACCAGGCATGTCAACGGCCATATTCCTCCCACGGACAACAGGTGTCTCCCCGGATGCCTGACTTAAACAAACCACCTCACCATCAGAATCCTCCTGGTCAATTTCCTCCCCAGCGCCAGCAACACCCATATCCTCCTCATCCTGGTGTACTTCAACACTGACATCTTCAATCTGACTATCAGGAACTGGACTGCGGGTGCTCCTTCCAGCACTTGCAGGGGGCGTGCAAATGGTGGAAGGCGCATGCTCTTCACGTCCAGTGTTGGGAAGGTCAGGCATCGCAACCGACACAATTGGACTCTCCTTGTGGATTTGGGATTTCAAAGAACGCACAGTTCTTTGCGGTGCTTTTGCCAGCTTGAGTCTTTTCAGTTTTCTAGCGAGAGGCTGAGTGCTTCCATCCTCATGTGAAGCTGAACCACTAGCCATGAACATAGGCCAGGGCCTCAGCCGTTCCTTGCCACTCCGTGTGGTAAATGGCATATTGGCAAGTTTACGCTTCTCCTCCGACAATTTTATTTTAGGTTTTGGAGTCCTTTTTTTACTGATATTTGGTGTTTTGGTTTTGACATGCTCTGTACTATGCCATTGGGTATCGGCCTTGGCAGACGACGTTGCTGGCATTTCATCGTCTCGGCCATGACTAGTGGCAGCAGCTTCAGCACGAGGTGGAAGTGGATCTTGATCTTTCCCTAATTTTGGAACCTCAACATTTTTGTTCTCCATATTTTAATAGGCACAACTAAAAGGCACCTCAGGTAAACAATGGAGATGGATGGATTGGATACTAGTATACAATTATGGACGGGCTGCCGAGTGCCGACACAGAGGTAGCCACAGCCGTGAACTACCGCACTGTACTGTGTCTGCTGCTAATATATAGACTGGTTGATAAAGAGATAGTATACTCGTAACTAGTATGTATGTATAAAGAAAGAAAAAAAAACACGGTTAGGTGGTATATACAATTATGGACGGGCTGCCGAGTGCCGACACAGAGGTAGCCACAGCCGTGAACTACCGCACTGTACTGTGTCTGCTGCTAATATATAGACTGGTTGATAAAGAGATAGTATACTCGTAACTAGTATGTATGTATAAAGAAAGAAAAAAAAACCACGGTTAGGTGGTATATACAATTATGGACGGGCTGCCGAGTGCCGACACAGAGGTAGCCACAGCCGTGAACTACCGCACTGTACTGTGTCTGCTGCTAATATATAGACTGGTTGATAAAGAGATAGTATACTCGTAACTAGTATGTATGTATAAAGAAAGAAAAAAAAACCACGGTTAGGTGGTATATACAATTATGGACGGGCTGCCGAGTGCCGACACAGAGGTAGCCACAGCCGTGAACTACCGCACTGTACTGTGTCTGCTGCTAATATATAGACTGGTTGATAAAGAGATAGTATACTCGTAACTAGTATGTATGTATAAAGAAAGAAAAAAAAACCACGGTTAGGTGGTATATACAATTATGGACGGGCTGCCGAGTGCCGACACAGAGGTAGCCACAGCCGTGAACTACCGCACTGTACTGTGTCTGCTGCTAATATAGACTGGTTGATAAAGAGGTAGTATACTACTAATATTATATACTGGTGGTCAGGTCACTGGTCACTAGTCACACTGGCAGTGGCACTCCTGCAGCAAAAGTGTGCACTGTTTAATTTTAATATAATATTATGTACTCCTGGCTCCTGCTATAACCTATAACTGGCACTGCAGTAGTGCTCCCCAGTCTCCCCCACAATTATAAGCTGTGTGAGCTGAGCAGTCAGACAGATATATAATATATATAGATGATGCAGCACACTGGCCTGAGCCTGAGCAGTGCACACAGATATGGTATGTGACTGACTGAGTCACTGTGTGTATCGCTTTTTTCAGGCAGAGAACGGATATATTAAATAAACTGCACTGTGTGTCTGGTGGTCACTCACTATATAATATATTATGTACTCCTGGCTCCTGCTATAACCTATAACTGGCACTGCAGTAGTGCTCCCCAGTCTCCCCCACAATTATAAGCTGTGTGAGCTGAGCAGTCAGACAGATATATATAATATTATATATAGATAATAGATGATGCAGCACACTGGTCTGAGCCTGAGCAGTGCACACAGATATGGTATGTGACTGAGTCACTGTGTGCTGTGTATCGCTTTTTTCAGGCAGAGAACGGATTATATTATGTACTCCTGGCTCCTGCTATAACCTATAACTGGCACTGCAGTAGTGCTCCCCAGTCTCCCCCACAATTATAAGCTGTGTGAGCTGAGCAGTCAGACAGATATATATAATATTATATATAGATAATAGATGATGCAGCACACTGGCCTGAGCCTGAGCAGTGCACACAGATATGGTATGTGACTGAGTCACTGTGTGCTGTGTATCGCTTTTTTCAGGCAGAGAACGGATTATAAATAAAAGTGGTGGTCACTGGTCACTATCAGCAAAACTCTGCACTGTACACTACTGAGTACTCCTAATGCTCCCCAAAATTAGTAAATCAAGTGTCTCTCTAATCTATTCTAATTCTAAACGGAGAGGACGCCAGCCACGTCCTCTCCCTATCAATCTCAATGCACGTGTGAAAATGGCGGCGACGCGCGGCTCCTTATATAGAATCCGAGTCTCGCGATAGAATCCGAGCCTCGCGAGAATCCGACAGCGTCATGATGACGTTCGGGCGCGCTCGGGTTAACCGAGCAAGGCGGGAAGATCCGAGTCGCTCGGACCCGTGAAAAAAAACATGAAGTTCTGGCGGGTTCGGATTCAGAGAAACCGAACCCGCTCATCTCTACGTTAGACATCCACCCTCCAAACGCCTGGACACGCCTGCGTTGGACTCACCACTCCCAGAAAATGGGGAGTTGACGCCCCAGAACGCCTTCCTGCTGTCAATCTTCTTAGTTCTTCTGGTCGTTGCCTGGCGACGGCCGTCTCTGGGCAACGACGCACGTGCACATTGCGGCCGCCACGCAGCTGAAGTCTGCATGGAGCTTAGCAAGACAGAGAAATCCTGAAACCCCAGTAGAACAGGAGGTAAGGTCCAAGGAACACTTAGTACATGTAGGAACAGTTCAGGATCCTGACACCTTCACTTTCCCTTTCTCCTGACTCCAGTTCATCATTGCTGTGTGGCCATATCATGCAGCCTACAAAGAACCTTTACAATCTGGTGGACAACTATGCAATAGATAGCACTTCCTATATCTGTGTTTAATACCCATTTTTGTTTTATCATTGTTGTTTCCAATTGTAAAGCTCAATGGAATTTGCTGCGCTATATAACAAATTGCTAATAAATAAATAATAATACATAAGTAAATAACACCCTTCACATCAGTGGCAACACACAGCTTCTAACGGGAATAAATGCACACTGTAATACAAGTACAACAAATGATGCTTTAGCTCATCATAAACTATTTTCTATCTAAAAAAAAGGGCAAAGGATCATATTCAAATAAAGCAAAAAAATGAAGGAAATCAAATGCAAAAATGAAAATAGCCACAACCAACTGGGTCCAGTATATCAAAAACATAATAACAATCATGTACCAGGGCCCATAGCACACAAAATGTAGACCACAGGTTCTCAAACTCGGTCCTCAGGACCCCACACAGGGCATGTTTTGCAGGTCTCCTCACAGACTTGCAAGTGAAATAATTAGCTCCACCTGTGGACCTTTTAAAATGTGTCAGTGAGTAATTAATACACCTGTGCACCTGCTGAGTTACCTGCAAAACATGCACTGTGTGGGATCCTGAGGACCGAGTTTCAGAACCTATGGTGTAGACCAGGCATTCCCAACCACGGTCCTCAAGGCACACCAACAGTGCAGGTTTTAGTGATATCCTAGTGGCCACCCGCTTCTCCATTCTGGGAGGTAGGGGGTGCAAGGCTGAAGCTTTGACTAGGGTGCAGAGAGACCTTGCACCGGCCCTGTGTACAGTATCATACACAGCTCAGATATGCTCTCTGGCTAGTTAAACTTGAAAAATATTAGTTGCTGTTCAGGATCATCTGGAGAATCAGTTTGCCTCCTGTCACCAAGATGTTGATTCAAATGAAAAAGACACTATCAGGTGGTCTCAGCTCTAGGTTATAGATTGATCTGCGAAGCTGTATTCAGCTAATAACCTATGCTCTACATAACAGTCATAACAGTCATTGCCTGGCTCTGTGCAGCTGAGTGTTTAAGAAGTAATTTTGTCTGGACAGCTCACTAAATATAGCACTAGTAATAAGTAGGGTAAAGGTCATGTTTGGCTCATGTGTGTTGAAAGAGAAAGCACTAAATAAACTCCATTTAAATATTATTAACTGATTTTAATAAGACTCAATGCATTGTGGCACTGACACATTTAAGATAACGCTCACAGGCCTGATTCAGATCCCGTTGTTACTGCAACGCTAGGAACGCCATTGCATTTTTGGCGGCCAGCTTGCACAACCCCATGGGGTTGTGTCGTAATGGATCTGATGTTGCGATATAAGATGCAGCTCAGATCACTAATACATTCGGGAGGCGTGACATCTCCTACTGCATTAACATATAAGTGCTATTACCGCTGTTTCAATGTAAGCAGCAGTGATAGCCACTCCAACCACATCTGAATCAGGTTCACTATGTATTTGCGGTGAAACAATTATGCAATTTAATGTCAGTATGTCAAAAAACATGCAAAAGCATTCATTTTTCCATTGGAAATCCCTTGCACTAGTTTAACACCATTCACCTCACTACATACCTCCCAAGTGTCCCGATTTTCATGGGACAGTCCCATTTTTTTGGGGTCTGTTGCGCTCTCCCTCCCGCGGGCCACAGTGACCTGCTGTGGGGGGGCAGTTGGGGGGCTCCCTTGCACTCACTGCTCTGCTCAGTTCAGAGCAAAGTAGCACTCAGCGTCTATTCCAGTGAGGCAGAGGGACAGGGGAATGGCCAGCAACTCACAGAGCGCTGGCCATGCCCCCACTGTGACAAAAATTGGAGCCGTGGCTCGCGATCTCGGTCCATATGAGGCCACACCGACTTTTTGGTCCCTCCTTCAGAGATCACAAAGTTGGGAGGTATGTCACCAGGTATCCCACCTGATCGTAACAGCACATTCGTTAGCAGATGGGCAAAGCCATGTGCACTGCAGGGGGGGGGCAGATATAACATGTGCAAAGATAGTTAGATTTGGGTGGGTTTTATTATTTCTGTGCGGGGTAAATACTGTCTGCTTTATTTTTACACTGCAATTTAGATTTCAGTGTGAACACACCCCACCCAAATCTAACTCTCTCTGCACAATGGGGGTCATTCCGAGTTGTTCGCTCGTTGCCGATTTTCGCAACGGAGCGATTAAGGCAAAAATGCGCATGCGCATGGTACGCAGTGCGCATGTGCTAAGTATTTAGCACAAAACTAAGAACTAAGAATTTTCATCGTTGAAGTGATCGGAGTGTGATTGACAGGAAGTGGGTGTTTCTGGGTCGAAACTGACCATTTTCTGGGAGTGTGCGGAAAAACGCAGGCGTGCCAGGATAAAACGCGGAAGTGTCTGGAGAAACGGGGGAGTGTCTGGCCGAACGCAGGGCATGTTTGTGACGTCAAACCAGGAACGAAACGGCCTGAGCTGATCGCAATCTGTGAGTAGGTCTGGAGCTCCTCAGAAACTGCTAAGAATTTTATTTTCGCAATTCTGCTAATCTTTCATTCGCTATTCTGCTAAGCTAAGATACACTCCCAGAGGGCAGCGGCCTAGCGTGTGCAATGCTGCTAAAATCTGCTAGCTAGTGTTATATCTGCCCCTCCTGTGGTGCACATGGTTTTGCCAATCTGCTAACAAATTTGCTGCTACGATCAGGTCTGAATTATGCCCTATTAAAACAGCCAGCTTGCCTTGAATCAGTCGCTCTGCTCTCAGGAAAACAGCACCCTTGTAAGCCCTACGCTCCAACTCAGCTCTGTGCGAATTGGCTGGTTTTAAACTCAAGTCTTTTTCTCTCTTATGGCGGGATGTACAAAAGGGAAAATGCGATAAAACCCCCGTTTTCTGTGGTTTTATCACATTTTTAATAGTGATGAGCGGGTTCGGTTCCTCGGAAACCGAACCCCCCCGAACTTCACCCATTTTACACGGGTCCGAGGCATACTCGGATTCTCCCGTATGGCTCGGTTAACCCGAGTGCGCCCGAACATCATCATCCCGCTGTCGGATTCTCGCGAGATTCGGATTCTATATAAGGAGCCGCGTGTCGCCGCCATTTTCACTCGTGCATTGGAGATGTTAGGGAGAGGACGTGGCTGGCGTCCTCTCCGTTTATTAATGTTGCTGCAAATATTTGTGCTTATTGCTTAATTGTGGGGACTGGGGAGCAGCTGTATTATATAGGAGGAGTACAGTGCAGAGTTTTGCTGATCAGTGACCACCAGTTTTATCCGTTCTCTGCCTGAAAAACGCTCCATATCTGTGCTCAGTGAGCTGCATATATCTGTGCTCACACTGCTTTATTGTGGGGACTGGGGACCAGCAGTATTATATAGGAGGAGTACAGTGCAGAGTTTTGCTGACCAGTGACCACCAGTATTATACGTTGTCTGCCTGAAAACTCTCAATATCTGTGCTCAGTGTGCTGCATATATCTGTGCTCACACTGCTTTATTGTGGGGACTGGGGACCAGCAGTATTATATAGGAGGAGTACAGTGCAGAGTTTGCTGACCAGTGACCACCAGTATTATACGTTGTCTGCCTGAAAAACGCTCCATATCTGTGCTCAGTGTGCTGCATATATCTGTGCTCACACTGCTTTATTGTGGGGACTGGGGACTAGCAGTATTATATAGGAGGAGTACAGTGCAGAGTTTTGCTGACAGTGACCACCAGTATATATAGCAGTACGGTACGGAAGGCTACTGCTCTACCTACCTCTGTGTCGTCAAGTATACTATCCATCTAGATTCATTACCTGTGGTGCATTTTAGTTTTGCAGTTTGCTGACAGTGACCACCAGTATATATAGCAGTACGGTACGGAAGGCCACTGACCTACCTACCTCTGTGTCGTCAAGTATACTATCCATCTAGATTCTATACCTGTGGTGCATTTTAGTTTTGCAGTTTGCTGACAGTGACCACCAGTATATATAGCAGTACGGTACGGAAGGCCACTGCTCTACCTACCTCTGTGTCATCAAGTATACTATCCATCTAGATTCTATACCTGTGGTGCATTTTAGTTTTGCAGTTTGCTGACAGTGACCACCAGTAATATATAGCAGTACGGTACGGAAGGCCACTGCTCTACCTACCTCTGTGTCGTCAAGTATACTATCCATCTAGATTCTATACCTGTGGTGCATTTTAGTTTTGCAGTTTGCTGACAGTGACCACCAGTATATATAGCAGTACGGTACGGAAGGCCACTGCTCTACCTACCTCTGTGTCGTCAAGTATACTATCCATCTAGATTCTATACCTGTGGTGCATTTTAGTTTTGCAGTTTGCTGACAGTGACCACCAGTATATATAGCAGTACGGTACGGAAGGCCACTGCTCTACCTACCTCCACGTCGTCAAGTACACTATCCATCTAGATTCTATACCTGTGGTGCATTTTAGTTTTGCAGTTTGCTGACAGTGACCACCAGTAAATATAGCAGTACGATACGGAAGGCCACTGCTCTACCTACCTCTGTGTCGTCAAGTATACTATCCATCTAGATTCTATAACTGTGGTGCATTTTAGTTTTGCAGTTTGCTGACAGTGACCACCAGTATATATAGCAGTACGGTACGGAAGGCCACTGATCTACCTACCTCTGTGTCGTCAAGTATACTATCCATCTAGATTCTATACCTGTGGTGCATTTTAGTTTTGCAGTTTGCTGACAGTGACCACCAGCAATATATAGCAGTACGGTACGGAAGGCCACTGCTCTACCTACCTCTGTGTCGTCAAGTATACTATCCATCTAGATTCTATACCTGTGGTGCATTTTAGTTTTGCAATTTGCTGACAGTGACCACCAGTATATATAGCAGTACGGTACGGAAGGCCACTGCTCTACCTACCTCTGTGTCGTCAAGTATACTATCCATCTAGATTCTATACCTGTGGTGCATTTTAGTTTTGCAGTTTGCTGACAGTGACCACCAGTATATATAGCAGTACGGTACGGAAGGCCACTGCTCTACCTACCTCCACGTCGTCAAGTACACTATCCATCTAGATTCTATACCTGTGGTGCATTTTAGTTTTGCAGTTTGCTGACAGTGACCACCAGTATATATAGCAGTACGGTACGGAAGGCCACTGCTCTACCTACCTCTGTGTCGTCAAGTATACTATCCATCTAGATTCTATAACTGTGGTGCATTTTAGTTTTGCAGTTTGCTGACAGTGACCACCAGTATATATAGCAGTACGGTACGGAAGGCCACTGCTCTACCTACCTCTTTGTCGTCAAGTATACTATCCATCTAGATTCTATACCTGTGGTGCATTTTAGTTTTGCAGTTTGCTGACAGTGACCACCAGTAATATATAGCAGTACGGTACGGAAGGCCACTGCTCTACCTACCTCTGTGTCGTCAAGTATACTATCCATCTAGATTCTATACCTGTGGTGCATTTTAGTTTTGCAGTTTGCTGACAGTGACCACCAGTATATATAGCAGTACGGTACGGAAGGCCACTGCTCTACCTACCTCTGTGTCGTCAAGTATACTATCCATCTAGATTCTATACCTGTGGTGCATTTTAGTTTTGCAGTTTGCTGACAGTGACCACCAGTATATATAGCAGTACGGTACGGAAGGCCACTGCTCTACCTACCTCTGTGTCGTCAAGTATACTATTCATCTAGATTCTATACCTGTTGTGCATTTTAGTTTTGCAGTTTGCTGACAGTGACCACCAGTATATATAGCAGTACGGTACGGAAGGCCACTGCTCTACCTACCTCTGTGTCGTCAAGTATACTATCCATCCATACCTGTGGTGCATTTCAGTTGTGCGCAGTATATATAGTAGTAGGCCATTGCTATTGATACTGGCATATAATTCCACACATTAAAAAATGGAGAACAAAAATGTGGAGGTTAAAATAGGGAAAGATCAAGATCCACTTCCACCTTGTGCTGAAGCTGCTGCCACTAGTCATGGCCGAGATGATGAAATGCCATCAACGTCGTCTGCCAAGGCCGATGCCCAATGTCATAGTAGAGAGCATGTAAAATCCAAAAAACAAAAGTTCAGTAAAATGACCCAAAAATCAAAATTGAAAGCGTCTGATGAGAAGTGTAAACTTGCCAATATGCCATTTACGACACGGAGGGGCAAGGAACGGCTGAAGCCCTGGCATATGTTCATGGCTAGTGGTTCAGATTCACATGAGGATGGAAGCACTCATCCTCTCGCTAGAAAAATGAAAAGACTTAAGCTGGCAAATGCACATCAAAGAACTGTGCATTCTTCTAAATCACAAATCCCCAAGGAGAGTCCAATTGTGTCGGTTGCGATGCCTGACCTTCCCAACACTGGACGGGAAGAGCTTGCACCTTCCACCATTTGCACGCCCCCTGCAAGTGCTGGAAGGAGCACCCGCAGTCCAGTTCCTGATAGTCAAATTGAAGATGTCACTGTTGAAGTACACCAGGATGAGGATATGGGTGTTGCTGGCGCTGGGGAGGAAATTGACAAGGAGGATTCTGATGGTGAGGTGGTTTGTTTAAGTTAGGCACCCGGGGAGACACCTGTTATCCATGGGACGAATATGGCCATTGACATGCCTGGTCAAAATACAAAAAAAATCACCTCTTCGGTGTGGAATTATTTCAACACAAATGCAGACAACAGGTGTCAAGCCGTGTGTTGCCTTTGTCAAGCTGTAATAAGTAGGGGTAAGGACGTTAACCACCTAGGAACATCCTCCCTTATACGTCACCTGGACCGCATTCATCAGAAGTCAGTGATAAGTTCAAAAACTTTGGATGACAGCGGAAGCAGTCCACTTACCACTAAATCCCTTCCTCTTGTAACCAAGCTCCTGCAAACCACACCACCAACTCCCTCAGTGTCAATTTCCACCTTACACAGGAAAGCCAATAGTCCTGCAGGCCATGTCACTGGCAAGTCTGACGAGTCCTCTCCTGCTTCGGATTCCTACGATGCATCCTTGAGTGTAACGCCTACTGCTGCTGGCGCTGCTGTTGTTGCTGCTGGGAGTCGATCGTCATCCCAGAGGGGAAGTCGGAAGACCACTTGTACTACTTCCAGTAAGCAATTGACTTTCCAACAGTCCTTTGCGAGGAAGATGAAATATCACAGCAGTCATCCTGCTGCAAAGCGGATAACTCAGGTCTTGTCAGCCTGGGTGGTGAGAAACGTGTGTCCGGTATCCACCGTTAATTCACAGGCAACTAGAGACTTGATTGAGGTACTGTGTCCCCGGTACCAAATACCATCTAGGTTCCATTTCTCTAGGCAGGCGATACCGAAAATGTACACAGACATCAGAAAAAGAGTCACCAGTGTCCTAAAAAATGCAGTTGTACCCAATGTTGAGCAGGGCAGACTCAGGACTATATGACTGTGACAGCCCACTGGGTAGATGTATTGCCTCCCGCAGCAAGAACAGCAGCGGCGGCACCAGTAGCAGCATCTCGCAAACGCCAACTCGTTCCTAGGCAGGCTACGCTTTGTATCACCGCTTTACATAAGAGGCACACAGCTGACAACCTCTTACGGAAACTGAGGAACATCATCACAGAATGGCTTACCCCAATTGGACTCTCCTGGGGATTTGTGACATTGGACAACGCCAGCAATATTGTGCGTGCATTACATCTGGGCAAATTCCATCACGTCCCATGTTTTGCACATACATTGAATTTGATGGTGCAGAATTATTTAAAAAACTACAGGGGCGTGCAAGAGATGCTGTCGGTGGCCCAAAGAATTGCGGGCCACTTTCGGCATTCAGCCACCGCGTGCCGAAGACTGGAGCACCAGCAAACAGTCCTGAACCTGCCCTGCCATCATCTGAAGCAAGAGGTGGTAACGAGGTGGAATTCAACCCTCTATATGCTTCATAGGATGGGGGGGGAATGCACCTGACTCAAGTGCAGTGTAGAATGATTTCAACGTTGTGCAAGGTTCTGCAACCCTTTGAACTTGCCACACGTGAAGTCAGTTCAGACACTGCCAGCCTGAGTCAGGTCATTCCCCTCATCAGGCTTTTGCAGAAGAAGCTGGAGACATTGAAGGAGGAGCTAAAAAAGAGCGATTCCGCAAGGCATGTGGGACTTGTGGATGGAGTCCTTAATTCGCTTAACCAGGATTCACGGGTGGTCAATCTGTTGAAATCAGAGCACTACATTTTGGCCACCGTGCTCGATCCTAGATTTAAAACCTACATTGTATCTCTCTTTCCAGCAGACACAAGTCTGCAGAGGTTCAAAGACCTGCTGGTGAGAAAATTGTCAAGTCAAGCGGAACGTGACCCGTCAACAGCTCCTCCTTCACATTCTCCCGCAACTGGGGGTGCGAGGAAAAGGCTCAGAATTCCGAGCCCACCCGCTGGCGGTGATGCAGGGCAGTCTGGAGCGACTGCTGATGCTGACATCTGGTCCGGACTGAAGGACCTGACAACGATTACGGACATGTCGTCTACTGTCACTGCATATGATTCTCTCAACATTGATAGAATGGTGGAGGATTATATGAGTGACCGCATCCAAGTAGGCACGTCACACAGTCCGTACTTATACTGGCAGGAAAAAGAGGCAATTTGGAGGCCCTTGCACAAACTGGCTTTATTCTACCTAAGTTGCCCTCCCACAAGTGTGTACTCCGAAAGAGTGTTTAGTGCCGCCGCTCACCTTGTCAGCAATCGGCGTACGAGGTTACATCCAGAAAATGTGGAGAAGATGATGTTCATTAAAATGAATTATAATCAATTCCTCCGCGGAGACATTGACCAGCAGCAATTGCCTCCACAAAGTACACAGGGAGCTGAGATGGTGGATTCCAGTGGGGACGAATTGATAATCTGTGAGGAGGGGGATGTACACGGTGATATATCGGAGGATGATGATGAGGTGGACATCTTGCCTCTGTAGAGCCAGTTTGTGCAAGGAGAGATTGATTGCTTCTTTTTTGGTGGGGGCCCAAACCAACCAGTCATTTCAGTCACAGTCGTGTGGCAGACCCTGTCACTGAAATGATGGGTTCGTTAAAGTGTGCATGTCCTGTTTATACAACATAAGGGTGGGTGGGAGGGCCCAAGGACAATTCCATCTTGCACCTCTTTTTTCTTTCATTTTTTTTTGCATCATGTGCTGTTTGGGGACTATTTTTTGAAGTGCCATCCTGTCTGACACTGCAGTGCCACTCCTAGATTGGCCAGGTGTTTGTGTCGGCCACTTGGGTCGCTTAGCTTAGTCACACAGCTACCTCATTGCTCCTCTTTTTTTCTTTGCATCATGGCTGTTTGGGGACTATTTTTTTAATCTGCCATCCTGTCTGACACTGCAGTGCCACTCCTAGATGGGACAGGTGTTTGTGTCGGCCACTTGGGTTGCTTAGCTTAGTCACACAGCTACCTCATTGCGCCTCTTTTTTTCTTTGCATCATGTGCTGTTTGGGGACAATTTTTTTAATCTGCCATCCTGTCTGACACTGCAGTGCCACTCGTAGATGGGCCTGGTGTTTGTGTCGGCCACTTGGGTCGCTTAGATTAGCCATCCAGCGACCTTGGTGCACCTCTTTTTTTCTTTGCATCATGTGCTGTTTGGGGACTATTTTTTTCAAGTGCCATCCTGTCTGACACTGCAGTGCCACTCCTAGATGGGCCAGGTGTTTGTGTCGGCCACTAGGGTCGCTTAGCTTAGTCACACAGCTACCTCATTGCACCTCTTTTTTTCTTTGCATCATGTGCTGTTTGGGGACTATTTTTTTAAGTGCCATCCTGTCTGACACTGCAGTGCCACTCCTAGATGGGCCAGGTGTTTGTGTCAGCCACTTGGGTCGTTTAGCTTAGTCACACAGCTACCTCATTGCGCCTCTTTTTTTCTTTGCATCATGAGCTGTTTGGGGACTATTTCTTTGAAGTGCCATCCTGTCTGACACTGCAGTGCCACTCCTAGATAGGCCAGGTGTTTCTGTCGGCCACTTGTGTCGCTTAGCTTAGTCACACAGCGACCTTGGTGCGCCTCTTTTTTTCTTTGCATCATGTGCTGTTTGGGGACAATTTTTTTGAAGTGCCATCCTGCCTGACACTGCAGTGCCACTCCTAGATGGGCCAGGTGTTTGTGTCGGCCACTTGTGTTGCTTAGCTTAGCCATCCAGCAACCTCGGTGCAAATTTTAGGACTAAAAATAATATTGTGAGGTGTGAGTTGTTCAGAATAGACTGAAAATGAGTGTAAATTATGGTTATTGAGGTTAATAATACTATGGGATCAAAATGACCCCCAAATTCTATGATTTAAGCTGTTTTTGAGGGTTTTTGTAATAAAACACCCGAATCCAAAACACACCCGAATCCGACAAAAAATTTTCAGTGAGGTTTTGGCAAAACGCTTCCGAATCCAAAACACGGCCGCGGAACCGAATCCAAAACCAAAACACAAAACCCGAAAAATTTTCGGTGCACATCTCTAATTTTCAATATGTACTAACACCCGGCCGACGCCGACCCCCCTCTCCGCCGGCATACCTTCCTCCAGGAACCCTGGACCCGGAAGATAAACTCCTTCTCCCCCTAGCAACCCAGCCGGAGGTACTACCGGCTGCAGGGGGGAGGAGGTGCCGGGGACAGCCTGCTGCCTGCTTCCTGGCAGGTGAGCAGGTGGAGAGGCCAGGGAGGTGACGCAGATTCCAACCAAACAGTGATTAGAGGCTAGATGCATCATTGCTTGGAAAGTGATAAAATGAAGAGTGAAAAAGTACCAGCCAATCAGCTCCTAAATGCCAATTTTTCAAACACAGCCTGTGACATGGCAGTTAGGAGCTGATTGGCTGGTACTTTTTCACTTTCCATTTTATCACTCTCCAAGCGATGATGCATCTAGCCTCTAATCACTGTTTGGTTGGAATCTGCGATCTGCGAACCCCATACATGCCAATTTTGTTTTACACAATCATCTGCAAAACAACATATTGCCCCAACTGATTGCTGATAAACAATAAAAAAATCCACTGATCTTACTGTATGTTAAATTAAGCTAAATTAGTAAATTTGACATAATTTTCCAGCACCAACACTGTGCTACCTTGATCAATGTGTTTGATGTTAAACTGTCAACAGTATTTTTGTATGTTCATTAAGTTACTTACTAATGACTGAGACTCACAGGCATCTTATTATTCCTTTTTATCTTTTTTGTGTAGTGGATATGCATTTGCCTTCTCCAATCACCTGGAATTATACCTGTCAGCAGCGATTGTTTAACAAGTTTAGTTAGTGGCACTAGTGCAAACGGGTGGTGCAAACAGTACTCGTAGGTGCTTTCATTCTGCTGGATGAATACCAGCTGGATCCATTGACTCAAACACTTTTAATGTTGAAGCTGAGTATCACTTCATCTGTAGTAAATATATTAGCACTTGGTGGATGTTTTTCCCTTCTAGTGTAGATAATCGCTATGATTTAAAAAATAAATACTGAACCAGAATAGTTATTTCGGCAGTCTGCAATATCTCTGTCTCCTTGAACATATCAAACCCCTTTCAATTTTAGCTTTACTACTACGCCAATTATTTTTTATTTTCACTAATGGGAAGGGAAATACAGTGCTGTGTGACTCTATTTATTGTGCAATCTTCTTTCTTGTGTTTCAGCACAATAGCTGTGCTTAGTCTCTTTTATATTAGCTCTAAATGCTTCCAAGAATTGCCACTTTCTCTGAGAAAAATACAGTATGTGTTAGACATAATACATCTCTGCACACATAGCATCAGATAGTCATATCTAATGAAAATTATTATGCATAATGTAAGGTATGATGTACATTGATGGCCTGAAGTATGTATGGTTTAAAATACACCGCAGGAGTGGCGTGTCTAGCACCTCCCAGGGATATGTCTACATACTTCCCAACTTTTAATCTTTCTAAGTCGGGAGACTCGGCGCGGCATAGCGAGCACGTCCCAAAAAAGGGGCGTGGTCTCAGATGGGAGGGCATGGGTACGGACGAGTGGGCGTGGTCACGTGCCGAGGGTCCATTTTCGTCATTTTGGGGGCGTGCCCAGCGCTCCCTAAGCAGCTGGGCAGCCCCCCGGCTCACTCCCTGCACTGAATAGATGCTGTGCACATGCGCACAGCATCTATTTAGAGATCACTCGCTGCTTTGCAGAGCAGAGCAGTGGGTGATCAAAGCCTCCTCCAACTGCCCCCCAGCCCGCGGGACACTGTGACCCATGGGAGGGACAGCGGGACAGTGTCCGAATAGCGGGACTGTCCTGCTGAAATCGGGACAGTTGGGAGGTATGTGTCTAGCACTATTTTACATTCTCTCAGATCACATCGCTTAATCTAATTTCTCCCTAGTTCCTAATAAGAAAGTAGATATAATACACCCCAGAGAAATTAAATAATGGTGCAACCACCGGCCAGTACTGACTGTTCGCTATGGCGTAACCCTGAGTCCTAGCTACCACTGGACCCTATCGCTTCTTACACTTCCCCAACCTATCCATGACCCAGTGGCAGAACTAAAGTGTGGTGGGCCTAGGGGCATATGCATTTCCCTTCCTCACACACCCGCCAGGCACCTGCCAGCTCCACCCCAGGCTCCCACCCACCCAACCCCACCCCAGGCACCCTGATTTTGAGTGGGCCACTCTGAAAAGTACAGGAGATTTAGGGGGCCAAACAATTGAGTTTTAATATAACACAAGTAAATTTTAAGATGTACACATGTGCCATCAAAGCCACATTTGCCTCTTTCTATGCCATCAGACTCCTCCTCTGCAGGACACCAGTATTTGTCAAACATGCCATCATGCTCACCAGCTACTAATAGTAGTGCCCCTTATTTACATTATTCCATACAGTAACAGTCAAAATGCATATTATGCCACACAGCAGGGCCGAAACTCGACCCTCCTCCAAACCCCCCCCCCCCCCAAAACAACCTAAATAAAAATAAAAAATAAAATAAATCAAAAATTATAAAAATACCAATTAACGTACAAAAAAAATTACAACTGGGCAATGCAGTAGTGCAAACTTATTCTGATTATACTGCACAATAGTGCCCCTCATTACGCCACCCCACGGGGGAGAGAGGAAGAGAGAGAAGAGAGAGAGAGATGGGAGAGAGAGAGAGGGATGAGGGGGAGAGAGTAATCACACACAAACGTACATAGAGTGCCCCTTCCCTGAGTCACACTCACCATTTAAGCAGGCTCAGGCTAATGCTGGATAGTGAGGTCTCAACTCTCCTCCTCTTTCCCATGCTGGCTGGGCTGGCACTGACAGTGACTTGTAGCCCCACCCCCTTTTTGGCACCTCTGGCTGCACTGTGACTGGACGTGGCTGATAGAAGATTTGGGGGGCTGAGGTAACTTGCCCCTTGTGATCTCTCTTAATCTGGCTTCCCCTAACACACCCTCCCTCTGTGGCTGCAGCTGCTAGGAGCTGGACGCACTGCAATGAATAAACTGAAAGAAATCTACAGCCCTTGCAAGGGTTGCTGGGAACTGTAGTTTATTTTCAGTTTCTTCACTGCAATGCGCCTGCCTCCTTGCAACCACAGAGGGAGGGGGTGTTAGAGGGTTAAAGTGACTGTCCTTGCGTCCCCTCTGATCCAGCGCCCGGGTCACATGCTCCCCTACTTTTTTTTTTGTAACTTTGTGAATATATATAACAATACATGTTTTTTCCCCCTGGATGGCCTGGCCGGTTATGATACAGAAGATAGACATATAAAAAAAAAAAAAAAATACTGTCATTTGGTTGAATCAGAATCAGAATCAGCTTTATTGGCCAGGTATATTCGTGTATAATAGGAATTTGTCTTCGGTTTGCTATACAACAGCCAAGTAAGTAACAGATAAGCAGGTGGGGTTGGGGGCAAGTAAAGTCGTACAGATAGGCATACCTTAGGGACACAAGTTAGGTACATGTACGTGTAGTCAGTCAATGTTCAGGAGTTCAGCAGGTGGACCGCTTGGGGAAATAAACTTTTGAGGCTTCTGGTGGAGCTGGCGGGGACGGCCCTGTAACGCCTGCCTGAAGGAAGCAAGTTAAACATGCTGTGGCCGGGGTGTAGTTGGTCTTTTACTATCTTCATTGCCCGCTTTTTAGCTCTGGACAGGTACAGGTCCTGGAATGAGGGAAGGTCGGCCCCGATGATCTTCTCTGCGGTTCTGACCACCTTTTGAAGCCTGCATCTGTCCCTCGCGCTGGCGGAGCTGTACCATACCAGTATCAAGGAACACAGTACCGACTCCACAATCACGGAGTAGAAGAGGAGCAGAAGCTTCTGTTGGATGTTGGACTTCCTTAGTTGCCTGAGGAAGAACAACCTCTGCTGCGCTTTCCCGACAGTAAAAGGTCGACAATCAAAAGATCGGAAGGGTCAAAAGGTCGACACATAAAAATATTGGTTATTGTTTTGTGTTTTCCAACATTTTTTACCACAATTTGTTGAAATGTGTTGGTTCGCAATGATTCGGGCGCGCTGGCTCGCTCCGCTTCACTCGCCACAAGGTTACTAATGTTCCCCTCGCGGGCTTCGCTTGCCACAAGGTTACTAATGTTCCCCTCGCGGGCTTCGATTGCCACAAGGTTACTAATGGTAATTATTTGTGACATGGATAATCAATGCAGAAAAAGTTGTTATACATGTAAAAAAGAAACTAAAATACATGTGTCGACCATACATCAACCTTTTGACTGTCGACCTTTTAACCATGTCGACCTTTTGTTTGTCAACCTTTTGACCCTGTCAACCTTTTGATTGTCGACCTTTTGACCCTGTTGACCTAATGCATGTCGACCATTAGACCTGTTTAGTGTAGATTTATAGACCAGATACCGGCCTTGCCAAATACAGTAAGTTACAAAAAAAGAAAAGAATGAGATCTAAAAAAAAATAGATCTGTGGATGCACTCAGGGAAAAAAAATTAAATAGAAAAGAAGGGTTACATACTGTACATATATTAGCTGAGCCATGCACTCAGTAGTTTTTCAGAATGCATTTATACAGTAGATCTCATTCTTTCCTTTTCCTAGAAACCTGATAATGCGCAGTAGACTCTGGCACAATGCAGAGTACACAGGCCCCCTCCTCTCTTAAACCATACCTGTAGGCCCTGATTGTTTTCTAAAGTCAGTTAATTGTTAGGGCCTGGCTTTGTGCTAGAGCTTTATTGTCAGATCTGGAGTTCTTTGTGTTCCCGGCTGTGACTGCAGTGAACCAGTGGTGGTATCTTGATGTAGAAAGCTAAGTGGCCTTAAGGCCCATATAGACGAGCCGATGCGGGGAGAGATGTGTGCTGAGCGAACCGCTCAGCACACATCTCTGCTGCCGCTCAGCACAGCGCAATCTGTGCTGAGCGTGTGGGGGGAGACGGGGGGCGCTCACTTCACACAGCGGGTGAAGTGAGCGACCCGCTAGATTGGCCTGCACGGCAGGCCAATCTAGCAGCAGCGATAGCGATGCGCAGGGCTGCGCATCGCTATCGCTGTAAGGGGTACACACAAAGCGATCAGGCTTATATTTTAAGCAATCTAGTCAGATTGCTTAGAATATCGCTCCATGAGTACCCCGCTTTAGATAGTTGTTCCACATGAGCAGGAATGAGGCAAATAGCTAGAGGCTGATGGTGTTGAAGCGGGCTAGCAGGCAGTAACAATAGGAGCTGGAAATCTAGCTGGAGGAACTCCAGTGTTAAAGTCGAGGTTATAGATAATGATTTGGAACCCATGACATAGTTATCGGACTGTAATAGATGAAGCAGCTATCGGGCTGGAAATGATGATGTAGTTACCGGACTGGTACCAATGATGTAGTCATCGGACTAGAATCAATTATGTAGTTATCGGACTGGAACCGATGATGTAACTCAGAAGTCAGACTAGAACTGATGAATGCTTTCTGGCTGAACTGGAATCAGCAGGTATAAACAGACTAAGTACAATACTACTACAAGCAACAAAAACCTGAAGCCTAGGGATGCTGCTTTGTGAAGTGATATTGTGCAAGGCATCTGTCTCTTGTCTGAGCTTCCCTTTTATACACCCTGGTCAGCAGTGATTGAAAGACTGAGTCAGCTGACTACAAGTGTCAGGGCGGTGCCCAGTGTTCGGAGATGGCAGGAGCACAGTGCAGTCCACACTGGAATGGAATGGTGTATACTGAGGACCACAGCAAATTATGGAAGACTGTCAGCAAGCTTGACCACCTGACCTCCACACAGGCTTGGACTGGCCCACAGGGAATCCCCGGTGGGCCCCACTGCCTGGGGCCCCACCTCATACTCTAGGGATTTAATTCTAGACTGTAAAAATTATACACTATACATATGTTACCTTGACTACACAGGAATATGGTGCATTCTCTACAGTACATTGCTGTTATTAATCCGGTACATTATCATGCATGCGCTAGCAGTATTTACTATATATATTTATCAAGAGACCCAGACCATACACTCTTCAATGATTCAAATGATTAGCCAAACCTCTTTGGTGACTAGCCACACCCCTCCAGGCACTGGCCACACCCCTAAGCATGGGCCTCTACCACTGTATCCCCCCCGGGGGGCCCTTCTTGCCCCAGTCCGACACTGCCACCATAAATTAGTGCACCATCATGCTGGTAAGAACCACTGTGCCAGATATCAGTTCCTGACACTTATTGGCTAATGATGCCTTTAGTCACTAGTCAACATTGACTCTGTAGACGGGACAAAGCTGACATCAGGATCCAGACATGGTTAAAAGGCTGCTTACATCATTTTAAAAGTATGCACACTTTGGGGAAGATTCAGTTGGCTGCTGGAAATTAACATTAAAAATTGAAAAGCTGCAGGGTTTTGCTATTCAGTTGCTATACTGAATAAGGGGCGATTGGTCGAGATCATGACATGGGTTGATACCCTAGATCAGGACTGGCCAACCTGTGGCTCTCCAGCTGCTTTGAAACTTCACATCCCAGCATGCCCTGCTGCAGTTTCAGCATTCCCTAATAGGAAAACTGTGGCAGGGCATGCTGGGACTTGTAGTTTCACAGCAGCTGTAGAACCAAAGGTTGGCCAGGCCTGCCCTAGATGAAACCAATAAGTTTACTTATACCATGAGTAATACCAGTGTACTTTATCTGGACATTCAAATTTCCATGAGGGAGGGTGTGCTTCACAGTAGCCTTTTTAAAAAGCCAACAGAAAGGAATACCGTTTTATAATATTCCAGTCAACATCCCACTTTAACCAGGAAGGGGTGCCTTTCTCCCAGTTCCCTTGGGTACACTGGATCTCTGATAATTTGGAGGACACTAGTAAAGAGATTGATATTATGATTGAACAGTTTCGGCAGAGAGGAAACAATCATAAAGAGCTATTACAGGCTAAGTCTAAAGTACTATAGTGTCCTAGGGAGGATCCTTTGAAACCAGTAAATGAGAAGATCTCTCAGGACACAAGGAGGGTTCCATTTGTACAACGGTATCATACAGGGCCATAAACAGGTGTGTGCTGATTGTGCCTTGCACACAGCGTACTTGCGGTGTGAGTGCAATAGTGCGCTGTGTGTTCCCGATTGGCCACCCTGCCAGTGATTGCTGCTGCTGCTTTGCAGAGAGTGAGCAATCTCTCATGGTAAGCAGTACCACCCACCATGTGACATTACACATCCGGCTTCCCCAGCAGAGTCACGGATGTCAGCCAGCCGGGTGGCGGATCCAGGGGGGGGGGGAGGGGGGGGGCGGCACTCTGTCAATTCTGGCATTTTTTTTTATGGAGATCAGCAGCAGCACTGCTGCGCTGCCTCCATTTAATAGAGCAGCGGGCACTAGAATCCGTGGCAGGATCGGACTGCTCCAGCGAGGAGCTGGGTATTTCCCTTTCAGTGAGGGGGGCAGGGCTTAGTGGGCTGCGATCGCATTGGCAGGGAAGATTGGGTGGGGAGAGCAGGGCTAGAATACTCACAAGGCAGTGCATACTGTAACATAAGTTTTTATGTTACAGACTGTGTCACCGCCTGCAGGGTCTGTAAGTCGTCTGCGGCCATGAGTGCACAGGCAGAGGAGAACATATCCTGATCCTCTCCCCCTCTTTCTAACAGCTGGCTGCTTGGCGGATCATGGAAATGGGGTAGATGAAAGGGACAATACTCCATCCCCTGTGTGATCCCTCTGCGGTCGTGTCTCTGGGGGGGAAAGTGTCACTGACTTCGAGACCCGGAGCGGGACTGTCCGCAGTGCACCTCCCCACTTACAGAGCCCTTACCTTGTTCTTCTGTGCTCGATTCCCAACTTCCGCTGTCACCTTGCTTCCTTGTCAGTCTTGCAGCTTTTCGTCCGGTTTCACTTTCACTTTCCTGTACCTCGCGGTCACGTGACCTGTTCCTGTTCCTCAGCAGTCTTCAGCGCCGTGGGTGATGAATGTGTCCAGAAATAGAGAGCTCTGCTGTGTTGAAAATTCATATTCAACACAGCAGAGGGCTCTGTAAGTGGGGAGGTGCACTGCGGACAGTCCCGCTCCGGGTCTCGAAGTCAGTGACACTTTCCCCCCCAGAGACACGACCGCACTCCTCGGATCTGGCCGGCGGCAGACGCCTGTCTACACGGGCACCTTCCGCAGCCACAGACCGAGTCAGAGAGCGGCGAGTCCAGAGCCAATAATTACCTATCTCCTGCAACTCATCCCTCCCGCATAGCCACCTGGGGTACCCCTTCATTTGCTAGCACCGTCAGAAGATCACCTCACCCCCCCTCCCTCTCAAGACAGGATCAAGCTGCTGCAACAGACTCTTTGACCGTGACCCCCATATATTACTGAACGAGCTCCTCTGGGACTGTGTTGTATATACCCCTCCACACATTGTGGTAGAAGTTTGAGCACAATTAAACGAGGTGGGACGCCACACTCTATTGTACTGGACTGCGGACCAAAGTATACATATGTATAGAATTCTTTCATATACATATATATATATATATATATATATATATACACTCTTTCATTAATGTATTAATTTTCTATTTTTTCACATCTTTTTCCATTTATTCTCTTTCTGTCATTTTGTTTTAGAATAAATACACGAATTCTTCATATATACAGTGGCTGATCCTCTCCCTGTAATCATCTCCCTGTCAGCTGCTGCCTCTCCCACTCCCCCTCTGCCTTTCCCTGTCACCATCTCCCTCTCTCCATCATCGTCTGCCTCTCCCCATCACCCACTGCCTCTCCCTGTCACCATCCTGTAGACAGATTATCCTTTGAGGCCACGCCCATTGCAGTGGGGGAGCACACACCTGTGGCCCCTCCCCTTATTGTGGTGCCACCCCTGTCATTTTCTTCTGGATCTGCCCTTGCAGCTGGCTGTGTGCGGGCACAGGGGACACTGGTGGCAGCGGCGGTAACTGAAGCCTGCTCACACCAGATATGACGTCTCAGAGCACTGTGGTGATAGGGAGCAGTAAGGCAGAGGCTGCATATGATGAAAAGGGCTGCCTGTACCAGGGGGCAGAGGCAGACACATCACGGAGGCGGCGGCTTGAGATCCAAAAGCACATGCAGAGCGACACACACAACTCTATCTGGCACAATGTGTGACAGGTGGCTCTACCTGGTGTAATGTGTGACAGGGGGCTCTACCTGGCATAATGTGTGACAGGGGCTCTAGCTGGCGTAATGTGTGACAGGGGCTCTACCCAAGGACGGATCTAGATTTTTCTTTTGAGGGGGCGGTTTACTCTTTAATCTTGAACCCCTCCCCTCTCGAGTCATGACTCCTCCCCTCTCCAGTCCTAACTCCTCCTCTCTCCAGTCTTAACTCCTCCCCTCTTCAGTCCCGATTCCTCGATCACACAATTAAATATATTATATACCAGAGCCAGATTTACACAATGTATAAGCCAAAGGGTTCATGTGGGCATTATACACATATAAATAAGTAAAACAGAATGAATTTTGTACACTAAAATATTTTGATTTGTATTTTCCCATAGATAAATGGACGGATATCACATACATGCCTATTTATTAATGTTCTAAATGCCCCTTTTCAGAGGACCGATGCATTATTTAATAGCTTTTAAGGGTAATTTTATTCTCTTTTGTAGATGTAGACCCTTTGGTTTTGTATGGAAGCTGTGAAAATGTCCTATTTACTAAGCTGGCATATAGTAGTCAAAGCCATCATAAAATTTTGTTAATTATTATAGTCTATAGGCAATCTTCTTCAACCTTTTTGCCAGAGATTGATCTTTAAATCCCTCCCTGGCAGCCTATACTTGGATATAAGTGGCTCAATAGCAGTGCATGCGCATAAGCATGCCCATTCCAAATCCACAGTAAAGTGATAGTTTCAGCTACTCTTCAAAGAAATGGACAATGTCCCTGCAAGAGGATTTTGGCATATTGGCAATAAAAATATTTGTCGCTGCCTCAGTACGCTGCAATTCTCCATGATATCCCATACCTTGCACAGCTTACTATATAAATCACAGTTTCTTTATATAATGTGTTCTCAGTCAGCAACGCATTCTGAAGACACCTAAGTATTACTGCAGAGAAAGGTAATGTCTAGTTATTATCTTAGGCATGTTAATATTTTATGATTTGTCATTTTGCTAGAAGAAAAAAAAGGAATCTTCAAACCTCTTTTGTTAACAAAAAAATATATTTTTACAACCACATTAAACATACTTTGCTTCTTCCTGTAAAAGTTGGAAAAATGTTCAGTGTATCAGTTTCAGTGCTAGGTTTTACTTAACTTTTCTCTGCAATGCCCACAGCTATGTCACCTCCACTGAGCCAGTCGGGGAAGGTGATGAAAGGTGAAAGCAGTCTCAATCAACAAACTATGTTGATTAACTGCCGTTCAGACCAAAGGGATGAGTGGGGAGGAAGGGCATCTGCTGTGAGATGCTGCGTCTGGGAGCTCGGCTGGCTCCGTGGCTGCCACTTACAAAAGCTGACAGCCAGCTGAGCCAGGAAGTGAGGAGGGAGCAGGACTTCAGAGAAAGTTTGTCCCATCAGCAGGCGTGTGCTAAGGGGGGCGAATGCCCCCTCCGCCCCCCTCGGTATCCATGCCTGCTCTACCTGGCGTAATATGTGACAGGTGCTCTACCTGATGTAATGTGTAAAAGGGGACTCTACCTGGAGTAATGTGTAAAATGAGGCTCTACCTGGCGTAATGTGTAAAAGGGGCTCTACCCGGTGTAATGTGTGTATGTGGCGCTACTGTTCGGTGTCATTTGAATAATGGAGACAACTGTTCAGCGTAATATGAATTGGTATTATTTTGTGGCCATGTATTGGCCCTATTTTAAATATGGGGCAGAGCGTGATGCTGTTTCTTGCACACAGCGCTAAAATGTCTCATTACGGCACTGGTATCATACAGTACATCAAGTACTACTATTGTAATATACAGATTTCAACGAAGCACATACAATTTTATTACCAAGCCCAATAAAGATCTAGAATTAGTGGACTTGTTTAGACCAATCACACTATTAAACATTGATTTAAAATTACTGTCGAAAACATGTCTTCCCATTTACAATCTATAATGCCCTCTATATACAACACCAATTAGGGTTCACACATTCCAGACATTCAGTTTTTGGTATCAGATCTGCATGATATGCAATAATAGCTACAAAATCCTTGAAAAATCATGACAATATGCTTGTAAGTTTAGATGCAGAAAAAGCATTTGATAAGATCTCATGGAAATACCTATATCAAATTCTAGAGAGAAGACATTTTGGCCCCTCCTTTATTAACCTAATAAAATTCTTTTTTTACAAAACCTATGACCATCTTAGTAGTCAATAACCTATTTAGTGATCCGGTTAATCTTCAAAGGGGAACTAGACAGGGATGCCCCATGTCCCTTCTCCTATTCAACTTAGCTTTGGATCCTCTATTGAGAATCCTACAAGATATGAAAATATTTAAAGACATACAAATTGGTACTCATTCTCTTAAATTATTAGCTTTAACAGATGACCTATTATAATTTTTTACCAACTCAAAGTATAACTTACAAATCGTTATCGACACAACAAAACAATTTGGACTTATTTCTGGTTTTGCAACTAATTTTCAAAAATCTATAGCTATGTCACTTACACAAACCACATGTCCTATTTGGGCTCGGAGTCTCAATATTCTATGGGCCTCTTCTAGGATCTCATTTAGGAATCCAACTTCCACAAAATATTTCTTTATTATATACTCTTAATATAACTAAAATAATAAACAAAGTCACTGAAGAACTAAAAAAATGGAGTAATATCCAACTTTCTTTTATGGGTCGGGCTCAATTAATAAAAATGATGTACTTTCTTAAAATATTGTACCCATTATAGGTCTTACCGTAAACCATTACTATCAAAGATGAAAAATCTCTGAATGCTGTTTTTTGCCAATTTATTTGGAATGGTAATAAACCAAAAATTAGCCTTAAAATTTTACAAAAAAGAAAATCTGAAGCCAGTATTAATTTTCCACATTTAATGTTTTGTAATCAAGCTGCTATATGCAGATATATAAAAGACTGAATCACTAACCATAACAAATACGCTAAGACAACGTTAGAACATCAGCTCATACCAGATATACATCTCACTGCTTTTCTACACTTGGTAAAGACTGATATTTCACAATCATAGTTAGATAACCCTTTATTAATGTCTACTAGATCGGTATGGTGTAAACTGCGGAAGAACTGGAAATTACAATACCAATATTCTTTATTTCTCCTATTTATGGGAAATCCAGAATTTCAGAGAGGACAGGTGAACCAGCCTTTTAAATCTTGGTCAGAGCTAGGCCTATATTCTATAAGAAACTTAACAAGTACTTCTAGATTGGCTTTATTGATGCACAATCAAATTTTAGAAAAACTTTATTTCACAAGAAATCAAACCTTTGCGATATTCCAAGCAAGACATTATACTAAAAGTGTCTTGCGCAGGTTGACACCATCCGATTGGAATAATAGTCTGGATACAGCATTCTTGTTACCTTCTCAATTTCCAAATCCAATTTTTTATTTTTATTCTCTTGCCCACTCCCCCTCATTTTCATGTGAATTTCGTACCGGAATTTCCACTTGGCAAGAACAATTCCCACATATAAACTCAGACAAAATTTTACTAACTCTTATATTTTCTCTAAACACTATTTATGCAATCTCATATGAAGAAATGCTTCTCAAAATCTTTTACAGAGGTTATCTTTGGCTGGGAAGAGCAAATCTTTTAGGTATTACAGACTCTCCCAGCTGTCTAAAATGCCTAATCTTTAGCATAGCTTTTGGGGCTGCCACGCAATAAAACGATTCTGGAAACAGGTGTTACATTTTGTAACTTCAAATATAACTACAGAATGCCAGCTGACACCTGAATGGGCAATATTGGGAATTTTGAAAACAGACACCAATTTAATCTTCCCAATAAAAAAAATCCTTACAATAATTTCTGCGGTAGCCCATAAATACATCTTGCATCACTGGATTTCTCATTCACCCCCTACTATTAAAATGTTTCAAGAGAGACTCTATTTTATTTTTAAAATGGATTGGTTGGAAACCTCATTATTTAAAGAAACTATTTTTTTCTCTTATGGTATAAATATATTGATTCCCTACATTTTGAAACAAAGACACAAATGCGAAATGGCTTTCTAGGTTTTTATTATTTTGATGATTAACCAGATGATTGATAACCAGATTCTCTATCCCCTCCCCCTTTTCACTCTTTCTTTCTCTAAACTTCTTTAAACTTCTCTCTCTCTTCTTTCTTCGCATTTTTCTTTATTTCATTGGATGATGTGAAACTATTCAAAACTTCAAAACATTATAAACATTATGTTTTACTGTACAAATTTGTTGAAAGTATAAAGAAAGAAAAAAAACTTTGTCAATTACATTTTATGAATAGAAAAACACAAAAATTGGAATGGTTGGTTTTGATATAATTTCTGGATGACTTAATTTTATATACATACTTTGAACTTGATTAAAACTCTAAGTTTATAATAGATTGATATGTCATTAAGATTTTTGAATGTCTTTGTTATTATGTATTTACGATCTTTTTGAATGTAATGTACCTTAAGCTTTACTGAAGGTAACCAAAATAATGTTATCGTTTATATATGTAATGTACAGTGTATCCAGAAAGTATTCACAGCGCTTAAATTTTTCCACATTTTGTTATGTTACAGTCTTATTCCAAAATGGAATAAATTCATTTTTACACTCAAAAATCTACACACAATCCTCCATAATGACGTGAAAAAAGTTTTTTTTTAGATTTTTGAAAATTTATTAAAAATAAAAAACTAAGAAATCACATGTACATAAGTATTCACAGCCTTTGCCATGAAGCTCAAAATTGAGCTCAGGTGCATCCTGTTTCCACTGATCATCCTTGAGATGTTCCTACAGCTTAATTGGAGTCACCTGTGGTAAATTCAGTTGACTGGACATGATTTGGAAGGGCACACACCTGTCTATATAAGGTCCCACACTTGACAGTGCATGTCTGAGCACAAACCAAGTATGAAGTCAAAGGAATTGTCTGTAGACCTATGAGACAGGATTGTTTTGAGGCACAAATCTGGGGAAGGGTACAGAAATATATCTGCTGCTTTGAAGGTCCCAATGAGCACAGTGGCCTCCATCATCCATAAATGGATGAAGTTTTGAACCATCAGGACTCTTCCTAGAGTTGGTCAGCCATCTAAACTGAGTGACCGGGGGAGTAGGGCCCTAGTCAGGGAGGTGACCAAGAACCTGATGGTCACTCTGTCAGAGACACTGCAGTCCTGTGTGGAGAGTGGAGAACCTTCCAGAAGGACAACCATCTCTGCAGCAATCCACCAATCAGGCCTGTATGGTAGAGTGGCCAGACGGAAGCCACTCTTAGTAAAAAAACACATGGCAGCCAGCCTGGAGTTTGACAAAATGCACCTGAAGGACTCTTAGATCATGAGAAACAAAATTCTATGGTCTTATGGCGTGAATGCCAGGCATCATGTTTGGCGGAAACCAGGCACCGCTCATCACCAGGCCAATACCATCCCTACAGTGAAGCATGGTGGTGGCAACATCATGCTGTGGGGATGTTTTTCACCAGCAGGAAATGGGAGACTAGTCAGGATAGAGAGAAAGATGAAGGCAGCAATATACACAGACATCCTGGATGAAAACCTGCTCCATAGCGCTCTTGACCTCAGACTGGGGTGACGGTTTATCTGTCAGCAGGATAACAACCCTAAGCACACAGCCATAATATCAAAGGAGTGGCTTCAGTACAACTCTGTGAATGTCCTTGAGTGGCCCAGCCAGGGCCCAGAGTTGAAGTCAATTGAATATCTGTGCAGAGATCTGAAAATGGCTGTGCACCGACAGTGCCAGATTAAGGTCCATATGGGTCTTGAGCTGAAAATTATGAAGGGCCTATTTTATGCCACCGCATGGGGATGTGAAAACACTATGGGGGTGTGACTAGTAATGTTGAGGATATGGTAGATGTTGTGAAGGTGTGGTCTGCACAGAGGGTGGGACTAGCGCCTACCTTGAAAAATCTTAATCTCCCTCACTTCTTCAATTATATCAATAGTGTAATGTGAGAATCTACAAACAAAGGAAAACATATCTTGTTAATTTAACTGCAATATGGAAAATGGCGCTTAGTGATGACATAAATATGAAAACTCTCAGCGAAAGAGGCTACAGCTTGCTCAAGGATGTCATGAATGTGAAATCTTTGTATATGTAAAAAAACAAGACTTTACCTTTGTAATAAGTAGCTATACTGTGAAAAAATATTAGGAATGGTGGATAGAGGGGGTGGGGTTGGAGGGAGGGTGTCGTCTGGACAGGGCAGAACACGGGGAAGACTGAGATGACCCAGCATATACTGTAGTAATATGTGTACATACATACATACATTCACAGACATAG
This sequence comes from Pseudophryne corroboree, assembly GCF_028390025.1. Classification (NCBI taxonomy): domain Eukaryota; kingdom Metazoa; phylum Chordata; class Amphibia; order Anura; family Myobatrachidae; genus Pseudophryne; species Pseudophryne corroboree. The sequence continues at coordinate 660,082,421 of NC_086448.1, forward strand.
ATAGATAGATAGATAGATGCACCAAGAGGGTTTGTAATGTCTAAAGAAGCTGAAAGTGGACGTCACTGCTTGCATATGCACACGCACGGCTGTACACCCAAGGAGGGCTTGTACCAATATTAGCATACAGCGGCAAAAGATGCACACACGGATGTGCCTGAGTTTGACTCAGAATCAGGCCCAATTTTTGGGTTATTATATATGTTTTAATGGGGTTGGTATCAGGATCCCGACAGTTGGGATGCCGGCTGTCAAAACACCGACAGTGGCATCCTGATGTTGAAAATACCGATATGCACTAATTAACTAAGCTAACCCTGATCCTAACCCCCCCAACCCTAACCCACCTTTCCTGTAGCCTAAACCTAACCCCCCCACTGCAGCCTAACTCTCCCCAGGGGTGCATAACCCTTACCCTCCCTACCCGCAGATTAACCCTAACCTCAATCCCTCCCCCAGCAGCCTAAACCTAACCTCCCAACCCCCTCCCCCTCGCGGCTTATCTCTGGTGCTCTATGTAATCATCGTTCGGGATTCCGGAGCCGGGATAGTGATCAATGTCAGGATTCTGAGTACTGTCGGGATTCTGGCTTTGGTATTTCAACTGCCAGAAACCCGACCACAGGTATCCTGACTGAATCCTGTTTTAATGGTGCTAAAATGTACAAAGCAAGATGAGAGGACTATCTGTATTATATTCTGGTGCTATACACACAAAAAATTTTTTGGGGGACAGGGGGGCGGCTTCGGTTTTTATTGAGGGGGGTTGGCAAAACATAAAAAAGGGCCCCACAAACAGTATATAAAACACTACAGGCAGCACACTCAGTTTGCTCTCTCCCCCAAACAAACAGTATTTACTATACGCAAACATTTTCTATACCCATCCCTTACATGTACTGTGGGGTGCTAAGGTCTCAGCAGACATAAGCTGTCAGTGGCTAGAGATGGACGCCTTTTCTCCTGCTCTTTGCACTGGTGATGCCATGACTATGCCGATCTCCTGCACAGGTGATGTGAAAAGCATAAACGCCTGATGCCTCTGCAGCTGCTGACTTACCGCCAGCTACTGGGGGGATACGCCGCAGGAACCTATTGGCCGTAGTGCATAGCAGCATGCTAGTATAAACTGCAATGCGTCATGGGGTGATAGAGATTGGCCGCAGTCACAGGCAAGCAGTGATTGGCTGTACATAGAGCGCATCTCCCGAGACCCTCTTGTTTTATAAAAGCAAGTTCTTGATCCTAATTTCTGGGTAAAAATACACGCTTATATAAATACATAATTATATATATATATATTGTTATTTAACGCAATATGCACTCCTCCCGCAGTCTCATCAGCAAGGGTGCTACTTGTAATGTCACCGCATCCAATGGTGACCACATGCAAGTGGTTTTCCACTAACAGGGCACTTACCGATACACAAACGTTATAACCTCTTTTGAATTTTACATCACCTTGAGAAATCTCCAGTTATGGGAAAACAGTTGACTTCATATTCATTCAACTGAGCTGGTCATTATTCTTAAGATTTATTGGCACCTGAAAGGAAAATAACAACAAAAACATTGGCCCCTACGGGTAAAATAAAACACCCTGGACCCCAAAGGGGCGGAATTTTTTTTTGATGGCCTCAGTAGGAAAAACACCTTGGCCCCACACTCCCTCCCTCCATGCTCTATCACATTCACACACTCCCTCCCCCGTGGCCTGTGCCCTATCACACTCACACACTCCCTCCCCCCTCGGCCTGTGCTCTATCACACTGACACACTCCCCCCTGCGGCCTGCGCTTTATAACACGCCTTCCCCTTGCACTTTGTCACACTGACACACTCCCTCTCGCCGCGGCCTGTGCTCTATCACACTCACACACGCCATCCAATGCGACCTGTGCTCTATTACACTGACATACTCCCTCCCCCTGCGGCCTGCGCTTTATCACACTCCCTCCCATTGTGCTGTATCACACTCACACACTCCCTCCCCCCGTGGCCTGCACTGTATCACACTGACACACTCTCTTACTCTAAACCCCTGCGTCCTGCGCTTTATCACACACCCTCCCACCGTGCTTCACCACTCACACACTCCCTCCACCTGTGCTGTATTACACTCACACACTCCCTTCCCCCCACTTATTCACATTCCTATAAAGTTCAAATTATTTCTAATAAATATTTAAAATGCCAGCGTTAATATATGCTGTGGACGCAAGGTGCATCTTATTACCATATACGATAAAAGTGCGCTGTACGTCACAAACACTACATCCCTTAAGAGAAAGCAAGCAGTCGCACACATTGTAGGCTGAGGTCCAATGCTCAGAGATATATATTTTTGATATTAAAAGGGTATGCATACAATATAACATATGTACAGTATATCATTCAGTTATAATATATATAAATATGGTTACAGAGTCACAATTACACAAGAAGCAGTTGTAGTTACATAAGGATTAGTTACAACCAATATACATACTCTTAGTTTCTCTGGTCCAAGGCAGCCAGTCCTCAGGTAGGAGACTTCTGATAATGGTGTGTGCGCGTGTGTGTGCACGTGTGTAAGGAAGTGAGTGAGTGTATGTGTGTGTGAATGTATGAGAATGTATCAGAGAGAGAGCTGCCTTGAATCTGAGTCCCTTTATACAGTAAAATAATGGGTGTATACAACAGCAGGTTTCATCTTCTTCCATTGGTCCAGGGGCCAGACCTCTCAAGAACTCGATGGTTCATAGGTCAGTGTGAGGGCTTTTGTCCTGTGTTGCAAACACATGTGTCTGCCCCCAGGGCCATGACTGTGAATCCAGTTTCCAGTCTCAGAAAGTCCTTTGTATTCATACATTTGATCATAACTAATCATTGCAATGTGCTACAATCTACCCATAGATTTCAAATTAACACACACATTCTCCTGATCATTTTGACACTAAGCATGATATGTTTAACTTGTTCCGTTCCAATAATACATATATATATATATATATATATATATATATATATGTTGTTACACTATATTATATAATTTAATACAAAATTATGCTAAATATGTTTTGTCTATGTGTTGTATGAATATGTTGTATATGTCTTTGTGGCTTCTCTGTGCGAATGTGTATGCTACTGTATATGCGCAAAACGCACGAACAGAGACCCATCTGTTTGGAGTTTGTATGTGGTGTGTATGTAATATTTTTGACTTCAACACTCCCTTCCCCCAAGCTGTATCACACTCACACACTCACTGCCCCTGCACTCTATTACACTCACACACTCCCTCTCCGTGCACTCTTGTCACACACTCCCTCTCACTGCTCTGTATCACACTCACACACACTCCATCCCTCCACGCTATATCACACTCACACACTCCCCCCCCGCAGCCTGCACTGTATCACACTGACACACTCTATCATCCTGTGGCCTGCGCTTTATCATACTCCCTCCCCCGTGCTTTATCACATTCACACACTCCCTCCCCTTGCGATATATCACATACTGCCTCCCTCATGCTCTATCACATTCAAAAACTCCCTCCCCCAGCTGCCTGTGCACTGTTAAAGTCATACACTACCTCCCCCTGTGATTTATCACATTCCCTCCCCCTGTGCTGTATCACACTAACATACTACCTTCCTCTGCGCCCTGCACTTTATCACACTCCATCCCCTGTGCTCTATCACACTCCCTCCCTTCCCCCAATCTTTAACACACTCCCACACTCCCTTTCCATGCGCTCTGTGCTTTATCACACTCCCTCCCCTGCGCTTTATCACGCTCCCTCCCCTGCCCTCTATCACACTCACACACTCCCTTCCCCTTCGCTTTATTAGACTCCCTCGCCCGTGCTCTACAACACTCCCTCCCCCGTGCTTTATAACACTCCCTCCCCCCGCATTTTATCACACTCCCTCCCCCTGTGCTGTATCACACTACCGTCCCCTTAGCTGTGTCAAACTCACACAGTCCCTTCCCCTGTGCTTTATTACACTCCCTCCCCCTGTGCTGTATCACACTCCCGTCCCCTGAGCTGTGTCACACTCACACACTCCCTTCCCCTGCGCCCTGCGCTTTATCACACTTCCTCCCCCAGCGCTCTATCACACTCCCTCTCACCACTCTAACACACTCACTCCCCCTGCGCTGTATCACACTCCCTCCCCCCATGCTCTGTCACAGTCACACACTCCCTATCTGCACTTCACCACACTCCCTCCGCCTGCGCTCTATCACACTCACACACCCTCTCCTTGCAGCCTGCGCTTTATCACATGCCCTTCCCCCACACTTTACTCTCACACACTCCCTATCTGCACTTCACCACACTCCCTCCGCCTGCGCTCTTTCTCAGTCACACACACCCTCCCCCCTCACTTTATCACCCTCCCCCCTCACTTTATCACACTCCCGCCCACTGCACTGTATCAATCACACACACCCTCCCCCACGCTCTATCACAGCCACAGCCAAGTTCACATGGAAGTCACACACACAGCACACACAGAAGCTCACATATACATACACATGGAAGTCACACACACAGCACACACACACACACACACACACACACACACACACACACAATTCCCTGTACCTTACACACTACAGCATAGTGTAGTCTCACTGGCTGGGCCATCCCTGGTTGTGCAGCAGCTCCAACTCTCCTTCTCACAGCAGCAGCGATGTGAGCAGCAGGGAGCCTGAGTGTCCCGTGTAGCCCTGCCACCTGGACCCCGTGTAGCCTTGCCCCCTGCTGAGTTCCCTCATCCCCTGCCGAAGTGTTTGAGCCGTTTGTCCGGCAGTAGCAGTCCATCTACTACTATCAATACAGGTGACTGCGCGCAGGATGGAGCGGAGCTTCATACTGTAACTTGTAAGCTGCTGTGGCAGGGAAAAAAAATCCTGCCTGCAGCAGCACAGCAGATGCTGTAGGCCTATTGTGATGGGGGGGTCTGGAGCTGCAGCTCCACCCGCCGCATTGTTAATCCGGCCCTGTGCACCGACACGTCCCATCCAACCTGATGGAGCTTGAGTCGTGCTGCAAAGAGTAATGGGTAAATCTGTCCAAAGATAGGTGTGCCAAGCTTGTGGCATCATATTCAAAAAGACTTGAGGCTGTAATTGCTGACAAAGGTGCATCAACAAAGTATTGAGCAAAGGCTGTGAATACTTATGTACATGTGATTTCTTAGTTTTTTTATATTTAATACATTTGCTAAAACCTCAAAGAAACTTTTTTCACATTGTCATTATGGAGTATTGGCCCTCATTCCGAGTTGTACGCTCGCTAGCTGCTTTTAGTAGCATTGCACATGCTAGGCTGCTGCCCTCTGGGAGTGTATCTTAGCATAGCAGAATAGCGAATGAAAGATTAGCAGAATTGCGACTAAATAATTCATAGCAGTTTCTGAGGAGCTCGAGACTTACTTCTACACTGCGATCACCTCAGTCCGTTTTGTTCCTGGTTTGACGTCACAAACACGCCCTGCGTTCGGCCAGCCACTCCCCCGTTTCTCCAGACGATCCTGCGTTTTTACCTGGCACGCCTGCGTTTTTTAGCACACTCCATGAAAACGAAGAGTTGCCGCCCAGAAACACCCACTTCCTGTCAATCACACTACGATCACTCGAGCGTTGAAAAAACGTCGCTCGAGCTTGTGTAAATCTCCAAAGTTTTGTGTTAAATTACTTAACGCATGCGCGCTGCGTACCATGCGCATGCGCATTTTCCACCTAATCGCTGCGTTGTAAAAAACGGCAATGAGCGATTAACTCGGAATGACCACCATTGTGTGTAGAATTTTGAGGAAAAAAAATAATTTATTTCAGTTTGGAATAAGGCTGTAACATAACAAAATGTGGAAAAAGTGAAGCGCTGTGAATACTTTCCGGATGCACTGTATGTGTGATACTGACCTTTCCCAAATAAAAACTATTTTTAAAAAAAGTACTACTATTGTCCATGAAGCCAAAGACCTTTTGCCAATAGTATCCTCAGACTTGGGAGGTCATTCCGAGTCGTTCGCTCTGAAAATTTCTTTGCATCGCAGTGTTTTTCCGCTTAGTGCGCATGCGCAATGTCCACACTGCGACTGCGCCAAGTAAATTTGCTATGAAGTGTGGATTTTTACTCACGGCTTTTTCTTCGCTCAGGCGATCGTAGTGTGATTGACAGGAAATGGGTGTTACTGGGCGGAAACTGTCCGTTTTATGGGCGTGTGGGAAAAAACGCTACCGTTTCCGGAAAAAACGCGGGAGTGGCTGGAGAAACGGAGGAGTGTCTGGGCGAACGCTGGGTGTGTTTGTGACGTCAAACCAGGAACGATAAGCACTGAACTGATCGCAGATGCCGAGTAAGTCTGAAGCTACTCAGAAACTGCTACGAGATGTGTAATCGCAATATTGCGAATCTTTCGTTCGCAATTTTAAGAAGCTAAGATTCACTCCCAGTAGGCGGCGGCTTAGCGTGTGCAATACTGCTAAAATCGCCTTGCGAGCGAACAACTCGGAATGAGGGCCTTGGATTTGAAAGTCCCACTGTGTTCTGCATGACCTTCTTGTGTGACTGTGTGCAATGAGTTTGTTCTGGAACAAGACCTTTATTCTGTGACGTATACTTGATTGTGTACTTAGGATGACTGTGTTCCACTGCATCTCTGCTTGAAAGGTTCTGATATCATATTACAGTATGTATTCTTATTGTGTTTTCTTTACTTTGGAATTGTAACATGTTGCCTTTGTCTTTTTTGTTGTATAATGGTGCACTCTGTAACTGTCTCCTTATGCATAGAGTCTTATGGGCGCATCCCCTAATGTTTACTCCGCTAGTACCCAGTGTTTTAGGGAGGCAGAGCCTAACATGTAGCTCCTCCATCTTACAGAGGGCTCAGAGCTGAGAGACTTCAGCGCTCCTCCTGTGCTGTATGTGCCACGCTGCCGGTTCTTAAGAGACAGCCGGGCGGTGTGTCATCCTTCACAGCGGGAGTCAGACTGCACGGACGTGCAGTCCTCCATCCCTCTCCATCTGAGCCATACTCTGGTGTCATACCACAGCAACATATCACTGTACCGATAAGTACTGCCAAAATATACTGTGTTACACTGTCTGCTATACGAGCCAGTTGCCTGCTATTACAGGAAATCTTCTAGCCACTAAGTCACCTGTGTGTATCTCAATAAACCTGCATTCCGATAACTCTTTAAGTGTGTGGACTAACGTAACTATTGTATATCAGGAACCGCAATACTCTGCCAGCAGGTTATGAGCCCAGCCAGCATGCTTGAAGCTTAACCCCTGCGTGTTTGAGAGATAGCACAGAATAAAAGAACACACAGATAAACTTAAAGTGACATTTTATAGAAGTGCTGAAAATATGTATAACACAGGGCACAGTATGAACTTTGCTAAGCTGAAAGGTTCAGAAAACTACACTACATGGAAGTTTGCCATGGACATGCAGCTTATGCGGGAAAAGTCGTGATTGGTCACAATAGACCCAGGAGCAGGTCCTAACCCAGATGAGGTAGACATAGTCATCGGGATGATAGATTTAGCTGTGGAGCAGTGAAAGTTAAATAATGTGATACTGCGCTCTTTATATGCCAGTGCATACTTCTTTAAGGATGTGCTGCTGGAGCATGGATGCAGTACAACAATCCACTCACAAAATGAATACTTGCATAGAAAAGGATGATTCCTAGGTGTGGGCTAATACGGTCACCTTCATCCGGTGTTGAATGTCACCTCCCGAGGTGAGTTGGTGTCTACTGGCAGACTTCCTTCACAGCCCACTGTGTATGCCTCGCGGCACTGTCAAGGGATCAATGCGATCGGTAATCAACGTGTTTCACCTTGTGCAGGCTTTGTCAGGATATTAGATGGCTTGATCTCCTCTCCTTTTCCCGGCTAAATAGTAGCCGTGCATTCCACGGCTGTTGGATACTTCCGTTCTCCTGCGTTCAAGCTGTTCTTCTACCGCAATCCAGCTGGTGTTCTGTTGTATTGTTACAGTTAAGGGTCTCCATTCCTCAGTGTTTGACCATATTGGTGTACTTCAGTTAATTTAGATATAGTTTTTACGCTATCGTAATCCCGTAGCTATAAAACTTTATGGATAATAAAGACCTCATTGGGGTTCTTCAGTTATTTTAAGTTCCAGTTTATCAGCTGTCGTTGTCCTGCCGCTGTAAGACTTTATGGATAATAAAACCCTCATGGGAATCCATCCACATATCAAACAGTTCCATAGATAATCTCTTAAAGATACCGGAACCTTCACATAATTATAAAACATAAAAATAAAATTAAATATAAACAAACAAGACAAACAATAAAGACCGATACAGTTACAAACACAATAATCATATTTGTGTGGCTTTAAGTTTTCCACTATGTGGATCTTATGTAACTAATAAATGTATTCCAGTAAATATATTTCTTCCAAAACCACTTTTCTGGGGTTTGATAAGTTGTCTGCAAAAAATATTATACAATAGTGATGTAGTGACTCAGAGGTAATTCATAAAAAAAAAAATCATAATTTTTTTTTATTCTCATGCTCTACTGTGGAAATCATGGGTTAATCCTTTATAGGATCACATGATGTTTGTAATATTAGGATGGCGATGGGATCTCTAGTGTGGATATAATTGGGCTGCATCTGTAAGTATAGTTACAGCTCTAACGTTGGGTTTACAATTTGACAGAATGCAGTCCAAATACATTAGTCCTGAAAGTACAATGGCATTTTCATATAGGATATCTTTACTGAATGCTTTATTGTTGGGAAACATGCTTCCTTATTTTAAAAAGGGTTTGATCTCAAAATCGATGTTCAGTCCTTTTGGGGCAAGAGTACACATTTCATATATGAATTAAGGCCCTCATTCCGAGTTGATCGCTCGCAAGGCGATTTTAGCAGAGTTACACACGCTAAGCCGCCGCCTACTGGGAGTGAATCTTAGCTTCTTAAAATTGCGACCGATGTATTCGCAATATTGCGATTACAAACTACTTAGCAGTTTCAGAGTAGCTTCAGACTTACTCGGCATCTGCGATCAGTTCAGTGCTTGTCGTTCCTGGTTTGACGTCATAAACACACCCAGCGTTCGCCCAGACACTCCTCCGTTTCTCCGGCCACTCCTGCGTTTTTTCCGGAAACGGTAGCGTTTTTAACCACACGCCCATGAAACGCCGTGTTTCCGCCCAGTAACACCCATTTCCTGTCAATCACATTACGATCGCCGGAGCGAAGAAAAAGCCGTGAGTAAAAATACTATCTTCATTGTTAAATTACTTGGCGCAGTCGCAGTGCGAATAATGCGCATGCGTACTAAGCGGAATTTCACTGCGATGCGATGAAAAATACCGAGCGAACAACTCGGAATGAGGGCCTAAGTTTCTTCTTTTGACCAGAGCCGGCCTTAGCTATAGGCAGGCTAGGCATTTGCCTAGGGCATCCAAGCATGTCTAGGGGCATCCAAGCATGTCCCTGCAGTATCTCATGCTGGGAGGGACAGTCCGCAAACTAACTGTTACTTTCCAAATGTATTCAATCAGTACTTGTATACACTGCTGTTTACATTTGTAAAAAAAAATGCACACTGTGCCTTAAACTTCCTCTGACATGCTTGAATGCCCTGACTTGTGAGACCTCAGACAGACAGCAGAAGCCAAGTAAATGCAATTCCAGGACCTGTGACATTTTCACTGACTATATAAGGTTATTACTGGATGGCTTCTATAACACATGTGTATTTTGGAAGACTGCTTCACAGAAACCTGACATCACCTATACTGCTTGTGCACATAGGGGAGGGGGACCCTGTTATCCTGTGTCCCTTATCCCTGTGCAATTCCCAGGTGTCTGCAGGGACATAACATGGGCAATGTTCTCCCCACACTTTATTTCCTAGTCAGTCCATGCCGTAAAATTCCCCTGCCACCCAGCACTGTAACGTGGTCAGTAAGTTGCGTTGTGCTTTTCTATATGAAACATCAGTGCAGCATGACTTTCGGACATATCAGAATGGAGGGCAGAGCATATCACTCCCACAGTATAAAGTAAAGGGCATGCAGTAACAGACACCAGCAAACACACTGAATAGTGAAGAGAATGGACAGTTTCTACATGTTTGATACTGGTCTTTTTGTATAACCAGCAAGTGTGGCAGTATCTGTGGCAGTATATGTGTATTATGGGCATTACTAATGTGGGGCATATGTGTAAGGTGCATTACAGTGTGGCATTATGTGTATTATGGGCATTACCAATGTGGGACATATGTGTAAGGTTCCTTTACTGTGTGGAATTATATGTATTATGGTCATTACTGTGTGGCATTGTGCAGAGTTGAACTGGCCCACAGGGTAACCCCCCGGTGGGCCCCACTACATGAGCGTTGCAGGTACAGATGCAGAACTAGCGGCGGAGCTAGGGGGCACCAGACAAAATTTTGCCTAGGGCATCAAATTGGCTAGGGCCGGCTCTGCTTTTGACAATAGATCTTTTAAATTTAACCCCTCTCCATGGTGTGCTGAATTGTAGGAGGTGTGTATTTTCATTGTTACTCTTGGAAATGAAGAGGAATACTATGATCCTTTTTCTTATTTTTTATATTGCACAGATGTTCTTATTCTCTGATATGAAGCTTGCGTTTTGCTTCCCTATATATTGTAATCCACACGGACAGTATAGGAGATAGACAACCCCTCTGTTGTTACAGTTTATACGTTCCTTAATCTTGTACTTTTTCTTGTTGAATGGGATTGGATTGTGTCTACTAATTTAACCAAGTTGTTTCTGGTTTTCCTACAAGCTGTGCATGTACCACAGCATGAAAAAACTGTTATCTTCTTAGTTTCTTCTTGTCCCATGATGTCTTGGTAGCTTTTTACTAAAACCAATTTTATTGTAGGTGCTCTTTTGTACACTATACGTGGTACTGATGGTAATATCTCATTAAGTGTTTCATCTGATTTCAAAATGTGTCAGTCTTATCTTATACTATGTTCTAGTAGAGTACTCTGGCTTGAATAGTTAGAAATGAAAAGGACATCTTGTTGCTTGTGGGTTTCTTTCGGTTTCTAATAGATTTTTTCTGTCCAGATTATGGACTTTTTCCTTTGCTGCCTTCAGGGTGTCCACATTATAGTTCTTCTCCTTAAAATTCTTTATAAGGTCATCCGCCTGTTTATCAAAATCAGTTTCTTTTGACCAATTATGCCTTATACGCCGCAGCTGCCCCCGGGAATATTTCTTATCCATGTTTTATGGTGATTGCTCTTTGCATTTAGAAAATTATTGCAGTCTGTGGGTTTATTATATGTTTTGGTTTACACCTTATTGTTTTCTATAAAAATAGTTAGGTCCAAATAATTCACAGACTCTTTACTGATGTTAATCGTAAATTCCAAATTGATGTTATTTCTCTTAATTTCCATGATACATTTTTCTAATTCTGGCTATTTTCCCTTCCAAATTCTAATAATTTTGTCGATGTACCTGGCCCATACCTTTAATTCCTTTCCATAGATGGGGTTATTCCATATGTTCTCCATTTCCCATTCCGCCAGAATTAAATTTGCGTCTGAGGGGGAAAATTTTGTGCCCATCTCAGTACCCTTACGTTGAATGAAAAATGTTCCATTGAACCAGAAAAAGTTATAGTACAGAATGAATTTTATTGAGTCCATTTAAAAATCTATTTGTTCCTATCCCAATATTGATTCCTTTCTATTCTTCTCCTTATATAATTGCATCTGATGTCATGATCTATACAAGTATGTAACGCTTTGATATCACAGGTGGCAAGGAGGTAATCTTCTTCCCATTCTATGTTATTCAGGATATTCAAAATTTGGGTGGTGTCTTTAATATTGCCTCTCTGCTTGACTATGATTGGTTGGAGGAATTTATCTATGTAGCCGGATAAATTTGCAGTCAGGGAACCCACTCCTGCCACGATCAGTCATCCTGGGGGATTGGGGAGATCTTTATACAGTTTGGGGAGGTGGTAAAAGACAGCAATCTTGGGATTTTTTGTGTCCAAGAATTCATATTCTTGTTTTATTAAAATCCCTATTCTTTACCATTTTCCAGATGTATATCCAGTTCCTCTTTATATCTTTGGGTTAGATCTTTCCTCAGTTACTGGTTGGTCAATTTATCCTGTAGTTGTTTACGTGCTTCATTCATGTAACTCTCTCTGTCTAATATAACCAAACATCTCCCCTTATTTATGACTGTAAGCAGCATGTCTATTCAATAATCAGTGGGAAAGTGTCAGCTAAGGACATGTGGACAGCCCTGCAAAATGCGTATGAGAACAGAGGTCTGATGAGAAGGATAAGTTTGAGATCAGACAACGATGGAGAGTATGATAACAAAGTCTTAGCTGCAGTCCTTAGAAAATATGGCATAAAGCATAAGCTAACAATTGCCTACACACCGGAACAGAATGGTGTGAGTGAGCGGGCAAACCACATAATTGTTGAAAGAGCATGAACTATGCTAAGGGACGCTGGCCTGGAAAATAACTTTTGGGCAGAAGCATTATCTACTGCAGTATACCTAAAGAATCGTGCACTACCAGTAGCTGTCAGAGGTAAAATGCCACTGGAGACGTGGTCCAGAAAAAGGACAAATGTCAGTCATCTTCTGTCTTTGGGAGCAAAGCTCTTGCACATATACAAAAGGAGGAAAGAAGAAGGTCCATAGAATGTATAATGCTCGGATACTTGCGAAGAAAGCAAGGGATACAGACTTTGGGATGTTACAAACAAACGTCTTGTTAAATCTAGAGATGTGGTATTCTATAAGACAGCACCACTGACTGGGGCAGTGGAACAAGAAGAGAATGTGTTATTAGATGTACAGGCAGCAGAAAGCGTGTCTGAAACTGAGCGTGTCAAAGTAGACAACCAATCAGGGAACAGGAGTTCCATGAGAAGCAACAAATGTGTTCCAGCCAAATTGAGATTTACAAAATTAAAAGACATCAGCTTAAAAGTATTCTGTGATCAGGATGGCGAACATTCCTATGCTTGATATCTGTTTGCATTAGCAGGTGCAACTGTCAGCTGGGCGAACAAGAAACAATCAACAGTTGCCCTTTCTACAATGGAAGCGGAGTTCATGGGGCTAACAGAAACATAAAAGGAAGCACTATGAATAAAAGAGACTTTGTGTGAGTTAGGTCTTTTTTATCACAGTGAGATCTTCAACATAGTGTGTGATAACAAGGGAGCAATAGATCTTTCTTGTAGCATAAAGCATCATGGGCAGTCTAAGAACATTGCTAGAAGACATCACTTTATCCATGAATTAGTAGAAAATTAGTCCATCAGTGTGGAATATGTTGCAAGTGAAGAAAATGTTGCCGATATGTTGACAAAAGGACTGTCATCACACCTGTTAAATGCATTCTTGAAGGAATGTGGACTGGAGTATGTTTAATGCTGATTTATTCTTACTGTTTTTGCTTTAATAAACCATATTTTTGGTTACAGGCATGACTTTGTTGGTAAAAAAAATTAAAATGTCATGTTCTTTTATATGTGTGACTGGAGACAGTTTAGAGTGAGGTGGATTGCTGGATAATGGTGCACTCTGTACCTGTCTCCTTATACATAGAGTCTTATGGGTGCATCCCAGATTGTTTACCCCACTAGTACCCAGTGTCTTAGGGAGGCAGAGCCTAACACGTAGCTGCACCATTGTACAGAGGGCTCAGAGCTGAGAGACTTCAGCATTCCATATGTGCTGTATAAGCCGTGCTGCCAGAGCTTAAGAGAGAGCCGGGCGGTGTGTCATCCTTCACAGCGGGAGTCAGACTGCACGGACGTGCAGTCCTCCATACCTCACCATCAGAACCATACCCTGGTGTCATACCACAGCCACATATCACTGTACCGACAAGTACGGCCAAATATACTGTGTTACACTGTCTGCTATAGGAGCCAGCATGTTTTTATGCACTATGTTATTTTGGTTGCCAGGAGACCACTGGGCTATCCAGGCATGCCAGGGAAGGTGTACTTCACACTGGCCTTTTTAAAAAAGCCAGTGTAGTTGGATGGTGACATCACTGGACTTGACAGACTGTGGGAGAGCGACCCTGTTCACGGTGATGATGTGTGTATATAAGTATGCATTGTTTTGTTATACATTTGATCTTGACAAAGGTTTAATAGAACCAAAATGTTGATTATAAGGATGATTCCTGTGTAATTTTTTCCGATGTTTGTGACAGTCCTGTGAGGGATTTATACTTTGGAGGGAACCCAGGCAATATATATATGTATATATATATATACATATATATTAGAGGTGAGCGGGTTCGGTTCTCTGAGAACCGAACCCCCCCCCCCCCCCCCCCCGCCGAACTTTGGCTACCGAGTCCGGATCCGAGCCACGCTTAGATCTTCCCTCTTGACTCGGAAACCCAAACTCGGCAAAATGTCATCATCCCGCTGTCGGATTCTCGCGGGATTTGGATTCCATATAAGGAGCCGCGCGTCGCGCCCATTTTCACTCCAGTCTCGGAGAGTGAGAGGACATGTACTATTCAGTGTGCTCAGTCTCTGTTTATTCGGGACTGGAAAGTGGGGTGACAAGTGTTGTGCTGCTCAGTCCAGTTCATATAGCCAGTGTAGCTGTAAAGTGGTGCTGTGTTGTGCAGACCAGTCCAGTGTAGTCACTCAGTGTATTATGCTGCATCATTCCAGGCAGTCACAGTGTTGGTGTTCTCTGCTGCCATATATCCAGTGTAGCTGTAAAGTGGGGTTGTGTTGTGCAGAGCAGTCCAGTGTAGTCACTGAGTGTATTGTGCTGTATCAGTCCAGGCAGTCACAGTGTTGATGTTCTCTGCTGCCATATATCCAGTGTCCTGTGTCATCAGTAATTCCAGTGACGATATACGCTGCTGCTATATATATATATATATATATATATATATATATATCCATTGCTGCAGTATAACAAATTACAATTATATTATTATTAAAAAGCTATTGGGCTGCATAAGACCAGTGGTAGTGTGTGTCCTGTGTCATCAGTAATTCCAGTGGCGATATACGCTGCTGCTATATATCCATTGCTGCAGTAAAACAATTATAACAACCTGTTAGGCTTCATCAGACCATTGGTAGTGTCCTGTGTCATCAGTAATTCCAGTCATTCCGGTGACGCATATTGTCTCTTATAACTCCCAAAAAATAACGGAGAACAAAAATTTTGAGGAGAAAATAGGGAAAGATCAAGAAGAACCACTTCCTCCTAGTGCTGAAGCTGCTGCCACTAGCCATGACATAGACAATGAAATACCATCAACGTCGTCTGCCAAGGCCGATGCCCAATGTGATAGTAGAGGGCGTGTAAAATCCAAAAAGCCAAAGTTCAGTAAAAAGAACCAAAAAAAGAAATTTAAATCGTCTGAGGAGAAACGTAAACTTGCCAATATGCCATTTACGACACGGAGTGGCAAGGAACGGCTGAGGCCCTGGCCTATGTTCATGGCTAGTGGTTCAGATTCACATGATGATGGAAGCCCTCATCCTCCCACTAGAAAAATTAAAAGAGTTAAGCTGGAAAGAGCACAGAAAAGAACTGTGTGCTCTGAGATGGTATCACAAATCCCCAAGGAGAGTCCAATTGTGTCGGCGGTTGCGATGCCTGACCTTCCCAACACTGGACGGGAAGAGGTGGCTCCTTCCACCATTTGCATGCTCCCTGCAAGTGCTGGAAGGAGCACCCACAGTCCAGTTCCTGATATTCAAATTGAAGATGTCACTGTTGAAGTACATCAGGATGAGGATATGGGTGTTGCTGGCGCTGAGAAAGAAGTTGACGATGAGGATTCTGATGGTGATGTGGTTTGTTTAAGACAGGCACCGGGGGAGACACCTGTTGTCCTTGGGAAGAAGAAGCCCATTGTGATGCCTGGGCAAACTACCAAAAAAGCCACCTCTTCAATGTGGAATTATTTCTCCTCAAATCCGGACAACAGGTGTCAAGCCATCTGTTGCCCCTGTCAATCTGTAATAAGTAGGGGTAACGATGTTAACCACCTAGGAACATCATCCCTTTTACGTCACCTGCTGCGCATTCATCAGAAGTCAGTGTCAAGTTGTGAAACTTTGGGTAAGAGCGTAAGCAGTCCCCTGACACCTAAATTCTTTCTTCCTCCTGTACCCAAGCTCCTGCAAGACACACCACCAACTCCCTCAACGTCAACTTCCTCCTCAGTCAGGAATGTCCGTAGTCCTGCAGGCCATGTCACTGTCAAGACTGAGGAGTCATCTCCTAACCGGGATTCCTCCATAGGATCCTTGAGTGGTACGCCTGCTGTTGCTGCCGCTGCTGTTGTTGCTGCTGAGAGTCGATCGTCATCCCAGAGGGGAAGTCGGAAGACCACTTGTACTACTTCCAGTAAGCAATTGACTGTACAACAGTACTTTGTGAGGAAGATTAAATATGACAGCAATCATCCTTTTGCAAAGAAGATAACTGAGGCCTTGACAGCTATGTTGGTGTTAGAGGTGCGTCCGGTATCCACCATTAGTTCAGAGTCACTTAAAGATTTGTTTGAGTTACTGTGTCCCCGGTATCAATTCCCATCTAGGTTCCACTTCTCTAGGCAGGCGATACCGAGAATGTACACAGACATCAGAAAGAGTCACCATGGTCCTAAAAAATGTGGTTGTATCCAGTGTCCACTTAACCATGGACATGTGGACAAGTGGAACAGGGCAGACTAAGGACTATATGACTGTAACAGCCCACTGGGTAGATGAATGGCCTCCCGCAGTGACACCAGTAGCAGCATCTTGCAAACACCAACTCGTTCCTAGGCAGGCTACGCTATGTATCACCTCTTTCCATAAGAGGCACACAGCTGACAACCTCTTACAGAAACTGAGGAACATCATCGCAGAATGGCTTACCCCAGTTGGACTCTCCTGGGGATTTGTGATATCGGACAACGCCACCAATATATCCAGGAGTTCATTACGTGTAATTCCAATAATGTAATATATTGCATAGAGTGCTCATGCCATTTGTTCTATATTGGTAGGACCAGTAGGTCATTAAAAATTCGCATAAGCGAACACCTACGTAATATCAAAAAGGGCATGGAAACTCATGCGTTATCTGCCCACTTCAAGGAAAAACACAACA
The DNA here is from genome assembly GCF_028390025.1 of Pseudophryne corroboree. NCBI lineage: Eukaryota > Metazoa > Chordata > Amphibia > Anura > Myobatrachidae > Pseudophryne > Pseudophryne corroboree. The sequence continues at coordinate 660,099,604 of NC_086448.1, forward strand.
GCGATGTAAAGCACATTATCAATTTTTATGGCTTAAGAAGAGTATGTGGGGACATAAGACATAGTGATACGGGTAAAAAATTGGCCAAAACAGAAATGAATATGATTCACCACTATAAGACATTGACACCGGACGGTATCAATAAAGATTTCGAACTAAAGTGGTTTTTGTAATTCATGTACCATTTTTCCTGCATCACTGAATCTACTGAATATATTTTAATTATATATTTTTTCATTAAGGTGTTTTTGATGGACAATGTACAAAATATACGAATTATAAATCTATGTTGGATAATGGAAACAAAGATGGCCACCGTCAGCTAAGATATGGAGAGATCACGAATGAATCTCCACATAAGATACAACAAAGTTTCCGCAAACGGGTTTCTGAAATCCACATCACGTTTTCAATGAATTCCAGACAAGTCAGATAGAACGAGAGGGACCGTGTTGAAGGACGGAACTTCCGGCGCGACGTCAACAATGTTGTTATGGTGGACGTCACTTCCGGAAGTGGGAACGGAAGTGACGTACGCGGCCGCAAAGAGAACGGAACGCGGTGACACACGTGTATGGACATTGGTTGAATTTGGCGGGTCTTTCACTTGTATTCGATCTGTGGAAATCTATGAAATGGACTACTTTCTGTGGATTTAATCCATTGATTCATGTATAGGGAATAGCGCTAGTGAATCCATGTCTAGTTTTAGGGAAAGTTTATTCAGACCACTGGTGGGTATAAATAGCCTGCTGTACGCTCACTTTCACTATGCCTTGAGGAAGATACTACGTATCGAAACGCGTTAAAAAAAAAAGGCAAGGAAAGTGATCAGACAGAGGGACCCCCTACCCAGGAATTGGAGGCTGAGATCCAGGGACGCCTGTAACTCCCATTCCATGTCCAAATTGTCTACTTTTTAGTGGACAACAACATCTGGTAGGAGTCCCACTAACTGCATTTTCGGATTGTACTGTGTGGATACAGGGAGAGTCTGTTCCACAATATGTTTTAATAAATTATTTGAAGTTTTTACACTATGGAGATTTTCTCTTCTTAATTTTATGATTGTGAGCGGGATATCTTCTGGAAAGAGATACCGGGAGGAAAAGCTGATTGGCTCCATTGTGTTTATCCTTCCTTAAAAGCGGAATTGTCTGCAAATGTGTAGACCATCTTAAAGGGTACGAGTAACCACTTAAACACAGACATTTATTTATTGAGATACAGTATTACACTATGTATATGTGTCTTTTGTTTTGAGTAAGTGGGATACCCCCTGGAGAGAAGCTACCGGGAGAAAAAGCTGTTTGGCCCTACTGTATCTACCTTCCTTAAAAGCTGAATTGTCTGCATATCTGTAGACCACCTTAAGGGGTACGAGTAACCACTTAAATACAGACATTCATATATTAAGGACAATACAGTATTACACTATGTATATATGTCTTTTTGTTTTGAGGTATTGAAGGCTACTGAGTCACAAAACTATTGAACAAGAAGACTCAAACTCCTTGATCCATCTAAAAGGAGGATTTGTGCGCTGGTTGTGTGGTGGTATTTTCTTGCCACCAATATTGTGCGTGCATTACAACTGGGAAAATTCCAGCACGTCCCATGTTTTGCACATACAATTAATTTGGTGGTGCAGAATTTTTTTAAAAATGAGAGGGGTGTGCAGGAGATGCTGTCGGCGGCCCAAAAAATTGCGTGCCACTTTTCGGCATTCTTCCACTGCGTGCCGAAGACTGGAGCGCCAGCAAAGACTCCTGAACCTGCCCCGCCATCAACTGAAGCAAGAGGTGGTAACGAGGTGGAATTCAACACTCTATATGCTTCAGAGGATGGAGGAGCAGCAAAAGTCCATTCAAGCCTATACATCCACCTACGATATAGGCAAAGGAGGGGTAATGCACCTGACTCAAGCACAGTGGAGAATGATTTCCATCTTGTGCAAGGTTCTCCAACCCTTCGAACTTGCCACACGTGAATTTAGATCAGACACTGCCAGCTTGAGTCAGGTCATTTCCCTCATCAGGCTTTTGCAGAAGCAGCTGGATAAATTGAAGGAGGAGCTAAGATGGAGCGATTCCGCAAAGTATGTGGAACTTGTGGATGGAGCCCTTCATTCTCCTTGCCAGGATTCAAGGGTGGTCAATCTGTTGAAATCAGAGCACTACATTTTGGCCACCGTGCTCGATCCTAGGTTTAAAGCCTACATTGTATCTCTCTTTCCTGCAGACACAAGTGTGCAGAGGTGCAAAGACCTGCTGGTTAGTAAATTGTCAACTCAAGCGGAACGTGACCCGTCAACAGCTCCTCCTCCAATTTCTCCCACCACTGGGGCTGCAAGGAAAAGGATAACATTTCCTAGCCCACCCGCTGGCGGTGATGCAGGGCAGTCAGGAGCGAAAGCTGACATCTGGTCCGGACTGAAGGACCTGCCAACGATTACTGACATGTCTACTATCACTGCATATGATTCTGTCACCATTGAAAGAATGGTGGAGGATTATATGAGTGACAGCATCCAAGTAGGCATGTCAAACAGTCCGTACGTATACTTGCAGGAAAAAGAGGCAATTTGGATGCCCTTGCACAAACTGGCTTTATTTTACCTAAGTTGCCCCCCCTCCAGTGTGTACTCCAAAAGAGTGTTTAGTGCAGCCGGTCACCTTGTCAGCGATCGGCGTAGGAGGTTACTTCCACAAAATGTGGAGAAGATGATGTTCATCAAAATGAATTATAAAGTCTTCCGGGAAGACCTTTACCAGCAATTGTCTCCAGAACATACACAGGAACCTGTGATGGTGGATTCTAGTGGGGACAAATTAATACTCAGTGAGGAGGATGTACACAGTGAAAGGGGTGAGGAAACGGAGGATGATTTTGAGGTGGACATCTTGCCTCTGTAGAGCCAGTTTGTGCAAGGAGAATTTGATTGCTTCTTTTTTGGTGGGGGCCCAAACAAACCAGTCATTTCAGTCACAGTCGTGTGTCAGACCCTGTCGCTGAAATGATTGGTTTGTTAAAGTGTGCATGTCCTGTTTATACAACATAAGGGTAGGTGGGAGGGCCCAAGGACAATTCCATCTTGCACCTCTTTTTCCTCTTTGCATCATGTGCTGTTTGGGGGCTAGGTTTTTTTTTGTGCCATCCTATTTGTAACTGCAGTGCAACTCATAGATGGGCCGGGTGTTTGTGCCGCACACTTGTGTCGCTTAGCTTGGCCATCCAGCTACCTCATTGCAATTCTTTTTCTTCTTTGCGTTATGTGCTGTTTGGGGACTAGTTTTTGAATAGTGCTATCCTGTCTGTAACTGCAGTGCCACTCCTAGATGGGCCAGGTGTTTGTGCCGCACACTTGTGTCGCTTAGCTTAGTCATATAGCCACCTCAGTTCAACTTTTAGACCTTAAAACAATATTGCGAGGTGTGAGGTGTTCAGAATAGACTGGAAATGAGTGGAAATTATTGTTATTGAGGTTAATAATATTGTAGGAGCAAAATTACCCCCAAATTCTCTGATTTTAGCTGTTTTTATGTTTTCCCCCCCAAAAAAATCATCCAGATCCAAAACCAAAACCAAAACACAAAAGGGTGGTTTTGGCAAAACCAAACCAAAACCAATGCACAAAAATGGAATTAGAACCAAAACCAAAACACAAAACACGAAAAGTGCCCGCTGCACATCTCTATATATACAGTCACTGCATATTGCACCTGATGAAAAGGCCAATGGGCCTTGAAACGTTGTTCTATTAAAAGCAACTGCATCTTTTTTGAAAAAGTCTGAAGGAGTGCCGCCTGTTCATTTCTGCATGGGAGGACACTTGCATCTATCTATCTATCTATCTATCTATCTATCTATCTATCTATCTATCTATCTATCTATCTATCTATCTATCTATCTATCCAGCAAATGGTGGCTCTCCAGAGGCTTCACAAATAGTAAATATCACCACAAGTGTTTATTGTAACATATCGACGTTTCGGGGCCAGTTGCCCCTTTCTCAAGACATAACACATATCCAAACAGTGCATATATTTATTAGAGATGAGCGGGTTCGGTTTCTTTGAATCCGAACCCGCACGAACTTCACTTTTTTTTTCACGGGTCCGAGCGACTCGGATCTTCCCGCCTTGCTCGGTTAACCCGAGCGCGCCCGAACGTCATCATGACGCTGTCGGATTCTCGCGAGACTCGGATTCTATATAAGGAGCCGCGCGTCGCCGCCATTTTCACACGTGCATTGAGATTGATAGGGAGAGGACGTGGCTGGCGTCCTCTCCATTTAGATTAGATTTAGAAGAGAGAGAGAGAGAGAGATTGCTGTGATACTGTAGATTAGAAGAGAGTGCAGACAGAGTTTAGTGACTGACGACCACAGTGACCAGTGACCACCAGAGACAGTGCAGTTGTTTGTTTTATTTAATATATCCGTTCTCTGCCTGAAAAAAACGATACACAGTCACACAGTGACTCAGTCTGTGTGCACTGCTCAGCCCAGTGTGCTGCACATCAATGTATTGTATATAAAGCTTATAATTGTGGGGGAGACTGGGGAGCACTGCAGGTTGTTATAGCAGGAGCCAGGAGTACATGATAAATAATATTATATTAAAATTAAACAGTGCACACTTTTGCTGCAGGAGTGCCACTGCCAGTGTGACTAGTGGTGACCAGTGCCTGACCACCAGTATATTAGTAGTATTGTATACTATCTCTTTATCAACCAGTCTATATTAGCAGCAGACACAGTACAGTGCGGTAGTTCACGGCTGTGGCTACCTCTGTGTCGGCACTCGGCAGGCAGTCCGTCCATCCATAATTGTATTATAATATATACCACCTAACCGTGGTTTTTTTTTCATTCTTTATACCGTCGTCATACTAGTTGTTACGAGTATACTACTATCTCTTTATCAACCAGTGTACAGTGCGGTAGTTCACGGCTGTGGCTACCTCTGTGTCGGCACTCGGCAGGCAGTCCGTCCAACCATAATTGTATTATATACCACCTAACCGTGGTTTTTTTTTCATTCTTTATACCGTCGTCATACTAGTTGTTACGAGTATACTACTATCTCTTTATCAACCAGTGTACAGTGCGGTAGTTCACGGCTGTGGCTACCTCTGTGTCGGCACTCGGCAGGCAGTCCGTCCATCCATAATTGTATTATAATATATACCACCTAACCGTGGTTTTTTTTTCATTCTTTATACCGTCGTCATACTAGTTGTTACGAGTATACTACTATCTCTTTATCAACCAGTGTACAGTGCGGTAGTTCACGGCTGTGGCTACCTCTGTGTCGGCACTCGGCAGGCAGTCCGTCCAACCATAATTGTATTATAATATATACCACCTAACCGTGGTTTTTTTTCATTCTTTATACCGTCGTCATACTAGTTGTTACGAGTATACTACTATCTCTTTATCAACCAGTGTACAGTGCGGTAGTTCACGGCTGTGGCTACCTCTGTGTCGGCACTCGGCAGGCAGTCCGTCCAACCATAATTGTATTATATACCACCTAACCGTGGTTTTTTTTTCATTCTTTATACCGTCGTCATACTAGTTGTTACGAGTATACTACTATCTCTTTATCAACCAGTGTACAGTGCGGTAGTTCACGGCTGTGGCTACCTCTGTGTCGGCACTCGGCAGGCAGTCCGTCCAACCATAATTGTATTATAATATATACCACCTAACCGTGGTTTTTTTTTCATTCTTTATACCGTCGTTATACTAGTTGTTACGAGTATACTACTATCTCTTTATCAACCAGTGTACAGTGCGGTAGTTCACGGCTGTGGCTACCTCTGTGTCGGCACTCGGCAGGCAGTCCGTCCATCCATAATTGTATTATAATATATACCACCTAACCGTGGTTTTTTTTTCATTCTTTATACCGTCGTCATACTAGTTGTTACGAGTATACTACTATCTCTTTATCAACCAGTGTACAGTGCGGTAGTTCACGGCTGTGGCTACCTCTGTGTCGGCACTCGGCAGGCAGTCCGTCCAACCATAATTGTATTATAATATATACCACCTAACCGTGGTTTTTTTTTCATTCTTTATACCGTCGTCATACTAGTTGTTACGAGTATACTACTATCTCTTTATCAACCAGTGTACAGTGCGGTAGTTCACGGCTGTGGCTACCTCTGTGTCGGCACTCGGCAGGCAGTCCGTCCAACCATAATTGTATTATAATATATACCACCTAACCGTGTTTTTTTTTTCATTCTTTATACCGTCGTCATACTAGTTGTTACGAGTATACTACTATCTCTTTATCAACCAGTGTACAGTGCGGTAGTTCACGGCTGTGGCTACCTCTGTGTCGGCACTCGGCAGGCAGTCCGTCCATCCATAATTGTATTATATACCACCTAACCGTGGTTTTTTTATACCACCTAACCGTGGCAGTCCGTCCATAATTGTATACTAGTATCCAATCCATCCATCTCCATTGTTTACCTGAGGTGCCTTTTAGTTCTGCCTATAAAATATGGAGAACAAAAAAGTTGAGGTTCCAAAATTAGGGAAAGATCAAGATCCACTTCCACCTCGTGCTGAAGCTGCTGCCACTAGTCATGGCCGAGACGATGAAATGCCAGCAACGTCGTCTGCCAAGGCCGATGCCCAATGTCATAGTACAGAGCATGTCAAATCCAAAACACCAAATATCAGAAAAAAAAGGACTCCAAAACCTAAAATAAAATTGTCGGAGGAGAAGCGTAAACTTGCCAATATGCCATTTACCACACGGAGTGGCAAGGAACGGCTGAGGCCCTGGCCTATGTTCATGGCTAGTGGTTCAGCTTCACATGAGGATGGAAGCACTCAGCCTCTCGCTAGAAAACTGAAAAGACTCAAGCTGGCAAAAGCACCGCAAAGAACTGTGCGTTCTTTGAAATCCCAAATCCACAAGGAGAGTCCAATTGTGTCGTTTGCGATGCCTGACCTTCCCAACACTGGACGTGAAGAGCATGTGCCTTCCACTATTTGCATGCCCCCTGCAAGTGCTGGAAGGAGCACCCGCAGTCCAGTTCCTGATAGTCAGATTGAAGATGTCAGTGTTGAAGTACACCAGGATGAGGAGGATATGGGTGTTGCTGGCGCTGGGGAGGAAATTGACCAGGAGGATTCTGATGGTGAGGTGGTTTGTTTAAGTCAGGCACCCGGGGAGACACCTGTTGTCCGTGGGAGGAATATGGCCGTTGACATGCCAGGTGAAAATACCAAAAAAATCAGCTCTTCGGTGTGGAGGTATTTCACCAGAAATGCGGACAACAGGTGTCAAGCCGTGTGTTCCCTTTGTCAAGCTGTAATAAGTAGGGGTAAGGACGTTAACCACCTCGGAACATCCTCCCTTATACGTCACCTGCAGCGCATTCATAATAAGTCAGTGACAAGTTCAAAAACTTTGGGTGACAGCGGAAGCAGTCCACTGACCAGTAAATCCCTTCCTCTTGTAACCAAGCTCACGCAAACCACCCCACCAACTCCCTCAGTGTCAATTTCCTCCTTCCCCAGGAATGCCAATAGTCCTGCAGGCCATGTCACTGGCAAGTCTGACGAGTCCTCTCCTGCCTGGGATTCCTCCGATGCATCCTTGCGTGTAACGTCTACTGCTGCTGGCGCTGCTGTTGTTGCCGCTGGGAGTCGATGGTCATCCCAGAGGGGAAGTCGTAAGCCCACTTGTACTACTTCCAGTAAGCAATTGACTGTTCAACAGTCCTTTGCGAGGAAGATGAAATATCACAGCAGTCATCCTACTGCAAAGCGGATAACTGAGTCCTTGACAACTATGTTGGTGTTAGACGTGCGTCCGGTATCCGCCGTTAGTTCACAGGGAACTAGACAATTTATTGAGGCAGTGTGCCCCCGTTACCAAATACCATCTAGGTTCCACTTCTCTAGGCAGGCGATACCGAGAATGTACACGGACGTCAGAAAAAGACTCACCAGTGTCCTAAAAAATGCAGTTGTACCCAATGTCCACTTAACCACGGACATGTGGACAAGTGGAGCAGGGCAGGGTCAGGACTATATGACTGTGACAGCCCACTGGGTAGATGTATGGACTCCCGCCGCAAGAACAGCAGCGGCGGCACCAGTAGCAGCATCTCGCAAACGCCAACTCTTTCCTAGGCAGGCTACGCTTTGTATCACCGCTTGCCAGAATACGCACACAGCTGAAAACCTCTTACGGCAACTGAGGAAGATCATCGCGGAATGGCTTACCCCAATTGGACTCTCCTGTGGATTTGTGGCATCGGACAACGCCAGCAATATTGTGTGTGCATTAAATATGGGCAAATTCCAGCACGTCCCATGTTTTGCACATACCTTGAATTTGGTGGTGCAGAATTTTTTAAAAAACGTCAGGGGCGTGCAAGAGATGCTGTCGGTGGCCAGAAAAATTGCGGGACACTTTTGGCGTACAGGCACCACGTACAGAAGACTGGAGCACCACCAAAAACTACTGAACCTGCCCTGCCATCATCTGAAGCAAGAAGTGGTAACGAGGTGGAATTCAACCCTCTATATGCTTCAGAGGTTGGAGGAGCAGCAAAAGGCCATTCAAGCCTATACAATTGAGCACGATATAGGAGATGGAATGCACCTGTCTCAAGTGCAGTGGAGAATGATTTCAACGTTGTGCAAGGTTCTGATGCCCTTTGAACTTGCCACACGTGAAGTCAGTTCAGACACTGCCAGCCTGAGTCAGGTCATTCCCCTCATCAGGCTTTTGCAGAAGAAGCTGGAGGCATTGAAGAAGGAGCTAACACGGAGCGATTCCGCTAGGCATGTGGGACTTGTGGATGCAGCCCTTAATTCGCTTAACAAGGAATCACGGGTGGTCAATCTGTTGAAATCAGAGCACTACATTTTGGCCACCGTGCTCGATCCTAGATTTAAAGCCTACCTTGGATCTCTCTTTCCGGCAGACACAGGTCTGCTGGGGTTGAAAGACCTGCTGGTGACAAAATTGTCAAGTCAAGCGGAACGCGACCTTTCAACATCTCCTCCTTCACATTCTCCCGCAACTGGGGGTGCGAGGAAAAGGCTCAGAATTCCGAGCCCACCCGCTGGCGGTGATGCAGGGCAGTCTGGAGCGACTGCTGATGCTGACATCTGGTCCGGACTGAAGGACCTGACAACGATTACGGACATGTCGTCTACTGTCACTGCATATGATTCTCTCAACAGTGATAGAATGGTGGAGGATTATATGAGTGACCGCATCCAAGTAGGCACGTCACACAGTCCGTACTTATACTGGCAGGAAAAAGAGGCAATTTGGAGGCCCTTGCACAAACTGGCTTTATTCTACCTAAGTTGCCCTCCCACAAGTGTGTACTCCGAAAGAGTGTTTAGTGCCGCCGCTCACCTTGTCAGCAATCGGCGTACGAGGTTACATCCAGAAAATGTGGAGAAGATGATGTTCATTAAAATGAATTATAATCAATTCCTCCGCGGAGACATTGACCAGCAGCAATTGCCTCCACAAAGTACACAGGGAGCTGAGATGGTGGATTCCAGTGGGGACGAATTGATAATCTGTGAGGAGGGGGATGTACACGGTGATATATCGGAGGGTGAAGATGAGGTGGACATCTTGCCTCTGTAGAGCCAGTTTGTGCAAGGAGAGATTAATTGCTTCTTTTTTGGGGGGGGGGTCCAAACCAACCCGTCATATCAGTCACAGTCGTGTGGCAGACCCTGTCACTGAAATGATGGGTTGGTTAAAGTGTGCATGTCCTGTTTTGTTTATACAACATAAGGGTGGGTGGGAGGGCCCAAGGATAATTCCATCTTGCACCTCTTTTTTCTTTTCTTTTTCTTTGCATCATGTGCTGATTGGGGAGGGTTTTTTGGAAGGGACATCCTGCGTGACACTGCAGTGCCACTCCTAGATGGGCCCGGTGTTTGTGTCGGCCACTAGGGTCGCTAATCTTACTCACACAGCTACCTCATTGCGCCTCTTTTTTTCTTTGCGTCATGTGCTGTTTGGGGAGGGTTTTTTGGAAGGGACATCCTGCGTGACACTGCAGTGCCACTCCTAGATGTGCCCGGTGTTTGTGTCGGCCACTAGGGTCGCTAATCTTACTCACACAGCTACCTCATTGCGCCTCTTTTTTTCTTTGCGTCATGTGCTGTTTGGGGAGGGTTTTTTGGAAGGGACATCCTGCGTGACACTGCAGTGCCACTCCTAGATGTGCCCGGTGTTTGTGTCGGCCACTAGGGTCGCTAATCTTACTCACACAGTCAGCTACCTCATTGCGCCTCTTTTTTTCTTTGCGTCATGTGCTGTTTGGGGAGGGTTTTTTGGAAGGGCCATCCTGCGTGACACTGCAGTGCCACTCCTAGATGGGCCCGGTGTTTGTGTCGGCCACTAGGGTCGCTAATCTTACTCACACAGCTACCTCATTGCGCCTCTTTTTTTCTTTGCGTCATGTGCTGTTTGGGGAGGGTTTTTTGGAAGGGACATCCTGCGTGACACTGCAGTGCCACTCCTAGATGGGCCCGGTGTTTGTGTCGGCCACTAGGGTCGCTTATCTTACTCACACAGCGACCTCGGTGCAAATTTTAGGACTAAAAATAATATTGTGAGGTGTGAGGTATTCAGAATAGACTGAAAATGAGTGTAAATTATGGTTTTTGAGGTTAATAATACTTTGGGATCAAAATGACCCCCAAATTCTATGATTTAAGCTGTTTTTTAGTGTTTTTGGAAAAAAACACCCGAATCCAAAACACACCCGAATCCGACAAAAATAATTCGGTGAGGTTTTGCCAAAACGCGTTCGAACCCAAAACACGGCCGCGGAACCGAACCCAAAACCAAAACACAAAACCCGAAAAATTTCAGGCGCTCATCTCTAATATTTATACCATAAAACATAAGTGAAAGTCTTACCCCCTTTGTGAATACTCCCAGCATTTTCCTCATGGCCACAGCTGGCCAGACTGTGACATAGGGCTTAGCGCCCATGCTGACATATTTATACCATAAGCAATCAGAGACAAGGGAACACCCCCATACATCACTTCCTGGTAGTACAAAACAAGGAAGTATAAGTACACCACTGATACACTGGTCACTATTATCATAATTGTTTGATCCAAGTCAGCTGATTTTCACCTCTACATTTGATACCAGCGCACGGGTGGCTTAGAAAACAATCAGGAAGCATTGGCCAATTATTGCCACCGACTCCAAACTGGAGGGTATCAATCAGAGACCTCCTATGCACTTGTATCGTAGAGGGACAAATTTACGACAACTTCTGATGTGACCTATGTTACAACCACAAAAAAACTAATACTTTGTGGTTGACGATAAGAAAAATGGGCTGTTTTCGGTGCTCTGACTGTACGACATGCAGGTCGATGGTTAGCGGATCCTCATTCTTGCATCCACACAGTGGTAAAAGGATTCCCATTTATATCGTCATATGCCCGTGTGTGCTCTACTATGTAGGCCACACAACGTGGTGCTTTCGAGATCATATGGCAAATCACTGCTACTTGATACGTCTGGCACTTGAGACGAATAAAATGGATAAACCTGTAGCTAAACATTTCCTACAGTATAAACATTCAGTATCTAGCCTCAAATGTATGCTGATTGATCACATCCCTGTATCCATCCGTGGAGGTAATAGGGAACCGAGGCTGAGGCAACATGAATCCAGGTGGATATTCGAATTAGATACTGTGACACCACATGGGCTAAATGAGGCGAACCCATATGGAATCTTTCTAGATTGAGTCTTGTTATTAGTTGATTTCTCTACAGCAGAACCTCTTATATGTGTATTGTTAATTGGTGTATGGTTATTGGTGATCTTGTCTGTCTGCGGGTCGGATTTAACCTAGGTTTTTTACCTTGGCACTATGCCGTTCCCCTAGCCAGATATGTGTGTCACAGTGGCTATATATTTTTAGGATATGTCTATTTTTAAGATATGTTTATTAAAAGTTATATTTTAGTTTGACTATCAAGGTCTGTAAATTGTAAATTGTGATGTTTGTGGAATCTCTGTTATGTACCTCTGCGATCTGAGACGTGAGATATACCTGCTAGTTTATGATTGATACACTAGTATGCTATTTGGTTGTTGTAGTGATTTATTACTATTATTACCACTTCCGTCTGGTTTTGATTCTACCCCACATGAATACTTGCTTTGTTATATGAATTATATATGATTAGTTGTCCCACTATGATGCCTGCTGATTTACCTGTTCTGTTTGCTCTATATTTTTTATATATTGTCTATGGTTCATGTTTAAATTGGTTGTTATGGTAACCGGAGGTCTGATTGTGTCCTGGTATTGAGTACGCTGGGAAGCGCCGATGCCTTGGTGACGCTACGTCACTTCTGCTTCCTGTATGCGTTCCAACAGAGGTGGAACACATAGCCGCTTCCGGACCAGTAATTTTGAGCTATTGAGCGACTCCTTAGCATGTTCCTCGTTTTGATTTAACAGTACCTATTTCAGCTTTAAACACACGATGGCTTATGATAATAGTGACCAGTGTAATTTCAGCAGGTATCAGTGGTGTACTTTACTTCCTTGTTTTGTGCTATCAGGAAGTGATGTACAGTATGTGGGTGTTCCCTTGTCTCTAATTGGTTATGGTATAAATATGTCAGCATGGGCGCTTGTTGTTCATGCTGCTCTTGGTGTCCTGCTCTCTACATTGTTCAATGATGTCTTGAAAAAGATAATTGTATGTGATCGAAACTAGTGATGTGCACCGGCCATATTTCGAGTTTTGTGTTTTGGTTTTGGATTCGGTTCCGCGCCCGTGTTTTGGATTTGGACGCGTTTTGGCAAAAACTCCCTGAAATTTTTTTGTCGGATTTGGGTGTGTTTTGGATTCGGGTGTTTTTTACAAAAAACCCTCAAAAACAGCTTAAATCATAGAATTTGGGAGTCATTTTGATCCCATAGTATTATTAACCTCGATAACCATAACTTCCACTCATTTCCAGTCTATTCTGAACACCTCACACCTCACAATATTATTTTTAGTCCTAAAATTTGCACCGAGGTCGTTGGATGACTAAGCTAAGCGACCCAAGTGGCCGACACAAACACCTGGCCCATCTAGGAGTGGCACTGCAGTGTCAGACAGGATGGTCGATTTAAAAAATAGTCCCCAAACAGCACATGATGCAAAGAAAAAAAGAGGTGCACTGTGGTCGCCGGATGGCTAAGCTAAGCGACACAAGTGGCCGACACAAACACCTGGCCCATCTAGGAGTGGCACTGCAGTGTCAGGCAGGATGGCACTTCAAAAAAATAGTCCTGAAACAGCACATGATGCAAAGAAAAATGAAAGAAAAAAGAGGTGCAAGATGGAATTGTCCTTGGGCCTTATGTTGTATAAACAGGACATTCACACTTTAACAAACCCATCATTTCAGCGACAGGGTCTGCCACACAACTGTGACTGAAATGACTAGTTGGTTTGGGCCCCCACCAAAAAAGAAGCAATCAATCTCTCCTTGCACAAACTGGCTCTACAGAGGCAAGATGTCCACCTCCTCCTCATCGTCCGATTCCTCACCCCTTTCACTGTGTACATCCCCCTTCTCACAGATTATTAATTCGTCCCCACTGGAATCCACCATCTCAGGTTCCTGTGTACTTTCTGGAGGCAATTGCTGGTGAATGTCTCCACGGAAGAATTGATTATAATTCATTTTGATGAACATCATCTTCTCCACATTTTCTGGAAGTAACCTCGTACGCCGATTGCTGACAAGGTGAGCGGCTGCACTAAACACTCTTTCGGAGTACACACTGGAGGGAGGGCAACTTAGGTAAAATAAAGCCAGTTTCTGCAAGGGCCTCCAAAATGCCTCTTTTTCCTGCCAGTATACGTACGGACTGTCTGACGTGCCTACTTGGATGCGCTCACTCATATAATCCTCCACCATTATTTCAATGGTGAGAGAATCATATGCAGTGACAGTAGACGACATGTCAGTAATCGTTGGCAGGTCCTTCAGTCCGGACCAGATGTCAGCACTCGCTCCAGACTGCCCTGCATCACCGCCAGCGGGTGGGCTCGGAATTCTTAGCCTTTTCCTCCCACCCCCAGTTGCGGGAGAATGTGAAGGAGCAGCTGTTGACGGGTCACGTTCCGCTTGACTTGACAATTTTCTCACCAGCAGGTCTTTGAACCTCTGCAGACTTGTGTCTGCCGGAAAGAGAGATACAACGTAGGTTTTAAATCTAGGATCGAGCACGGTGGCCAAAATGTAGTGCTCTGATTTCAACAGATTGACCACCCGTGAATCCTGGTTAAGCGAATTAAGGGTTCCATCCACAAGTCCCACATGCTTAGCAGAATCGCTCTGTTTTAGCTCCTCCTTCAATGTCTCCAGCTTCTTCTGCAAAAGCCTGATGAGGGGAATGACCTGACTCAGGCTGGCAGTGTCTGAACTGACTTCACGTGTGGCAAGTTCAAAGGGTTGCAGAACCTTGCACAACGTTGAAATCATTCTCCACTGCGCATGAGTCAGGTGCATTCCCCCTCCTTTGCCTATATCGTAGGCAGATGTATAGGCTTGAATGGCCTTTTGCTGCTCCTCCATCCTCTGAAGCATATAGATGGTTGAATTCCACCTCGTTACCACCTCTTGCTTCAGATGATGACAGGGCAGGTTCAGGACTGTTTGCTGGTGCTCCAGTCTTCGGCAAGCGGTGGCTGAATGCCGATAGTGGGACGCAATTCTTCGGGCCACCGACAGCATCTCTTGCACGCCCCTGTCGGTTTTTAAATAATTCTGCACCACCAAATTCAATGTATGTGCAAAACATGGGACGTGCTGGAATTTGCCCAGATGTAATGTACGCACAATATTGCTGGCGTTGTCCGATGTCACAAATCCCCAGGAGAGTCCATTTGGGGTAAGCCATTCTGCGATGATGTTCCTCAGTTTCTGTAAGAGGTTGTCAGCTGTGTGCCTTTTCTGGAAAGCGGTGATACAAAGCGTAGTCTGCCTAGGAACGAGTTGGCGTTTGCGAGATGCTGCTACTGGTGCAGCCGCTGCTGTTCTTGCTGCGGGAGGCAATACATCTACCCAGTGGGCTGTCACAGTCATATAGTCCTGAGTCTGCCCTGCTCCACTTGTCCACATGTCCGTGGTTAAGTGGACATTGGGTACAACTGCATTTTTTAGGACACTGGTGAGTCTTTTTCTGAGGTCTGTGTACATTTTCGGTATCGCCTGCCTATAGAAATGGAACGTAGATGGTATTTGGTACCGGGGACACAGTATCTCAATCAAGTCTCTAGTTGCCTCTGAATTAACGGTGGATACCGGAACCACGTTTCTCACCACCCAGACTGACAAGACCTGAGTTATCCGCTTTGCAGCAGGATGACTGCTGTGATATTTCATCTTCCTCGCAAAGGACTGTTGGACAGTCAATTGCTTACTGGAAGTAGTACAAGTGGTCTTCCGACTTCCCCTCTGGGATGACGATTGACTCACAGCAGCAACAATAGCAGCGCCAGCAGCAGTAGGCGTTACACTCAAGGATGCATCAGAGGAATCCCAGGTAGGAGAGGATTCGTCAGACTTGCCAGTGACATGGCCTGCAGGACTATTGGCTTTCCTGTGTAAGGTGGAAATTGACACTGAGGGAGTTGCTGGTGTGGTTTGCAGGTGCTTGGTTACAAGAGGAAGGGATTTTGTGGTCAGTGGACTGCTTCCGCTGTCATCCAAAGTTTTTGAACTTGTCACTGACTTCTGATGAATGCGCTGCAGGTGACGTATAAGGGAGGATGTTCAGAGGTGGTTAACGTCCTTACCCCTACTTATTACAGCTTGACAAAGGCAACACACGGCTTGACACCTGTTGTCCGCATTTGTGTTAAAATAATTCCACACCGAAGAGGTGATTTTTTTTGTAATTTGTAATTTGACCAGGCATGTCAATGGCCATATTCGTCCCACGGACAACAGGTGTCTCCCCGGGTGCCTGACTTAAACAAACCATCTCACCATCAGAATCCTCCTTGTCAATTTCCTCCTCAGCGCCAGCAACACCCATATCCTCAACCTGGTGTACTTTGACAGTGACATCTTCAATTTGACTATCAGGAACTGGACTGCGGGTGCTCCTTCCAGCACTTGCAGGGGGCGTGCAAATGGTGGAAGGCGCCACCTCTTCCCCTCCAGTGTTGGGAAGGTCAGGCATCGCAGCCGACACAATTGGACTCTCTTTGGGGATTTGTGATTTAGAAGAACGCACAGTTCTTTGCTGTGCTTTTGCCAGCTTAAGTCTTTTCATTTTTCTAGCGAGAGGATGAGTGCTTCCATCCTCATGTGAAGCTGAACCACTAGCCATGAACATAGGCCAGGGCCTCAGCCGTTCCTTGCCACTCCGTGTCGTAAATGGCATATTGGCAAGTTTACGCTTCTACTCAGACGCTTTTAATTTTGATTTTTGGGTCATTTTACTGAACTTTTGTGTTTTGGATTTTACATGCTCTCTACTATGACATTGGGCATCGGCCTTGGCAGACGACGTTGATGGCATTTCATCATCTCGGCCATGACTAGTGGCAGCAGCTTCAGCACGAGGTGGAAGTGGATCTTGATCTTTCCCTATTTTACCCTCCACATTTTTGTTCTCCATTTTTTAATGTGTGGAATTATATGCCAGTATCAACAGCAATGGCCTACTACTATATATACTGCGCACAACTGAAATGCACCACAGGTATGGATGGATAGTATACTTGACGACACAGAGGTAGGTAAAGCAGTGGCCTACTGTACCAGACTGCTATATATTATATACTGGTGGTCAGCAAACTGTGCAAAATTTAAATGCACCACAGGTATGGATGGATATTATACTTGACGACACAGAGGTAGGTAGAGCAGTGGCCTTCTGTACCGTACTGCTATATATTATATACTGGTGGTCAGCAAACTGTGCAAAACTGAAATGCACCACAGGTATGGATGGATAGTATACTTGACGACACAGAGGTAGGTAGAGCAGTGGCCTACTCTACCGTACTGCTATATATTATATACTGGTGGTCAGCAAACTGTGCAAAACTGAAATGCACCACAGGTATGGATGGATAGTAAACTTGACGACACAGAGGTAGGTAGAGTAGTGGCCTACTGTACCGTACTGCTATATATTATATACTGGTGGTCAGCAAACTGTGCAAAACTGAAATGCACCAAAGGTATGGATGGATAGTATACTTGACGACAAAGAGGTAGGTAGAGCAGTGGCCTACTGTACCCTACTGCTATAAATTATATACTGGTGTTCAGCAAACTGTGCAAAACTGAAATGCACCACAGGTATGGATGGATAGTATACTTGACGACACAGAGGTAGGTAGAGCAGTGGCCTACTGTGCCGTACTGCTAAATATTATATACTGGTGGTCAGCAAACTGTGCAAAATTGAAATGCACCACAGGTATGGATGGATAGTATACTTGATGACACAGAGGTAGGTAGAGCAGTGGCCTACTGTACCGTACTGCTAAATATTATATACTGGTGGTCAGCAAACTGTGCAAAACTGAAATTTATGATGACGTTCAGGCGCGTTCGGGTTAACCGAGCCATACGGGAGAATCCGAGTATGCCTCGGACCCGTGTAAAATGGGTGAAGTTCGGGGGGGTTCGGTTTCCGAGGAACCGAACCCGCTCATCTCTAATCGAAACGTCGACTTTAGTATGCTGTTTCTATATTAAATGACCTACTGACGCTTTTATACAAATTGGTGAGTGCCCTCTTTCCCAAATGATTATATATATATATAAATAAAGTGCCAGACTTTGTTGAATTTGTAAATATAAATATATGTGTGTATATCAGTGCGATAAATAATCCAGATGGTCAGGATGCCGGCTGGTCCATTACCGACAACCTCTATACCACCAACTTATCAAAAACGAGCTGTAAACGTTATTTTACCAAATACTAATCAATCATTTTTTTTTACAGGTGCCACTTATAAATTACCATAATTAGAATTTTAGCGCTCAAACCACAATATTTTATACAAATTCACCGTTTACAAGCGAAGATTGTGAAATTTGACATACAAGAATATTAAAACACTGTGGAGGCAACTAAAAAAAAAATAGAAATCCCTAGCACCACTAGGGGGGGAGACAGCAGCACAGAGTGAATCAGGACACAGCATAACTCCGGAATTGCTGGAGCCATGTACTCACAAATTGGTACACATATGCCTCACAGTCTGGGAACAAGCAATGTGGGGGGAAAACACCCCTAGCACCCCTAGGGGTGAGGCAGCACTGAGTATTTCAGCAGACAGCATAACTCTGGAATGCCTGCAGCAATTTACAACAAACTTGGTACACATGCTGTATGACTTACACTCCGGGAACAAGCACTGTGGGGGTCAGACACCCTTAGCACCCCTGGGAATGGGAAAGCAGCACAGAGTATGTCAGGAGACAGCATAACTGTGGAAGGCCTTGAGCACTTTACATGAAACTTGAGACACATTTGACTTACAATCTATCAACAAACTCTGTGGGGGTTAGACATTCCTAGTACCCCTAGGGGTGGGCCTGCAGCACAGAGTATTTGAGGATACAGCATAACTCACGAATGCCTACACTAATTTTAAACAAATTTGCTACACATATGAATTACAATCTGGGAACAAACACTGTGAGGGTAACACACCCCTAGGGGTGGGGCAGCAGCACAGAGTTTTTTCAGCAGACAGCATAACTCTGCAATGCCTGGAGCAATTGACACCAAGGGGTGGGCCAGCAGCTCACACTATTTCAGGACATGGATGATATGTCAGTGTTGATTTACAAAATGTTCTATTGTTTTAAAGTTGAAAAAAAAAATGCCACCAAAGGAAAGAGCTAGATATGGTGGGAATAAAACCAATTCCACAAGGAATAAAATGTTAGTGGCAACCTGTGTGTTTAATATTTAAATGGATTTTTGTCAACAAACATTCTTTTTTTTTTTTTTTCAAATAATGTTTATTGAGTTTTCATAAATGAAGTAACAAACATTTGCAGTAGACAAATTATGGACCAACATGGTCAATCATGGGTAGGTATAATTGGGTCAGAGAATGTGACATAATTGGAACATATAGTTATCTTATGGAGGACCCATGAACTTATTGTGTAAGATGTAAGTCCATACAATCTTAGGGTTGACCTCTAAATTTAACATAACAGAGAAAACAGAGTAAGAGAAGAGAAGAGGGGGAGAAAGGGAAGAGGGAGAGGTGGGGTAGGAGTGGTCAATGCCTAGCTATATGGTCACTGGGCTCTTATATTCTAGTGTAGTTGATATCAATTTGCATGGAAGACATTTTAATGGGGGAGGGATATAGTGGCATAAATCTATAATTGGATATATGAGATTAGCAATTTTCTTATTGATACAGATCAATATCAACCGCCGAATACAGTACTCCAACATCATAACTCATCAGAGTATATAGTCAAGGTGTCATTTGCCCTTTCCAATGTAAGTACCAATCAGTGGAATCAAATCTGGAAAAGATCTGTTCTTGAGCTGCATGTGAAAGAGTATTAATATAGGGGCTCCACCGTTTGTAGAATTTTTTCACACCTCCTTCTGAGTCAGCTATAGTAGAAAAACGTTCTATATATAAAACCTTAAGGAGTATATTGTGTACTGCTGACAGAGTTGGGGTGTGTTTAGATATCCACTTCTGGAGAATGACCTTTTTTGCAATGGTTACTAGCATAGTTAGGAATGGGTGAAGGTGTGTTTGGGATATGTCTAAGTCCCATACCGAGAAGTTTGTCAGTAGTAATGCCTGTGGATGTAGTGTAGCCTTTATTCCAAGACTATTGTTAATATATTGCACTATTTTATTCCAGAACTTTTTAATGATACCACATTCCCAGAAGTTGTGGAAAAAGGTTGCCGAAGAGTGAAAGCATTTTATACAACCTCCAGTCTCTTCCTCTACGAAATGTCGTCTCTGTGCCTGGGAGATATATGCCCTGTACACAGTTTTAACATGAATCTCTTGTAGAGAGGATGTCTTCAGTATTTGTAATGTTTTATCATAATGTTGAAATATATATTCCGAATTTGTAATGCTTGGAATAAATCTACACCATGAAGTTGCAATTTTGTTTTGTAATTTGTCGCGTGTGGTATTGAGTAAGTCTTTGTATAGGTATCTGGTTTTGTATGGTCGGGAGCGTGATATATTTAGCAATGGAAAGAGAGGGTTGGACAAGGTGGTGTCACTCATCGCTGGTGGCAACGAGTTAATGTAGTGTCGCATTTGGAGGTAAGCATAGAAGTGTGAGGCATGTAAACCAAATCTCTCTTGTAAAGAGAGAAATGGTAATAGAGTTCCACCTGGGTCAAATACGTCTGCAATTTTCTTTATGCCTTTTAATTGTAGGCGGTGGAAGATTGCATCCTCCATGCCTGGTAAGAAGAGTGGGTTACCCCACAGAGGTAGAAAATGAGAATACATTGGGTTTCTAGATAATTTCCTGTTAATTGCACCCCAAGACAGGTAAATGTCTCTGAACAGCACATGGAAACGTATTCTGTCTGGGATCATGGAGCTGGGTGTGTGTAGCAAAGCGCAAGGAGAGTATGGGGCGAAAAGAGCACAGTCTAATTCAAACCAGGTGAACACACTGCGTTCATAGAACCAGTCTAGTACATATCTAAAGTGAACCGATTGAGAAAAGAGAGATATGTCCGGAAAACCGACACCCCCTCCCTCACGTGGTAGCTGCAAGAATTTACTTGCTATTCTAGGTTTGCCTCCTTTCCAAAGGAATTTACTGAACCGGGATTCTACTAATTGTATGTCTGATTTTGACATGCGTAGGGGAAGCAATTGTATTAGGTATGACAATTGGGGAAAGAGTACCGACTTGATCAATGCATTTCTACCCAATACTGAGAGTGGGAGAGATGTCCAGTTATCCAGTTTCTTGGAGATAGCCTTGATAACCGGAGTGAAATTCAGATTATACAGATCTCAGAGGTGTATGGGTATTTGTACCCCTAGATATTTTATAGCTTTAGTAGCTATTTTAATGGTATTATATGGGCCGTGTGTATCTAAATAAGTGGGTGGGCCATTCAGTGGGAGTAATTCTGATTTATGTATATTTATGGAATATCCAGAGAATGTACCAAAAGCATTGATTAAGTCAAAAACTGTTGGCAGTGTTAAATCTGGGTGGGACATTAGTAGCAACATGTCATCGGCAAATAATGAGAGACGGAGGTCAAGATCACCCACTTTAATGCCATGGTATTGGGGGGATTGTCTGATTGAAATGGCTAGTGGTTCTAATGCCAATGCGAATAGGAGTGGGGATAGCGGGCAGCCCTGGCGGGTACCCCGTTGGATACGAAAAGGTTGTGACATAAAACCATTGCAGAGGATTCTCGAATCAGGGTTATTATATAGGATTCTTATGTAGTCTATAAAAAGGGGAGGAAGTCCAAATCTAGACATTGTGTCAAATAAGTGATCCCAGTGTACCATATCAAAAGCTTTCTCCGCATCCAAAGATAGTATAGCTGCGGGAACATCGGGCATGGCACACTGGGAAGTAATAATTGCCGATAAGACCTTTCTAATGTTCACCGTGGAGGTGCGGCCCATGATAAAACCAGTCTGGTCTCCATGAATGATTGAAGGCAGTACTAGTTTGAGTCTTTCTGCAAGTATTTTTGTCAACATTTTGTAATCTAGGTTAAGCAGGGAGATTGGGCGGTAAGAGCCAGGGTCCGACAGATCTCTGCCCGGTTTGGGCAGGATGGTAATTGTGGCAGAGTTAAAGTATAGGGGTAGTTGTCCTGTGGAGAGAATATTATTGAAAACCTTCGTTAGTAATGGCGTCAATTTAGGTGCTAATATTTTGTAGAATTCAGAGGAAAGACCATCTGGGCCTGGGGCCTTCCCGGGTTTCAGGTGAGCTATGGTCTGGGAGACCTCCGTCTCAGTTACAGCCGCCGTTAGTGCGGTTCCTAAGTTGGGGTCAAGTTGTGGAATGGGTAAATCATTCCAAAAGCTTTTGGTCTGGGTTGAGGAAGAGGGTGTGGTTGGTTTGGAGTATAAGGTGTTGTAATATTGGTGCATGATTTGGGCAATTTGGGCATTAGTTGAGGTGAGTGACCCTCCAGGAGTCTTGAGGGGGTGTATCAATTTCGGTGTTCGTTGGCCTTGTAGAAGGTGTGAGAGTAATTTGCCGGATTTGTTTCCAAACCGGTGGAATCTAGCATCTTTTTTAAAGGAATATCTAGACTCCATTTTAAGAAGTAGGCTATCGAATTCTCGTTTGGCTGAGTGGTATAGGGTTCTGTTATTCGGAGTTGGGTCAGATTTGTAGGATTGGAATGAGTCTGTCAAAGTAGACTGTGCCTGTAAATATTCATAGTTTAGGGATTTGTATGTTTGAGAAGTATATGAGATAATCTCGCCTCTAAGGACTGTTTTTGAGGCTTGCCAAAACATCTGAGGTGAGTCTGTGAGGGTTTCGGCATTGGTGTCGCAAAATGAGTCCCATGTTGATTCAAGTTTATTCTTAAAGGTAAGGGAGTGGGATAGCGAGGATGGGAATCTCCAAGATCGGAAGGAACTTTTCTCAGTGTGCATGTGTAGTTCTATCCAAACTACCGCGTGGTCAGACAGTGCAATGGGCTCTATCATGACCCTGCGGGTGCGGGGCAGTAGGTGCTCAGAAATAAAGACATAGTCTATTCGAGACAATGTTCCATGTGCTGCAGAGAGACACGTATAATCTTTTTCTATGGGGTTAAATGACCTCCAGGTGTCTAAAAGATGTAGGGATTGTGTAAACCATGATATACCCTTTTTGGGTAGGGATGTGCCCCCGGTGCCTGTGGCTTGTTTATCTAGTTGAGGAGAGGTGATCATGTTGAAGTCGCCACCCAGAATGAGAGGTGTGTCATGTAGTGGTGTGAGAATATGTAGCATTTTACGTAAAAAAATAGGTATTTTGGTGTTGGGAGCATATACATTGCACAGAAGGTATGGGCGTTGATTCAATAACACATTACATAAAATATATCTACCTTCAGGGTCTTCCTTCACTGATGTGAGTTCAATAGGGATTGTATTCTTGACTAAGATCGCCACTCCTCTGGCTTTAGAGGAAAATGGAGAGGCGGCTAGCACCTTCCATTTCAAAGTATTAAGCTTCAATATTTCAGATGCCACTAAGTGTGTTTCTTGCAGGTATACAATATCTAGTTTCAGTTTGTTCAGGTACAATAGTATTTTCTTCCTTTTCTGCGGCGAGTTAATCCCGCCAATATTCCAGGAGCCTAATTTAATTGTAGACATTATTCATATTATACATGGTTAGAAATAGGCATACTCTAAATGTACAGTTATACAATGGCATTGCTCTGTGTGGAGGGGGGGTAACTGGGAAAGTGGAGGGGGGGTAGAAGAGGAGGAAAGAAAGTTGTGAGAATAGGAACAATATGGTACAGTTAGAATTATCTGTACCAAGAACATAACATTGTAAGTAAAAGGAAAGTAACCCCCTGACTAGCAAAGGGGTACTTACAAGGCATTTAGCTAACAATTTTAAACATGAATATGAGTACATCACGACTTCCGTGGTATACTAGTATATATGTAAGGATCAGAACAAGGACAGAGCGTGCCCTCGCCGATCCCGCCAGCATTAAGATCGGGTTAGTAATCTGGGAATCGTCCCGCAGCAGTGTTGTGTTGCCATTTGGTCATCTGCAGAAACTATGCCTGGAGGTATATAATTGTCTGTCATATTACAGTGCAGAAGTCTCATGTATGTGCCGGTGTAAGAACACATATGTAATGAAGTGTCCGGGGGGTGTATTAATGTGTGTTCTAGAGAGTGATGACCGGCACATTCAGGTTTAGGTAGGTGGAATATTCTGTGAGTAAACAACTGGTATCGTGTCAATTCTCATCATTGTCATCAGGCGTATCAGCGTAATTCTCTTCTTCTTTCAAGAAGGCTTCAGCGTCCGCTACGGAGAGAAAGTCAGCAAAGGATGTGCCTGAGTATATGCGTAATCGTGCAGGATACAATAGGGAAAACTTTCTGTTTTGTTGAATGAGGTGAGAGCAAAGGGGAGAGAAAGCTTTTCGTGCTTTGGAAAGTTCTGCTGAATAGTCCTGGAACAACAGGATCTTATAGGAATTCCATGTAATATTGCGTGTTTTACGGGATGCCCTCCATATCACCTCTTTATGTAAGAAATTTAGACACTTAAAAAGCACCACTCGTGGTCTGGCTCCATCGTGTGTTTTCTGGGCGCCAAGTCTGTGTGCACGCTCGATCACCATATCGTTGCAGGCAGCGGATATACCGAGTAACTCGGGTAGGGTGATTCGCAGAAATGTGTATAACTCGGTGCCCTTAAGTGTTTCTGGGAGACCTATTACACGGAGATTCGATCTGCGAGATCGATTTTCAAGATCATCCAGTTTATTCCAAATCTGGTGTTGTGATTTAGTGATATGCTGCATGTCCTGCTTAAGCACAGATACGTCTTGGAATAATTCCCCAGTACGTTGTTCGGTTTGTAACACTCTGTGTGAGAGCTGTGCTATCTGTTTACTTATATCTGCCGTTTGAGCCTGTAACAGAGGACCCATGGCTATGCGGATAGCCCCCACCATGTCATTATACGTGACAGGTGTTGCTGGGGTAAATAGGATTTGGTCCCCTGAGGGTATTGTCTTGGGGTCACTGACCTGGGTGGCTGATGCAGGTGGGACCTCAGACAGGCTGTGCAGGGTGGGTGTAGGAGAAGGGGACGGAGCATGCAGCAGAGCTCCGGCGTCCGGCGCCATTTTGGATTCTGTGCGGCGCTTCTCTTTTTCTTTCTCCTTCTTTCTGGTGGGCATGCTCGGCGTTAAATACCGCTCCATACAGCGGTCCCGGCTTTTGGCTGCAGTGGGGAGACTTTTGCGGCTGTCGTTGGAGGCTAATAGCCTTGTTAAAGATGCGGTAGCTGGCGGGCAGCACGGAGCTCTCTCCTCACGCTGCCGTTCACATTGCAGCCGGAACCGGAAGTCGGCACACTAACAAACATTCTTAAAAACACAGGCAACATCGGGTACTCCAGCTAGTTTTAATAAATTTGCAAAAATCTCAAAAAAAAATTTTTCACGTTGTCATTATGCGGTATTGTATGTAGAATTTTGAGGGGAAAAAATAATTTATTCCATTTTGGAATAAGGCTGTAACATAACAAAATGTGGAAAAAGTGAAGCGCTGTGAATATTTTCCGGATGCACTGTGTGTGTGTGTGTGTGTGTGTGTGTGTGTATATATATATATATATATATATATATACTAGAGATGAGCGCCTGAAATTTTTCGGGTTTTGTGTTTTGGTTTTGGGTTCGGTTCCGCGGCCGTGTTTTGGGTTCGAACGCGTTTTGGCAAAACCTCACCGAATTTTTTTTGTCGGATTCGGGTGTGTTTTGGATTCGGGTGTTTTTTTCAAAAAACACTAAAAAACAGCTTAAATCATAGAATTTGGGGGTCATTTTGATCCCAAAGTATTATTAACCTCAAAAACCATAATTTACACTCATTTTCAGTCTATTCTGAATACCTCACACCTCACAATATTGGCCCTCATTCCGAGTTGTTCGCTCGTTCTTTTTCATCGCATCGCAGTGAAAATCCGCTTAGTACGCATGCGCAAAGTTCGCACTGCGACTGCGCCAAGTAACTTTACTATGAAGAAAGTATTTTTACTCACGGCTTTTTCTTCGCTCCGGCGATCGTAATGTGATTGACAGGAAATGGGTGTTACTGGGCGGAAACACGGCGTTTCAGGGGCGTGTGGCTGAAAACGCTACCGTTTCCGGAAAAAACGCAGGAGTGGCCGGGGAAACGGTGGGAGTGCCTGGGCGAACGCTGGGTGTGTTTGTGACGTCAACCAGGAACGACAAGCACTGAAATGATCGCACAGGCAGAGTAAGTCTGGAGCTACTCTGAAACTGCTAAGTAGTTAGTAATCGCAATATTGCGAATACATCGGTCGCAATTTTAAGAAGCTAAGATTCACTCCCAGTAGGCGGCGGCTTAGCGTGTGTAACTCTGCTAAATTCGCCTTGCGACCGATCAACTCGGAATGAGGGCCATTATTTTTAGTCCTAAAATTTGCACCGAGGTCGCTGTGTGAGTAAGATAAGCGACCCTAGTGGCCGACACAAACACCGGGCCCATCTAGGAGTGGCACTGCAGTGTCACGCAGGATGTCCCTTCCAAAAAACCCTCCCCAAACAGCACATGATGCAAAGAAAAAAAGAGGCGCAATGAGGTAGCTGTGTGAGTAAGATTAGCGACC
This sequence comes from Pseudophryne corroboree, assembly GCF_028390025.1. Taxonomy (NCBI): domain Eukaryota; kingdom Metazoa; phylum Chordata; class Amphibia; order Anura; family Myobatrachidae; genus Pseudophryne; species Pseudophryne corroboree. Next base: position 660,126,035 of record NC_086448.1, read on the forward strand.
CTAGTGGCCGACACAAACACCGGGCCCATCTAGGAGTGGCACTGCAGTGTCACGCAGGATGGCCCTTCCAAAAAACCCTCCCCAAACAGCACATGACGCAAAGAAAAAAAGAGGCGCAATGAGGTAGCTGTGTGAGTAAGATTAGCGACCCTAGTGGCCGACACAAACACCGGGCCCATCTAGGAGTGGCACTGCAGTGTCACGCAGGATGTCCCTTCCAAAAAAACCTCCCCAAACAGCACATGACGCAAAGAAAAAAAGAGGCGCAATGAGGTAGCTGTGTGAGTAAGATTAGCGACCCTAGTGGCCGACACAAACACCGGGCCCATCTAGGAGTGGCACTGCAGTGTCACGCAGGATGTCCCTTCCAAAAAACCCTCCCCAAACAGCACATGACGCAAAGAAAAAAAGAGGCGCAATGAGGTAGCTGACTGTGTGAGTAAGATTAGCGACCCTAGTGGCCGACACAAACACCGGGCCCATTTAGGAGTGGCACTGCAGTGTCACGCAGGATGTCCCTTCCAAAAAACCCTCCCCAATCAGCACATGATGCAAAGAAAAAGAAAAGAAAAAAGAGGTGCAAGATGGAATTGTCCTTGGGCCCTCCCACCCACCCTTATGTTGTATAAACAAAACAGGACATGCACACTTTAACCAACCCATCATTTCAGTGACAGGGTCTGCCACACGACTGTGACTGATATGACGGGTTGGTTTGGACCCCCCCAAAAAAAGAAGCAATTAATCTCTCCTTGCACAAACTGGCTCTACAGAGGCAAGATGTCCACCTCATCATCACCCTCCGATATATCACCGTGTACATCCCCCTCCTCACAGATTATCAATTCGTCCCCACTGGAATCCACCATCTCAGCTCCCTGTGTACTTTGTGGAGGCAATTGCTGCTGGTCAATGTCTCCGCGGAGGAATTGATTATAATTCATTTTAATGAACATCATCTTCTCCACATTTTCTGGATGTAACCTCGTACGCCGATTGCTGACAAGGTGAGCGGCGGCACTAAACACTCTTTCGGAGTACACACTTGTGGGAGGGCAACTTAGGTAGAATAAAGCCAGTTTGTGCAAGGGCCTCCAAATTGCCTCTTTTTCCTGCCAGTATAAGTACGGACTGTGTGACGTGCCTACTTGGATGCGGTCACTCATATAATCCTCCACCATTCTATCAATGTTGAGAGAATCATATGCAGTGACAGTAGACGACATGTCCGTAATCGTTGTCAGGTCCTTCAGTCCGGACCAGATGTCAGCATCAGCAGTCGCTCCAGACTGCCCTGCATCACCGCCAGCGGGTGGGCTCGGAATTCTGAGCCTTTTCCTCGCACCCCCAGTTGCGGGAGAATGTGAAGGAGGAGATGTTGACAGGTCGCGTTCCGCTTGACTTGACAATTTTGTCACCAGCAGGTCCTTCAACCCCAGCAGACTTGTGTCTGCCGGAAAGAGAGATCCAAGGTAGGCTTTAAATCTAGGATCGAGCACGGTGGCCAAAATGTAGTGCTCTGATTTCAACAGATTGACCACCCGTGAATCCTTGTTAAGCGAATTAAGGGCTCCATCCACAAGTCCCACATGCCTAGCGGAATCGCTCCGTGTTAGCTCCTCCTTCAATGTCTCCAGCTTCTTCTGCAAAAGCCTGATGAGGGGAATGACCTGACTCAGGCTGGCAGTGTCTGAACTGACTTCACGTGTGGCAAGTTCAAAGGGCATCAGAACCTTGCACAACGTTGAAATCATTCTCCACTGCGCTTGAGACAGGTGCATTCCACCTACTATATCGTGCTCAATTGTATAGGCTTGAATGGCCTTTTGCTGCTCCTCCAACCTCTGAAGCATATAGAGGGTTGAATTCCACCTCGTTACCACTTCTTGCTTCAGATGATGGCAGGGCAGGTTCAGTAGTTTTTGGTGGTGCTCCAGTCTTCTGTACGTGGTGCCTGTACGCCGAAAGTGTCCCGCAATTCTTCTGGCCACCGACAGCATCTCTTGCACGCCCCTGTCGTTTTTTAAAAAATTCTGCACCACCAAATTCAAGGTATGTGCAAAACATGGGACGTGCTGGAATTTGCCCATATTTAATGCACACACAATATTGCTGGCGTTGTCCGATGCCACAAATCCACAGGAGAGTCCAATTGGGGTAAGCCATTCCGCGATGATCTTCCTCAGTTGCCGTAAGAGGTTTTCAGCTGTGTGCGTATTCTGGAAACCGGTGATACAAAGCGTAGCCTGCCTAGGAAAGAGTTGGCGTTTGCGAGATGCTGCTACTGGTGCCGCCGCTGCTGTTCTTGCGGCGGGAGTCCATACATCTACCCAGTGGGCTGTCACAGTCATATAGTCCTGACCCTGCCCTGCTCCACTTGTCCACATGTCCGTGGTTAAGTGGACATTGGGTACAGCTGCATTTTTTAGGACACTGGTGACTCTTTTTCTGAGGTCTGTGTACATTTTCGGTATCGCCTGCCTAGAGAAATGGAACCTAGATGGTATTTGGTACCGGGGACACAGTACCTCCAACAAGTCTCTAGTTGGCTCTGCAGTAATGATGGATACCGGAACCACGTTTCTCACCACCCAGGATGCCAAGGCCTCAGTTATCCGCTTTGCAGTAGGATGACTGCTGTGATATTTCATCTTCCTCGCAAAGGACTGTTGAACAGTCAATTGCTTACTGGAAGTAGTACAAGTGGGCTTACGACTTCCCCTCTGGGATGACCATCGACTCCCAGCGGCAACAACAGCAGCGCCAGCAGCAGTAGGCGTTACACGCAAGGATGCATCGGAGGAATCCCAGGCAGGAGAGGACTCGTCAGAATTGCCAGTGACATGGCCTGCAGGACTATTGGCATTCCTGGGGAAGGAGGAAATTGACACTGAGGGAGTTGGTGGGGTGGTTTGCGTGAGCTTGGTTACAAGAGGAAGGGATTTACTGGTCAGTGGACTGCTTCCGCTGTCACCCAAAGTTTTTGAACTTGTCACTGACTTATTATGAATGCGCTGCAGGTGACGTATAAGGGAGGATGTTCCGAGGTGGTTAATGTCCTTACCCCTACTTATTACAGCTTGACAAAGGGAACACACGGCTTGACACCTGTTGTCCGCATTTCTGGTGAAATACCTCCACACCGAAGAGCTGATTTTTTTGGTATTTTCACCTGGCATGTCAACGGCCATATTCCTCCCACGGACAACAGGTGTCTCCCCGGGTGCCTGACTTAAACAAACCACCTCACCATCAGAATCCTCCTGGTCAATTTCCTCCCCAGCGCCAGCAACACCCATATCCTCCTCATCCTGGTGTACTTCAACACTGACATCTTCAATCTGACTATCAGGACCTGGACTGCGGGTGCTCCTTCCAGCACTTGCAGGGGGCGTGCAAATGGTGGAAGGCGCATGCTCTTCACGTCCAGTGTTGGGAAGGTCAGGCATCGCAACCGACACAATTGGACTCTCCTTGTGGATTTGGGATTTCGAAGAATGCACAGTTCTTTGCTGTGCTGCTTTTGCCAGCTTGAGTCTTTTCATTTTTCTAGCGAGAGGCTGAGTGCTTCCATCCTCATGTGAAGCTGAACCACTAGCCATGAACATAGGCCAGGGCCTCAGCCGTTCCTTGCCACTCCGTGTCGTAAATGGCATATTGGCAAGTTTACGCTTCTCCTCCGACAATTTTATTTTAGGTTTTGGAGTCCTTTTTTTTCTGATATTTGGTGTTTTGGATTTGACATGCTCTGTACTATGACATTGGGCATCGGCGTTGGCAGACGAAGTTGCTGGCATTTCATCGTCTCGGCCATGACTAGTGGCAGCAGCTTCAGCACGAGGTGGAAGTGGATCTTGATCTTTCCCTAATTTTGGAACCTCAACATTATTGTTCTCCATATTTTAATAGGCACAACTAAAAGGCACCTCAGGTAAACAATGGAGATGGATACTAGTATACAATTATGGACTGCCTGCCGAGTGCAGACACAGAGGTAGCCACAGCCGTGAACTACCGTACTGTACTGTGTCTGCTGCTAATATAGACTGGTTGATAAAGAGATGTCTATGTAACTATGTATGTATAAAGAAGAAAGAAAAAAAAACCACGGTTAGGTGGTATACAATTATGGACGGACTGCCTGCCGAGTGCCGACACAGAGGTAGCCACAGCCATGAACTACCGCACTGTACTGTGTCTGCTGCTAATATATAGACTGGTTGATAAAGAGATAGTATACTCGTAACTAGTATGTATGTATAAAGAAAGAAAAAAAAACCACGGTTAGGTGGTATATACAATTATGGACGGGCTGCCGAGTGCCGACACAGAGGTAGCCACAGCCGTGAACTACCGCACTGTACTGTGTCTGCTGCTAATATAGACTGGTTGATAAAGAGATAGTATACTCGTAACTAGTATGTATGTATAAAGAAAGAAAAAAAAACCACGGTTAGGTGGTATATACAATTATGGACGGGCTGCCGAGTGCCGACACAGAGGTAGCCACAGCCGTGAACTACCGCACTGTACTGTGTCTGCTGCTAATATATAGACTGGTTGATAAAGAGATAGTATACTCGTAACTAGTATGTATGTATAAAGAAAGAAAAAAAAACCACGGTTAGGTGGTATATACAATTATGGACGGGCTGCCGAGTGCCGACACAGAGGTAGCCACAGCCGTGAACTACCGCACTGTACTGTGTCTGCTGCTAATATATAGACTGGTTGATAAAGAGATAGTATACTCGTAACTAGTATGTATGTATAAAGAAAGAAAAAAAAACCACGGTTAGGTGGTATATACAATTATGGACGGGCTGCCGAGTGCCGACACAGAGGTAGCCACAGCCGTGAACTACCGCACTGTACTGTGTCTGCTGCTAATATAGACTGGTTGATAAAGAGATAGTATACTCGTAACTAGTATGTATGTATAAAGAAAGAAAAAAAAACCACGGTTAGGTGGTATATACAATTATGGACGGGCTGCCGAGTGCCGACACAGAGGTAGCCACAGCCGTGAACTACCGCACTGTACTGTGTCTGCTGCTAATATATAGACTGGTTGATAAAGAGATAGTATACTCGTAACTAGTATGTATGTATAAAGAAAGAAAAAAAAACCACGGTTAGGTGGTATATACAATTATGGACGGGCTGCCGAGTGCCGACACAGAGGTAGCCACAGCCATGATCTACCGCACTGTACTGTGTCTGCTGCTAATATATAGACTGGTTGATAAAGAGATAGTATACTCGTAACTAGTATGTATGTATAAAGAAAGAAAAAAAAAACACGGTTAGGTGGTATATACAATTATGGACGGGCTGCCGAGTGCCGACACAGAGGTAGCCACAGCCGTGAACTACCGCACTGTACTGTGTCTGCTGCTAATATAGACTGGTTGATAAAGAGATAGTATACTCGTAACTAGTATGTATGTATAAAGAAAAAAAAAAAAACCACGGTTAGGTGGTATATACAATTATGGACGGGCTGCCGAGTGCCGACACAGAGGTAGCCACAGCCGTGAACTACCGCACTGTACTGTGTCTGCTGCTAATATAGACTGGTTGATAAAGAGATAGTATACTACTAATATTATATATACTGGTGGTCAGGTCACTGGTCACTAGTCACACTGGCAGTGGCACTCCTGCAGCAAAAGTGTGCACTGTTTAATTTTAATATAATATTATGTACTCCTGGCTCCTGCTATAACCTATAACTGGCACTGCAGTGCTCCCCAGTCTCCCCCACAATTATAAGCTGTGTGAGCTGAGCACAGTCAGATATATATATACATTGATGCAGCACACTGGGCTGAGCAGTGCACACAGATATGGTATGTGACTGAGTCACTGTGTGTATCGTTTTTTTCAGGCAGAGAACGGATATATTAAATAAAACAAACAACTGCACTGTCTGGTGGTCACTGTGGTCGTCGTCAGTCACTAAACTCTGCACTCTCTTCTACAGTATCACAGCCTCAGGTCAATCTCTCTCTCTCTCTCTCTCAACCCTAATCTAAATGGAGAGGACGCCAGCCACGTCCTCTCCCTATCAATCTCAATGCACGTGTGAAAATGGCGGCGACGCGCGGCTCCTTATATAGAATCCGAGTCTCGCGATAGAATCCGAGCCTCGCGAGAATCCGACAGCGTCATGATGACGTTCGGGCGCGCTCGGTTTAACCGAGCAAGGCGGGAAGATCCGAGTCGCTCGGACCCGTGAAAAAAAACATGAAGTTCGGGCGGGTTCGGATTCAGAGAAACCGAACCCGCTCATCTCTAATATATACACAGTCAAAGATGCGGCACTCACGAACACTTGTCAAAAAAAAATCACAGACACCGGTTTGAGCGTAGACAACGTTTCAACCCTATAGGGATTTCCGTCAGGAACAAACATAAAACAAAGAAATCTCACCTTATATCCCCACATTCATAAATGACCCACAGGTGGATGACCGCTCGCTCCGGCGCGGGAATCCGTCTGTCGAGCGTTGACGCGGAATGATGACGTCATCACGCATCAGCGTGACGCACGTCAAATGCTGCCATGGCAACCCAGCGGTTGTAAACAACAAATGAGAATAGATAACTACTGTCCCGATCCCGGGATAAACACATAAAGACACAAATAAATTGTTGCTTTGCCAGTCGCCGTGCCATGTCAGCATGTACAACATAAACATGATCAAAAGAAACATATGCACCAATAAATGCACAATAGCATAGGAAAACATCAAGCCACATATTACAGCAAAGCGGAAGATGCTAACACAATGTATTAAACAAACGTAGAGAAGGTTATGGCATCATTGAGACCTTTAGGGCTAATAACATCAAGACGAAAAATCCATTCAGCCTCTCTTTTTAACAACAAAGCATTACGGTCATCCCCCCTACGTAACGGGGGGATATGATCTATCATCCTATATCTAAGACTATTTAAAGGATGTCTTGCTGCTAGAAAATGCAGCACCACCGGCTGATCACTAGAGCCGTTATTGATGGCGAGGTGTATAGAGGAGCGATGTGCCCCCATCCTTTCTTTAAATTTCCTCTGCATTTTCCCAATATATGAGAGCCCACAGGGACAAAGCAATTGATAAATGACATAGGAGCTTTCACAAGTCAAGTGGAAGCGGATCTTATATTTAATCCCTAAGTGCGGGTGACAAAAGGTGTCACCCGTAATAAGGAAACTACAGGTGGTACAAGGACACTTAAAGCATCCATTCTGTCTCTTGACCAAAAAATTCCGACTATCACTAGTTCTATCCACTGAGACGTCTGTTTTTACCAACAAGTCTCTCAAATTTTTTGGGCGTGAATAACATGTCATTAATGTTGTATTAGAGAGTCCTAAATCTCCATCAGAAGTTATAATGGGCCACAGTTTTTTAGACACTTGGTTGATCTTAGGCGAATGGGTATTACATTTATTAACCCAATGTAGCCTATTAGAACTATGTTTAGGTGTCTTTTTTAATAATAGCTTTTGTCTATCAAGAGACATTACTTTCTTTTTGGCTATCATTAGAGAATCCAAATGATAGCCCCTGTGAAGAAATTTGTTAATCAACCAATCAATCTGACTAGATGCATTAGATAAGTCACTAGAGATGAGCGGGTTCGGTTTCTCTGAATCCGAACCCGCCCGAACTTCATGTTTTTTTTCACGGGTCCGAGCGACTCGGATCTTCCCGCCTTGCTCGGTTAACCCGAGCGCGCCCCGAACGTCATCATGACGCTGTCGGATTCTCGCGAGGCTCGGATTCTATCGCGAGACTCGGATTCTATATAAGGAGCCGCGCGTCGCCGCCATTTTCACACGTGCATTGAGATTGATAGGGAGAGGACGTGGCTGGCGTCCTCTCCATTTAGATTAGGGTTGAGAGAGAGAGAGAGAGATTGACCTGAGGCTGTGATACTGTAGAAGAGAGTGCAGAGTTTAGTGACTGATGACCACAGTGACCACCAGACAGTGCAGTTGTTTGTTTTATTTAATATATCCGTTCTCTGCCTGAAAAAAACGATACACACAGTGACTCAGTCACATACCATATCTGTGTGCACTGCTCAGCCCAGTGTGCTGCATCAATGTATATATATATATCTGACTGTGCTCAGCTCACACAGCTTATAATTGTGGGGGAGACTGGGGAGCACTGCAGTGCCAATTATAGGTTATAGCAGGAGCCAGGAGTACATAATATTATATTAAAATTAAACAGTGCACACTTTTGCTGCAGGAGTGCCATTGCCAGTGTGACTAGTGACCAGTGACCTGACCACCAGTATATATAATATTAGTAGTATACTATCTCTTTATCAACCAGTCTATATTAGCAGCAGACACAGTACAGTGCGGTAGTTCACGGCTGTGGCTACCTCTGTGTCGGCACTCGGCAGCCCGTCCATAATTGTATATACCACCTAACCGTGGTTTTTTTTTCTTTCTTTATAGTCATACTAGTTACGAGTATACTATCTCTTTATCAACCAGTCTATATTAGCAGCAGACACAGTACAGTGCGGTAGTTCACGGCTGTGGCTACCTCTGTGTCGGCATTCGGCAGCCCGTCCATAATTGTATATACCACCTAACCGTGGTTTTTTTTTCTTTCTTTATACATACATACTAGTTACGAGTATACTATCTCTTTATCAACCAGTCTATATTAGCAGCAGACACAGTACAGTGCGGTAGTTCACGGCTGTGGCTACCTCTGTGTCGGCACTCGGCAGCCTGTCCATAATTGTATATACCACCTAACCGTGGTTTTTTTTTCTTTCTTTATACATACATACTAGTTACGAGTATACTATCTCTTTATCAACCAGTCTATATATTAGCAGCAGACACAGTACAGTGCGGTAGTTCACGGCTGTGGCTACCTCTGTGTCGGCACTCGGCAGCCCGTCCATAATTGTATATACCACCTAACCGTGGTTTTTTTTTCTTTCTTTATACATACATACTAGTTACGAGTATACTATCTCTTTATCAACCAGTCTATATTAGCAGCAGACACAGTACAGTGCGGTAGTTCATGGCTGTGGCTACCTCTGTGTCGGCACTTGGCAGCCCGTCCATAATTGTATATACCACCTAACCGTGGTTTTTTTTTCTTTCTTTATACATACATACTAGTTACGAGTATACTATCTCTTTATCAACCAGTCTATATATTAGCAGCAGACACAGTACAGTGCGGTAGTTCACGGCTGTGGCTACCTCTGTGTCGGCACTCGGCAGCCCGTCCATAATTGTATATACCACCTAACCGTGGTTTTTTTTTCTTTCTTTATAGTCATACTAGTTACGAGTATACTATCTCTTTATCAACCAGTATATATTAGCAGCAGACACAGTACAGTGCGGTAGTTCACGGCTGTGGCTACCTCTGTGTCGGCACTCGGCAGCCCGTCCATAATTGTATATACCACCTAACCGTGGTTTTTTTTTCTTTCTTTATACATACATACTAGTTACGAGTATACTATCTCTTTATCAACCAGTCTATATATTAGCAGCAGACACAGTACAGTGCGGTAGTTCACGGCTGTGGCTACCTCTGTGTCGGCACTCGGCAGCCCGTCCATAATTGTATATACCACCTAACCGTGGTTTTTTTTTTCTTTCTTTATAGTCATACTAGTTACGAGTATACTATCTCTTTATCAACCAGTCTATATTAGCAGCAGACACAGTACAGTGCGGTAGTTCACGGCTGTGGCTACCTCTGTGTCGGCACTCGGCAGCCCGTCCATAATTGTATATACCACCTAACCGTGGTTTTTTTTTCTTTCTTTATACATACATACTAGTTACGAGTATACTATCTCTTTATCAACCAGTCTATATTAGCAGCAGACACAGTACAGTGCGGTAGTTCACGGCTGTGGCTACCTCTGTGTCGGCACTCGGCAGCCCGTCCATAATTGTATATACCACCTAACCGTGGTTTTTTTTTCTTTCTTTATACATACATACTAGTTACGAGTATACTATCTCTTTATCAACCAGTCTATATATTAGCAGCAGACACAGTACAGTGCGGTAGTTCACGGCTGTGGCTACCTCTGTGTCGGCACTCGGCAGCCCGTCCATAATTGTATATACCACCTAACCGTGGTTTTTTTTTCTTTCTTTATACATACATACTAGTTACGAGTATACTATCTCTTTATCAACCAGTCTATATATTAGCAGCAGACACAGTACAGTGCGGTAGTTCACGGCTGTGGCTACCTCTGTGTCGGCACTCGGCAGCCCGTCCATAATTGTATACTAGTATCCAATCCATCCATCTCCATTGTTTACCTGAGGTGCCTTTTAGTTGTGCCTATTAAAATATGGAGAACAAAAATGTTGAGGTTCCAAAATTAGGGAAAGATCAAGATCCACTTCCACCTCGTGCTGAACCTGCTGCCACTAGTCATGGCCGAGACGATGAAATGCCAGCAACGTCGTCTGCCAAGGCCGATGCCCAATGTCATAGTACAGAGCATGTCAAATCCAAAACACCAAATATCAGTAAAAAAAGGACTCCAAAACCTAAAATAAAATTGTCGGAGGAGAAGCGTAAACTTGCCAATATGCCATTTACCACACGGAGTGGCAAGGAACGGCTGAGGCCCTGGCCTATGTTCATGGCTAGTGGTTCAGCTTCACATGAGGATGGAAGCACTCAGCCTCTCGCTAGAAAAATGAAAAGACTAAAGATGGCAAAAGCAGTAGCACCGCAAAGAACTGTGCGTTCTTCGAATTCCCAAATCCACAAGGAGAGTCCGACTCCAATTGTGTCGGTTGCGATGCCTGACCTTCCCAACACTGGACGTGAAGAGCATGCGCCTTCCACCATTTGCACGCCCCCTGCAAGTGATGGAAGGAGCACCCGCAGTCCAGTTCCTGATAGTCAGATTGAAGATGTCAGTGTTGAAGTACACCAGGATGAGGAGGATATGGGTGTTGCTGGCGCTGGGGAGGAAATTGACCAGGAGGATTCTGATGGTGAGGTGGTTTGTTTAAGTCAGGCACCCGGGGAGACACCTGTTGTCCGTGGTAGGAATATGGCCGTTGACATGCCTGGTGAAAATACCAAAAAAATCAGCTCTTCGGTGTGGAAGTATTTCACCAGAAATGCGGACAACAGGTGTCAAGCCGTGTGTTCCCTTTGTCAAGCTGTAATAAGTAGGGGTAAGGACGTTAACCACCTCGGAACATCCTCCCTTATACGTCACCTGCAGCGCATTCATAATAAGTCAGTGACAAGTTCAAAAACTTTGGGTGACAGCGGAAGCAGTCCACTGACCAGTAAATCCCTTCCTCTTGTAACCAAGCTCACGCAAACCACCCCACCAACTCCCTCAGTGTCAATTTCCTCCTTCCCCAGGAATGCCAATAGTCCTGCAGGCAATGTCACTGGCAATTATGACGAGTCCTCTCCTGCCTGGGATTCCTCCGATGCATCCTTGCGTGTAACGCCTACTGCTGCTGGCGCTGCTGTTGTTGCTGCTGGGAGTCGATGGTCATCCCAGAGGGGAAGTCGTAAGCCCACTTGTACTACTTCCAGTAAGCAATTGACTGTTCAACAGTCCTTTGCGAGGAAGATGAAATATCACAGCAGTCATCCTGCTGCAAAGCGGATAACTGAGGCCTTGACAACTATGTTGGTGTTAGACGTGCATCCGGTATCCGCCGTTAGTTCACAGGGAACTAGACAATTTATTGAGGCAGTGTGCCCCCGTTACCAAATACCATCTAGGTTCCACTTCTCTAGGCAGGCGATACCGAGAATGTACACGGACGTCAGAAAAAGACTCACCAGTGTCCTAAAAAATGCAGTTGTACCCAATGTCCACTTAACCACGGACATGTGGACAAGTGGAGCAGGGCAGGGTCAGGACTATATGACTGTGACAGCCCACTGGGTAGATGTATGGACTCCCGCCGCAAGAACAGCAGCGGCGGCACCAGTAGCAGCATCTCGCAAACGCCAACTCTTTCCTAGGCAGGCTACGCTTTGTATCACCGCTTTCCAGAATACGCACACAGCTGAAAACCTCTTACGGCAACTGAGGAAGATCATCGCGGAATGGCTTACCCCAATTGGACTCTCCTGTGGATTTGTGGCATCGGACAACGCCAGCAATATTGTGTGTGCATTAAATATGGGCAAATTCCAGCACGTCCCATGTTTTGCACATACCTTGAATTTGGTGGTGCAGAATTTTTTAAAAAACGACAGGGGCGTACAAGAGATGCTGTCGGTGGCCAGAAGAATTGCGGGACACTTTCGGCGTACAGGCACCACGTACAGAAGACTGGAGCACCACCAAAAACTACTGAACCTGCCCTGCCATCATCTGAAGCAAGAAGTGGTAACGAGGTGGAATTCAACCCTCTATATGCTTCAGAGGTTGGAGGAGCAGCAAAAGGCCATTCAAGCCTATACAATTGAGCACGATATAGTAGGTGGAATGCACCTGTCTCAAGCGCAGTGGAGAATGATTTCAACGTTGTGCAAGGTTCTGATGCCCTTTGAACTTGCCACACGTGAAGTCAGTTCAGACACTGCCAGCCTGAGTCAGGTCATTCCCCTCATCAGGCTTTTGCAGAAGAAGCTGGAGACATTGAAGGAGGAGCTAACACGGAGCGATTCCGCTAGGCATGTGGGACTTGTGGATGGAGCCCTTAATTCGCTTAACAAGGATTCACGGGTGGTCAATCTGTTGAAATCAGAGCACTACATTTTGGCCACCGTGCTCGATCCTAGATTTAAAGCCTACCTTGGATCTCTCTTTCCGGCAGACACAAGTCTGCTGGGGTTGAAAGACCTGCTGGTGACAAAATTGTCAAGTCAAGCGGAACGCGACCTGTCAACATCTCCTCCTTCACATTCTCCCGCAACTGGGGGTGCGAGGAAAAGGCTCAGAATTCCGAGCCCACCCGCTGGCGGTGATGCAGGGCAGTCTGGAGCGACTGCTGATGCTGACATCTGGTCCGGACTGAAGGACCTGACAACGATTACGGACATGTCGTCTACTGTCACTGCATATGATTCTCTCAACATTGATAGAATGGTGGAGGATTATATGAGTGACCGCATCCAAGTAGGCACGTCACACAGTCCGTACTTATACTGGCAGGAAAAAGAGGCAATTTGGAGGCCCTTGCACAAACTGGCTTTATTCTACCTAAGTTGCCCTCCCACAAGTGTGTACTCCGAAAGAGTGTTTAGTGCCGCCGCTCACCTTGTCAGCAATCAGCGTACGAGGTTACATCCAGAAAATGTGGAGAAGATGATGTTCATTAAAATGAATTATAATCAATTCCTCCGCGGAGACATTGACCAGCAGCAATTGCCTCCACAAAGTACACAGGGAGCTGAGATGGTGGATTCCAGTGGGGACGAATTGATAATCTGTGAGGAGGGGGATGTACACGGTGATATATCGGAGGGTGATGATGAGGTGGACATCTTGCCTCTGTAGAGCCAGTTTGTGCAAGGAGAGATTAATTGCTTCTTTTTTGGGGGGGGTCCAAACCAACCCGTCATATCAGTCACAGTCGTGTGGCAGACCCTGTCACTGAAATGATGGGTTGGTTAAAGTGTGCATGTCCTGTTTTGTTTATACAACATAAGGGTGGGTGGGAGGGCCCAAGGACAATTCCATCTTGCACCTCTTTTTTCTTTTCTTTTTCTTTGCGTCATGTGCTGTTTGGGGAGGGTTTTTTGGAAGGGACATCCTGCGTGACACTGCAGTGCCACTCCTAGATGGGCCCGGTGTTTGTGTCGGCCACTAGGGTCGCTTATCTTACTCACACAGCTACCTCATTGCGCCTCTTTTTTTCTTTGCGTCATGTGCTGTTTGGGGAGGGTTTTTTGGAAGGGACATCCTGCGTGACACTGCAGTGACACTCCTAGATGGGCCCGGTGTTTGTGTCGGCCACTAGGGTCGCTTATCTTACTCACACAGCTACCTCATTGCGCCTCTTTTTTTCTTTGCGTCATGTGCTGTTTGGGGAGTGTTTTTTGGAAGGGACATCCTGCGTGACACTGCAGTGCCACTCCTAGATGGGCCCGGTGTTTGTGTCGGCCACTAGGGTCGCTAATCTTACTCACACAGCTACCTCATTGCGCCTCTTTTTTTCTTTGCGTCATGTGCTGTTTGGGGAGGGTTTTTTGGAAGGGACATCCTGCGTGACACTGCAGTGCCACTCCTAGATGGGCCCGGTGTTTGTGTCGGCCACTAGGGTCGCTTATCTTACTCACACAGCGACCTCGGTGCAAATTTTAGGACTAAAAATAATATTGTGAGGTGTGAGGTATTCAGAATAAACTGAAAATGAGTGGAAATTATGGTTTTTGAGGTTAATAATACTTTGGGATCAAAATGACCGCCAAATTCTATGATTTAAGCTGTTTTTTAGTTTTTTTGGAAAAAAACACCCGAATCCAAAACACACCCGAATCCGACAAAAAAAATTCGGTGAGGTTTTGCCAAAACGCGGTCGAACCCAAAACACGGCCGCGGAACCGAACCCAAAACCAAAACACAAAACCCGAAAAATTTCCGGCGCTCATCTCTATAAGTCACTATTAATTCTCATAATTCGAACCATTTGTGAAAATGGCAACCCCATTTTCAGACTTAATGGGTGACAACTCTGAAAGTGAAGGAGTGAATTCCTGTCAGTCTCTTTAGAATATAGTGTGGTCACAATATTGCCATTGTTAATGCTAATTTTTACATCAAGAAATTTAATTTCAGTCTGACTCATCTCAAATGTTAGTTTGACTGGTGAGTCAGAGGCATTATGATCATGAAGCAAGGTACTCAATTCTATTTCAGTCCCTACCCAGAATAAAAACAGTTCATCAATAAACCTTGTATATAGCAAAATTTTCCCAGCCACAACAGGATCATCAAAGAACAATGATTTTTCAACATCAAACATATATGTAATAGCATAACTGGGGGCCACGGAAGAACCCATGGCACACCCAGTTATTTGAAGAAAAAACTTATTGTCAAACATAAAGACATTTTTCTTCAGGACCAGTTCCAACATCTGTAATTAACATTCAATATGAATCTCAGAATGTTCTTTATGCCGCATTAGCAAGCCATTTACTGCAGTGATTCCTTCCATATGGGGGATCACTGTGTATAGGCTAGACACATCGGCTGTCACCAACCAAGCCTCAGAGGGGATAGGACCCAAAGATTTCAACTTATTGAGCAAAGATTTGCAAAAAAGGTGTGAGAAAACTTATTGGGTGCTGGAGAGGGGATGGGCAGCCTGGGATACACCTCTGGGGATTTCCTCTTTCCCCAAAAAATTGGAACAAGAAATGGCAGGTGTAGGGTGGTGCAGCCGGGGCGCGCTCTCTCTGTGGTTATGTATGGGGACCAAAGCAATGGTCACCCTAATTGTTGGATAATGAACTCAAAATAGATGTGTTGATATAAATTCTGATAAGTTTCAATAAAAACACATAATTTAATATAATATAATCACATATAAACAAATAAAAGCGTACCAAAAAGGTAAGCTAGGAGCCGCAGGTGTTAGGGAAAGCGGGGTGGTCGAGAGATACACCCTGCTTAGGCTCCAAAGCTTATTGATGGGTCATAAACCCCTGGACGGATATAGATGAGTATTCAAAACAGCTCAGATAATAATTCAAACAAGTTGGAAAGCATACCGAAGAGGTAGCTATGGAGCCGCAGGTGTTTTATGGTAAGCAGGGTGGTCCAGACTTCACCCTGCTCTGGCTCCAAAGCTAAATCACAAGGCAGATGTCCAGTGGATGAAAAGTTCGAGCTCCTGATGTATCCAAATACCCAACGCGTTTCGAGATTTCCAATCTCTTCCTCAGGGCTTGATGGTGCTGTTTGTCTCCAGAGATGGCTTTTAAAGATGGTGGAGGAGTGGTTCCGGGTCGTAGGTTACTGAGTCCGAAAATGATCCCAGAAGTAATTTTTAGCAAAGTCTTATTGATAATTGTGATGTATAATATGTTTAAATATTATATGGTGAGCATAAGGTATATTATACAAAGTTTTAGTGAGAAAAACGGCTGGCCGGACGACCGGAAGTGACCCGGACCGGAAGTTCAAAAACAAAAATAATAGGGCGGCGTGAATGGCCGAAGAGGCAGCATGCAGGGTAGATGATTACAAGTGGCAAGAGTGCTTGGTGTGATTTAAGCTAACTGACAGTGGTTACTGTGTGCTTAAACATGCGGCCGAATGCGCCGCTCCGATACCGGAAGTGACGGGCGGTTTGCGTTCCACCGACCGGAAGTGACACGTTTGTTTGCGTGTCACTGACAGGAAGTGGTGCTAAAAACGGCAATAGTGAGACACTAGATAATATTAGTGTTTGAAACAGTAAAAGTGAGATATATTAGGTGAAGTTTAATCCCCCAAGATTAGGAAAAAGGGTAGTAAATGATAAACTGAAAGATGGGTGTCAAATTGTATGTACATAAAGATCCATGATGGGGATATGAGAGTCCATATTTAAATTGGGCACTTTTTGTGCTAAAACACAAGATGGTGACATCTGAATGAAAGTCTTGACCAAAAATCTTGAAAAAAAGTCCCATGATTCTTGAAGTTTGTCTTCATTTTGGTTATCGTCCATGGACTTTATTTTGAAAAACAACTTCTTCTTCTTCGAGGGAGATTACTACCTTCAAAAGAGGGGTACCGCGATGGGTACGAGATTTGCACCCAGTTTTGCAAATCTCTTCATGGCCCATTGGGAGAATGAAATCATTTACCTCCAGACCCCTTGGAAGGACAAATTATTATCTTGGAACCGGTATATAGACGACATGATATTCTTTTGGAGAGGCGACATGGAGAGTTTAACCTTGTTTTGTGAACATCTCAATCAGAATGACAGAAACATTGTTCTCACATTCGAAAATAGCAAAACTGAAATCAATTTTTTGGATCTATCCATATACATCAAAAATGACACCATTCAGACGAAAACTTACAAAAAACCTACAGATTCTATTAACTATATCAGTAAAGAGAGTGAACATCATGTGAACTGGCTCAATGGCATACCCAAGGGCCAATTTCTAAGGATAAGGAGAAATTGCAGTGAGGACACGGTATGCAGGTCCCAGATTAACGAGCTTAAGAACGCGTTCATTAAAAAAGGATATCAACTTGAAAATTTGGATTCCATTCAGACAGAAACAATGAATAAGGACAGGACCACTCTCATCCACAACAACAAACAGAAGAAAAAAAACGATGAAAAATTCTCCAATCATTCACAATGGTCTTTTATTACAGGATATGACCACCAACACAAAAAAATAGAATTTATTATCAGAAAACATTGGAATCTACTGTGTATGGACGACACATTAAAGAACATCATCCCAAAAAAAAAACACATTCATTTACCGTAAGGCAGCCAGTTTAAAGGACAAACTGGTCCGAAGCGCCCTACCCCAGAACAACGTAAATCCTGTTAGAACAAGTGGTTTCCACAGGTGTGGACTTTGCCTTCCGTGTCGACAGATAAAAACCGAAACATCAAAGTACACTGAAATCACCACCAACAATATTAGATTTAAAATCAAAGATTTTATTACTTGCCACACCAGCAATGTTGTATATTTAGTGGAATGCACCTGCGGGAAGATATATATTGGACGAACATCAAGAGCTCTGAAAACTCGCCTTGGCGAACATCTGCGCAATATAAAAAAAGGCCTTCTGACACACAATCTGTCGGAACATTTCAAGTCTGAACACAACTGCTCATACACATCTATAAGGAAATTTGTGGGCTTACAGCACATAAAATCCACCTGGCGTGACAGAAATACAGAAAAAAATCTTGCAAAAGCGGAAATGAAATTGATCTATAAACTCCAGTCCATGTGTCCCAAAGGTCTAAATAAAGATTTTGAACTCAAATGGTTTTTACATTAGCCTGCATAGTTCATTAATCAATACACACCTCATTCTTAACACCATACAAGGGATTGTTTAACCTATTATACTATTTTCCTTTTTTTTATTGCGGGGACTCATGGAACGATAACCAAAATGAAGACAAACTTCAAGAATCATGGGACTTTTTTCAAGATTTTTGGTCAAGACTTTCATTCAGATGTCACCATCTTGTGTTTTAGCACAAAAAGTGCCCAATTTAAATATGGACTCGCATGTCCCCATCATGGATCTTTATGTACATACAATTTGACACCCATCTTTCAGTTTATCATTTACTACCCTTTTTCCTAATCTTGGGGGATTAAACTTCACCTAATATATCTCACTTTTACTGTTTCAAACACTAATATTATCTAGTGTCTCACTATTGCCATTTTTAGCACCACTTCCTGTCAGTGACACGCAAACAAACGTGTCACTTCTGGTCGGTGGAACGCAAACCGCCCGTCACTTCCGGTATCGGAGTGGCGCATTCGGCCGCATGTTTAAGCACACAGTAACCACTGTCAGTTATCTTAAATCACACCAAGCACTCTTGCCACTTGTAATCATCTACCCTGCATGCTGCCTTTTCGGCCATTCACGCCGCCCTGTTATTTTCGTTTTTGAACTTCCGGTCCGGGTCACTTCCGGTCGTCCGGCCTGCCGTTTTTCTCACTAAAACTTTGTATAATATACCTTATGCTCACCATATAATATTTAAACATATTATACATCACAATTATCAATAAGACTTTGCTAAAAATTACTTCTGGGATCATTTTCGGACTCAGTAACCTACGACCCGGAACCACTCCTCTACCATCTTTAAAAGCCATCTCTGGAGACAAACAGCACCATGAAGCCCTGAGGAAGAGATTGGAAATCTCGAAACGCGTTGGGTATTTGGATACATCAGGAGCTCGAACTTTTCATCCACTGGACATCTGCCTTGTGATTTAGCTTTGGAGCCAGAGCAGGGTGAAGTCTGGACCACCCTGCTTACCATAAAACACCTGCGGCTCCATAGCTACCTCTCCGGTATGCTTTCCAACTTGTTTGAATTATTATCTGAGCTGTTTTGAATACTCATCTATATCCGTCCAGGGGTTTATGACCCGTCAATAAGCTTTGGAGCCTAAGCATGGTGTATCTCTCGACCACCCCGCTTTCCCTAACACCTGCGGCTCCTAGCTTACCTTTTTGGTACGCTTTTATTTGTATATATGTGATTATATTATATTAAATTATGTGTTTTTATTGAAACTTATCAGAATTTATATCAACACATGTATTTTGGGTTCATTATCCAACAATTAGGGTGACCATTGCTTTGGTCCCCATACACAACCACGGAGAGAGGGCGCCCCGGCTACACCACCCTACACCTGCCATTTCTTGTTCCAATTTTTTGGGGAAAGAGGAAATCCCCAGAGGTGTATCCCAGGCTGCCCATCCCCTCTCCAGTGCCCAATAAGTTTTCTCACACCTTTTTTGCAAATCAATTTCATTTCCTTTAGAGATAACTTATAGGCAGCAACATGTGGCACCACATGTCCCGAAGGGATGAAGAACGCAACGAAGCCTTCACGATTGACTTCAATAAAGAAGAAATAGAGATGACTGACGACAACTTGGAAACTGCTATGAACTGCTTAGGGGAGTGGCTAATTAAAGAAAACAAACTCTGGTGGGAGATTGCTACACTAGAGAAATATTCTGCAGAACAAGTCATCCCTAAGGGACTCAGACTGGATAAGAAACCGTCATTTGACGATGCTACAGAAGAATTTGTGAAAGACTGGGCAAGAATCTTAGAAGACTGTTCCATGAAATTGATGGTACTCATCATAAAAGAGAGAAAGAATAAATTGAAAGATGTCAAAGAAAGAATTGAGGTTCTAAAAACTTTGATCACACCTTACGATCAACTCCCTTCCTGCGACACCCTTGAGAAAGGAATTGCAGAAAAACTTGAACATAACACAAAGGAACTTATAAAGAAAAAACAGAAAAAATTACAACGGGACTTCGACTTCTATAAATTTGGCATCACTAAAGCTAGAAGACCATTTGTGGCAAGAGAAAATCAAAACAGGGACAATGAACAGAGAAGAACCAAGCGTCCATATCCTCAACGTTCCTCCTATCAAGTTCAACGGACACGATACAACCCCAGTCCAAGACGACCCGATAGATATAGACATTAAAACTACAGGGGGAAAGCACAAGAATATAGGAGGGACACTGATAGACAGGACCGCAACTATCAGAATACGTGGAGAAGACCTGAAGAGAGAAGAGACAGACGACCTATTTACCACGATCATAAAAGGACACCCATTTCCAAAGATGACGGCACGCCAGGTAACCATAGGAACACACGGACCATTAATGGAAGGGACAGAACAGAAAGAAACTCCCCTTTTTTAGGAGAAAGGAGGGGTTACAATCATCACTAACCTCCAAAATATCGAAGGAAAACAGGAAGAAGAGAAAAAGAGGAAAAAGAGCTGGTCAACCTTAAAGAAAAAAGAAAAAATCTATCAACATTTTGAATAAAGTTACCACTATTGACGAAAGCCCGAAAAAGAAAGTAATATATAACCTAAGCTCCAGGATTCTCACGGATGCAGAAGAAAAGGTACTAACAAAAGGACTGAAATTTGCACCCACCACCACCACTGATGACTTTAATAGATTTGTGGATGTACACAAGTTTATCAGAAAAATTTCCTTAAAGAAATTTTTCGAATTGAAAAGGAGTGAAGAGGCCCCTACATCTTCCAACTCCGCAGAATCCATACCTCCACCCACACACAAAAAACCTTCCACCTTCTATCCTGCCCATATAAAGGGTAACTACATTGAAACTTTTCAAAAACTAGTTATAGAAGATTTAAACTCTATCAATAAAACACAAAAAAGGAAGAAAGTCCGCCAGAACTTGACCAGAAAGGAACGCGAAGCTATCAAATCTCTCCAGGAAGATCAGGAGATTGTGATCAAGCCCTGCGATAAGGGAGGAGGGATTGCTATATTAAATAAATCTGATTATGTGAAGGAAATTTACCGTCAATTATCAGACAGCGACACATACCAAAAACTTAAAACTGACCCATCAGCAAGAATAAAAAACAATTTTCAAAAATTACTAAAGACCCACCTCGAAAAAGGCGGAATAACAGAGACAGAATTTGCATTTCTCAATATTGAAGACCCCATCACCCCGACAATTTACATATTACCAAAAATACATAAAAATAGCAAGACGCCTCCAGGACGCCCCATTGTAGCCGGAACAGGATGTCTGACATCAAATTTATCAGCTCTCATTGATCATGTACTCCAGCCTATAGTAATAAAGAATCCTTCACACTTAAAAGACACAAGTGACACCATCAAAAAACTCGAGGAAATACCGTGGGATAGTGAGACCATCATGGTCACAGCAGATGTTACCTCCCTGTACACCATCATTGAACACCAAAAGGGAATAGAGGCCACAACTTGGTTCCTAGATCAGACCGAGCTCTCAGAAGCAAGAAAGTCGTTCGTCATCGAGTCCATGGAATTTATTTTGAAAAACAACTTCTTCTTCTTCGAGGGAGATTACTACCTTCAAAGAGGGGTACCGCGATGGGTACGAGATTTGCACCCAGTTTTGCAAATCTCTTCATGGCCCATTGGGAGAATGAAATCATTTACCATCAGACCCCTTGGAAGGACAAATTATTATCTTGGAACCGGTATATAGATGACTTGATATTCTTTTGGAGAGGCGACATGGAGAGTTTAACCTTGTTTTGTGAACATCTCAATCAGAATGACAGAAACATTGTTCTCACATTCGAAAATAGCAAAACTGAAATCAATTTTTTGGATCTATCCATATACATCAAAAATGACACCATTCAGACGAAAACTTACAAAAAACCTACAGATTCTATTAACTATATCAGTAAAGAGAGTGAACATCATGTGAACTGGCTCAATGGCTCACCCAAGGGCCAATTTCTAAGGATAAGGAGAAATTGCAGCGAGGACACGGTATGCAGGTCCCAGATTGACGAGCTTAAGAACGTGTTCATTAAAAAAGGATATCAACTTGAAAATTTGGATTCCATTCAGACAGAAACAATGAATAAGGACAGGACCACTCTCATCCACAACAACAAACAGAAGAAAAAAAAACGATGAAAAATTCTCCAATCATTCACAATGGTCTTTTATTACAGGATATGACCACCAACACAAAAAAATAGAATTTATTATCAGAAAACATTGGAATCTACTGTGTATGGACGACACATTAAAGAACATCATCCCAAAAAAACCCACATTCATTTACCGTAAGGCAGCCAGTTTAAAGGACAAACTGGTCCAAAGCGCCCTACCCCAGAACAACATCAATCCTGTTAGAACAAGTGGTTTCCACAGGTGTGGACTTTGCCTTCCGTGTCGACAGAAAAAAACCGAAACATCAAAGTACACTGAAATCACCACCAACAATATTAGCTTTAAAATCAAAGATTTTATTACTTGCCACACCAGCAATGTTGTATATTTAGTGGAATGCACCTGCGGGAAGATATATATTGGACGAACATCAAGAGCTCTGAAAACTCGCCTTGGCGAACATCTGCGCAATATAAAAAAAGGCCTTCTAACACACAATCTGTCGGAACATTTCAAGTCTGAACACAACTGCTCATACACATCTATAAGGAAATTTGTGGGCTTACAGCACATAAAATCCACCTGGCGTGACAGAAATACAGAAAAAAATCTCGCAAAAGCGGAAATGAAATTGATCTATAAACTCCAGTCCATGTGTCCCAAAGGTCTAAATAAAGATTTTGAACTCAAATGGTTTTTACATTAGCCTGCATAGTTCATTAATCAATACACACCTCATTCTTAACACCATACAAGGGATTGTTTAACCTATTATACTATATTCCTTTTTTTCATAGCGGGGACTCATGGAACGATAACCAAAATGAAGACAAACTTCAAGAATCATGGGACTTTTTTTCAAGATTTTTGGTCAAGACTTTCATTCAGATGTCACCATCTTATGTTTTAGCACAAAAAGTGCCCAATTTAAATATGGACTCTCATATCCCCATCATGGATCTTTATGTACATACAATTTGACACCCATCTTTCAATTTATCATTTACTACCCTTTTTCCTAATCTTGGGGGATTAAACTTCACCTAATACAGGTTGAGTATCCCATATCCAAATATTCCGAAATACGGAATATTCCGAAATACGGACTTTTTTGAGTGAGAGTGAGATAGTGAAACCTTTGTTTTTTGATGGCTCAATGTACACAAACTTTGTTTAATACACAAAGTTATTAAAAATATTGTATTAAATGACCTCTTGGCTGTGTGTATAAGGTGTATATGAAAAATAAATGAATTGTGTGAATGTAGACACACTTTGTTTAATGCACAAAGTTATAAAAAATATTGGCTAAAATGACCTTCAGGCTATGTGTATAAGGTGTATATGTAATATATATGCATTCTGTGCTTAGATTTAGGTCCCATTGCCATGATATCTCATTATGGTATGCAATTATTCCAAAATACGGAAAAATCCCATATCCAAAATACCACTGGTCCCAAGCATTTTGGATAAGGGAGACTCAACCTGTATATCTCACTTTTACTGTTTCAAACACTAATATTATCTAGTGTCTCACTATTGCCGTTTTTAGCACCACTTCCTGTCAGTGACATGCAAACAAACGTGTCACTTCCGGTCGGTGGAACGCAAACCGCCAGTCACTTCCGGTATCGGAGCTGCGCATTCGGCCGCATGTTTAAGCACACAGTAACCACTGTCAGTTAGCTTAAATCACACCAAGCACTCTTGCCACTTGTAATCATCTACCCTGCATGCTGCCTCTTCGGCCATTCACGCCGCCCTGTTATTTTCGTTTTTGAACTTCCGGTCCGGGTCACTTCCGGTCATCCGGCCAGCCGTTTTTCTCACTAAAACTTTGTATAATATACCTTATGCTCACCATATAATATTTAAACATATTATACATCACAATTATCAATAAGACTTTGCTAAAAATTACTTCTGGGATCATTTTTGGACTCAGTAACCTATGACCCGGAACCACTCCTCCACCATCTTTAAAAGCCATCTCTGGAGACAAACAGCACCATCAAGCCCTGAGGAAGAGATTTTAAATCTCGAAACGCGTTGGGTATTTGGATACATCAGGAGCTCGAACTTTTCATCCACTGGACATCTGCCTTGTGATTTAGCTTTGGAGCCAGAGCAGGGTAAAGTCTGGACCACCCTGCTTACCATAAAACACCTGCGGCTCTATAGCTACCTCTCCGGTATGCTTTCCAACTTGTTTGAATTATTATCTGAGCTGTTTTGAATACTCATCTATATCCGTCCAGGGGTTTATGACCCGTCAATAAGCTTTGGAGCCTAAGCAGGGTGTATCTCTTGACCACCCCGCTTTCCCTAACACCTGCGGCTCCTAGCTTACCTTTTTGGTACGCTTTTATTTGTATATATGTGATTATATTATATTAAATTATGTGTTTTTATTGAAACTTATCAGAATTTATATCAACACATCTATTTTGGGTTCATTATCCAACAATTAGGGTGACCATTGCTTTAGTCCCCATACACAACCACGGAGAGAGGGCGCCCTGGCTACACCACCCTACACCTGCCATTTATTGAGCAAAGAGGTAGTGTCCAGTAGGAAATTACAATGTTGTTGTACTACCGGTTGGAGGATAGAATCTAGAAAGATCAAAGTAGTTTGAAATAAAGACCCCCTTGGCGACATGATTGGACGGCCAGGGGGAGGAGTCAAACCTTTACGTATCTTCGGGAGTGTGTATAGAAGCGGTGTAATTGGAAATTAAGGTAATAAGATATCAAAGATGCGATCATCGATCAATTTAATATCCCTTGCATGAATTAACAGCTCCCGCAGCTCTTTCGTAAAGGTGGTGGTAGGATTACTTTTAAGTGGTTGAAATACTCTTTTGTCCTCCTATTGGCGATAAATCTCGGCTTTATAATCTTGTAAGTCCTGCAAGACCACCCCACCCCCTTTGTCCGCCGGACGGATAATTAGTTGTTGATTAGAGGATAAAGACTTGATGGCATCACGTTCCAATTTCGTGAGGTTCAGATGTGGTGAGTCGATCTTGTTTATACTTGTAGTAACATCTTGATCAAGTAAACGAATTAACGTTTTAATCGATGCGTTGTTTGACGGTGGATCGAAATTAGAGCCTTTTTGTAAACATTTTAGTTGTGGTGGTATAGGATTCTGTGAGGGCATTATTGAAGGAGGCTCCTCTTTCTTGTGAAAAAATTCCTTCACTTTAAGTTGTTTCTGCAAACAGAATTTCTCCATTTGCCAATTAAATGCATTAAAGCCAGTGGATGGAATAAAAGAAAGTCCTTTAGATAGAAGACTATTTTCACTGGAACTTAAATCGTATGACGATAGATTAAATACTATTTCTTCCTTGATTGCACAGGTGGTTTGGTGCCTGGGTTTTTGTCTCCTGTTCTGGCCCCCTTGCCTGTTGAATCGTCTTGTTCTATTCTTCCCCTGTTCCTGGTAGCTGCCGCTAAAGGGATGAATTCCTTATTCTTTCTGCGGTATGACTTGGGTTTATCAGCTTCGCTTGCCGTGCTGTTCCCCTCTTGAGAGGATTCCGTGTCCAAATTGCCTTTCGGGTAACGATTCCGACGGAAGAAAGGTCTACGTTCCGTATTTTGATAGCCTCTTGAATTGTTCCCTGTCAACCATCTATATACCTGATGGTGCTCATAATCAAGAGTAACTTTGGACAATTTCTCACGTTTGAATTTCAGCATGTCTCTTTTATAAATAGCGAGTTGGTTTCCCAATTTATTCAGCCAGTCATTATCAGGGTCAGTTTGCAAACAAGACATATGCTTAGATTCAAATGTCACAATTTTACTCTGGATGTCAGAGTGCTCTTTCTTAGATTGTTCCACAACTAGTAGCACCAAATCAAAAGAACACTTGTTCAAAATATTGATCCACTTTTTACAGAAATTGGGATCAAAGCGACCGATGGTGGGACAGTTATGGACTCTGAACCCTCTCGGTATCTGCTTAGCCCGAAAATAGTCGCTTAAAGATACTGCGTGAAGATGATTATCAATCTCCTTCTTTTTAAGACTCAAAAGGTCTTGGTATATGGTCTCATTTGAAAGACTTTCTATTTGATCAGCCATATGTTCTTGATGTAGAATACATTCTGTTTCCGATTCGGAATAACTGAAGATATCATGTAGCGGAACTAACATCGGATTAAAATGTTCCTCATTAAGATCTACTGATTCCGCTATAATTACCACCAATCACAGTCCAATCCACAACCCACGAATAAAGTGCACAGCTCGTGCAAATAATGCAAAAAGTGAAATAAAGTGCAGTGCAAATCACACACTAATTAAATTTCCCAAGTAGTTTAAAAACAATAGGTCAGAACAAATGTTCCATGGAGACAAATATAATGGCGAGGGTGCCCTGGTCCGTTTGTGTAGTGTGTCACACAAACCAATATCCACAATGCAGTAAACCCGGCACTCCACCTTATGTTCTGGTGCCCTCATATAATGAAATATGCACAGTCAAAGATGCAGCACTCACGAACACTTGTCAAAAAATCACAGACACCAGTTTGAGCGTAGTCAACAATTCAACCCCATAGGGATTTTCGTCAGGAACAAACATAAAACAAAGAAATCTCACCTTATATCCCCACATTCATAAATGACCCACAGGTGGATGACCGCTCGCTCCGGCGCGGGAATCTGTCCCTCGAGCGTTGGCGCGGAATTATGACATCATCGCGCATCAGCGCGACGCACGTCAAATGCTGCCATGGCAACCCAGTGGCTGTAAACAACAAATGAGAATAGATAACTACTGTGCCGATCCCGGGATAAACACATAAAGACACAAATAAATTGTTGCTTTGCCAGTCGCGGTGCATGTCAGCATGTACAACATAAACATGATCAAAAGAAACATATGCACCAATAAATGCACAATAGCATAGGAAAACATCAAGCCACATATTACAGCAAAGCGGACGATGCTAACACAATGTATTAAATATATATATATACACCAGTATAGTAGGTAACTATTCCATTGGTACTTGCAGTTGCAGATTTAACATTATAGAATTTGTGCATCATCAGATCTCCTTTTAATAATGTTACAGTCCATTTAGGTCATAGGTATGGGGATCATCCATTTCACATTATGTTTATAGATCTTCCGAATATAGCATATTTAGAGTGACCACGTATGTCTTAGCTGTTGCTATATAACTCTGTGAGGCTACTAGGTGTAATAATCAAGAGCTATCCTTATATATTTTTTCAGCATGTTGCCAATACACTGTATAGTGCAGTCCTTATTGATTTTAATCTAACATTCTTAGCACTATTGCACTTTAGTACTTGGCGCTAAGATGCCTGTAGACACTTATAATAATGACACAGTTTGTTTACTTTCAGCATCCCTATCCCTCCCATGGTAACGGCGTCCCTGGTAATGGGGAGCGGGCAGAGGCCTGGCAGTGAGGGAAGACGGAGCGGGTGACGTCAGTGCGCCAGCAGCCGCAGTCAGAAGTGCTACGGACCTCGGCTTCCGGACACAGGGAGCCACCAGCATGGGGGAAAAGGAGGCTGTCTTACACACATTCTGTACCTATTTAAGGTAAGAAACGCTTCACTGTTTTTTTGTACAGCATAGCACCTTGAAAAAAATGCTGCAATGGCGTTGAAACATCGGTGTGGTCACTATGTCTGTATTTTGATTTGATGTGCTCAATACACTTTTATCACTATTTATAAAAGCCTAGGAGTGACGTCTGGTTCATGTTTATGAAGGATTGGAGAAGCCATCCAACCAAGGGAACCCTACTATATATATATATATATATATATATATACTAGAGATGAGCGCCTGAAATTTTTCGGGTTTTGTGTTTTGGTTTTGGGTTCGGTTCCGCGGCCGTGTTTTGGGTTCGAACGCGTTTTGGCAAAACCTCACCGAATTTTTTTTGTCGGATTCGGGTGTGTTTTGGATTCGGGTGTTTTTTTCCAAAAACACTAAAAAACAGCTTAAATCATAGAATTTGGGGGTCATTTTGATCCCAAAGTATTATTAACCTCAAAAACCATAATTTACACTCATTTTCAGTCTATTCTGAATACCTCACACCTCACAATATTATTTTTAGTCCTAAAATTTGCACCGAGGTCGCTGTGTGAGTAAGATAAGCGACCCTAGTGGCCGACACAAACACCGGGCCCATCTAGGAGTGGCACTGCAGTGTCACGCAGGATGTCCCTTCCAAAAAACCCTCCCCAAACAGCACATGACGCAAAGAAAAAAAGAGGCGCAATGAGGTAGCTGTGTGAGTAAGATTAGCGACCCTAGTGGCCGACACAAACACCGGGCCCATCTAGGAGTGGCACTGCAGTGTCACGCAGGATGGCCCTTCCAAAAAACCCTCCCCAAACAGCACATGACGCAAAGAAAAAAAGAGGCGCAATGAGGTAGCTGTGTGAGTAAGATTAGCGACCCTAGTGGCCGACACAAACACCGGGCCCATCTAGGAGTGGCACTGCAGTGTCACGCAGGATGTCCCTTCCAAAAAACCCTCCCCAAACAGCACATGACGCAAAGAAAAAAAGAGGCGCAATGAGGTAGCTGTGTGAGTAAGATTAGCGACCCTAGTGGCCGACACAAACACCGGGCCCATCTAGGAGTGGCACTGCAGTGTCACGCAGGATGTCCCTTCCAAAAAACCCTCCCCAAACAGCACATGACGCAAAGAAAAAAAGAGGCGCAATGAGGTAGCTGACTGTGTGAGTAAGATTAGCGACCCTAGTGGCCGACACAAACACCGGGCCCATCTAGGAGTGGCACTGCAGTGTCACGCAGGATGTCCCTTCCAAAAAACCCTCCCCAATCAGCACATGATGCAAAGAAAAAGAAAAGAAAAAAGAGGTGCAAGATGGAATTGTCCTTGGGCCCTCCCACCCACCCTTATATTGTATAAACAAAACAGGACATGCACACTTTAACCAACCCATCATTTCAGTGACAGGGTCTGCCACACGACTGTGACTGATATGACGGGTTGGTTTGGACCCCCCCCAAAAAAGAAGCAATTAATCTCTCCTTGCACAAACTGGCTCTACAGAGGCAAGATGTCCACCTCATCTTCACCCTCCGATATATCACCGTGTACATCCCCCTCCTCACAGATTATCAATTCGTCCCCACTGGAATCCACCATCTCAGCTCCCTGTGTACTTTGTGGAGGCAATTGCTGCTGGTCAATGTCTCCGCGGAGGAATTGATTATAATTCATTTTAATGAACATCATCTTCTCCACATTTTCTGGATGTAACCTCGTACGCCGATTGCTGACAAGGTGAGCGGCGGCACTAAACACTCTTTCGGAGTACACACTTGTGGGAGGGCAACTTAGGTAGAATAAAGCCAGTTTGTGCAAGGGCCTCCAAATTGCCTCTTTTTCCTGCCAGTATAAGTACGGACTGTGTGACGTGCCTACTTGGATGCGGTCACTCATATAATCCTCCACCATTCTATCAATGTTGAGAGAATCATATGCAGTGACAGTAGACGACATGTCCGTAATCGTTGTCAGGTCCTTCAGTCCGGACCAGATGTCAGCATCAGCAGTCGCTCCAGACTGCCCTGCATCACCGCCAGCGGGTGGGCTCGGAATTCTGAGCCTTTTCCTCGCACCCCCAGTTGCGGGAGAATGTGAAGGAGGAGATGTTGACAGGTCGCGTTCCGCTTGACTTGACAATTTTGTCACCAGCAGGTCTTTCAACCCCAGCAGACCTGTGTCTGCCTGAAAGAGAGATCCAAGGTAGGCTTTAAATCTAGGATCGAGCACGGTGGCCAAAATGTAGTGCTCTGATTTCAACAGATTGACCACCCGTGAATCCTTGTTAAGCGAATTAAGGGCTGCATCCACAAGTCCCACATGCCTAGCGGAATCGCTCCCTTTTAGCTCCTCCTTCAATGCCTCCAGCTTCTTCTGCAAAAGCCTGATGAGGGGAATGACCTGACTCAGGCTGGCAGTGTCTGAACTGACTTCACGTGTGGCAAGTTCAAAGGGCATCAGAACCTTGCACAACGTTGAAATCATTCTCCACTGCACTTGAGACAGGTGCATTCCACCTACTATATCGTGCTCAATTGTATAGGCTTGAATGGCCTTTTGCTGCTCCTCCAACCTCTGAAGCATATAGAGGGTTGAATTCCACCTCGTTACCACTTCTTGCTTCAGATGATGGCAGGGCAGGTTCAGTAGTTTTTGGTGGTGCTCCAGTCTTCTGTACGTGGTGCCTGTACGCCAAAAGTGTCCCGCAATTTTTCTGGCCACCGACAGCATCTCTTGCACGCCCCTGTCGTTTTTTAAAAAATTCTGCACCACCAAATTCAAGGTATGTGCAAAACATGGGACGTGCTGGAATTTGCCCATATTTAATGCACACACAATATTGCTGGCGTTGTCCGATGCCACAAATCCACAGGAGAGTCCAATTGGGGTAAGCCATTCCGCGATGATCTTCCTCAGTTGCCGTAAGAGGTTTTCAGCTGTGTGCGTATTCTGGAAAGCGGTGATACAAAGCGTAGCCTGCCTAGGAAAGAGTTGGCGTTTGCGAGATGCTGCTACTGGTGCCGCCGCTGCTGTTCTTGCGGCGGGAGTCCATACATCTACCCAGTGGGCTGTCACAGTCATATAGTCCTGACCCTGCCCTGCTCCACTTGTCCACATGTCCGTGGTTAAGTGGACATTGGGTACAACTGCATTTTTTAGGACACTGGTGAGTCTTTTTCTGACGTCCGTGTACATTCTCGGTATCGCCTGCCTAGAGAAGTGGAACCTAGATGGTATTTGGTAACGGGGGCACACTGCCTCAATAAATTGTCTAGTTCCCTGTGAACTAACGGCGGATACCGGACGCACGTCTAACACCAACATAGTTGTCAAGGACTCAGTTATCCGCTTTGCAGTAGGATGACTGCTGTGATATTTCATCTTCCTCGCAAAGGACTGTTGAACAGTCAATTGCTTACTGGAAGTAGTACAAGTGGGCTTACGACTTCCCCTCTGGGATGACCATCGACTCCCAGCGGCAACAACAGCAGCGCCAGCAGCAGTAGGCGTTACACGCAAGGATGCATCGGAGGAATCCCAGGCAGGAGAGGACTCGTCAGAATTGCCAGTGACATGGCCTGCAGGACTATTGGCATTCCTGGGGAAGGAGGAAATTGACACTGAGGGAGTTGGTGGGGTGGTTTGCGTGAGCTTGGTTACAAGAGGAAGGGATTTACTGGTCAGTGGACTGCTTCCGCTGTCACCCAAAGTTTTTGAACTTGTCACTGACTTATTATGAATGCGCTGCAGGTGACGTATAAGGGAGGATGTTCCGAGGTGGTTAACGTCCTTACCCCTACTTATTACAGCTTGACAAAGGGAACACACGGCTTGACACCTGTTGTCCGCATTTCTGGTGAAATACCTCCACACCGAAGAGCTGATTTTTTTGGTATTTTCACCTGGCATGTCAACGGCCATATTCCTCCCACGGACAACAGGTGTCTCCCCGGGTGCCTGACTTAAACAAACCACCTCACCATCAGAATCCTCCTGGTCAATTTCCTCCCCAGCGCCAGCAACACCCATATCCTCCTCATCCTGGTGTACTTCAACACTGACATCTTCAATCTGACTATCAGGAACTGGACTGCGGGTGCTCCTTCCAGCACTTGCAGGGGGCGTGCAAATGGTGGAAGGTGCATGCTCTTCACGTCCAGTGTTGGGAAGGTCAGGCATCGCAACCGACACAATTGGACTCTCCTTGTGGATTTGGGATTTCAAAGAACGCACAGTTCTTTGCGGTGCTTTTGCCAGCTTGAGTCTTTTCAGTTTTCTAGCGAGAGGCTGAGTGCTTCCATCCTCATGTGAAGCTGAACCACTAGCCATGAACATAGGCCAGGGCCTCAGCCGTTCCTTGCCACTCCGTGTGGTAAATGGCATATTGGCAAGTTTACGCTTCTCCTCCGACAATTTTATTTTAGGTTTTGGAGTCCTTTTTTTACTGATATTTGGTGTTTTGGTTTTGACATGCTCTGTACTATGCCATTGGGCATCGGCCTTGGCAGACGACGTTGCTGGCATTTCATCGTCTCGGCCATGACTAGTGGCAGCAGCTTCAGCACGAGGTGGAAGTGGATCTTGATCTTTCCCTAATTTTGGAACCTCAACATTTTTGTTCTCCATATTTTAATAGGCACAACTAAAAGGCACCTCAGGTAAACAATGGAGATGGATGGATTGGATACTAGTATACAATTATGGACGGGCTGCCGAGTGCCGACACAGAGGTAGCCACAGCCGTGAACTACCGCACTGTACTGTGTCTGCTGCTAATATAGACTGGTTGATAAAGAGATAGTATACTCGTAACTAGTATGTATGTATAAAGAAAGAAAAAAAAACCACGGTTAGGTGGTATATACAATTATGGACGGGCTGCCGAGTGCCGACACAGAGGTAGCCACAGCCGTGAACTACCGCACTGTACTGTGTCTGCTGCTAATATATAGACTGGTTGATAAAGAGATAGTATACTCGTAACTAGTATGTATGTATAAAGAAAGAAAAAAAAACCACGGTTAGGTGGTATATACAATTATGGACGGGCTGCCGAGTGCCGACACAGAGGTAGCCACAGCCGTGAACTACCGCACTGTACTGTGTCTGCTGCTAATATATAGACTGGTTGATAAAGAGATAGTATACTCGTAACTAGTATGTATGTATAAAGAAAGAAAAAAAAACCACGGTTAGGTGGTATATACAATTATGGACGGGCTGCCGAGTGCCGACACAGAGGTAGCCACAGCCGTGAACTACCGCACTGTACTGTGTCTGCTGCTAATATATAGACTGGTTGATAAAGAGATAGTATACTCGTAACTAGTATGTATGTATAAAGAAAGAAAAAAAAACCACGGTTAGGTGGTATATACAATTATGGACGGGCTGCCGAGTGCCGACACAGAGGTAGCCACAGCCGTGAACTACCGCACTGTACTGTGTCTGCTGCTAATATAGACTGGTTGATAAAGAGATAGTATACTCGTAACTAGTATGTATGTATAAAGAATGAAAAAAAAACCACGGTTAGGTGGTATATACAATTATGGACGGGCTGCCGAGTGCCGACACAGAGGTAGCCACAGCCGTGAACTACCGCACTGTACTGTGTCTGCTGCTAATATATAGACTGGTTGATAAAGAGATAGTATACTCGTAACTAGTATGTATGTATAAAGAAAGAAAAAAAAACCACGGTTAGGTGGTATATACAATTATGGACGGGCTGCCGAGTGCCGACACAGAGGTAGCCACAGCCGTGAACTACCGCACTGTACTGTGTCTGCTGCTAATATATAGACTGGTTGATAAAGAGATAGTATACTCGTAACTAGTATGTATGTATAAAGAAAGAAAAAAAAACCACGGTTAGGTGGTATATACAATTATGGACGGGCTGCCGAGTGCCGACACAGAGGTAGCCACAGCCGTGAACTACCGCACTGTACTGTGTCTGCTGCTAATATAGACTGGTTGATAAAGAGATAGTATACTACTAATATTATATACTGGTGGTCAGGTCACTGGTCACTAGTCACACTGGCAGTGGCACTCCTGCAGCAAAAGTGTGCACTGTTTAATTTTAATATAATATTATGTACTCCTGGCTCCTGCTATAACCTATAACTGGCACTGCAGTAGTGCTCCCCAGTCTCCCCCACAATTATAAGCTGTGTGAGCTGAGCAGTCAGACAGATATATAATATATATAGATGATGCAGCACACTGGCCTGAGCCTGAGCAGTGCACACAGATATGGTATGTGACTGACTGAGTCACTGTGTGTATCGCTTTTTTCAGGCAGAGAACGGATATATTAAATAAACTGCACTGTGTGTCTGGTGGTCACTCACTATATAATATATTATGTACTCCTGGCTCCTGCTATAACCTATAACTGGCACTGCAGTAGTGCTCCCCAGTCTCCCCCACAATTATAAGCTGTGTGAGCTGAGCAGTCAGACAGATATATATAATATTATATATAGATAATAGATGATGCAGCACACTGGCCTGAGCCTGAGCAGTGCACACAGATATGGTATGTGACTGAGTCACTGTGTGCTGTGTATCGCTTTTTTCAGGCAGAGAACGGATTATATTATGTACTCCTGGCTCCTGCTATAACCTATAACTGGCACTGCAGTAGTGCTCCCCAGTCTCCCCCACAATTATAAGCTGTGTGAGCTGAGCAGTCAGACAGATATATATAATATTATATATAGATAATAGATGATGCAGCACACTGGCCTGAGCCTGAGCAGTGCACACAGATATGGTATGTGACTGAGTCACTGTGTGCTGTGTATCGCTTTTTTCAGGCAGAGAACGGATTATAAATAAAAGTGGTGGTCACTGGTCACTATCAGCAAAACTCTGCACTGTACACTACTGAGTACTCCTAATGCTCCCCAAAATTAGTAAATCAAGTGTCTCTCTAATCTATTCTAATTCTAAACGGAGAGGACGCCAGCCACGTCCTCTCCCTATCAATCTCAATGCACGTGTGAAAATGGCGGCGACGCGTGGCTCCTTATATAGAATCCGAGTCTCGCGATTGAATCCGAGCCTCGCGAGAATCCGACAGCGTCATGATGACGTTCGGGCGCGCTCGGGTTAACCGAGCAAGGCGGGAAGATCCGAGTCGCTCGGACCCGTGAAAAAAAACATGAAGTTCTGGCGGGTTCGGATTCAGAGAAACCGAACCCGCTCATCTCTAATATAAACATATCTATCTATCTCCCATGTTCAGTAAGAAGGGTTGCATACGCTGCACTTGCACAACATGTCAATATATGATTGCTGGGGACACATTCCAACACCCACACTCGGTTAAAACCATGTTTATTTACCATACACTTACATGTGCCTCACGATATGTGGTATACCAACTGTTGTGTCCCAGTGGGCTGTCATACGTTGGTAAGACCGAACGTATGTTCAAGGAATGCATGGCAGCCCACAGGTCCGCCATTAAAGCAGCCCTGAGCAAGGGATCTAGTAACCAGCCTGTGGCCAGGCATTTTGCCCAATATCGGCATCCATTAACCACCCTCAAATACCGCATGATCGACCATATCCCCGCCTCTATCAGGGGCGGCGATCGCGGTGGGAAATTGTTGAGATTGAAAGCCCGGTGGATATACCGGCTCAATACGGTTCACCCACGGGGACTCAATGAGTCCTATGGGTTTAACAGTTTTTTGTAGTAGGTTGCAGCCACATCCGCTTGTGTGTGTGCAGGAATTTATAATTGAGTGTTGATAAATAGTCCGGCTTTTTTCTCTCTGGGACAAATATCATAATTAGGTATATGATTTGTGCTGGATTCATGGCTGCCACTAGTATAATTATTTTTACTCATCTAGTGGAGATGCAGACGTGGCCTTGTACACTATTAGTCCTCATTTAGTAGCGTATTAGATGTTGTGAAACTCGGATATCTTTCTTGAATAACCCAGTTGATTAAGCCATAAGGTCTAAGCTGCACCAGTAAGCATAGCATATTATGTAAACTAAAAATGACATTACTGTTGCTGTACGGGTGTTGACACCGATCAATGTCCCACTTATAGGTTAATCCATCTGTTAAATGTGTTGATGTACATCCTGCACGTTATACTGTAGATGCTGCATATTATTATCGCTTGCTTATGTTGTGTTTAGACAATACTACGTATGTTTGTTATGTTTTCAGTGTCCGATGCACCTAGCGTTGTATGTTGTCATGGTGATGGGGAGCACAGCAGCAGGAGGTGACGTAGTGCGTCGTCACTTCCGCTGCGCTGAACGGAGCGGCGGGCGCCCTGCCCGGCACACGTTGTCTCACACTGGGTTATTGAACGCCTTTATAAGGTAAGACTTTATTGTTATTTGTTATACCTGAGGAAAATGCCCTAATAAAGCGGCATTGAAATGTCATATTTTATACATCTGCCTGTTCTAAGAGTTGTTATTCCTGAAAGCCACTTGGAGTGCCGCGTCTGCTGTGTTTATATATATATATATATATATATATAGTGTAAGAGTGGAGAGAGATAAAGTTCCAGCCAATCAGCTCCTGACTGCCATGTTACGGCCTGTTTGAAAAATGACAGTTAGGCGCTGATTGACTGGTACAGTATCTCTCTCCACTTTATCACCTCTATGGCTTAGTACATCTGCCTCTTTATGCACACATTAAAATATAAGACAATTTGAGCTCCATATTATTAATTGCTCTTCAGCACATGATTAATCTTAGCATGCCCTTTAACCACCTTTGCTCTACAAAAACGTAATAGCTGCTTTGTGTTCTTGATAGTGTGATGAAGAAGGAAGTATGTGTGGACTGCTAGATAAATTTAGCCCTTGTAACCATAAGAATAAAGGTCATGTTTTGCTGCTGTGTGTTGAAAGGAAAAAATAAATAGCCTACATGTTTACATCTATATATAACTCATATGCGTGTGAAATTAATCATAAATTGTAACGTTTTGTTTACGCAAGCTCTGCAAATCATTTTACGTAAGTTTACCTTTAAAGTGAATATTCTTTGAGGTGAGATGATGGGTGTTCAGGGCCGTAACTAGGTGTGTGCCTGCATTGCCTGTTACAAAGTGCATATGAACAGTGGGTGCAGAACAGTGGTAAACACTGTCAATTCAATGGTGCTATGTGTGGCGGTGGTAGGCTGCAGTGTCCGACTAGTCACCTATGTGTAGACTGCTGTAGCACTGTCTGCTGTATATACATTTTAGCAGGCAGCGCTGGGCAGTCAGAGTCTGTCCCCGTGTGCACCGCCCTCACTCCTGTTCTCTTGTATTGTGTGATGGGACTTCCTGGTCACAGGAGCTGGCTGGTGACTGTTGCTGCTGCTGTTGCCCACCACCAGGAATGTTTAATGCAGGGGTGTCCAACCTTTCACCTTCCCTGGGCCACATTAGAAGATGAAAATTTGGTTTGGGCTGCACATAAAATAAAATAACAGTAACGATACCTGAATGAGAGACAGATTACTTACCTACATCCCACGCCGGTCACGTCCACTTGTCCAGTAGAATCCAAAAGGGTCGGTACCTATTAAAATGAAAATTATACTTACAAACGAATGAATGAATATTATGCCCTCACTGACGCGGGAAGACGTTCGCCCCTTGTACTGTGCCCCTTGTAGTTGTGCCCCTTGTAGTTGTGCCCCTTGTAGTTGTGCCCCTGTAGCTGCGCCCCTTGTAGCTGCGCCCCTGTAGCTGCGCCCCTTGTACTGTGCCCCTGTAGCTGCGCCCCTTGTAGCTGTGCCCCTGTAGCTGCGCCCCTTGTAGCTGTGCCCCTGTAGCTGCGCCCCTTGTAGCTGTGCCCCTGTAGCTGCGCCCCTTGTAGTTGTGCCCCTGTAGCTGCCCCCTTGTACTGTGCCCCTTGTAGTTGTGCCCCTGTAGCTGCCCCCTTGTACTGTGCCCCTTGTAGTTGTGCCCCTGTAGCTGCGCCCCTTGTAGTTGTGCCCCTGTAGCTGCGCCCCTTGTACTGTGCCCCTTGTAGTTGTGCCCCTGTAGCTGCGCCCCTTGTA
Source organism: Pseudophryne corroboree (assembly GCF_028390025.1). Classification (NCBI taxonomy): domain Eukaryota; kingdom Metazoa; phylum Chordata; class Amphibia; order Anura; family Myobatrachidae; genus Pseudophryne; species Pseudophryne corroboree. Next base: position 660,163,850 of record NC_086448.1, read on the forward strand.
CTGTGCCCCTTGTAGTTGTGCCCCTGTAGCTGCCCGCTTGTACTGTGCCCCTTGTAGTTGTGGCCCTGTAGCACTAGCTGCCCCCTTGTACTGTGCCCCTTGTAGTTGTGGCCCTGTAGCTGCCCCCTTGTACTGTGCCCCTTGTAGTTGTGGCCCTGTAGCTGCCCCCTTGTACTGTGCCCCTTGTAGCTGCCCCCTTGTACTGTGCCCCTTGTAGTTGTGGCCCTGTAGCTGCCCCCTTGTACTGTGCCCCTTGTAGCTGCCCCCTTGTACTGTGCCCCTTGTAGTTGTGGCCCTGTAGCTGCCCCCTTGTACTGTGCCCCTTGTAGCTGCGCCCTTGTACTGTGCCCCTTGTAGCTGTAAAAAAAAAACACACACACACACACACAGACACATACTTACCGCTCCTGCAGCGCTGCCTCCGTCTCCGTCCGCCGCTCCTCTCTGCTGTACTACGGGAGGGACGTCTGTACAGGACACTGTACAGCGGCGCAGGACTTCAGATCTTGATTCCCCCCCCCCCCTTCCCCGGACACTGTACAGCGGCGCAGGACTTCAGATTTTGATTCCCCCCCCCCCCGGGACACTGTACAGCGGCGCGGCCACGGACAGACACCCCCCCCGGCTCACTTACGTGTTCTTGTACAACCAACTTCTCCGCTGGGCTCCTCTACTCTCGCGCTGCTCAGTCACGTGTGCCGCTATGCAGCGGAGGAGGGCTACACTGTGACTGACAGCGGAGAGGGCGTGAGCTGGTGCTGGTCCCAGCAGCAGCAATCCAATCAGGATGTGCTGACAGCCTGCTGGGGCCGGCTCAGCCTCACATGTGGTGTCCGTACTCGAAAAAAAAAAAAACCTCTGCTGCAGCGCTGCTCCTGGGCCGCATTACTAGCCGACTTGGGCCGCATGCGGCCCGCGGGCCGCGGGTTGGACAAGCCTGGTTTAATGTAAGTTACAGCATAGCTATAGCTGCTCCCAGGAGTGGTGCCGTGAGACACACAGACTCACACAGACAAAACACACAAACACACACTGCTCACTGGCACTACACTCTTCTCTTACTGTGGGGTCTACCTGGTATAATGTGTACCAGGTGATCTACCTGGCATAATGTGGGTTCTACCTGGCATAATGTGTTTCAGGAACTCTACCAGGCATATTGTGGGGTCTGCCTGGCATAATATGTATCAGGGACTCTACCTATCATGATGTGGGCTCTACACCAAATAATATTTATCTGGGGTTCTACCTAGCATAATATGGGCTCGACCTGGCATAATATGTATCAGGGACTCTACCTGGCATAATGTGTATCAGGGACTCTACCTGGAATAATGCGGGCTCTTCCTGGCATAATATGTATCAGGAGCTCTACCTAGCATAATTCGGGCTCTTCCTGGCATACTGTAATATGTATCAGGAGCTCTACCTAGCATAATTTGGGCTCTTCCTGGCATAATATGTATCAGGGGCTCTACCTGGCATAATGTGTATCATGGGCTTTACTTAGCATAATGTGGGCTCTACATGGCATAATATGTATCAGGTGCTCTACCTGGCATAATGTGTATCATGGGCTTTACTTAGCATAATGTGGGCTCTACATGGCATAATATGTATCAGGTGCTCTACCTTGCATAATGTGTATCAGGGACTCTACCTGGCATAATTTGGGCTCTACCTTGCATAATGTGTATCAGGGACTATGGGTATGATGGGGAATTGTCCTTTAAATTTGTCTCTTAAATTCCTTGGTATTTGTAAGAGTTTCTTTCTGACAGATTTTCTTATAAATATAGTTGGCTCGAGAGAAACCTTCAGAGTTGATAGTAAATTGTAATATGATTCCAGTATTTTCTTGCTTTGCCAATTTGAAAGTGCTGTCTTTCCGAGATGTAGAAATGCCTTAACCTTTTTTTCTAAGTAGGATAGTCTCAAAATCTACACTCTAGAGCAATTTTTTTATACAGTATGTGCCTACAGTAGTTTTATTTTACTTAGTCAGTGTTATGCTATCTTGTAGAATAAATATATTACAGGTTGAGTATCCCTTATCCAAAATGCTTGGGACCAGAGGTATTTTGGATATGGGATTTTTCCGTATTTTGGAATAATTGCATACCATAATGAGCTATCATGGTGATGGGACCTAAATATAAGCACAGAATGCATTTATGTTTCATATACACCTTATACACACAGCCTGAAGGTCATTTTAGACAATATTTTTTATAACTTTGTGCATTAAACAAAGTGCGTCTACATTCACACAATTCATTTATGTTTCATATACACCTTATACACACAGCCTGAAGGTCATTTAATACAATATTTTTAATAACTGTGTATTAAACAAAGTTTGTGTAGATTGAGCCATCAAAAAACAAAGGTTTCACTATCTCACTCTAACTCAAAAAAGTCTGTATTTCGGAATATTCCGTATTCCGGAATATTTGGATATGGGATACTTAACCTGTATATTATACATTTATTGCTCTTTATGCTAGCTTTTCACCAGCAAGGGCTCATTTACATCCCCTTACAATTATACATTTTCAGCCACTTTTGACTGAAAACTGCATTAAAAATAATGGGGATGAATGGATATCGTTAAACCCACCATTGGGTTTAAAGATGTTATCTCTGTATTTAAAATCTACGAATATGGTATGAGCTACTTCCAGTGTTTTAACATACAGTACACTGCCAGTACAATAGATTAATTTTGTAAAACCATCACATACTATGTCAAAAACATATGGAAAATGCGTTACTTATGCATCAGTAAAGTCCATCAAATGCATCCATTAGATATCAGGCAACTTTACCCAATGTTTCATTGCATATGTGTGAAAGAGTCCTGAGGTGTGATACAGAATGTGCTAACTATCACAAAAACTTAAGCCTTCATGTACATGATCAGCATCAAGAGGGTACAGTATGTATTCTATTTGTACAAATATCAAAACTTGTCTGCACATTACTCAAACAAGTACAACCTTTATGAAAATTCTGCAATTTGAAATGAAATCTTAAAACATATTGACAACCAAAGCTATCATGGCCCAAAGGTTATCTCAATATCATGAAGTTTGTAGACCTTTAACTAAATAGCTACATGGAATCAAAGAATGACATTTTTAAAAGGAATTAATTCCAGATCTGTGGTTTATTTTTGCAAAACTCCATTTGAAATGTAAGCGCTAAACTCTGCTGACATTTGTTCCTGGGAAAAGGTAATTGAAATGATAATGTTTAAGTACAGAACTTAAGCTGTATTTGAATATTTTACTTAGATGCACTTCTCTTTTGTAGATGTACTGGTATATTTGAATCATGTAAAATCATGTAATGAATACATATGTTAAATGTTTATATAAATTGACAAACCTCTTAATACACCCTCAACCATATTTAGTTTAGTAAATAGGTCCCTTGTATACCCTTAACTTAAACATGCACTCTACAGCCAGGGCTGTTGCTGCTGCTAGGCGAAACTGGGCACATGCTTAAGTTGCACTGATTTAGTGGGCACATAAAACACAGATAATGACACTCATTAAGAGTCATTATTTTCAGTGCTGACCCCCTGACTATGTGCTGCCGACTGACGTGGAAGAACAGCACCACCCAACAGCTTCTTACTCTACTTCTAAATCATTTTCCGAAAAGCTTTGAAGATTTCACTCAACTTTACCTGCTTTTGTTTTTTTATTTTAAAATATATTAACTATGAAATGGTCTTACTATACATTACATAAACTAAATATTAATTAAACAAACTGATTTTCCAATATAATGTTGAGTACGAGCAGAGACGTAATGGCGGCTATTGGTGCCCATGGCTCTATGGAAAATGGTGCTCCATCCCCCTACAGATAAGAAAAAAAGTATATCCCTGTGCGTGCCGAAATTGTGCACACGCCCAAAAGGGACCATGGACAGTCGGGAAGGGAGCGTGGTTTCACAGCATGTCCCATTCATTGTCATTCTCCCAACTCCCTGTCTTCCGCATTAAGCACCCCCTCTGCCCTGGTGCTGTCCTGTTGCCCAGGGCATGTGCCCTGCTTGCCCTGCCCTCATTACGCCCCTGAGTACAAGAGCATATCAAAAGATGCCATATATACCATATTCTGTTTGCCAATAAAAAAATATAATGTTACAGTATTTTGAATTCTGCCAGTGTGTTTGCTGAGCTATTACTTGTGTTGTATTAATAAAGGTACAAGTCTTGCAATGGGCACATTTAGAACAACCCATCTTTTATCCTTCGATTCAAAATTCTTAAGGGGATATTTGCTTGGCAGAGTAAATATTTTAAGCCAGGGGCTTTTGTGTAAAATAAGTAAGTCATTTAGGAAACACTCACTCTAACATTGTGTTCTCCTGCAAAATATTCCAGTTCTCAACCATCTGTGATTGGGAATTGAAATGTGTAATAAATAATGGATATGTTTTGTTATGACCTTGCACACATTATTGGTACTTATAAGAAAAGCAACTCTGTCTACTTGTTAATTCTAGAATTAAAGAATGTATCTCTATTATCATAATTCCTTCTAAGTCATAAAACGTGGCCAAAGGGTATGTAACTTTCTAATACATATTGGCTAGATATGAATCAACAGTTATATATTTAAAATGTTTTTTTGGTAATAAACCTGTTTTTAAAAATACAATTTTTAAATTAACGCAAAGTAAGAAGATTTATATCCTATTGCTTGTAAACCAATACAGACAGATGTAACAGATGTAGCCACCTTTATCTTGACCGATTCTCCGCCTAGACGGACGTTTAGTCACGCTAAGGCGATAGCTGAGTTTAATCACAGGCGGGCGCGTTGAGGCGGTTCTAGATACTCAGCATGCATTACACATCTCCACCACCGGGTGGCTAATGCTCCACTAATCCAGTACTTTCGATCGTACAGTATAGCGGCGGATTGATCTACAGCTCTGGCAATTGGTCAGTGACGACTGTAATGTTAATACTGTAGGTGTAACGGGAGGCGGTGGAAAAAGATGGTGACCTACTGTAGAGTACTGTATGTGTATGGAGATACAACTAATTGTGTAAAAGGAAGAATGCACAGTACAATGTATAAACACTGTGCTTTTAAAATACATGTACAGTACATGAGCGTCTGAGTTCCCTAAGGCATAATGGGAATGGTGGGCTAGCGGGAGGCGGTGGAAAATACCATGCTTTACAAATGCGAGCATCTGAGTCCCCTAAGGCATAAACCAACACCAATGGGGAGGGGGCCAGGCACTGTTTGCTGTACTTTTACACATGAAATTGTGAATCTCTCATGAGGCGTCGTGGGCTAGCGATGAAGGCTCCCACCTCCCACGCTGGGGGTCCAGGGTTCGAGACCTGATGTGCCTTCTTTTTTTTTATTGTAATAATATACTGTATTATTTTATTTTTATTGTAAGACAGTCAATGGAAAGGTGCACACAAGTTACATATAAATCAGAGTACATCTGCAGGAGCGATTCTTTACGCTAAATGCAACTACACAGCGGCAATGAGTAGAAATGAGTGTATTCTGACGCAACGAATTGAGCAAAACAGTTCTGTAGATCTTCGTCGTTTGTGTATTGCACAGGACCTGAATTCCCTCCATGTCTACTGCATGACCTGTGCAGGCTCCCAGGGGGGAAGGGCGATGGGGGTAGGGGGAGACGATGGAAAATACCATGCCTTTGAAATGCAATTACATGAGCGTCCGAGTCCCCTACGGCATAAACCAACACCAATGGGAAGGAAGTGCCAACCTTTTTTTTTTTAATGTGTTCCCGTGACATTCACTTTAATATTATTATATTTTCTCTCTAATACATCCAATAGAAGGATGCACACAGGTTTCACATAAATCAGAGTAGATCTGCAGGAGCGATTCTTTACGCTAAATGCAACTACACAGCGGTTATGAAATGAGTGTATTCTGACGCAACTTACTGAGCAAAACAGTACTGTAGATCTTCGGTATTTGTGTATTGCATAGGACCTGTGCAGGCTCCCAGGAGGGAAGGGCGTAGGGCAAGACAGTGGAAAATACCGTGGTCAAAGAAAGGGCATATTCAAAACTAAGGGAAAATGTCACACAGTAACAACGTTGAATGACTGAGACGCACGACGTCTGAGACGCACAACATCTGAGACGCTCATTGCGCATAAGGACGGTGTCATGGCTGCTGTAAGGGACCGTCCTTATGCGCTCGGATAGCTCCGTCTCCTCGTTCGCTGGCGGGACAGAAGTCTCGCCAGCAACGAGGAGAAGGTGAGGGCTTACAGTAGGGCCAGCAGGGAGATCCTCCGGACATACAACCGGAGGAGATCCGTGAGGTCACTGCAGAGGAGGTGGAGTGACCTCATCCGGAGGACTCCAAGGCGCCTGCAGGCCATAAGGGATTGTAAGTACAGTACATTACTGTAGATTACTGTACTTTAAGTTACTGTAGTTACAGGTACAGTACATTATAGCACGGGCTGCTGTAGCAGCAGGTATCCAGTCTATACAGCACTGTATCTGTGGTAAACAAATGGTTAAACAAGGCCCAAACATTAACCCGGGTCAAAAGGTCAATTTGTGGTTTTTTTACACTTTTCCAATTTTTTTTACATTTACTATCCATGTCAAAAGCGACACCATCTAGGTCGACACACCATGTCAACCTATATCTGGTGTCAACCAATTGGTGTCGACCTAGATGGTGTGTCTTTTGAAATTGGTTGACACCAGTTACAGTATACTGTAGGTTGACATGGCCGTTAATTTGACATGGAAAAAGATCGACATGAGTTTTACAAAAACAATTTTTTTTTAAAAACTTGCATATATAGTTCTTTACAATCCACGTGGTCTACGATTGTGCAGTGTATCATGCAGTGTACAGTATATGCAGTGTATCACAGTGTATCGTGCTGCGTAATTGCAGCGTGTCATGCAGTGTACATTCAGTATATGGTATTGTGCAGTGAGTGTAATGCATAGTGAATCACATCGTGCAGTGTACTGTATACACATGTGGTAATTGCAGTTTTTTGTGCAGTGTACATTGTATCATATTTTGCAGGGAAATGTGCAGTGTAATGTGCAGTTTGTCGTATCACGCAGTGCATACAGTATGCAGTGTCATCCAGTGCATTGTGTGGTGTAATTGCAATCGTGCAGTGTACCTGCAGCATATTGTGCAGTGTAATGTGCAGTTTTTCGTATTGTGCAGTGTACTGTATCACATAGTGCAGTGCATATGCAGTGTCGTGCAGTGCATCGTGTGGTGTAATTGCAGTGTGTCATGCAGTGTACCTGCAGCGTATTGTGCAGTGTATCGTACATTATCATTCAGTGTAACGTACAGCTGTAATTGCAGTCTCCTGCCTCCCACGCTGAGAGTCCCGGGTTTTATTCCCAAAGTTCCAGTCACTATTTTTTTGTTATAAGGGAGATTTGTGTTTCAGATAGTACAGTGTTCTAAGGGACGTTACTGTGGCAGAAATGATTCTAAGGGATGTTACAGTGGCCTAATGTGTTCTGACGTGCATTACTCTTGCATAATGTGTTATAAGGTTCATGACTGTGGCAGATCTCTACTTTGTGACGTAATGTGGATATACTACTGCACTACTGTGATGTACAGTACAGTAACGTGAATAAGGTGCTCTACTGTGTGACACAACGTGAATCAAGGACAGTACTGTGACGTGAATAAACTGCACTACTGTGACATGACGTGAATAAGATGAATTCAGGTGAGTGCTGCATCATCTGTCATGAAATAAATTTATACTGTAATGAACAGTACTGAGATGGTTAAGGGTGGGAGGGCCACATGTTGATGTGTGTCATAATGTTTATAAGGGCAATGCTAATGTGTGTTACAAATTGTCTATAAAGGTAGTGTTCTGTCTAATACCCTGGACCTACTGTACTGTAGCGATACTGTAAGTGTACTGTATGTCACATTTAGAAATGTGCCTCTTAAGTTTTGAAGACAGTACAGTACACTATGCCCTCCTGAGTGATTAGGTGTAGGGTACTAGAATGAACAATTCCATTGATTGTGATGTCATAAAGATGCTGTCAATGTTGAATTTCATTGGCTGTACAGTATGCTGCCATTATACTGTATATATATTTTTACAGGGCTGGTAGCACGATGGCACAGGAGGCGGGACAGGCGCCGCCAAGCTGGTAAGTATTGTCAAATACAGTAGTGTACATAGTGATTTATATAGTCCCACTCCCCTGTCCTGACCAGCACAGATAACTCACTGCAATCCGGATGGGAGGGAGGGTGGGACACTTCCTGTGAGATCTGGTTGCCCATGATGTTAAGGATGTCTGTTTACAAAACTAAATGTAAATATTAAACACACAGTATAAATAACATTGTAGATGTCTGAATACCCGTGCTGTGCTTCACTACGGGATGAGGATGGTAAATTACAGTGATAGTTGTTTGTTAATTTACGTTTGCTGGCGATCTAGTATACTGTATACTTTAGACATACTGTATCTGACTTCTCTGATGCAGATTGTGTAGTGGCCGGACCCCTTTTTGGTCCCCTCGCTCTTCCCACTATACAACTCTCAGTTTGTGGCTTCTTTCTGCCTCCAATTCCCATCCTCACATCATGTTGGCGCTCCTGTGAAATTATCTTTTTTTATAGTTTCTTATATAGCGCAGCACATTATCTATCTCCTGACATACTCTGTGCTGCAGGAACCATGCTACTGTACTTCCAGTATATAACTCTCAGTGTGTGGGTTTGTTCTACCTGCATTCCCCAACTCACATCATGTCACTGTCCGTGTCACATGCATCCCTGTTATCACTGACATACTGTATCATGCATGTCCTGATATAGTCTGTGCTGCTGGCCCACCCCTAGGGGTGCTAGGGGTGTCTTATCCCCACAGTGTTTGTTCCCAGCCTGTAAGTCATACTGTATGTGTACCGAGTGTGTTGTAAATAGGTCCAGGCAGTGGGGAGTTATGCTGTCTGCTGACATATTCTGTGCTGCTGTCTCCCCCCTAGGGGTGCTAGGGATTTCAAATTGTATTAGTTGCGTCCGCTGTGTTTGAATATGCTTGTATGGCAAATTTTACGATCCTCACTTGTAAACTGTGGAATTGTATAGAAAGACAGGACAGACATTCGCTTTTATATACAGTAGTAGATAATTTATACACAGCTTCACTTACGGTACTGTTAAAAAAAAATTCACAGTACCACCGCCACCTGCCAGCTCACACCCACCACAGGCCCTGGCTGGTGATGAGGCGCCAGGCACCAGTGCAGCCGGTAAGCACACTACTCTCTGATTACTGCTTTGCTTCTCAGTGATATTGTGTAACGAGGATTCTGGTGCGACTGTCATCGTTACACTACTGTACATGTGTCCTGGATACTGTACAGTACATGTTACAAATTGACAGCTTCACTTACAGCATTGTTATTTTTTTTCCACAGTACCACCGCCACCTGCCTGCACCCACCACAGTCCCTGGCTAGTGATGAGGCGCCAGGCCCCATCTCATCCGGTAAGCACACTACTCTCCGATTTCTGGCTTGCTTCCCAATGGTATTGTGTACCGAAAATTCTGTTGCGACTTTCATGACTTGGGATCACGATGGTCGGGATCCTGGTGCTGGATTCCACACACCCCTGAAAATGGCGGTGCTGATGTCTCGAATTGGGTGGGAGACCGGCTCCATGATCCCAACAGACAGGATCCTGATCGTAAGGACGCCGGATGCAATGAGTATACAGCCAGGGAAGGGAGTAGATTTAGGGTTATCCTGCGGCCATGGGTGGTTAGGTTTAGGCAACACCAGGGGGGACTTAGGGTTAAGCACCAAGTGGGAGGTTTAGGCTGCTTGAGGGTAGGTTTTTGGTTGGGGGGGGGGGGGAATATACTTAACAACCCCCTGTGGGGATTTTCCAATTTGGTATTCTTGCATTTCGGGATGCCATCGTCGGGATACTGAGCGCCGGCATACTGTATTTTATGATATTTTGATTTATTTTTATCCATTATTTACTGTACTTTATTTCATTGTGCTGTACAGTAGCTTATGTTACAGTGTTATTTTTCAACAGCAGCACGTGCCCCACCCGCCCAGGAGCCTACCCCACCTGCCCAGGAGCCGGAGGTAGCGAGCTACGGAAGTGGTAATCATTATTTTTGTTACAGACACACTAGTTTCCTACAGTATTAATGTAATTTTTTTAATTCTACAATACTTGTTATCTTTTACACAGAGATCGCCTAATTGTTGACACGGAGGCAGAAGAGGAGGAGATGGGGGAGCCTTCAGGCCAGCCTGGTAAGAATTGTAATCTACTGTACTGTACTCTACTGTACTGTATTGTACATTTCTTGTTTTTCTTTTTTTATTAACAGTTTCTTACCATATATAGTGCAGCATACAGTATTCCATTGCGCTTTACAATTAGAATAACAGTCGTAGAACAAAACTGGGTAAAAACAGACAGACCTACAGTACAGTAGAGGTAGGAAGGCCCTGCTCGCAAGGTTACAATCTATATGTAAATAGGTGAGGTTGTGTGTTCTGTACAGAGAGTATGTAATTGGATAAGGAAGCATTGAAGGTTATGTGGGTGGGTCTGGAATATGATACAGTAGGCTTGTCTGAAGAGGTGAGTTTTCCAATTGTGTACCAATGGGTTGGGTTCGCATCACCAGTGGTCAGGATTCCAGCAGTCGAGTGACCGACAGTGGCATCCTGATTGCAGAAATCCCATCAAGTTGAGGTACGGTATCCAAACCCTCCTCCCCCTAACCCTCCATTCATACTCTGATTCCGGCCTCTTCATTCTGAATGCTGGGATCCGGACAGCTGGTATTTTAGATGCAGGTACAGTACATCCCCTACCAATGGACGGTCATTCCACACTCCGGCTAAGAATGTCTCTCTGCCTCTCTACTTCCTGTAGCACTGTACTACTGTAAAGTATTGGATAATACTTTAGTACAGTAGTATTGAAAATAACAATGTCAAATTTGACTTTTATTTTTTGGCTTATAATTTTTTTTTTATATTCAACACAGATGTCGCTTACGTGGAGTCGGGGGAGGAGGAGGAGGAAGAGCCACAGTATAGTAAGTACAGTAGGATTTTCTCAAGCCCATTCTTAAAAGTATTGAGCGAGTCCACTTTTATTACTTTTCATGCAGGGAATTCCAAACATGTACAATATTACCCTCACTGTGAAGAACCCTTTTCACCTATGTGTGCGAAATCGCCTCTCCTCCAATACGAGTGACTGTGCACGTGTCCTCTGTGTCGATCTTATCAAAAACAGTTCCTGTGTATTGTCCCCTTACTGTACTGTATATATTTGTAAAGGTTAATCATGTCCCCTATTAATCTCCTCTTTTCCAATGTAAACATGCCTAGCCTAGCAAGCCTTTCCTCGTATTCCAGCTTCTCAATCCACTTGATCACTTTGGTCGCCCACCTCCTAACCTTTTCTAGTTTCACGATATCCATTTTGTAGTATGGTGCCCAAAATTGTGCATCCTACCCACCCTCCACTAGCCTAACCCTCCAATCATACTCTGAATCCAGACTCTGCATTCTGAATGTCGGTATCCCAACAGCCGGTATTTTAAAGACGGGTACAGTATAGTACAGTACTATACTGTACATCCCCTACCACTGGACATTCATTCTTTTCCTATTTTTTATTTTTGCTTTATAATATATATTTATATAATTTTTATTATATATTTGTTTTATATTCAACACAGACATTATTTGTATGGAGCCGGAGGAGGAGGAGACACAGTGTAGTAAGTACAGTAGGAATTTATCTCGCACATTCTAAAAAGTATTGACCAAGTCTGCCTTTATTACTCTGTTTCAGGCAGGGAATTCCAAACATGTACAGTATTGTCCTCACTGTGAAGAAGCCTTTTTCACCTCTGTGTGCGAAATCTCCTCTCCTCCAACCTGAGCAGATCTTATAAAAAACAGACCCTCCACAAGCTCCGTGTATTGTCCTCTTATATTTTTGTAAATTTTAATCATGTCCCCTCTTAATCTCCTCTTTTCCAATGTAAACATGCCTAGCCTAGCAAGCCTTTCCTCGTATTCCAGCTACTCAATCCACTTTATCAGTTTGGTAGCCCGCCTCTGAACCTTTTCCAGTTTCACAATATCCATTTTGTAGTATGGTGCCCAAAATTGTGCATCCTACCCACACTCCATTAGCCTAACCCTCCAATCATACTCTGATTCCAGACTCGGCATTCTGAATGTCGGGATCCAGACAGCAGGTGTTTTCAATACAGGTACAGTACAGTACAGTACTGTATGTCCCCTACCTCTAGACAGTCATTCTGCTCCAACTGTATTATGAATATCTCTCTGCCTCCTGTAGCACTGTACGACTGTAGACTACTGTGCAATTTTGTACAGTAGTACTGTAACTGTACTCTACTGTATTTTGTTTATATATTTATTTATTTTTTTCCACTCAGTACTTATAGACAGTGAGGAGGAGGAGAAGGAAGAGGAGGAGGAGAAGCCCTCTCCCCAACTTGATAAGTAAACTGCAGTATTGTACTGTACTGTACATTGTGTTAAACCAATTGGTTGGGTTTGCGTGACCAGCAGTCAGGATTCCAGCGGTCAGTGACCGACAGCGGCATCATGTTTGCAGCAATCCTAACAGGGTGAGGTACGGTATCCTAAACCTCCTCCACTACCCCCTGATTCTGGCCTCGACATTCTCGTCTCTGTGTGTGAAATCTACTCTCCTCCAACCTGACTGAATTTTTGTTATACTGTATTCAACACAGAATACAAAATTATATCGCATGTAATTTTTGTTTTCACAGGCCCTAAACTATCACAGGCCGTGGTGGAGGAGGAGGAGGACCAGCACCCTCTGTCCCCCCACCACACTGCACCCATCAAATAAGTCCAGTCTGGTACATCTTGCCTCTGTAGAGCCAGTTTGAGCAAGGAGAGATTGATTGGTTTGGGCCCCCACCAAAAAAAGAAGCAAAGTCATTTCAGCCACAGTCGTGTGGCAGACCCTGTTGCTGAAATTATGGGTTTGTTAAAGTGTGCATGTCCTGTTTATACCACATTAGGATGGGTGGGAGGGACCAAGGACAATTCCATCTTGTACCTCTTTTTTTTATTTATCTTTGCATCATGTGATGTTTGGGGCAAATTTTTATAAGTGCCATCCTGTCTGCCACTGCAGTGCCACTCCTAGATGGGCCAGGTGTTTGTGCCGGCCACTTGGGTCTCTTAGCTTGGTCATCCAGCGACCTCGGTGCAAATTTTAGGACAAAAAATAATATTGTAAGGTGTGAGGTGTTCAGAATAGTCTGGAAATGAGTGGAAATTATGGTTATTGAGGTTAATAATACTATAGGATCAAAATTACCCCCAAATTCTATGATTTAAGCTGTTTTTGAGGGGTATTTGAAAAAAAACCCACCAGAATCCAAAACACGCCCAAATCCAAAACCAAAACCCAAAACCTGAAAAATGTCCACATCTCTAGTTTTAAAATGTCCAGGAGGGAAACATTCTCCTAATAAAGATACTGCAAGCAATAGGACACGAGGACGTGCACTGAGACTGGAGGGGGGGGGGGTTCAAGGGGAATTTTAAGAAAAATTACTTCACAGAAAGTGCAGTGGACAAGTGGAATAGCCTCCCATCAGAGGTGGTAGAGCCTAAAGCAGTAGAGCTACAGTATTTAAATATGCATGGAAGAGACATAAGGATATCCTTACAAAGAAATAAGGATCAAATAAGGTTTGCTGTAAAAAATGGTAAAAAAAGAGGGAGATTAGATGGGCAAAGTGGTTACTACAGTATTTGTCATCAAATTATATGTTTCTGTATGTGCAACATTGTGTTGAAAATAGTACAGTAGCGTATTTCCTGTAATGCACCTTTTTTTCTCATTAATGTTTTTTTCACAGGCCCTACACTGGAACAGGCCGTCGAGGAGGAGGAGGATGAAGATGAGGAGGCGCAATTTAGTGGTAAGAATTATTACTGACATTGATCAGATGCCATCAGAGTAGCACTTTTCATCATTTTTTTCTGGCAAATGCGTAGAAATCAGATGAAAATTGCACAAATCGGAATAGTGGATGGGGGACTTTAGATGAGCGTTTTTGTTTGAACTGGTGATGTTGCCCATACAGTAGCAACCGATCACATTCCACTTTAACATTTATCTAGCTACACTTACAGACGATAATGCAGTACAGTAGGTAATATTTGATTGGTTGCTACTGTATGGACATCATATTTTTTGTTTTAATATATCTGTACTGGGTTTTTTTTTGGAGGGAAAAAAAAGCGTGAGGTGAAAAGCCAGACGGGTTAACTCAGGTGTGAGTAATCAGGAGGAGGAGGGGCTGACTAAAGCAGCTGGCTGAGCCTATATAAGCAGTGATTAGACTCTTTGGAGCTTGCTCTGTGTAAAGGCTTGTATTTTTTAAGTGCTGCTTGGATTTCTAAGTGTGAGTTGTAAACAGCAAAAAGGTGAGTTAGAATACAGAAAAAGGTGAGCTTTACAATACACAATCAGGAACACACATTTGCAGTACCATTAAACTTCTGGTGAGGCTGCAAGGGGCTGACCTTGTGAGTGAGTGAGAGGGTCTCTTACTTAGAGTAGAAGAGGGGCTGTGATTGTGCATGTGTGAGGGGCATTTTTTTTTTTTATTAGCAGGAGCTGGAAGCCGAGTGAAAAGGAGGTGCAGTGAGCTGGAACAACTGCAACTGCTAAGTGGAGTATAGGTGCCGCAGGAGAGAGTACTACGACTGCATAAAAGTGAAGGACCAAGAACCGCACAAAGATAGATAAGTATAAGCCAGCTTAATTATTGAATAAGTGAGATTGCTTGTCTTCTACTTTTTATTTTTGCTGCTTTTTCTTTGAGAGTAACAGGGAGTTAGACCTTACAAACAATATGGGAGGGGCTGTGATTGGGGACCTCACTCAGTGCATGTCGTGCAAGATGTATGCACACCTGGAGCTACCGGCCCAGTGTGATTACATCTGCACGAGGTGTGTGCGAACTGTTGCCCTGGAAGCCCAGGTAACTGATCTAGAGCAAACCGTTACGCGACTGAGGGAGAGTCACAATCTCGAGCGTAGTTTAGACAGAAAGGTGGAGGAGTTGCGGGAGGGGTCACTGGTAGAAGAGGATGATGATGATCAGGTAGCCAGTTGGGTCACAGTTAGAAGGAAGAAAAAGAGGGGGAGGCTCGACATCTTCGAACTATCAAACCCGAACAAATTTGCCCGATTGGACGAGGAATCGGAGGATGATAGTGAAGAAATGACGGTTCCGGAGGAGACTGCTCCCTCTAGCATCCAGAGGAGCGGTCCCTCTGGCGCGGTTGGGATAAAAGATAGAGAGGTACCTAGTCAGATGGTGGTGGTAGGGGATTCTATCATCAGGAAGGCAGATAGGGCAATCTGCTACCGGGACCGTGATCGCCGTACAGTCTGTTGTCTCCCGGGTGCTCGGGTACGGCACATCGCGGACCGGGTAGATAGATTGTTGGGAGGGGCTGGGTAAGACCCGGCGGTCTTGGTGCACGTTGGCACCAATGACAAAGTTAGCGGAAGGTGGGATGTCCTTAAGAAAGACTATAGGGACTTAGGAAAGAAACTGAAGGCAAGGACATCTAAGGTAATATTCTCGGAATTATTACCCGTGCCACGCGCTAGTCCAGGGAGGCAGAGGGAGATTAGGGAGATAAATGTGTGGCTTAGGGATTGGTGCAGGAAAGAGGGGTTTGTGTTCCTGGAACACTGGGCGGACTTCTCAGTCAAGCGCCATCTCTTTTGTCATGACGGATTGCACCTGACTGAGGAGGGGGCAGCGGTGCTGGGGGGAAGGATGGTTAGAAGGTTGGAGGAGATTTTAAACTAGGAGCCTGGGGGGAGGGTTTAGCTAGAAACTACGGGTCACGCAGTGAGAATAGTGGGGATGGCGGTAGTAAACGAAATGGGGGAGAAGTTGGCGGGAGGGTAAGAGCAGGCGGTAAGGTTACTAACATGGGTACTAAAAGAGATTTTACCAAAGCACTAACCCATGACGATTACAGGTCATCATTGCTATATAAGGTGAAAGATGTCCCTAACGCAAGGGAAAATACTTATCTTAGTTGTATGTATGTAAACGCCAGAAGCATTACTGGTAAAAAGGGTGAACTAGAAATACTTGCAGCAAGCAAACAGTATGATATTATAGGCATTACTGAAACTTGGTGGGATGAATCTCATGATTGGACAGTCAAACTAGAGGGCTATACACTGTTTAGGAGAGACAGACTAAATAAAAAGGGTGAAGGGTGTGTCTTTACGTAAAGCCGTTTTTAAAACCTGATATGCGGGAAGATATTCAGGAGGGGACTGTAGACACTGTGGAGACATTATGGGTAGAAATTGCATGCGGGGAAAAAGGAATAAAAAAGTTAGTATTGGGTGTATGCTATAGGCCGCCTGGTATCAACGCATCTGATGAGGAATGGTTACTAAAGCAAATTGAAAGAGCAGCAGGAGTAGGAGGCATAGTAGTGATGGGAGATTTTAACTATCCAGAGATAAACTGGAAAAACGATTCATGTGATACTGCTAGGGGCAATATGTTTTTAAACACACTTAATGATAACTACTTAGCCCAACTAATTGAGGAACCAACTAGGTACAATGCAATCTTAGACCTGGTATTAACAAACAATGGGGATTTGGTATCAGGTTTTATAGTAGGGGAACCCATAGTAAACAGCGACCACAATATGGTCACATTCAATATCAGTTTCCATAAACAGCCCTATACTGGCTCAACTAAGACTCTAAACTTTAGCAAAGCAAATTTTGAAAAGATGAGAGTATTTTTAAGGGATATTGAATGGGAAGGTTTGTTTTTAGGAAAAAATACTACGGAGAAATGGGAGGTACTAAAATTCCTGCTAGCTAAAAATACACTCAAATTTATTCCTATGAGCAGCAAAAAAAGGAATAAAAATCATAAACCGATGTGGCTTAACAAAAAGATTAAGGAACTTATGGGCAAGAAAAGGCGAGCATTTAAAAAATACAAATCTGTCGGGGAAGCAGAGTAATTTCAGCACTATAAGGAATGTAACAAAATTTGCAAAAAGGAAATAAGAGCGGCTAAAGTAGAAACTGAAAACTAGTAGCAAAGGAAAGCAAAGCGAATCCCAAAAAATTCTTTAAATACATTAATAGAAAGAGATTAAAGAAGGAGAGTATAGGCCCTTTAAAAGACAAGTTGGGAGTCTTAAGCAAAAATGATAATGACATAGCGGACACACTAAATGAGTTTTTTTCAACAGTATTCACTAGAGAGGACCCAATTCAGGGACTGACACACAATCTCAATAATGAGAATATCCCACTGATAGGTACTTAATTAAGCGAGGAAGTAGTCTGTGACCGATTAAAACATTTAAAGATTAATAAATCACCAGGGCCTGATGGTATACTATTCACCCAATGGTTCTAATGGAGCTTCACTCTGAACTGGCAAAACCGATATCTTTGATCTTTAAGGATTCAGTTATATCAGGTATGGTTCCCAAAGACTGGCGTATAGCGGAAGTAGTGCCTATATTCAAAAAGGGAAGTAAAGTTGAACCAGGTAATTATAGACCAGTTAGTCTTACATCTATAGTGGGGAAAGTATTGGAAGGTATTCTAAGAGATAGTATTCAGAAGTTCCTTGAAGTCAATAAGGTCATTAAAAGGAATCAACACGGGTTTATGAAGGACAGATCCTGTCAAACCAACTTACTTGGCTTTTATGAAACAGTAAGCGCAAACCTAGATCAGGGTAAAGACGTGGATCATAAGAAAAGGATTGAAAAAGTCACGTGTTGCGTGACGAAACGCGTCAGGACTCCTGCCCTTTTCTCACATATTGACCGCACGCTCTGGGACGCTCTGGGACGCTATCTAAGGCTCCATCTTACCGGCTATAGGAGCAAGCGGTATACATCTTAATATAGGACGAAGCCGCAGCATCAGCTCTGCATGCGGATAGTGGCCGGACATCAGCCTTTCTCCCTCTCATCATCCACGGACAGCATACGTCCAGAGAGCATAGGAGAAGTACTACAGAGTGCTGGATCCCCACAGCGGCTCTAATCTAATCAGCCGCGCACCTGCCTTTCCCCACACACTGCAGCGGGCGGTGCACGCCCAGGGGAATAATTATACAACTGTGGGATTCCAGCGTGTACGGACAGACCCTCCGATCTATTGTTCATTGGGCAATTTGATTCCACCCGAGGACGCTCGGGTTTTGCAGCCCTACTGGAGAGGTAACTCAATACAATATTTCCATACATTGGCTTCTGGAACTTTGAGGCAATGCACTATATAGCCCCATATTCATAGAAGCTTATTATTGCCTTTAACAACCACATTCATATCTAGCAACTGTGTTTCATCCAAACAGTGGTACACAACAGTTTTGGCTACAGTGTTGAAACAGCTGATACATTTGGACTGCCGGCAGCTGTTCAGTGTACATCATTTCTTCAATTGTTTGCTGTAACAGTACAGGCAATTTATGTGAGCGGTTTATCCAATATATGTGGCAATTTTGTGAGAATAGGGATTACCAATTGTGTTTTATATATAATCTTGTGCTTAACAAAGTGGAATTTTATATTGATTTAATTTAAGAATAAATATTAATTTAATTTTACCCCTTGGTTGTGATGAATTTAGAATTTACAGTGTCAAAGTGAAATGAGCGCCTCTATTTAATCCTTTTCTTATGATCCATTAGCTGTGGGAGTAACACACAACTCCCTATAGAGGCGCACGTACATTTTTGCACTGTTAAATAAGGACACCGGTGTTGTATTATTTATAATTGATTGACACAGGCGCAGCAACTTTTTTCTCCATTCTTTAAAGACGTGGATGTAATATTTTTAGACTTTGCCAAAGCGTTCGATACTGTACCACACATGAGACTTATCTACAAGCTACAAGAATCAGGGCTAGGAAGCACAATATGCACTTGGGTCAAAAACTGGTTAGATAATAGGGAGCAGCGCGTTGTGGTTAATGGATCTTTTTCAACTTGGACTGAAGTGCTAAGTGGTGTGCCGCAAGGCTCAGTATTAGGACCGCTATTGTTCAATATTTTCATTAACGACCTAACAGAAGGTCTAGAGAGCATGGTTTCGATTTTTGCAGATGATACCAAATTGTGTAAGGCTATAAATACAGAGGAGGATGCCGAGTCTCTTCAGAATGACTTAGTTAAATTAGAAGCATGGGCAGCCAAATGGAGAATGCGCTTCAACACAGACAAGTGCAAGGTAATGCACTGTGGTAACAAGAACAAAAATTACACCTACCTACTAAATGGGGTAAAATTAGGGGATTCTGTACTGGAAAAGTACTTAGGTGTCCTCATAGATAGCAAGCTAAGCAGTAGTACCCAAAGTAGGACTGCAGAAAAGAAGGCTAATAAGATATTAGCATGCATTAAACGGGGTATTGATGCTAGGGACGAGAGTATTATACTCCCATTATATAAATCACTAGTGAGGCCACATCTTGACCTGTTTTTGGTTAGATCAACACAGAGGACTCGTGGACACTCGCTCAGGTTAGAGGAGAGGAGATTCCGCACAATACGGCGTAAAGGCTTTTTCACGGTAAGGACAATACGTGTTTGGAATTCCCTGCCCGAGGGAGTTGTAATGGCGGAATCTGTCAACACCTTTAAGAATGGGTTAGATAAATTCCTAATGGATAAGGATATCCAGGGGTATGGTGCATAGTCATGCATTATAGTTACTATAAATAGGGATAAAATGCAACGGCTGACAGCAGCATCAGTCAGAAATTTTAGTCAAATCATCATGCATAGGAGACCACAAATAGGTTGAACTCGATGGACAATTGTCTTTTTTCAACCTCAGATACTATCACCTGTTCTAAATAAAAATCCCATTTTACTAAATTTACCTCTCTCTCTCTCTCTCTCTCTCCTTGCCACTATCTCTCCATTCATCTCTCTCTCTAGCTACTGACAGTGATGAATTTCCCATTTGGCACGAGAGGCACGTACTGTACCTAGGAGCGGCATCTGTTTGGGGGCCGCAGTTGGATGCTTACAGTATGCTGATACTGTCATCCCAAAAATGACCACTATAGTAACTGCTAAATATTTTAAATGTACTGTACAATATGCCATCCTTACATGGAGTGTAAATAGGTAGCACATACAGTACAGTACTATACAGTATACATAATTCAAAACAAAAAAAAGATGCTACCATAGTCTAGTCATAATCACCGGCATACAGGCCACTCACAAATTTTCTGATGGTCTTGGTGGGGCCCCTTGGAATCACCATGCCTGTCACAAGCATTCCTTTTTTTACCCACCTGTCACCGGGCCTGGACACTAGTGTACTATTACTATACTTTTTACTGAATACTGTATCTTATAATATTCTTCTCTTTTACCCACAGACGACGTGCCAGAATACATTTTTGGTAAATATACTGTACAGTAGCAATAGTTGGTACTGTAATTACAGTATTTTTTTCTCCAACATTATTTTAAGTCAAACTGATATGACTAACTGTATTTTATCTTTTTACAGTCCGTCGCCAACCAGTGGAGGAGACACCAGGTAATAGGAGAGAAATATATAATGCACTGTACTGTACTCTAACTTACTGTAACATGTATAACACTTAGCTGATCATCTCTGACATAACCTTACAGTACATACTGTACATTATCTCCTTTTTCACCCTCTTCACTGCACAAATGCATGCTGCGTTTCCTGACTACTGATTTCTTCCTTAAACTGCCACCTCCAATATTTTGCAGAAGCTGCTCTCTACAGTACTGTATCTCTGGAATTCTCCAAGTCTAAAGTACTGTACAGTATATTAAACCTGTTTGTAAGACAGGCTCTCAATGCCCACTTCTTCATCACACCAAACCATCTTTCATCCTACCCCTCTCTTCCATACTGACAGTCTATCCATTTCTGTATTTCTGATCATTGCAGTTAAATGCCAGCTGTCGGGTTAACAGTGACAATACCGATAGGCATAATCCCTACGCTACATATGTTCCCACTTGTGGGTGTCCACGACACCCATAGAGTGAGAATAGATCCTGTGTGGAGTTATGCGAGTCACAAGTCTGCTGCATGGTGAGAGCAACAAGGCTGCAAGGAGACTTGGAGCACTCATCCCTCTGCCGGCGTTCTGGCAGGAGGGATGCAGCTGTTGGTACAGTATATACTGTAAACTGTATATACTGGTGATTAACATGATATGCAGCATGCCTACAGTATATTCTGTGTGTGACTGCGTCTCTATCTGCATACAAAATGCATGACTATTGTGCAGTATTATGTGTATAAGGGGTACTACAGTACTTTGTTGTGTAACATATACTGTAGCAAGTGCACTACTGTGTGGTCTAATGTGAACAAAGAGCAACATGATGTGATGCCACCGGGTGGCTAATGCTCCACTAATCCAGTACTTTCGATCGTACAGTATAGCGGCGGATTGATCTACAGCTCTGGCAATTGGTCAGTGACGACTGTAATGTTAATACTGTAGGTGGAACGGGAGGCGGTGGAAAAAGATGGTGACCTACTGTAGAGTACTGTATGTGTATGGAGATACAACTAATTGTGTAAAAGGAAGAATGCACAGTACAATGTATAAACACTGTGCTTTTAAAATACATGTACAGTACATGAGCGTCTGAGTTCCCTAAGGCATAATGGGAATGGTGGGCTAGCGGGAGGCGGTGGAAAATGCCATGCTTTACAAATGCGAGCATCCGAGTCCCCTAAGGCATAAACCAACACCAATGGGGAGGGGGCCAGGCGCTGTTTACTGTACCCGTTACACATGAAATTGTGAATCTCTCATGAGGCGTCGTGGGCTAGCGATGAAGGCTCCCACCTCCCACGCTGGGGGTCCAGGGTTCGAGACCGGATGTGCCTTCTTTTTTTTTATTGTAATAATATACTGTATTATTTTATTTTCATTGTAAGACAGTCAATGGAAAGGTGCACACAAGTTACATATAAATCAGAGTACATCTGCAGGAGCGATTCTTTACGCTAAATGCAACTACACAGCGGCAATGAGTAGAAATGAGTGTATTCTGACGCAACGAATTGAGCAAAACAGTTCTGTAGATCTTCGTCGTTTGTGTATTGCACAGGACCTGAATTCCCTCCCTGTCTACTGCATGACCTGTGCAGGCTCCCAGGGGGGAAGGGCGATGGGGGTAGGGGGAGACGATGGAAAATACCATGCCTTTGAAATGCAATTACATGAGCGTCCGAGTCCCCTATGGCATAAACCAACACCAATGGGAAGGAAGTGCCAAACTTTTTTTTTTTATGTGTTCCCGTGACATTCACTTTAATATTATAATTTTTTTCTCTCTAATACATCCAATGGAAGGATGCACACAGGTTTCACATAAATCAGAGTAGATCTGCAGGAGCGATTCTTTACGCTAAATGCAACTACACAGCGGTAATGAAATGAGTGCATTCTGACGCAACTAACTGAGCAAAACAGTACTGTAGACCTTCGGTATTTGTGTATTGCATAGGACCTGTGCAGGCTCCCAGGAGGGAAGGGCGTAGGGCAAGACAGTGGAAAATACAGTGGTCAAAGAAAGGGCATATTCAAAACTAAGGGAAAATGTCACACAGTAACAACGTTGAATGACTGAGACGCACGACGTCTGAGACGCACAACATCTGAGACGCTCATTGCGCATAAGGACGGTGTCATGGCTGCTGTAAGGGACCGTCCTTATGCGCTCGGAGAGCTCCGTCTCCTTGTTCGCTGGCGGGACAGAAGTCTCGCCAGCAACGAGGAGAAGGTGAGGGCTTACAGGAGGGCCAACAGGGAGATCCTCCGGACATACAACCGGAGGAGATCCGTGAGGTCACTGCAGAGGAGGTGGAGTGACCTCATCCGGAGGACTCCAAGGCGCCTGCAGGCCATAAGGGATTGTAAGTACAGTACATTACTGTAGATTACTGTACTTTAAGTTACTGTAGTTACAGGTACAGTACATTATAGCACGGGCTGCTGTAGCAGCAGGTATCCGGTCTATACAGCACTGTATCTGTGGTAAACAAATGGTTAAACAAGGCCCAAACATTAACCCGGGTCAAAAGGTCAATTTGTGGTTTTTTTACACTTTTCCAATTTTTTTTACATTTACTATCCATGTCAAAAGCGACACCATCTAGGTCGACACAACATGTCAACCTATATCTGGTGTCAACCAATTGGTGTCGACCTAGATGGTGTGTCTTTTGAAATTGGTTGACACCAGTTACAGTATACTGTAGGTTGACATGGCCGTTAATTTGACATGGAAAAAGATCGACATGAGTTTTACAAAAACAATTTAAAAAAAAAACTTGTATATATAGTTCTTTACAATCCACGTGGTCTACGATTGTGCAGTGTATCATGCAGTGTACAGTATATGCAGTGTATCACAGTGTATCGTGCTGCGTAATTGCAGCGTGTCATGCAGTGTACATTCAGTATATGGTATTGTGCAGTGAGTGTAATGCATAGTGAATCACATCGTGCAGTGTACTGTATACACATGTGGTAATTGCAGTTTTTTGTGCAGTGTACATTGTATCATATTTTGCAGGGAAATGTGCAGTGTAATGTGCAGTTTGTCGTATCACGCAGTGCATACAGTATGCAGTGTCATGCAGTGCATTGTGTGGTGTAATTGCAATGTGTCGTGCAGTGTACCTGCAGCATATTGTGCAGTGTAATGTGCAGTTTTTCGTATTGTGCAGTGTACTGTATCACATAGTGCAGTGCATATGCAGTGTCGTGCAGTGCATCATGTGGTGTAATTGCAGTGTGTCGTGCAGTGTACCTGCAGCGTATTGTGCAGTGTATCGTACATTATCATTCAGTGTAACGTGCAGCTGTAATTGCAGTCTCCTGCCTCCCACGCTGAGAGTCCCGGGTTTTATTCCCAAAGTTCCAGTCACTATTTTTTTGTTATAAGGGAGATTTGTGTTTCAGATAGTACAGTGTTCTAAGGGACGTTACTGTGGCAGAAATGATTCTAAGAGATGTTACAGTGGCCTAATGTGTTCTGACGTGCATTACTCTTGCATAATGTGTTATAAGGTTCATGACTGTGGCAGATCTCTACTTTGTGACGTAATGTGGATATACAGATGTAGCCACCTTTATCTTGACTGTTTCTCCGCCGAGACGGGCGTTTAGTCACGCTAATGCGATAGCTGAGTTTAATCACAGGCAGGCGCGTTGAGGCGATCTAGATACTCATCATGCATTACACATCTCCACCACTGTGTGGCTAATGCTCCACTAATCCAGTACTTTCGATCGTA
This sequence comes from Pseudophryne corroboree, assembly GCF_028390025.1. Classification (NCBI taxonomy): domain Eukaryota; kingdom Metazoa; phylum Chordata; class Amphibia; order Anura; family Myobatrachidae; genus Pseudophryne; species Pseudophryne corroboree. The sequence goes on from NC_086448.1 coordinate 660,188,333, forward strand.
CAGTATAGCGGCGGATTGATCTACAGCTCTGGCAATACTGTAGGCGTAACGGGAGGCGGTGGAAAAAGTATGGAGTACTGTATGTGTATGGAGACGCAACTACAGTAATTGTGTAAAAGGAAGAATGTACAGTACAATGTATAAACACCGTGCTTTTAAAATATATGAGCGTCTGAGTTCGCTAATGCATAATGGGAATGGAGGACTAGCAGAAGGCGGAGGAAAACACTGTGCTTTACAAATGCGAGCGTCCGAGTCCTCTAAGGCATAAACCAACAGCAATGGGGCGGGGGCCGGGCGCTGTTTGCAGTACTTTCACACATGAAATTGGAAATCTCTCATGAGGCGTCGTGGGCTAGGGGTGAAGGCTCCCACCTCCCTCGCTGGGGGTCCAGGGTTCGAGACCTGATGTGCTTTTTTTTTTTTTCTGTAATAATGCACTGTATTATTTTATTTACATTGTAAGACAGTCAATGGAAGGATGCACACAGGTTTCACATAAATCAAAGTACATCTGCAGGAGCGATTCTTTACGCTAAATGCAACCTACAGTACAGTACTGTAAGTGAGCAAAACAGTACTACAGTGGGCGTTTGTGTATTGCACATGACCTGCATTCCCTCCCTGTCTACTGCATGATCTGTGCAGGCTCCCATGGGGGAAGGGCAACAGGCTAGCAGGAGGCAGAGGAAAACACCGTGCTTTACAAATGCGAGCGTCCGAGTCCTCTAAGGCATAAACCAACAGCAATGGGGCGGGGGGCGGGCGCTGTTTGCAGTACTTTCACACATGAAATTGGAAATCTCTCATGAGGCGTCGTGGGCTAGGGGTGAAGGCTCCCACCTCCCTCGTTGGGGGTCCAGGGTTCGAGACCTGATGTGCTTTCTTTCTTTTTTTTTTTTTTTTCTGTAATAATGCACTGTATTATTTTATTTACATTGTAAGACAGTCAATGGAAGGATGCACACAGGTTTCACATAAATCAAAGTACATCTGCAGGAGCGATTCTTTACGCTAAATGCAACCTACAGTACAGTACTGTAAGTGAGCAAAACAGTAGTACAATGGGCGTTTGTGTATTGCACATGACCTGCATTCCCTCCCTGTCTACTGCATGATCTGTGCAGGCTCCCATGGGGGAAGGGCAACAGGCTAGCAGGAGGCGGAGGAAAACACCGTGCTTTACAAATGCGAGCGTCCGAGTCCTCTAAGGCATAAACCAACAGCAATGGGGCGGGGGCCGGGCGCTGTTTGCAGTACTTTCACACATGAAATTGGAAATCTCTCATGAGGCGTCGTGGGCTAGGGGTGAAGGCTCCCACCTCCCTCGCTGGGGGTCCAGGGTTCGAGACCTGATGTGCTTTCTTTCTTTTTTTTTTTTTTTTTCTGTAATAATGCACTGTATTATTTTATTTACATTGTAAGACAGTCAATGGAAGGATGCACACAGGTTTCACATAAATCAAAGTACATCTGCAGGAGCGATTCTTTACGCTAAATGCAACCTACAGTACAGTACTGTAAGTGAGCAAAACAGTAGTACAGTGGGCGTTTGTGTATTGCACATGACCTGCATTCCCTCCCTGTCTACTGCATGATCTGTGCAGGCTCCCATGGGGGAAGGGCAACAGGCTAGCAGGAGGCGGAGGAAAACACCGTGCTTTACAAATGCGAGCGTCCGAGTCCTCTAAGGCATAAACCAACAGCAATGGGGCGGGGGCCGGGCGCTGTTTGCAGTACTTTCACACATGAAATTGGAAATCTCTCATGAGGCGTCGTGGGCTAGGGGTGAAGGCTCCCACCTCCCTCGCTGGGGGTCCAGGGTTCGAGACCTGATGTGCTTTCTTTCTTTTTTTTTTTTTTTTTTTCTGTAATAATGCACTGTATTATTTTATTTACATTGTAAGACAGTCAATGGAAGGATGCACACAGGTTTCACATAAATCAAAGTACATCTGCAGGAGCGATTCTTTACGCTAAATGCACCTAAACAGCGGGAATGAAATGAGTGTATTCTGACGCTACCAACTGAGCAAAACAGTACTGTAGATCTTCAGCGTTTGTGTATTGCACAGGACCTGAATTTCCTCCCTGTGCAGGCCCCCAGGGGGGAAGGGCGATGGGGGTAGGGGGGAGACGATGGAAAATACTGTGCCTTTGAAATGCAATTACATGAGCGTCCGAGTACACTACGGCATACTGTAAACCAACACCAATGGGAAGGAAGTGCCAACCTTATTTTTAATGTGTTCCCGTGACATTCACTGTAACATTTTTTTTTTTCTCTCCAATACAGTACATCCAATGGAAGGATGCACACAGGTTTCACATAAATCAAAGTACATCTGCAGGAGCGATTCTTTACGCTAAATGCAACCTACAGTACAGTACTGTAAGTGAGCAAAACAGTACTACAGTGGGCGTTTGTGTATTGCACATGACCTGCATTCCCTCCCTGTCTACTGCATGATCTGTGCAGGCTCCCATGGGGGAAGGGCAACAGGCTAGCAGGAGGCGGAGGAAAACACCGTGCTTTACAAATGCGAGCGTCCGAGTCCTCTAAGGCATAAACCAACAGCCATTGGGCGGGGGCCGGGCGCTGTTTGCAGTACTTTCACACATGAAATTGGAAATCTCTCATGAGGCGTCGTGGGCTAGGGGTGAAGGCTCCCACCTCCCTCGCTGGGGCTCCAAGGTTCGAGACCTGATGTGCTTTCTTTCTTTTTTTTTTTTCTGTAATAATGCACTGTATTATTTTATTTACATTGTAAGACAATCAATGGAAGGATGCACACAGGTTTCACATAAATCAAAGTACATCTGCAGGAGCGATTCTTTACGCTAAATGCAACCTACAGTACAGTACTGTAAGTGAGCAAAACAGTAGTACAGTGGGCGTTTGTGTATTGCACATGACCTGCATTCCCTCCCTGTCTACTGCATGATCTGTGCAGGCTCCCATGGGGGAAGGGCAACAGGCTAGCAGGAGGCGGAGGAAAACACCGTGCTTTACAAATGCGAGCGTCCGAGTCCTCTAAGGCATAAACCAACAGCAATGGGGCGGGGGCCGGGCGCTGTTTGCAGTACTTTCACACATGAAATTGGAAATCTCTCATGAGGCGTCGTGGGCTAGGGGTGAAGGCTCCCACCTCCCTCGCTGGGGGTCCAGGGTTCAAGACCTGATGTGCTTTCTTTCTTTTTTTTTTTTTTTTTTTCTGTAATAATGCACTGTATTATTTTATTTACATTGTAAGACAGTCAATGGAAGGATGCACACAGGTTTCACATAAATCAAAGTACATCTGCAGGAGCGATTCTTTACGCTAAATGCACCTAAACAGCGGGAATGAAATGAGTGTATTCTGACGCTACCAACTGAGCAAAACAGTACTGTAGATCTTCAGCGTTTGTGTATTGCACAGGACCTGAATTTCCTCCCTGTGCAGGCCCCCAGGGGGGAAGGGCGATGGGGGTAGGGGGGAGACGATGGAAAATACTGTGCCTTTGAAATGCAATTACATGAGCGTCCGAGTACACTACGGCATACTGTAAACCAACACCAATGGGAAGGAAGTGCCAACCTTATTTTTAATGTGTTCCCGTGACATTCACTGTAACATTTTTTTTTTCTCTCCAATACAGTACATCCAATGGAAGGATGCACACAGGTTTCACATAAATCAAAGTACATCTGCAGGAGCGATTCTTTACGCTAAATGCAACCTACAGTACAGTACTGTAAGTGAGCAAAACAGTACTACAGTGGGCGTTTGTGTATTGCACATGACCTGCATTCCCTCCCTGTCTACTGCATGATCTGTGCAGGCTCCCATGGGGGAAGGGCAACAGGCTAGCAGGAGGCGGAGGAAAACACCGTGCTTTACAAATGCGAGCGTCCGAGTCCTCTAAGGCATAAACCAACAGCAATGGGGCGGGGGCCGGGCGCTGTTTGCAGTACTTTCACACATGAAATTGGAAATCTCTCATGAGGTGTCGTGGGCTAGGGGTGAAGGCTCCCACCTCCCTCGCTGGGGGTCCAGGGTTCGAGACCTGATGTGCTTTCTTTCTTTTTTTTTTTTTTTTCTGTAATAATGCACTGTATTATTTTATTTACATTGTAAGACAGTCAATGGAAGGATGCACACAGGTTTCACATAAATCAAAGTACATCTGCAGGAGCGATTCTTTACGCTAAATGCACCTAAACAGCGGGAATGAAATGAGTGTATTCTGACGGACTGTGCATCTTCGGTATTTGTGTATTGCATAAGACCTGTGAAGGCTCCCAGGAGGGAAGGGCGTAGGGCAAGACAGTGGAAAATACTGTGGTCAAAGAAAGGGCATATTTAAAACTAAGGGAAACTGTCACAAAGTACAGTAACTACAGTACTGTACGTTGAATGCCTGGAACGCACAACGTCTGAGACGCACGACGTCTGAGGCGCACGACGTCTGAGACGCTCATTGAGCATAAGGACGGTCATGGCTGCTGTACGGGACCGTCCCTATGCTCTGGGTGAGCTGCGTCTCCTCGTTCGCTGGCGGGACAGAACTCTCGCCAGCAACGAGGAGAAGGTGAGAGCTTATAGGAGGGCCAGCAGGGATATCCTCCGGACTTACAACCGGAGGAGAACGGTGAGGTCACTCCAGAGGAGATGGAGTGACCTCGTGAGGAGGACCCCACGACGCCTGCAGGCCATAAGGGATTGTAAGTACAGTACATTACTGTAGATTACTGTACTTTAAGTTACTGTAGTTACAGGTACAGTACATTATAGCAGGGGCTGCTGTAGCAGCAGGTATCCGGTCTATACAGCACTGTACAGTATTTGTGGTAAACAAATGGTTAAACAAGGACCAAACATTAACCCGGGTCAAAAGGTCAATTTGTTTTTTTGCGTCGACCTAGATGGTGCGGCTTTTGAAATTGGTTGACACCAGTTACTGTAGGTTGACATGGTCGTTAAGTTGACATGGAAAAAGATCGACATGCGTTTTACAAAAACAATTGTTATTTTTTTAAACTTGTGTATATACAGTAGTTCTTTACAATCCACGAGGTCTACGATTGTGCAGTGTACAGTATCATGCAGTGTACAGTATATGCAATGTATCACAGTGTATCGTGCTGCGTAATTGCAGCGTGTCATGCAGTGTACATTCAGTATATGGTATTGTGCAGTGAGTGTAATGCATAGTGAATCACATCGTGCAGCAGAGCCGGCCTTAGGCATAGGCAAACTACAGTAGGCAAATGCCTAGGGCATTTGCTATGCTTAGGGGCACCAGCAGCTTCTGCTGATTAAAATGATATGCGGCATGCCTATATTTTGCGTGACTGCGGCTGTATCTGTATCTGGCTAGGGCCAGCACTGTCGTGCAGTGTACTGTATACACATGTGGTAATTGCAGTTTTTTGTGCAGTGTACATTGTATCATATTTTGCAGGGAAATGTGCAGTGTAATGTGCAGTTTGTCATATCACGCAGTGCATACACTATGCAGTGTCGTGCAGTGCATTGTGTGGTTTAATTGCAGTGTGTCGTGCAGTGTGCAGAAATTTGTGTTTCAGATAGTACAGTGTTCTAAGGGATGTTACTTTGGCAGAAATTATTCTAAGGGATGTTACAGTGGCCTAATGTGTTCTGACGTGCATTACTCTTGCATAATGTGTTATAAGGTTCATGACTGTGGCAGATCTCTACTTTGTGACGTAATGTGGATATACTACTGCACTACTGTGACGTACAGTACAGTAACGTGAATAAGGTGCTCTACTGTGTGACACAACGTGAATCAAGGACAGTACTGTGACGTGAATACGGTGCTCTACTGTGTGACACAACGTGAATCAAGGACAGTACTGTGACGTGAATAAACTGCACTACTGTGACATGACGTGAATAAGATGAATTCAGGTGAGTGCTGCATCATCTGTCATGGAATCAATTTATACTGTAATGAACAGTACTGAGATGGTTAAGGGTGGGAGGGCTGCATGCTGATGTGTGTCATAATGTTTATAAGGGCAATGCTAATGTGTGTTACAATGTCTATAAAGGTAGTGTTCTGTCTAATACCCTGGACCTACTGTACTGTAGCGATACTGTAAGTGTACTGTATGTCACATTTAGAAATGTCCCCCTTAAGTTTTGAAGACAGTACAGTACACTATGCCCTCCTGAGTGATTAGGTGCAGGGTACTAGAATGAACAATTCCATTGATTGTGATGTCATAAAGATGCTGTCAATGTTGAATTTCATTGACTGTACAGTATGCTGCCATTATACTGTATATATATTTTTACAGGGCTGGTAGCACGACGGCACAGGAGGCGGAACAGGCGCCGCCAAGCTGGTAAGTATTGTCAAATACAGTAGTGTACAGTACATAGTGATTTCTATAGTCCCACCCCCCTGTCCTGACCATCACAGATAACTCGCTGCAATCCGGATGGGAGAGAGGGTGGGACACTTCCTGTGAGATCTGGTTGCCCGTGATGTTAAGAATGTCTGTTTACAAAACTAACTGTAAATATTAAACACACAGTATAAATAACATTGTAGATAGCTGAATACCCGTGCTGCACTACGGGATGAGGATGGTAAATTACAGTGATAGTTGTTTGTTAATTTACGTTTGACAGCTTCACTTACAGCACTGTTATTTTTTTTCTCGCAGTACCACCACCACCACCACCACCACCACCACCACCACCACCACCTGCACTGCCAGGTATTGTGTAACGAGAATTCTGGTGCGACTGTCATCATTACACTACTGTACATGTGTCCTGGATACTGTATAGTACATGTTACAAATTGACAGCTTCACTTACAGCACTGTTGTTTTTTCTCACAGTACCACCACCACCACCACCACCACCACCACCGTCTGACCAGCAGAGCTCCGGAAGTGGTAATCATTATTTTTGTTACAGACACACTAGTTTCCTACAGTATTACTGTAATTTTTTTATTTTACAATACTTGTTATCTTGTACACACAGACCGCCTCGTTATTGATACGGAGCCAGAGGAGGAGGAGGAGGAAATGTGGGAGCCTTCAGGCCAGCCTGGTAAGAATTGTAATCTACTGTACAGTACTCTACATTCTACATTCATTGATTTATTAACAGTACCAATGGCTTGGGTTTGCGTGACCAGTGGTCAGGATTCCAGCAGTCAAGTGACCGACAGCGGTATCCTGATTGCAGAAATCCCATTGACTTTTCTTTTTGTTTTTTTTATATTCAACACAGATGTCACTTACGTGGACTCTGAGTTGGAGGAGCCACAGTATAGTAAGTACAGTAGGATTTTCTCAAGCCCATTCTTAAAAGTATTGACCAAGTCCACTTTTATTACTTTTCAGGCAGGGAATTCCAAACATGTACTGTACAGTATTTCCCTCACTGTGAAGACCCCTTTTCGCCTCTGTTTGCGAAATCGCCTCTCCTCCAACACGAGTTAAATACAGGCATAGTACAGTACTGTATGTCCCCTACCACTGGACAGTCATTCTGCTCCTACTGTATTATGAATATATCTCTGCCTCCTGTAGCACTGTACTACTGTGCAATTTTGTAGTAACTGTACTCTACTGTATTTTGTTTATAATATTTTTTTATTTTCCACTCAGTAATTATTGACAGTGAGGAGGAAGGGGAGAAGAAGCCCTCTCCCCAACTTGGTAAGTAAACTAAAGTATTGTACTGTACTGTACATTGTGTTAAACCAATGGGTTGGGTTTGCATGACCAGCAGTCAGGATTCTAGCGGTCAGGTGACCGACAGTGGCATCCTGATTGCAGCAATCCCAACAGGGTGAGGTACGGTATCCTAACCCTCCTCCACTACCCCCTGATTCTGGCCTCGACATTCTCGTCTCTGTGTGCGAAATCTACTCTCCTCCTCCAATTCCTGACTGAATTTTTGCTTTACTGTATTCAACACAGAATACAAAAGTATATTTCATGGAATTTTTGCTTTCACAGGCCCTACACTGTCACAGGCGGTGGCGGAGGAGGAGGACCAGGACTCTCTGTCCCTCACCACACTGCACCCATTAAGTAAGTCCAGTCCGGTACATCTTGCCTCTGTAGAGCCAGTTTGAGCAAGGAGAGATCGATTGCTTCTTTTTTAGGTGGGAGCCCAAACCAACCAGTCATTTCAGCCACAGTCGTGTGGCAGACCCTGTTTATACAACATAAGGGTGGGTGGGAGGGCCCAAGCACAATTCCATCTTGCACCAGTTGGGTCACTTAGCTTAGTCATCCAGCGACCTCGGTGTTCAGAATAGACTGGAAATGAGTAGAAATTATGGTCATTGAGGTTAATAACACTATACAGTAGGATCAAAAATACCCCTAAATTCTACGATTTAAGCTGTTTTTGAGAGGTTTTTGAAAAAAAGCACCAGGATCCAAAACAAGTCCGAATCCAAAAGCAAAACACAAAACCCGAAAAATTTCCGGTGCACATCTCCAGTTTTAATAAAGTCCAGGAGGGAAACATTCTCCTGATGAAGACACTGTACTGCAAGCAATAGGACACGAGGATGTGCACTGAGACTGGAGGGGGGAAGGTTCAGGGGGAATTTTAAGAAAAAATACTTCACAGAAAGTGCAGTGGACAAGTGGAATAGCCTCCCATCAGAGGTGGTAGAGCCTAAAACAGTAGAGCTACAGTATTTAAACATGCATGGAAGAGACATAAGGATATCCTTACAAAGAAATAAAGATCAAATAAGCTTTGATGTAAAAAATGGTTAAAAAAAAGAGGCAGATTAGATGGGCAAAGTGGTTCTTACAGTATTTGTCGTCAAATTCAATGTTTCTGTATGTACAGTACAGTACAACATTGTGTTTAAAATAGTAAAGTAGTGTATTTCCTGGAATGAACCTTTTTTTTCTCATTAATGTTTTTTCACAGGCCCTACACTGGAACAGGCCGCCGAGGAGGAGGATGATGAGGATGATGAGGCGGCATTTAGTGGTAAGAATTATCACTGACATTGATTTGATTCCACCAGAGTAGCACTTTTCATCAGATTTTTCTGGAAAATGCGTAGAAATCGGATAAAAATTGCACAAATCGGAATAGTGGATGGTGGACTTTAGATGATTGTTTTTGTTTGAACTGGTGATATTGCCCATACAGTAGCAACCAATCACATTCCACATTAACATTTATCTACAGTAGTTACACTTACAGATGATAATGCAGTACAGTAGGTAATATTTGTAATTGTCAGAGAAGTATCTTCATATACTGTAGTTAGAATTCTCATATTTGCTATACAGGAGCAAACCGCTTCATCAGTGAGGTTCCTGCTTCCAGTGTAATAGGTTGTGGTTTCTAATCCTGGGTGTGATACTTGTAAAATGTGTATATTCAGTATAATAAAGAGGGTGTGACTTGTAAGGTGCGTGGACCAGTGAGGAAGTCTGCCACTAAAAAGACAGCGACAGCTATCAATTAACTTAATTCAATGGTGTCACAGAATAGGAGGAGAGGTTCCCCTCCTTCAGAGCAGGAGCCCGGCGGCAGATGACTCCGTTGCCTCCCAGAGTTCTGCCTCTGTGGATAACATCACCTGTTCTAAAAAAAACTCCCATCTTACTAAATCTCTCTCTCTCTCTCTCTCTCTCTCTCTCTCTCCCCCATGTCACTGTCTCTCCATTCATCTCTCTCTCTAGATACTGTCAGTGATGAATTTCCCATTAGGCACGAGAGGCACGTACTGTACCTAGGGGCGGCATCTGTTTGGGGGCCGCAGTTGGATGCTTACAGTATGCTGATACTGTCATCCCAAAAATTACCACTACAGTAACTGCTAAATATTTTAAGTGTACTGTACAATATGCACATACAGTACAGTACTGTACAGTATGCATAATTCAAAGCAAAAAAGAGTTGCTACCTTAGTCTAGTCATAATCACCGGCATACGGGCCACTCACAAATTTTCTGATGGTCTCGGTGGGGTCCCTTGGAATCACCATGCCTGTCACAAGCATACCTTTTTTTTACCCACCTGTCACTAGGCCTGGACACTAGTGTACTATTACTATACTTTTTACTGTATACTGTATCTTATAATATTCTTCTCTTTTACCCACAGACGACGAGCCAGAATACCATTTTGGTAAATAAATATACTGTACAGTAGCAATAGTTGGTACTGCAATTACAGTATTTTTTTTCTCCAACATTACTTTAAGTCCAACTGATATGACTAACTGTATTTTATCTTTTTACAGTCCGTCGCCAACCAGTGGAGGAGACACCTGGTAATAAAATAGAAATACATAATGCACTGTACTGTATTCTAACTTACTGTAACATGTATAACACTGAGCTGATCATCTTCACACCCTCTGACATAACCTTACAGTACAAACTGTACTTTCTCTCCTTTTTCACCCTCTTCACTACACAAATGCATGCTGCGTTTCCTGACTACTGATATAATAGTGTGTAGAGCGTAGCGAGGCACCGTGCCCACCGCGTGGCGAGCGAAGCAAGCATGCAAGGGGCTGCTTTCCGCTCGCCGCCCCTGTCGGGATTGTGTGGTCGGGATTCCGGCGTCTGTATTTTGACTGCCGGGATCCCGTCCAGCGGGATTACGTACTGATCTCCAGTCTGAGCCTGCCCTAGGCATAGGCATACTTGCCAAATGCCTAGGGGCACAAGCAGCTTCTGCTGATTAATATGATATGCAGCATGCCTACAGTATATTCTGTGTGTGACTGCGTCTGTATCTGCATACAAAATGCATTACTAATGTGCAGCATTATGTGTATACAGTACTTTGTTGTGTAACATATACTGTAGCAAGGGCACTACTGTGTGGTCTAATGTGAACAAAGAGCAATATGATGTGATGCAATGTGAATAAGTGGGAATACTTTGAGGAGTAATGTGGTACTATCATATGATGTAACGAGAATAAGAGACACTGTTGCATGATATGTTGTGAATAAAGTTGCAGTACTGTGTGGCGTCATTTCAGATTGGGGAATTACTGTGTGGCCATGCCCCTTCCCAGCAAGAACATGCACCGTTTTGGGATGCACACCGAATGTGCACACTGTTGCTATTTTAAACATACAGTAGGTTGGAGGAGCACCAAAATGAGGACTGCTATGGTTGAGGGGTGATGGTGCTGGGAAAGGGGTACAGGCTCAGAGGCGGAAATAGCATCTGTGCAAGGGGGCAGCATCCAAAAACTTGACTAGGGAATCATATTATTTATGGCTGGCTCTGAGTACAGTCCACTATTATTGATAGTACTCCCTACAACACCACCTACAGTACTGTAACCCTCTTTTTTCTGAAGCGGTCATGAAATGTCATGACTGCTAATACATACAGTAAATGTCTACAGTATTTGTACTGTGGTGTTTTATTCCTTTGACAATTTGTTTATGACCTATTGAAGCTAAACTCTTGTACAGTACTTTATATTTTGAATACCAGCAATACAGTATAATACTGTACCTACAGTATACAGTAATAATTGTTTAGTATTTGAATGTGACTAAATGTTTTTTTTTCTCCAATATAGTGCCAATGATTTATGGGGGCCCCAGACAGGGGCAAGATAGGTGGGCTGGCCCAGAAGCGGGCAGGCAGCAGCCCACTTATACAAGAGGTAAACTAAAGCAATGTTTAAATTACCTCGACAGCATACAGTAGTGTTTGATTTACTGTACTGACAATACAGTAGAGATGAGCGCCTGAAATTTTTCGGGTTTTGTGTTTTGGTTTTGGGTTCGGTTCCGCGGCCGTGTTTTGGGTTCGAACGCGTTTTGGCAAAACCTCACCGAATTATTTTTGTCGGATTCGGGTGTGTTTTGGATTCGGGTGTTTTTTTCCAAAAACACTAAAAAACAGCTTAAATCATAGAATTTGGGGGTCATTTTGATCCCAAAGTATTATTAACCTCAAAAACCATAATTTACACTCATTTTCAGTCTATTCTGAATACCTCACACCTCACAATATTATTTTTAGTCCTAAAATTTGCACCGAGGTCGCTGTGTGAGTAAGATAAGCGACCCTAGTGGCCGACACAAACACCGGGCCCATCTAGGAGTGGCACTGCAGTGTCACGCAGGATGTCCCTTCCAAAAAACCCTCCCCAAACAGCACATGACGCAAAGAAAAAAAGAGGCGCAATGAGGTAGCTGTGTGAGTAAGATTAGCGACCCTAGTGGCCGACACAAACACCGGGCCCATCTAGGAGTGGCACTGCAGTGTCACGCAGGATGGCCCTTCCAAAAAACCCTCCCCAAACAGCACATGACGCAAAGAAAAAAAGAGGCGCAATGAGGTAGCTGACTGTGTGAGTAAGATTAGCGACCCTAGTGGCCGACACAAACACCGGGCACATCTAGGAGTGGCACTGCAGTGTCACGCAGGATGTCCCTTCCAAAAAACCCTCCCCAAACAGCACATGACGCAAAGAAAAAAAGAGGCGCAATGAGGTAGCTGTGTGAGTAAGATTAGCGACCCTAGTGGCCGACACAAACACCGGGCACATCTAGGAGTGGCACTGCAGTGTCACGCAGGATGTCCCTTCCAAAAAACCCTCCCCAAACAGCACATGACGCAAAGAAAAAAAGAGGCGCAATGAGGTAGCTGTGTGAGTAAGATTAGCGACCCTAGTGGCCGACACAAACACCGGGCCCATCTAGGAGTGGCACTGCAGTGTCACGCAGGATGTCCCTTCCAAAAAACCCTCCCCAATCAGCACATGATGCAAAGAAAAAGAAAAGAAAAAAGAGGTGCAAGATGGAATTATCCTTGGGCCCTCCCACCCACCCTTATGTTGTATAAACAAAACAGGACATGCACACTTTAACCAACCCATCATTTCAGTGACAGGGTCTGCCACACGACTGTGACTGATATGACGGGTTGGTTTGGACCCCCCCCAAAAAAGAAGCAATTAATCTCTCCTTGCACAAACTGGCTCTACAGAGGCAAGATGTCCACCTCATCTTCACCCTCCGATATATCACCGTGTACATCCCCCTCCTCACAGATTATCAATTCGTCCCCACTGGAATCCACCATCTCAGCTCCCTGTGTACTTTGTGGAGGCAATTGCTGCTGGTCAATGTCTCCGCGGAGGAATTGATTATAATTCATTTTAATGAACATCATCTTCTCCACATTTTCTGGATGTAACCTCGTACGCCGATTGCTGACAAGGTGAGCGGCGGCACTAAACACTCTTTCGGAGTACACACTTGTGGGAGGGCAACTTAGGTAGAATAAAGCCAGTTTGTGCAAGGGCCTCCAAATTGCCTCTTTTTCCTGCCAGTATAAGTACGGACTGTGTGACGTGCCTACTTGGATGCGGTCACTCATATAATCCTCCACCATTCTATCAATGTTGAGAGAATCATATGCAGTGACAGTAGACGACATGTCCGTAATCGTTGTCAGGTCCTTCAGTCCGGACCAGATGTCAGCATCAGCAGTCGCTCCAGACTGCCCTGCATCACCGCCAGCGGGTGGGCTCGGAATTCTGAGCCTTTTCCTCGCACCCCCAGTTGCGGGAGAATGTGAAGGAGGAGATGTTGACAGGTCGCGTTCCGCTTGACTTGACAATTTTGTCACCAGCAGGTCTTTCAACCCCAGCAGACCTGTGTCTGCCGGAAAGAGAGATCCAAGGTAGGCTTTAAATCTAGGATCGAGCACGGTGGCCAAAATGTAGTGCTCTGATTTCAACAGATTGACCACCCGTGAATCCTTGTTAAGCGAATTAAGGGCTGCATCCACAAGTCCCACATGCCTAGCGGAATCGCTCCGTGTTAGCTCCTTCTTCAATGCCTCCAGCTTCTTCTGCAAAAGCCTGATGAGGGGAATGACCTGACTCAGGCTGGCAGTGTCTGAACTGACTTCACGTGTGGCAAGTTCAAAGGGCATCAGAACCTTGCACAACGTTGAAATCATTCTCCACTGCACTTGAGACAGGTGCATTCCATCTCCTATATCGTGCTCAATTGTATAGGCTTGAATGGCCTTTTGCTGCTCCTCCAACCTCTGAAGCATATAGAGGGTTGAATTCCACCTCGTTACCACTTCTTGCTTCAGATGATGGCAGGGCAGGTTCAGTAGTTTTTGGTGGTGCTCCAGTCTTCTGTACGTGGTGCCTGTACGCCAAAAGTGTCCCGCAATTTTTCTGGCCACCGACAGCATCTCTTGCACGCCCCTGTCGTTTTTTAAAAAATTCTGCACCACCAAATTCAAGGTATGTGCAAAACATGGGACGTGCTGGAATTTGCCCATATTTAATGCACACACAATATTGCTGGCGTTGTCCGATGCCACAAATCCACAGGAGAGTCCAATTGGGGTAAGCCATTCCGCGATGATCTTCCTCAGTTGCCGTAAGAGGTTTTCAGCTGTGTGCGTATTCTGGAAAGCGGTGATACAAAGCGTAGCCTGCCTAGGAAAGAGTTGGCGTTTGCGAGATGCTGCTACTGGTGCCGCCGCTGCTGTTCTTGCGGCGGGAGTCCATACATCTACCCAGTGGGCTGTCACAGTCATATAGTCCTGACCCTGCCCTGCTCCACTTGTCCACATGTCCGTGGTTAAGTGGACATTGGGTACAACTGCATTTTTTAGGACACTGGTGAGTCTTTTTCTGACGTCCGTGTACATTCTCGGTATCGCCTGCCTAGAGAAGTGGAACCTAGATGGTATTTGGTAACGGGGGCACACTGCCTCAATAAATTGTCTAGTTCCCTGTGAACTAACGGCGGATACCGGACGCACGTCTAACACCAACATAGTTGTCAAGGACTCAGTTATCCGCTTTGCAGTAGGATGACTGCTGTGATATTTCATCTTCCTCGCAAAGGACTGTTGAACAGTCAATTGCTTACTGGAAGTAGTACAAGTGGGCTTACGACTTCCCCTCTGGGATGACCATCGACTCCCAGCGGCAACAACAGCAGCGCCAGCAGCAGTAGGCGTTACACGCAAGGATGCATCGGAGGAATCCCAGGCAGGAGAGGACTCGTCAGACTTGCCAGTGACATGGCCTGCAGGACTATTGGCATTCCTGGGGAAGGAGGAAATTGACACTGAGGGAGTTGGTGGGGTGGTTTGCGTGAGCTTGGTTACAAGAGGAAGGGATTTACTGGTCAGTGGACTGCTTCCGCTGTCACCCAAAGTTTTTGAACTTGTCACTGACTTATTATGAATGCGCTGCAGGTGACGTATAAGGGAGGATGTTCCGAGGTGGTTAACGTCCTTACCCCTACTTATTACAGCTTGACAAAGGGAACACACGGCTTGACACCTGTTGTCCGCATTTCTGGTGAAATACCTCCACACCGAAGAGCTGATTTTTTTGGTATTTTCACCTGGCATGTCAACGGCCATATTCCTCCCACGGACAACAGGTGTCTCCCCGGGTGCCTGACTTAAACAAACCACCTCACCATCAGAATCCTCCTGGTCAATTTCCTCCCCAGCGCCAGCAACACCCATATCCTCCTCATCCTGGTGTACTTCAACACTGACATCTTCAATCTGACTATCAGGAACTGGACTGCGGGTGCTCCTTCCAGCACTTGCAGGGGGCATGCAAATAGTGGAAGGCGCATGCTCTTCACGTCCAGTGTTGGGAAGGTCAGGCATCGCAAACGACACAATTGGACTCTCCTTGTGGATTTGGGATTTCAAAGAACGCACAGTTCTTTGCGGTGCTTTTGCCAGCTTGAGTCTTTTCAGTTTTCTAGCGAGAGGCTGAGTGCTTCCATCCTCATGTGAAGCTGAACCACTAGCCATGAACATAGGCCAGGGCCTCAGCCGTTCCTTGCCACTCCGTGTGGTAAATGGCATATTGGCAAGTTTACGCTTCTCCTCCGACAATTTTATTTTAGGTTTTGGAGTCCTTTTTTTTCTGATATTTGGTGTTTTGGATTTGACATGCTCTGTACTATGACATTGGGCATCGGCCTTGGCAGACGACGTTGCTGGCATTTCATCATCTCGGCCATGACTAGTGGCAGCAGCTTCAGCACGAGGTGGAAGTGGATCTTGATCTTTCCCTAATTTTGGAACCTCAACTTTTTTGTTCTCCATATTTTATAGGCAGAACTAAAAGGCACCTCAGGTAAACAATGGAGATGGATGGATTGGATACTAGTATACAATTATGGACGGACTGCCACGGTTAGGTGGTATAAAAAAACCACGGTTAGGTGGTATATAATACAATTATGGATGGACGGACTGCCTGCCGAGTGCCGACACAGAGGTAGCCACAGCCGTGAACTACCGCACTGTACACTGGTTGATAAAGAGATAGTAGTATACTCGTAACAACTAGTATGACGACGGTATAAAGAATGAAAAAAAAACCACGGTTAGGTGGTATATAATACAATTATGGATGGACGGACTGCCTGCCGAGTGCCGACACAGAGGTAGCCACAGCCGTGAACTACCGCACTGTACACTGGTTGATAAAGAGATAGTAGTATACTCGTAACAACTAGTATGACGACGGTATAAAGAATGAAAAAAAAACCACGGTTAGGTGGTATATATTATTATACAATTATGGTTGGACGGACTGCCTGCCGAGTGCCGACACAGAGGTAGCCACAGCCGTGAACTACCGCACTGTACACTGGTTGATAAAGAGATAGTAGTATACTCGTAACAACTAGTATGACGACGGTATAAAGAATGAAAAAAAAACCACGGTTAGGTGGTATATATTATAATACAATTATGGTTGGACGGACTGCCTGCCGAGTGCCGACACAGAGGTAGCCACTGCCGTGAACTACCGCACTGTACACTGGTTGATAAAGAGATAGTAGTATACTCGTAACAACTAGTATGACGACGGTATAAAGAATGAAAAAAAAACCACGGTTAGGTGGTATATATTATAATACAATTATGGTTGGACGGACTGCCTGCCGAGTGCCGACACAGAGGTAGCCACAGCCGTGAACTACCGCACTGTACACTGGTTGATAAAGAGATAGTAGTATACTCGTAACAACTAGTATGACGACGGTATAAAGAATGAAAAAAAAACCACGGTTAGGTGGTATATATTATAATACAATTATGGTTGGACGGACTGCCTGCCGAGTGCCGACACAGAGGTAGCCACAGCCGTGAACTACCGCACTGTACACTGGTTGATAAAGAGATAGTAGTATACTCGTAACAACTAGTATGACGACGGTATAAAGAATGAAAAAAAAACCACGGTTAGGTGGTATATATTATAATACAATTATGGTTGGACGGACTGCCTGCCGAGTGCCGACACAGAGGTAGCCACAGCCGTGAACTACCGCACTGTACACTGGTTGATAAAGAGATAGTAGTATACTCGTAACAACTAGTATGACGACGGTATAAAGAATGAAAAAAAAACCACGGTTAGGTGGTATATATTATAATACAATTATGGTTGGACGGACTGCCTGCCGAGTGCCGACACAGAGGTAGCCACAGCCGTGAACTACCGCACTGTACACTGGTTGATAAAGAGATAGTAGTATACTCGTAACAACTAGTATGACGACGGTATAAAGAATGAAAAAAAAACCACGGTTAGGTGGTATATAATACAATTATGGTTGGACGGACTGCCTGCCGAGTGCCGACACAGAGGTAGCCACAGCCGTGAACTACCGCACTGTACACTGGTTGATAAAGAGATAGTAGTATACTCGTAACAACTAGTATGACGACGGTATAAAGAATGAAAAAAAAACCACGGTTAGGTGGTATATATTATAATACAATTATGGATGGACGGACTGCCTGCCGAGTGCCGACACAGAGGTAGCCACAGCCGTGAACTACCGCACTGTACACTGGTTGATAAAGAGATAGTAGTATACTCGTAACAACTAGTATGACGACGGTATAAAGAATGAAAAAAAAACCACGGTTAGGTGGTATATATTATAATACAATTATGGTTGGACGGACTGCCTGCCGAGTGCCGACACAGAGGTAGCCACAGCCGTGAACTACCGCACTGTACACTGGTTGATAAAGAGATAGTAGTATACTCGTAACAACTAGTATGACGACGGTATAAAGAATGAAAAAAAAACCACGGTTAGGTGGTATATAATACAATTATGGTTGGACGGACTGCCTGCCGAGTGCCGACACAGAGGTAGCCACAGCCGTGAACTACCGCACTGTACACTGGTTGATAAAGAGATAGTAGTATACTCGTAACAACTAGTATGACGACGGTATAAAGAATGAAAAAAAAACCACGGTTAGGTGGTATATATTATAATACAATTATGGTTGGACGGACTGCCTGCCGAGTGCCGACACAGAGGTAGCCACAGCCGTGAACTACCGCACTGTACACTGGTTGATAAAGAGATAGTAGTATACTCGTAACAACTAGTATGACGACGGTATAAAGAATGAAAAAAAAACCACGGTTAGGTGGTATATATTGTAATACAATTATGGATGGACGGACTGCCTGCCGAGTGCCGACACAGAGGTAGCCACAGCCGTGAACTACCGCACTGTACACTGGTTGATAAAGAGATAGTAGTATACTCGTAACAACTAGTATGACGACGGTATAAAGAATGAAAAAAAAACCACGGTTAGGTGGTATATAATACAATTATGGTTGGACGGACTGCCTGCCGAGTGCCGACACAGAGGTAGCCACAGCCGTGAACTACCGCACTGTACACTGGTTGATAAAGAGATAGTAGTATACTCGTAACAACAACTAGTATGACGACGGTATAAAGAATGAAAAAAAAACCACGGTTAGGTGGTATATATTATAATACAATTATGGATGGACGGACTGCCTGCCGAGTGCCGACACAGAGGTAGCCACAGCCGTGAACTACCGCACTGTACTGTGTCTGCTGCTAATATAGACTGGTTGATAAAGAGATAGTATACAATACTACTAATATACTGGTGGTCAGGCACTGGTCACCACTAGTCACACTGGCAGTGGCACTCCTGCAGCAAAAGTGTGCACTGTTTAATTTTAATATAATATTATTTATCATGTACTCCTGGCTCCTGCTATAACAACCTGCAGTGCTCCCCAGTCTCCCCCACAATTATAAGCTTTATATACAATACATTGATGTGCAGCACACTGGGCTGAGCAGTGCACACAGACTGAGTCACTGTGTGACTGTGTATCGTTTTTTTCAGGCAGAGAACGGATATATTAAATAAAACAAACAACTGCACTGTCTCTGGTGGTCACTGGTCACTGTGGTCGTCAGTCACTAAACTCTGTCTGCACTCTCTTCTAATCTACAGTATCACAGCAATCTCTCTCTCTCTCTCTCTTCTAAATCTAATCTAAATGGAGAGGACGCCAGCCACGTCCTCTCCCTATCAATCTCAATGCACGTGTGAAAATGGCGGCGACGCGCGGCTCCTTATATAGAATCCGAGTCTCGCAAGAATCCGACAGCGTCATGATGACGTTCGGGCGCGCTCGGGTTAACCGAGCAAGGCGGGAAGATCCGAGTCGCTCGGACCCGTGAAAAAAAAAGTGAAGTTCGTGCGGGTTCGGATTCAAAGAAACCGAACCCGCTCATCTCTACAATACAGTACTGTACATTGTAAATAACAAGATTGTCTAATATAGAGTAAAGTACTGTATTGCCATTACTACACTGTAAAGTATTCAGTATTTGTTTTGTAATACTGTCCTTTTTTTCCCACAGAACAGTTGCAGCGTGCCATTCTGCTCCTGCGGGTGGTGGTCCACCTCTTAGTGGACCACTTTTTTAATTTGTTATTAAGAGCATTTTAATTTTTTTTTTTTTTTAATAAATATGTTTGTTATTGTACTCCATTGTATAGTATCTTTTTCTACTGTATAAGATAGGCATACTGTACACCATACAATTATCTGGCAGATAATCTGCAAGATCTGGCTGTTTGTAATGAAATTCTCTCCTAATTTAGCTGTGGTGTACCTCCTGAGTGTGCTGGGGTGCTTTCTGGCCAGTTTGGGGTGATTTGGAGCAAGTTTGGTCGGCCATCTGGCCGACATGTGCTGTCGACTGTTTGGCAAACATGTGTTTTCCCTCCAGCATGTGTGTGTCAGGCATTTTGTGTGTGTCAGGCATTTTGTGTGTGTCAGGCATTTTGTGTGTGTCAGCCATTTTATGTGTGTCAGCCATTGCTGTGTGGTTCCACAAATGTTAGCGTGTCAAAGTGCTGACCACTGATACCACTATTTCACTTTGGACCGCATGCCTTTTGTGGAACCACACAGCCCAGCATGACTTATTGCTGGGCTGTGTGGTTCCACAAATGTTAGCGTGTCAAAGTGCTGACCACTGACACCACTATTTCACTTTGGACCGCATGCCTTTTGTGGAACCACACAGCCCAGCATGACTTATTGCTGGGCTGTGTGGTTCCACAAATTTTCTTGGAAAACAAATGAACATGAGTGTCTTTACTTTAATACTTTTTTTTTTTTCCCCACAGATATCTATATATACAAGAAAAGAATGTAACGAAGAACAAACTACTTTTTTGTTTTAATTAACTTTCAAACTTTATTTAAAAAAAAACACCTTTTTTTTCTTCAATAAACTTTTAAAAATAGAAGTTTCCTGTGGTTTTTATTAAAATATGAAATGCAAGATGCCTAACCAAGTTGTTTTACATACAGTATACCACTCTTAATTGAATTCCCATCATACAGTAGTACTAATTTATACAGTACAGGAAGTTGGGAATACAAACATTGGAAACCACGTCATGTTTATTTTAAGAAACACTTTATTTACGGACAAAATCATTTGGAACATGTAACATCACACATACTGTATTGTAATAAGAAAGCCAACATCACACATACTGTACGGTACTTTAATCAAAAGGTAACAGCACAAATACAGTAACAATATCAACTTTAACATTTTTATAATTTATTTTTTTGTGGTGGTGGTGCGGGGTAATGGTTTTTGTACTTTATTTTTAGGTTTTGCTTTTTTGAATTATTTTTCGTTTTTGTCTTTTGCTTTTTAACACTGTCGCATACGGACACCAGAATAGAGGACTGACAACAGCAGCCCCTGGATGGAAACGCAGCCCAAGGCCCCAGATGGACACAGCACAATGGACTCGGCTGCTACTGGATAGATACAGCAGCGCCCAAAAAATCAACTGGAATAAAAGGGGCAACTTGTACCAGGCCCTTACATTACCAGGAATGTGGTGAGCCAAGTTCATGCACTCCCCTTTGAGTATCCGAGCTGCTCCAAGTGGATTCAGCACAGTGCATGCAGCCCCAGAAAATGTACAGGTCATACAGGTACATTGACACAATTTTTTAGCTTCAGCTGTGTGAAGCTGATGTGCTGAAGCAAGGAGGTAGGTAATGATCTGGTTTCATCATAGTGGAGCTTCCAAGTCATTTTCCTCTTCGTTCTCAGCGCAGCGTTTATGGTATCCCTTATCTTCCTCTTTTCTGGATCACCAATCCTCACGCGGCGTTCACACCTAGCCATGATGTCATGTACCAGATTTTTGGGCAGCGGAAGTTTGCCCTTGGAACCATCAAAGTTCACACGATTGGCCCACGTCAAGTATTTGTCGTACTGTACATGGTGCTGGAACAGAGAATATGCATATTTCTGAATATGTCCATTTGAAGCTCTGTACAGATGGTCGTCCAGGGAAGTTGAGATGACAGCCAGGGCAATATTGTTCAGAGAGCCTCCGAATGTATTGAGAAGTGGCCTGTGAGCAGGTGTGCTGGTCATCATTGGTGTTCCTGGCAACAGCACACTTGAATCCAGGCCTCTGCGGTCGTCCAGCCCGCTGCGGTCGTCCAGCCCTCTGCGGTACTCCAGCCCGCTGCGGTCGTCCAGGCCTCCTCTGCGGTCGTCCAGGCCTCCTCTGCGGTCGTCCAGGCCTCCTCTGCGGTCGTCCAGGTCTCTTCTGCGGTCCTCCAGGCCTCCTCTGCGGTCGTCCAAGCCGCTGACTGCGTCCAGTCCGCTGCTGTGGTCCAGTCCTCTACGGTCCTCCAGGCCTCCTCTGCGGTCGTCCAGGCCTCCTCTGCGGCCGTCCAGGCCTCCTCTGCGGCCGTCCAGGCCTCCTCTGCGGTCGTCCAGGCCTCCTCTGCGGTCGTCCAGGTCTCTTCTGCGGTCCTCCAGGCCTCCTCTGCGGTCGTCCAAGTCGCTGACTTCGTCCAGTCCGCTGCTGTGGTCCAGGCCTCTGCGGTCGTCCAGGCCTCCTCTGCGGTCGTCCAGGCCTCCTCTGCGGTCGTCCAGGCCTCCTCTGCGGTCGTCCAGGTCTCTTCTGCGGTCCTCCAGGCCTCCTCTGCGGTCGTCCAAGTCGCTGACTTCGTCCAGTCCGCTGCTGTGGTCCAGGCCTCTGCGGTCCTCCAGGTTTCCTCTGCGGTCCTCCAGGCCTCTGTGGTCCTCCAGGGCTCCTCTGCGGTCGTCCAGGCCTCCTCTACGGTCGTCCAGGCCTCCTCTGCGGTCGTCCAGGCCTCCTCTGCGGTCGTCCAGGCCTCCTCTGCGGTCGTCCAAGCCGCTGACTGCGTCCAGTCCGCTGCTGTGGTCCAGGCCTCTGCGGTCCTCCAGGGCTCCTCTACGGTCGTCCAGGCCTCCTCTGCGGTCCTCCAGGTTTCCTCTGCGGTCCTCCAGGTTTCCTCTGCGGTCCTCCAGGTCTCTTCTGCGGTCCTCCAGGCCTCCTCTGCGGTCGTCCAAGTTGCTGACTTCGTCCAGTCCGCTGCTGTGGTCCAGGCCTCTGCGGTCCTCCAGGGCTCCTCTACGGTCATCCAGGCCTCCTCTGCGGTCCTCCAGGTTTCCTCTGCGGTCCTCCAGGTCTCTTCTGCGGTCCTCCAGGCCTCCTCTGACTGCGTCCAGTCCGCTGCTGTGGTCCAGGCCTCTGCGGTCCTCCAGGGCTCCTCTACGGTCGTCCAGGCCTCCTCTACGGTCGTCCAGGCCTCCTCTGCGGTCCTCCAGGTTTCCTCTGCGGTCCTCCAGGTCTCTTCGGCAGTCCTCCAGGCCTCCTCTGCGGTCGTCCAAGTCGCTGACTTCGTCCAGTCCGCTGCTGTGGTCCAGGCCTCTGCGGTCCTCCAGGGCTCCTCTACGGTCGTCCAGGCCTCCTCTGCGGTCCTCCAGGTTTCCTCTGCGGTCCTCCAGGTCTCTTCTGCGGTCCTCCAGGCCTCCTCTGCGGTCGTCCAAGCCGCTGACTTCGTCCAGTCCGCTGCTGTGGTCCAGGCCTCTGCGGTCCTCCAGGGCTCCTCTACGGTCGTCCAGGCCTCCTCTACGGTCGTCCAGGCCTCCTCTACGGTCGTCCAGGTCTCCTCTGCGGTCGTCCAGGTCTCCTCTGCGGTCCTCCAGGCCTCCTCTGCGGTCGTCCAAGCCGCTGACTTCGTCCAGTCCGCTGCGGTCCTCCAGGCCTCCTCTGCGGTCCTCCAGGCCTCCTCTGCGGTCCTCCAGGCCTCGGTCGTCCAGGCCGCTGACTTGAACCGCTTGGTGGTGTGTTGCAATTATGGTGCGGCAAACTCCAACTTGCCATTCTTCCCTCGTTTGTTCAATGACTTTCTTCATGGCTTCTACCATCTGTTCCTTTATGCCTTCTTTAAGGCCAGCCACATCGGTCTGCAGCTGACTGACCTGTCCACCAACTTCTGACTCCATATTGGTCACCTTACTGAGTAGCTCCTTTAGTAAAACAGGACAGGTACACTGGCAGTCCTGCACTTTGGTGTTCACATCTGTGAAATGCAACCTTCTTCGTGGTGAATGTGTCATGTCTTCTTGTCCAGGGGTGGCTACATGGTCCAAAAAAGAAGCTTCCTGATGCAGCGTGTTTGTCACGTCCTCTAGCACCGGTATTTCCAGATTCATTGGCTGAACACTGTGATCTGCAGGAGATGGAACAATTACATCATTTGCCACACCACATATCAGCTCCAACTTATTATTCTTTGCCTTGGCATTTTTTCGTGGTTTCACCACATTTTCTTTCTGAGCCGCCTTGGCAGTTTTCTTCTTCTTTTGTGGGACTACTGCAGCAAGTTTCTGTGCCACTGATGGGTGGGTTTTGGCACTCCCGTAAAATCTGGTAGTCTGCATTCTTTGTCTTTTGTCTAAAAATATAAAAACCACAATAAGAAAACATGTAAAGTACAGCATGCTAAAAATAGCAAACAACTGTACATTTTCAAATAAAGTGCACAACAGTAAAGTGCAAATACTGTACAGTATTATACTTTTTTCCCTGTGCCTCCCAACATGAACCTCTGCAGGAGGGACAGAATGCTCTGTTACGGACTTCAGTTTAAATATACAGTATGATTACCATCACCTGTGCGAACAACTATACTGTACAGTAGTTACTGTATTTGATAAGATAGGTGTTTCACCACAAGTGATAGCAATCATTCAGTACTACTGCACATAGTACACCGGGATAAGCGAGGTCTATGTACATTACGTTATACCGAGCTGGATCGCTTAGCAACGTGACAAAATGGCCGCCGACCGTGAACTCCCAGCACGTGGCAGCGCTCGGATATGTAGTGAGATACAGTATGGCATACATTTCACAGTCCAGGGGGCAATGCTGAAGGAGCGTCACAATACCCCTAGCTTAATTACACCGGGATAAGCGAGGTCTATGCACATTACGGTATACCGAGCTGGATCGCTTAGCAACGTGACAAAATGGCCGCCGACCGTGAACTCCCAGCACGTGGCAGCGCTCGGATATGTAGTGAGATACAGTATGGCATACATTTCACAGTCCAGGGGGCAATGCTGATGGAGCGTCACAATACCCCTAGCTTAATTACACCGGGATAAGCGAGGTCTATGCACATTACGGTATACCGAGCTGGATCGCTTAGCAACGTGACAAAATGGCCGCCGACCGTGAACTCCCAGCACGTGGCAGCGCTCGGATATGTAGTGAGATACAGTATGGCATACATTTCACAGTCCAGGGGGCAATGCTGAAGGAGCGTCACAATACCCCTAGCTTAATTACACCGGGATAAGCGAGGTCTATGCACATTACGGTATACCGAGCTGGATCGCTTAGCAACGTGACAAAATGGCCGCCGACCGTGAACTCCCAGCACGTGGCAGCGCTCGGATATGTAGTGAGATACAGTATGGCATACATTTCACAGTCCAGGGGACAATGCTGAAGGAGTGTCACAATACCCCTAGCTTAATTACACCGGGATAAGCGAGGTCTATGCACATTACGGTATACCGAGCTGGATCGCTTAGCAACGTGACAAAATGGCCGCCGACCGTGAACTCCCAGCACGTGGCAGCGCTCGGATATGTAGTGAGATACAGTATGGCATACATTTCACAGTCCAGGGGGCAATGCTGAAGGAGCGTCACAATACCCCTAGCTTAATTACACCGGGATAAGCGAGGTCTATGCACATTACGGTATACTGAGCTGGATCGCTTAGCAACGTGACAAAATGGCCGCCAACCGTGAACTCCCAGCACGTGGCAGCGCTCGGATATGTAGTGAGATACAGTATGGCATACATTTCACAGTCCAGGGGGCAATGCTGAAGGAGCGTCACAATACCCCTAGCTTAATTACACCGGGATAAGCGAGGTCTATGCACATTACGGTATACCGAGCTGGATCGCTTAGCAACGTGACAAAATGGCCGCCGACCGTGAACTCCCAGCACGTGGCAGCGCTCGGATATGTAGTGAGATACAGTATGGCATACATTTCACACTCCAGGGGGCAATGCTGAAGGAGCGTCACAATCCCCTAGCTCAATTACACTGGGATAAGCGAGGTCTATGCACATTACGGTATACCGAGCTGGATCGCTTAGCAACGTGACAAAATGGCCGCCGACCGTGAACTCCCAGCACGTGGCAGCGCTCGGATATGTAGTGAGATACAGTATGGCATACATTTCACAGTCCAGGGGGCAATGCTGAAAGAGCGTCACAATACCCCTAGCTTAATTACACCGGGATAAGCGAGGTCTATGCACATTACGGTATACCGAGCTGGATCGCTTAGCAACCTGACAAAATGGCCGCCGACCGTGAACTCCCAGCACGTGGCAGCGCTCGGATATGGAGTGAGAGATGGTATACATTTTAAAATACACCGGGATAAGTTGTACAGGCCAGGGAGCAATGCACAGGGACATTCATCATTTACGTATATAAATAATTGTAAACCGTAAATGAAAGAATTACCGGTCAAATACTGTATGACGAAACTGTGTCAATGAGCTGGAACACGTGAGCCTAGCAGAAGTTTTCGAAGGCAGAAACAGAGAGCAAATTATGAGGAGATTTCTGAAAGGTCGGAGAAGATCCAGACAGCAAGTCTGCCTACGAGGAAACAGCTTTGCAAAGTGGGTAGCGGGGCGGTGACTGAGACGCTCTTTTATTCACATTCACACAAAAGGAATTCTTACCGCTGTGATTGGTGCCAATATAGGCGCATTCATCCTTACACCAATCACAGAGCATACTGTACTTTTGAATGTGAATAAAAGAGCGTCTCAGTCACCGCCCGCTACCCACTTTGCAAAGCTGTTTCCTCGTAGGCAGACTTGCTGTCTGGATCTTCTCCGACCTTTCAGAAATCTCCTCATAATTTGCTCTCTGTTTCTGCCTTCGAAAACTTCTGCTAGGCTCACGTGTTCCAGCTCATTGACACAGTTTCGTCATACAGTATTTGACCGGTAATTCTTTCATTTACGGTTTACAATTATTTATATACGTAAATGATGAATGTCCCTGTGCATTGCTCCCTGGCCTGTACAACTTATCCCGGTGTATTTTAAAATGTATACCATCTCTCACTCCATATTTGAGCGCTGCCACGTGCTGGGAGTTCACGGTCGGCGGCCATTTTGTCACATTGCTAAGCGATCCAGCTCGGTATACCGTAATGTGCATAGACCTCGCTTATCCCAGTGTAATTGAGCTAGGGGATTGTGACGCTCCTTCAGCATTGCCCCCTGGAGTGTGAAATGTATGCCATACTGTATCTCACTACATATCCGAGCGCTGCCACGTGCTGGGAGTTCACGGTCGGCGGCCATTTTGTCAGGTTGCTAAGCGATCCAGCTTGGTATACCGTAATGTGCATAGACCTCGCTTATCCCAATGTAATTGAGCTAGGGGATTGTGACGCTCCTTCAGCATTGCCCCCTGGACTGTGAAATGTATGTCATACTGTATCTCACTACATATCCGAACGCTGCCACCTGCTGGGAGTTCACGGTCGGCGGCCATTTTGTCAGGTTGCTAAGCGATCCAGCTTGGTATACCGTAATGTGCATAGACCTCGCTTATCCCGGTGTAATTGAGCTAGGGGATTGTGACGCTCCTTCAGCATTGCCCCCTGGACTGTGAAATGTATGCCATACTGTATCTCACTACATATCCGAGCGCTGCCACGTGCTGGGGGTTCACGGTCGGTGGCCATTTTTAGTGTGCATAGAACTCGCTTATCCACATAGGCCCCTGTGTTTTTAACTACTACTGTATATTGAGATGCACATTTCTAGGCCTACAGTATTTAATATACAGTAAGCAGCATTGTTGTTAGGCAATAATTGAAGAATTTACATACAGTACTGACATGTACTGTATGTAATGCTTGTACATCATGTCAGTCGACCCTTATGCTGTACACTACTGTAAGTCTCACAGGGCCCATGCACTTCCAAGGAGGGTTATTTACTGTATCTGTTTCATACAGGAAACTAATTGCAGTCCATAACACTGAAGTGGTATTTTCAGTACTGTACAGTATACAATACTTAAATTTGAACATCAGGTACTGGATAGTAAACATGTACAGTATTAACTTCTATCATAAAACTCTTATGCATTTTCAGATGTGTAAATTTTAGACTACAGTATTCACAAATGTTTTTTCTCCATACAGGAATTATAGTTGGACAACATGCCAGTAACTATCAACAAAACGATGAGCAAGATAATCGCCAACATGAAAAAAGAAAATAAAACCATCAAATAGATCCATGCATGGCTCAAGGAAAGTGGCATTATAGTCACTTTAGAAACGGTGCGCTATCATGCATTCGAGAGAACAACGCCCAGATTTGTATTTCCTACAAAATGCACATGGTACGTACTGTACACTACTGTAATGTTTAAATGACTTGCTTTATACCATAAACAATTTTTTGGAAATAAAATAAAAACTTCATCAATTGTAACTGTGATTGTGCTGTTCATGAATTCATATTTTTCATACTGTATTGTACTGTAGGAGAGTGCAACAAATTGTGGAGGAACTAACTCGTGAGGATGATGAGCGTACTGCTTTGCAAATAAAACGAATTCTCCATTCCAAGTATGACCTGGACATATCGGCCACCAGCATCAGAAGGATGCGACGGAAAATGGGATGGACCTTTGGCGCAACAAGGTTAAATACTGAAAGCAGTATAAACCATACAGTAAATGCACTGTTAATAATCCCTTGATACGTGATATAACAATGCCATAAATCATTATACAGAGTGTGTGCTTTATACTATATACAGTATGTGTGTGTGTATATACTGTATATATTCTATCCCAAAAGAGATACCTACTGTATAGGCACTCAGAGACAGCAATGAAGCATTATTGTGATGATTACATACTGTATACTGTGTGTGTGTGTGTGTGTGTGTGTGTGTGTGTGTGTGTGTGTATGTACAGTATGTATATATATATTACTCTGTATGTACCTTAATGTACTGTATGTACAGTTTAATGTATACAGTAGGTATATAATACAGTATACTGCACATACAGTCTACTGTATATACAGTAATCTGTAAATCTGTAATTTCATAACTGTATCTGATTTCATTATTTTTGGCTCTTCACAGGATATCTCCAATGATAAGAGATGTGAATAAAGAAAAGAGAGTGGAACAGGCACGGCGATGGATTGAGAGTGGTGAAACATTTGATGATGTCATTTTCACAGATGAATCGTCTGTTGCCCTTGAGCGGTTCTCCAGAATGTCATTCAGGAAACGTAACCATATCTCTTTAAAACCACGCCCAAAGCATCCATTGAAAGTCCATGTATGGGGAGGCATATCACGATTAGGAGCTGGTCCCCTATTATTTTTCGAAGGTACAGTACTATACTTTATTCTGTGCCTGTGTTCTGTAAAAATACATGCTGTACTGTAGAGTACGTGTAACTGCACAATAAAAGGAGTTGCTTATTAATGAACAACATTTTTTGATTTCTGTAGGGATCATGGATAAGAAATTTTTCCAAGAAACAATAGTAGAGGAATGTATGGTGCCATTTGTGAATAAATATTACCCAACTCACCATAGGATATTCCAAGACAATGATCCTAAACACTCCGCCTCAGCCAAATTTATGGAAGAGAAAGGTATGAATTGGGAACGCACACCACCAGAGTGAGTATTCTTTCAACAGTGTACAAGTAAAATTTTGGATAGCACTCTAGTACTGTAAAAAAAAATTTTGTTTAATAAACAGTACAATATTGTATGTTTAATTTTCTCTATTTACTGTAATGTCATTAATTTTTTCTATACGCTTTTTTTTTAATTTTTATATAGATCACCAGACATGAACCCAATCGAATTAGTGTGGGCTCAATTGAAGAGGTACGTTAGGAGTGTTGCAAAGCCAACAACAAAACAGCAACTGGTGGATGGGATAAAGAAATTTTGGCTAGAAGTATTCACACCTGAACATTGTAATAATTATATAAATCACCTGTATAAAGTATTACCTGTTGTAGTCGAAAGAAATGGTCAAGCCACAAATATGTAGTTCTGTACTGTATTTTCTGTTTAAAATTTTAAATTGGTGCATTATTAAAAAAAATTATAAAATTGCCTTTGTCTGATTATTGCATAAACTAATGTAGAATATTATACAGTAGTAATGTTATTGATGTGTATGAACAGTTATTTTCAGTTTTATAAGTCCTGAATAAGAGTACTGTACATTTTGATCAGTGCAGTACATGGAATCGGATGTTGTAATACTTTTTTTTAACATTAATATTGATGTTTTTCCAATAAATATTCAATTTTACAGTATGGTACGGTACAGTACATGAGGGTACCTGTACAGTATGATACGTCATTATGGGGGAGAAATACTGTATCCACTAAATGTACAGTAAAATGTTTTTTTCTTATTACAAACACACAAATGCATCTCAGATGGAAATATGCTATACACAGCAGACAGCTTATGGTGACAGAACTTCCCTACTGTATCCCCACCCATAGTCGTGGTATATTTTAGATTGCCTAATGAGACACTCCTGCAGCATTGCCAATGATTCATGTAAAACCTGTGTGCAAACAGTATCTGTATTGAATGCAAAGTACAGTAAGAGTACAGTATACAGTATTATCAGAGCCAAACCTGACCAACATGATGCCCTAGGCTAGATTTTGGCTGATGCCCTCTTGCACAGATGCTACGTTGTTCCGCCTCTAACCCTGCACCCCTTTCCCAGCACCATCACCCATTTTGGCGCTCCTACCCCCTATAATCTAAATAAGAACAATGTGCACATTTAGTGCCAGCCCAAAACAGTGTACAGTATGTTCTTGCTGGGAAGGGGCATGGTAACACAATAATACCCGAAGATGAAATGACACAACACAGTACTGCAACTTTATTCACATTATATCATGCAGTGGTGTCTCTTATTCTCATGACATCATATCATAGTACCACATTACTCCTAACAGTAATGCCCCTTATTCACATTACACCCCACCACATTCATCTTTATTTACATTAGACCACAGGTTCTCAAACTCAGTCCTCAGGACCCCACACAGTGCAGGTTTTGCAGGTCTCACAGAATCACAAGTGAAAAAATTAGCTCCACCTACTGTATGGACCTTCTAAAATGTGTCAGTTAGTAATGAATACATCTGTGCACTTGCTGGTTTACCTGCAAAACATGCACTGTGTGGGGTCCTGAGGACCAAGTTTGAGAACCACTGCATTAGACCATGCAGTAGTGCCCTTTCCTTATGTTACACCAGAAAATATTGTAGTACACCTTATACACATACAGTACAGTAATGCCACACATTAGTAATGCATTTCATATTTAAATTTTCTGATTTAATTTCATAGAGCCGCAGTCACTCACAGAATATAGGCATGTACTGTAGCATCTCATTTTATTCAGCAGAAGCTGATTATTCCCGTTTGGCTAGTTTGCCGCCTCTGTACAGTATATTACAATAGAAAAAAGTTATAGTGTCAGTGAAAAAAGCACCTCATGACAGATACTGTACACAAGCTCATGTCTAAATACTGTATACTGTAAGCAGTGACATTAAGGGGTACAGTACTGTATATGCAATTGCGGTCGAATTCCGGCAGGAATACGGAAAAAATGGACACGGGATCCCCCATCTTTTTAGAACCAGCACCGGGCTCTGCGCCTGGTCCTGGTGCAAAAAATAAGGGGGACAAAAAAGCGTAGGGGTTCCCCATATTTTTTGAATCAGCACTGGGCTCCACTAGCTGGACAGATAATGAACAGCCGGGGGACACTTTTATACCGGTCCCTGCGGCCATGGAATTAAATACCCAACTAGTCACACCTGGCCGGGGTACCCTGGAGGAGTGGGGGCCCCTTAAATCAAGGGGACCCCCCCTCCAGCCACTCGATTATCTCTATCACCCCTGTGTATTGTAGCTAGGGGATTGTGACGCTCCTTCAGCATTGCCCCGTAGCCTGCAAAATCTGTGCTGTTATTTGCTCCATAGCTGAGTGCCTCCTAGGAGCTAGGAGTCACAGGCGGTAGCCATTTCAATTGAGTCTGCCCTGCTATAGAATTGTATGTGTACATTACCGTACGGTGCATAGAACCTTTACAGTAGAAACTCTCCTGCAGCTTTGGCCTGCTTTACTGTATGTACTGTAAAACTTGTGTTTTGTCAGTTTGCTATGCGACCGAGCCCGGTGTAACGTACTGTAATGTGCATAGACCTCGCTTATCTCTGTGTATTTTGGCTAGGGGATTGTGACGCTCCTTCAGCATCGCCCCGTAGCCTGCACAGCTTATGCCATTTCTCATTCCATACCCAACTGCTGCCTGCCACGAGGTGGGGGTTCAGGAGGTGGGGGTTCATGGGTAGTGGTCGTTTTGACAGTGTGCTATGCGATTGAGTCCGGTGTACCGTAATACTGTATGCAATCCTACAGTAGCTTATCCCTATCTCCCCTGTGTATTTTGGTTAGGGGATTGTGACGCTCCTTCAGCATTGCCCCATAACCTGCACAAGAGTTCAGGGGCGGCGGCCATTTTGCCAGTGTGCTACAGTATGTGATCGATTTCGGTGTACCATAATGTGCATACTGTGTATTTTAACTAGGGGATTGTGACGCTCCTTCAGCATTGCCCCATAGTCTGTACAATCTGGACTATTACTTGCTCCGTAGCCTAGGGCCTCTGTGGGGCAAGGAGTCATAGGTGGTAGCCATTTCTATTCAGTCTGCCCAGCTACAGAATTGTATGTGTACTGTACGGAGCATAGAACCTTAACCTGCATAGAACCTGCACATTATGGTACACCGGACTCGATCGCATAGAACCGCTCATGCAGCTTTGCCCTGGTTTATGTGAATAAAAAAAATAATAAAGTGTCTGAAAAAAACTAACATGCATTCGTACTTAAGGAATCGAACCCTGGACTCTGAGTATAGGAAGCGAAACACTTCACCACTTCGCCGCAGACAAATGTATAAATCCGTTGGTTTTGATTATGCTGTAATGGCTACGGGATTAGGACGATAACATACTGTACAAAATTCCTAATCTTGAGAGGCAATAGTGAACTTGTAACACACATCCATTTGCGACAGTGTACACTACTGGTTTTACAGTACTGTATGTTTTGTCTGCGGGACTTGGACGCTCACATACAGTATTCATAAAGTATTGTAGATGGATCATATACAGTACTGTATGCTGTACTATTTGCGTCGGTGTCGTATATACAGTACTGTATTAAATAATGCAGCGTAATGAGTATTTACTGTATGCAGCGTAATGAGACGCCTTAGTAAAGTAGTCCTTATTATGTATTTCAGTATTGTATTTTACGGGAGACCACACGCATGCGCAGTGGTGATTGTAAAAAGCGACATCTGGTGGCTGATCGCAGGTATTACACGTAAAGGTAACGCCAAACGTCAAATGTCTGTCTCCGTGCGATTAGATAGCCTCTCTGTGACTAGGCGCGCCTCGCTACGCCCCAGTACGCTGCGTATGGTCGAACGGGACAAACGCCGCAGCCACTCAAGATAAAGGTGGCTACATCTGTACTACTGCACTACTGTGATGTACAGTACAGTAACGTGAATAAGGTGCTCTACTGTGTGACACAACGTGAATCAAGGACAGTACTGTGACGTGAATAAACTGCACTACTGTGACATGACGTGAATAAGATGAATTCAGGTGAGTGCTGCATCATCTGTCATGAAATAAATTTATACTGTAATGAACAGTACTGAGATGGTTAAGGGTGGGAGGGCCACATGTTGATGTGTGTCATAATGTTTATAAGGGCAATGCTAATGTGTGTTACAATGTCTATAAAGGTAGTGTTCTGTCTAATACCCTGGACCTACTGTACTGTAGCGATACTGTAAGTGTACTGTATGTCACATTTAGAAATGTGCCTCTTAAGTTTTGAAGACAGTACAGTACACTATGCCCTCCTGAGTGATTAGGTGTAGGGTACTAGAATGAACAATTCCATTGATTGTGATGTCATAAAGATGCTGTCAATGTTGAATTTCATTGGCTGTACAGTATGCTGCCATTATACTGTATATATATTTTTACAGGGCTGGTAGCACGATGGCACAGGAGGCGGGACAGGCGCCGCCAAGCTGGTAAGTATTGTCAAATACAGTAGTGTACATAGTGATTTATATAGTCCCACTCCCCTGTCCTGACCAGCTCAGATAACTCACTGCAATCCGGATGGGAGGGAGGGTGGGACACTTCCTGTGAGATCTGGTTGCCCGTGATGTTAAGGATGTCTGTTTACAAAACTAAATGTAAATATTAAACACACAGTATAAATAACATTGTAGATATCTGAATACCCATGCTGTGCTTCACTACGGGATGAGGATGGTAAATTACAGTGATAGTTGTTTGTTAATTTACGTTTGCTGGCGATCTAGTATACTGTATACTTTAGACATACTGTATCTGACTTCTCTGATGCAAATTGTGTAGTGGCCGGACCCCTTTTTGGTCCCCTCGCACTTCCCACTATACATCTCTCAGTTTGTGGCTTCTTTCTGCCTCCAATTCCCATCCTCACATCATGTTGGCGCTCCTGTGAAATTATCTTTTTTTATAGTTTCTTATATAGCGCAGCACATTATTTATCTCCTGACATACTTTGTGCTGCAGGGAACCATGCTACTGTACTTCCAGTATATAACTCTCAGTGTGTGGGTTTGTTCTACCTGCATTCCCCAACTCACATCATGTCACTGTCCGTGTCACATGCATCCCTGTTATCACTGACATACTGTATCATGCATGTCCTGATATAGTCTGTGCTGCTGGCCCACCCCTAGGGGTGCTAGGGGTGTCTTATCCCCACAGTGTTTGTTCCCAGCCTGTAAGTCATACTGTATGTGTACCGAGTGTGTTGTAAATAGGTCCAGGCAGTGGGGAGTTATGCTGTCTGCTGACATATTCTGTGCTGCTGTCTCCCCCCTAGGGGTGCTAGGGATTTCAAATTGTATTAGTTGCGTCCGCTGTGTTTTAATACGCTTGTATGGCAAATTTTACGATCCTCACTTGTAAACTGTGGAATTGTATAGAAAGACAGGACAGACATTCGCTTTTATATACAGTAGTAGATAATTTATACACAGCTTCACTTACGGTACTGTTAAAAAAAAATTCACAGTACCACCGCCACCTGCCAGCTCACACCCACCACAGGCCCTGGCTGGTGATGAGGCGCCAGGCACCAGTGCAGCCGGTAAGCACACTACTCTCTGATTACTGCTTTGCTTCTCAGTGATATTGTGTAACGAGGATTCTGGTGCGACTGTCATCGTTACACTACTGTACATGTGTCCTGGATACTGTACAGTACATGTTACAAATTGACAGCTTCACTTACAGCATTGTTATTTTTTTTCCACAGTACCACCGCCACCTGCCTGCCAGCACCCACCACAGTCCCTGGCTAGTGATGAGGCGCCAGGCCCCATCTCATCCGGTAAGCACACTACTCTCTGATTTCTGGCTTGCTTCCCAATGGTATTGTGTACCGAAAATTCTGTTGCGACTTTCATGACTTGGGATCACGGCGGTCGGGATCCTGGTGCTGGATTCCACACACCCCTGAAAATGGCGGTGCTGATGTCTCGAATTGGGTGGGAGACCGGCTCCATGATCCCAACAGACAGGATCCTGATCGTAAGGACGCCGGATGCAATGAGTATACAGCCAGGGAAGGGAGTAGATTTAGGGTTATCCTGCGGCCATGGGTGGTTAGGTTTAGGCAACACCAGGGGGGACTTAGGGTTAAGCACCAAGTGGGAGGTTTAGGCTGCTTGAGGGTAGGTTTTTGGTTGGGGGGGGGGATATACTTAACAACCCCCTGTTGGGATTTTGCGATTTGGCATTCTTGCATTTCGGGATGCCATTGTCGGGATACTGAGCGCCGGCATACTGTATCTTATGATATTTTGATTTATTTTTATCCATTATTTACTGTACTTTATTTCATTGTACTGTACAGTAGCTTATGTTACAGTGTTATTTTTCAACAGCAGCACGTGCCCCACCCGCCCAGGAGCCTACCCCATATGCCCAGGAGCCGGAGATAGCGAGCTCCGGAAGTGGTAATCATTTTTTTTTGTTAGAGACACACTAGTTTCCTACAGTATTAATGTAATTTTTTTTTATTCTACAATACTTGTTATCTTTTACACACAGATCGCCTAATTATCGACACGGAGGCAGAAGAGGAGGAGATGGGGGAGCCTTCAGGCCAGCCTGGTAAGAATTGTAATCTACTGTACTGTACTCTACTGTACTGTATTGTACATTTTTTTTTATTAACAGTTTCTTACCGTATATAGTGCAGCATACAGTTTCTTACCGTATATAGTGCAGCATACAGTATTCCGTTGCGCTTTACAATTAGAATAACAGTCGTAGAACAAAACTGGGTAAAAACAGACAGACCTACAGTACAGTAGAGGTTGGAAGGCCCTGCTCGCAAGGTTACAATCTATATGTAAATAGGTGAGGTAGTGTGTTCTGTACAGAGAGTATGTAATTGGATAAGGAAGCATTGAAGGTTATGTGGGTGGGTCTGGAATATGATACAGTAGGCTTGTCTGAAGGGGTGAGTTTTCCAATTGTGTACCAATGGGTTGGGTTCGCATCACCAGTGGTCAGGATTCCAGCAGTCGAGTGACCGACAGCGGCATCCTGATTGCAGAAATCTCATCAAGTTGAGGTACGGTATCCAAACCCTCCTCCCCCTAACCCTCCATTCATACTCTGATTCCGGCCTCTTCATTCTGAATGCCGGGGTCCGGACAGCTGGTATTTTAGATGCAGGTACAGTACATCCCCTACCAATGGACGGTCATTCCACACTCCGGCTAAGAATATCTCTCTGCCTCTCTACTTCCTGTAGCACTCTACTACTGTAAAGTATTGGATAATACTTTAGTACAGTAGTATTGGAAATAACAATGTCAAATTTGACTTTTATTTTTTGGCTTATAATTATTTTTTTTATATTCAACACACATGTTGCTTACGTGGAGTCGGGGGAGGAGGAGGAAGAGCCACAGTAAAGTAAGTACAGTAGGATTTTCTTCAGCCCATTCTTAAAAGTATTGAGCGAGTCCACTTTTATTACTTTTCATGCAGGGAATTCCAAACATGTACAATATTACCCTCACTGTGAAGAACCCTTTTCGCCTATGTGTGCGAAATCGCCTCTCCTCCAATACGAGTGACTGTGCACGTGTCCTCTGTGTCGATCTTATCAAAAACAGTTCCTGTGTATTGTCCCCTTACTGTACTGTATATATTTGTAAAGGTTAATCATGTCCCCTATTAATCTCCTCTTTTCCAATGTAAACATGCCTAGCCTAGCAAGCCTTTCCTCGTATTCCAGCTTCTCAATCCACTTGATCACTTTGGTCGCCCGCCTCTAAACCTTTTCTAGTTCCACGATATCCATTTTGTAGTATGGTGCCCAAAATTGTGCATCTTACCCACCCTCCACTAGCCTAACCCTCCAATCATACTCTGAATCCAGACTCTGCATTCTGAATGTCGGTATCCCAACAGCCGGTATTTTAAAGACGGGTACAGTATAGTACAGTACTATACTGTACATCCCCTACCACTGGACATTCATTCTTTTCCTATTTTTCATTTTTGCTTTATAATATATATTTATATAATTTTTATTATATATTTGTTTTATATTCAACACAGACATTATTTGCATGGAGCCGGAGGAGGAGGAGACACAGTGTAGTAAGTACAGTAGTAATTTATCTCGCACATTCTAAAAAGTATTGACCAAGTCTGCCTTTACTACTCTGTTTCAGGCAGGGAATTCCAAACATGTACAGTATTGTCCTCACTGTGAAGAAGCCTTTTTCACCTCTGTGTGCGAAATCTCCTCTCCTCCAACCTGAGCAGATCTTATAAAAAACAGACCCTCCACAAGCTCCGTGTATTGTCCTCTTATATTTTTGTAAATTTTAATCATGTCCCCTCTTAATCTCCTCTTTTCCAATATAAACATGCCTAGCCTAGCAAGCCTTTCCTCATATTCCAGCTACTCAATCCACTTGATCCCTTTGGTAGCCCGCCTCTGAACCTTTTCCAGTTTCACAATATCCATTTTGTAGTATGGTGCCCAAAATTGTGCATACTACCCACACTCCACTAGCCTAACCCTCCAATCATACTCTGATTCCAGACTCTGCATTCTGAATGTCGGGATCCAGACAGCAGGTGTTTTCAATACAGGTACAGTACAGTACAGTACTGTATGTCCCCTACCACTGGACAGTCATTCTGCTCCTACTGTATTATGAATATCTCTCTGCCTCCTGTAGCATTGTACGACTGTAGACTACTGTGCAATTTTGTATAGTAGTACTGTAACTGTACTCTACTGTATTTTGTTTATATATTTTTAAATTTTTTCCACTCAGTACTTATTAACAGTGAGGAGGAGGAAGAGGAGGAGGAGGAGGAAGAGGAGGAGGAGAAGCCCTCTCCCCAACTTGATAAGTAAACTGCAGTATTGTACTGTACTGTACATTGTGTTAAACCAATTGGTTGGGTTTGCGTGACCAGCAGTCAAGATTCCAGCGGTCAGTGACCGACAGCGGCATCATGATTGCAGCAATCCTAACAGGGTGAGGTACGGTATCCTAAACCTCCTCCAATACCCCCTGATTCTGGCCTCGACATTCTCGTCTCTGTGTGCGAAATCTACTCTCCTCCAACCTGACTGAATTTTTGTTATACTGTATTCAACACAGAATACAAAAGTATATCTCATGGAATTTTTTTTTCACAGGCCCTACACTGTCACAGGCGGTGGTGGAGGAGGAGGAGGACCAGCACCCTCTGTCCCTTACCACACTGCACCCATCAAGTAAGTCCAGTCTGGTACATATTGCCTCTGTAGAGCCAGTTTGAGCAAGGAGAGATTGATTGGTTTGGGCCCCCACCAAAAAAAGAAGCAAAGTCATTTCAGCCACAGTCGTGTGGCAGACCCTGTCGCTGAAATGATGGGTTTGTTAAAGCGTGCATGTCCTGTTTATACCACATAAGGGTGGGTGGGAGGGACCAAGGACAATTCCATCTTGTACCTCTTTTTTTATTTATTTATCTTTGCATCATGTGATGTTTTGGGCAAATTTTTATAAGTGCCATCCTGTCTGCCACTGCAGTGCCACTCCTAGATGGGCCAGGTGTTTGTGCCGGCCACTTGGTTCTCTTAGCTTGGTCATCCAGCGACCTCGGTGCAAATTTATGACAAAAAATAATATTGTGAGGTGTGAGGTGTTCAGAATAGTCTGGAAATGAATGGAAATTATGGTTATTGAGGTTAATAATACTAAAGGATCAAAATTACCCCCAAATTCTATGATTTAAGCTGTTTTTGAGGGGTTTTTGAAAAAAAAAACACCAGAATCCAAAACACGCCCAAATCCAAAACCTAAACACAAAACCCGAAAAATTTCTAGTTTTAATAAAGTCCAGGAGGGAAACATTCTCCTAATAAAGATACTGCAAGCAATAGGACACGAGGACGTGCACTGAGACTGGAGGGGGGGGGGGGGGGTCAGGGGGAATTTTAAGAAAAATTACTTCACAGAAAGTGCAGTGGACAAGTGGAATAGCCTCCCATCAGAGGTGGTAGAGCCTAAAGCAGTAGAGCTACAGTATTTAAATATGCATGGAAGAGACATAAGGATATCCTTACAAAGAAATAAGGATCAAATAAGGTTTGATGTAAAAAATGGTAAAAAAAAGAGGGAGATTAGATGGGCAAAGTGGCTATTACAGTATTTGTCGTCAAATTATATGTTTCTGTATGTGCAACATTGTGTTGAAAATAGTACAGTAGTGTATTTTCCTGTAATGCACCTTTTTTTCTCATTAATGTTATTTTCACAGGCCATACACTGGAACAGGCCGTCGAGGAGGAGGAGGATGAAGATGAGGAGGCGCAATTTAGTGGTAAGAATTATTACTGACATTGATCAGATTCCAAAGTAGCACTTTTCATCAGTTTTTTCTGGCAAATGCGTAGAAATCGGATGAAAATTGCACAAATCGGAATAGTGGATGGGGGACTTTAGATGAGCGTTTTTGTTTGAACTTGTGATGTTGCCCATACAGTAGCAACCGATCACATTCCACATTAACATTTATCTAGCTACACTTACAGACGATACAGTAGGTAATATTTGATTGGTTGCTACTGTATGGACATCATATTTTTTGTTTTAATATATCTGTACTGGGTTTTTTTTTGGAGGGAAAAAAAAGCGTGAGGTGAAAAGCCAGACGGGTTAACTCAGGTGTGAGTAATCAGGAGGAGGAGGGGCTGACTAAAGCAGCTGGCTGAGCCTATATAAGCAGTGATTAGACTCTTTGGAGCTTGCTCTGTGTAAAGGCTTGTATTTTTTAAGTGCTGCTTGGATTTCTAAGTGTGAGTTGTAAACAGCAAAAAGGTGAGTTAGAATACAGAAAAAGGTGAGTTTTACAATACACAATCAGGAACACACATTTGCAGTACCATTAAACTTCTGGTGAGGCTGCAAGGGGCTGACCTTGTGAGTGAGAGGGTCTCTTACTTGGAGTAGCAGAGGGGCTGTGATTGTGCGTGTGTGAGGGGCATTTTTTTTTTTTTATTAGCAGGAGCTGGAAGCCGAGTGAAAAGGAGGTGCAGTGAGCTGGAACAACTGCAACTGCTAAGTGGAGTATAGGTGCCGCAGGAGAGAGTACTACGGCTGCATAAAAGTGAAGGACCAAGAACCGCACAAAGATAGATAAGTATAAGCCAGCTTAATTATTGTATAAGTGAGATTGCTTGTCTTCTACTTTTTATTTTTGCTGCTTTTTATTTGAGAGTAACAGGGAGTTAGACCTTACAAACAATATGGGAGGGGCTGTGATTGGGGACCTCACTCAGTGCATGTCGTGCAAGATGTATGCACACCTGGAGCTACCGGCCCAGTGTGATTACATCTGCACGAGGTGTGTGCGAACTGTTGCCCTGGAAGCCCAGGTAACTGATCTAGAGCAAACCGTTACGCTACTGAGGGAGATTCACAATCTCGAGCGTAGTTTAGACAGAACGGTGGAGGAGTTGCGGGAGGGGTCACTGGTAGAAGAGGATGATGATGATCAGGTAGCCAGTTGGGTCACAGTTAGAAGGAAGAAAAAGAGGGGGAGGCTCGACATCTCCGAACTATCAAACCCGAACAAATTTGCCCGATTGGATGAGGAATCGGAGGATGATAGTGAAGAAATGACGGTGCCGGAGGAGACTGCTCCCTCTAGCATCCAGAGGAGCGGTCCCTCTGGCGCGGTTGGGATAAAAGATAGAGAGGTACCTAGTCAGATGGTGGTGGTAGGGGATTCTATCATCAGGAAGGCAGATAGGGCAATCTGCTACCGGGACCGTGATCGCCGTACAGTCTGTTGTCTCCCGGGTACTCGGGTACGGCACATCGCGGACCGGGTAGATAGATTGTTGGGAGGGGCTGGGAAAGACCCGGCGGTCTTGGTGCATGTTGGCACCAATGACAAAGTTAGCGGAAGGTGGGATGTCCTTAAGAAAGACTATAGGGACTTAGGAAAGAAACTGAAGGCAAGGACATCTAAGGTAATATTCTCGGAATTATTAACCCCTGCCATGCGCTAGTCCAGGGAGGCAGAGGGAGATTAGGGAGGTAAATGTGTGGCTTAGGGATTGGTGCAGGAAAGAGGGGTTTGTGTTCCTGGAACACTGGGCGGACTTCTCAGTCAAGCGCCATCTCTTTTGTCATGACGGATTGCACCTGACTGAGGAGGGGGCAGCGGTGCTGGGGGGAAGGATGGTTAGAAGGTTGGAGGAGATTTTAAACTAGGAGCCTGGGGGGAGAGTTTAGCTAGAAACTACGGGTCATGCAGTGAGAATAGTGGGGATGGCGATAGTAAACGAAATGGGGGAGAAGTTGGGGGGAGGGTAAGAGCAGGCGGTAAGGTTACTAACATGGGTACTAAAAGAGATTTTACCAAAGCACTAACCAATGACGATTACAGGTCATCATTGCTACATAAGGTGAAAGATGTCCCTAACGCAAGGGAAAATACTTATCTTAGTTGTATGTATGTAAACGCCAGAAGCATTACTGGTAAAAAGGGTGAACTAGAAATACTTGCAGCAAGGAAACAGTATGATATTATAGGCATTACTGAAATTTGGTGGGATGAATCTCATGATTGGACAGTCAATCTAGAGGGCTATACACTGTTTAGGAGAGACAGACTAAATAAAAAGGGTGGAGGGGTGTGTCTTTACGTAAAGCCGTTTTTAAAACCTGATATGCGGGAAGATATTTAGTAGGGGACTGTAGACACTGTCGAGACATTATGGGTAGAAATTGCATGCGGGGAAAATAGAATAAAAAAGTTAGTATTGGGTGTATGCTATAGGCCGCCTGGTATCAACGCATCTGATGAGGAATTGTTACTAAAGCAAATTGAAAGAGCAGCAGGAGTAGGAGACATAGTAGTGATGGGAGATTTTAACTATCCAGAGATAAACTGGAAAAACGATTCATGTGATACTGCTAGGGGCAATATGTTTTTAAACACACTTAATGATAACTACTTAGTCCAACTAATTGAGGAACCAACTAGGTACAATGCAATCTTAGACCTGGTATTAACAAACAATGGGGATTTGGTATCAGGTTTTATAGTAGGGGAACCCATAGTAAACAGCGACCACAATATGGTCACATTCAATATCAGTTTCCATAAACAGCCCTATACTGGCTCAACTAGGACTCTAAACTTTAGCAAAGCAAATTTTGAAAAGATGAGAGTATTTTTAAGGGATATTGAATGGGAAGGTTTGTTTTTAGGAAAAAATACTACGGAGAAATGGGAGGTACTAAAATTCCTGCTAGCTAAAAATACACTCAAATTTATTCCTATGAGCAGCAAAAAAAGGAATAAAAATCATAAACCGATGTGGCTTAACAAAAAGATTAAGGAACTTATGGGCAAGAAAAGGCGAGCATTTAAAAAATACAAATCTGTCGGGGAAGCAGAGTCATTTCAGCACTATAAGGAATGTAACAAAATTTGCAAAAAGGAAATAAGAGCGGCTAAAGTAGAAACTGAAAAACTAGTAGCAAAGGAAAGCAAAGCGAATCCCAAAAAATTATTTAAATACATTAATAGAAAGAGATTAAAGAAGGAGAGTATAGGCCCTTTAAAAGACAAGTTGGGAGTCTTAAGCAAAAATGA
Source organism: Pseudophryne corroboree (assembly GCF_028390025.1). Taxonomy (NCBI): domain Eukaryota; kingdom Metazoa; phylum Chordata; class Amphibia; order Anura; family Myobatrachidae; genus Pseudophryne; species Pseudophryne corroboree. The sequence goes on from NC_086448.1 coordinate 660,231,461, forward strand.
TAATGACATAGCGGACACACTAAATGAGTTTTTTTCAACAGTATTCACTAGAGAGGACCCAATTCAGGGACTGACACACAATCTCAATAATGAGAATATCCCACTGATAGGTACTTATTTAAGCGAGGAAGTAGTCTGTGACTGATTAAAACATTTAAAGATTAATAAATCACCAGGGCCCGATGGTATTCACCCAAGGGTTCTAATGGAGCTTCACTCTGAACAGGCAATACTGCTATCTTTGATCTTTAAGGCTTCAGTTATATCAGGTATGGTTCCCAAAGACTGGCTTATAGCGGAAGTAGTGCCTATATTCAAAAAGGGAAGTAAAGTTGAACCAGGTAATTATAGACCAGTTAGTCTTACATCTATAATGGGGAAAGTATTGGAAGGTATTCTAAGAGATAGTATTCAGAAGTTCCTTGAAGTCAATAAGGTCATTAAAAGGAATCAACGTGGGTTTATGAAGGACAGATCCTGTCAAACCAACTTACTTGGCTTTTATGAAACAGTAAGCGCAAACCTAGATTAGGGTAAAGACGTGGATGTAATCTTTTTAGACTTTGCCAAAGCATTCGATACTGTACCACACATGAGACTTATCTACAAGCTACAAGAATCAGGGCTAGGAAGCACAATATGCACTTGGGTCAAAAACTGGTTAGATAATAGGGAGCAGCGCGTTGTGGTTAATGGATCTTTTTCAACTTGGACTGAAGTGCTAAGTGGTGTGCCGCAAGGCTCAGTATTAGGACCGCTATTGTTCAATATTTTCATTAACGACCTAACAGAAGGTCTAGAGAGCATGGTGTCAATTTTTGCAGATGATACCAAATTGTGTAAGGCTATAAATACAGAGGAGGATGCCGAGTCTCTTCAGAACGACTTAGTTAAATTAGAAGCATGGGCAGCCAAATGGAGAATACGCTTCAACACAGACAAGTGCAAGGTAATGCACTGTGGTAACAAAATCAAAAATTACACCTACCTACTAAATGGGGTAAAATTAGGGGATTCTGTACTGGAAAAGGACTAAGGTGTCCTCATAGATAGCAAGCTAAGCAGTAGTACCCAAAGTAGGACTGCAGCAAAGAAGGCTAATAAGATATTAGCATGCATAAAACGGGGTATTGATGCTAGGGACGAGAGTATTATACTCCCGTTATATAAATCACTAGTGAGGCCATACCTTGAATACTGTGTACAATTCTGGGCACCGTACTACAAAAAGGATATCCTGGAGCTAGAAAAGGTACAGAGGAGGGCGACCAAACTAATTAAGGGCATGGATACGATGGAATACAAGGAAAGGCTTGAAAAACTAGGCATGTTTACATTGGAAAAGCAGAGACTAAGAGGGGATATGATCAACATCTACAAATATATAAGGGGACAATACACAGAGCTTGCGCGGGACCTGTTTTTGGTTAGATCAACACAGAGGACTCGTGGACACTCGCTCAGGTTAGAGGAGAGGAGATTCCGCACAATACGGTGTAAAGGCTTTTTCACAGTAAGGACAATACGTGTTTGGAATTCCCTGCCCGAGGGAGTTGTAATGGCGGAATCTGTCAACACCTTTAAGAATGGGTTAGATAAATTCCTAATGAATAAGGATATCCAGGGGTATGGTGCATAGTCATGCATTATAGTTACTATAAATAGGGATAAAATGCAACGGCTGACAGCAGCATCAGTCAGAAATTTTAGTCAAATCATCATGCATAGGAGACCACAAATAGGTTGAACTCGATGGACAATTGTCTTTTTTCAACCTCAGATACTATCACCTGTTCTAAATAAAAATCCCATCTTACTAAATTTACCTCTCTCTCTCTCTCTCTCTCTCTCTCTCCTTGCCACTATCTCTCCATTCATCTCTCTCTCTAGCTACTGACAGTGATGAATTTCCCATTTGGCACGAGAGGCATGTACTGTACCTAGGAGCGGCATCTGTTTGGGGGCCGCAGTTGGATGCTTACAGTATGCTGATACTGTCATCCCAAAAATGACCACTATAGTAACTGCTAAATATTTTAAATGTACTGTACAATATGCCATCCTTACATGGAGTGTAAATAGGTAGCACATACAGTACAGTACTATACAGTATACATAATTCAAAACAAAAAAAAGATGCTACCATAGTCTAGTCATAATCACCGGCATACAGGCCACTCACAAATTTTCTGATGGTCTTGGTGGGGCCCCTTGGAATCACCATGCCTGTCACAAGCATTCCTTTTTTTACCCACCTGTCACCGGGCCTGGACACTAGTGTACTATTACTATACTTTTTACTGAATACTGTATCTTATAATATTCTTCTCTTTTACCCACAGACGACGTGCCAGAATACATTTTTGGTAAATATACTGTACAGTAGCAATAGTTGGTACTGTAATTACAGTATTTTTTTCTCCAACATTATTTTAAGTCAAACTGAGATGACTAACTGTATTTTATCTTTTTACAGTCCGTCGCCAACCAGTGGAGGAGACACCAGGTAATAGGAGAGAAATACATAATGCACTGTACTGTACTCTAACTTACTGTAACATGTATAACACTGAGCTGATCATCTCTGACATAACCTTACAGTACATACTGTACATTCTCTCCTTTTTCACCCTCTTCACTGCACAAATGCATGCTGCGTTTCCTGACTACTGATTTCTTCCTTAAACTGCCACCTCCAATATTTTGCAGAAGCTGCTCTCTACAGTACTGTATCTCTGGAATTCTCCAAGTCTAAAGTACTGTACAGTATATTAAACTTGTTTGCAAGACAGGCTCTCAATGCCCACTTCTTCATCACACCCAGCCATCTTTCATCCTACCCCTCTCTTCCATACTGACAGTCTATACATTTCTGTCTTTCTGCTCATTGCAGTTAAATGCCAGCTGTCGGGTTAACAGTGACAATACCGATAGGCGTAATCCCTACGCTACATATGTTCCCACTTGTGGGTGTCCACGACACCCATAGAGTGAGAATAGATCCTGTGTGGAGTTATGCGAGTCACAAGTCTGCTGCATGGTGAGAGCAACAAGGCTGCAAGGAGACTTGGAGCACTCATCCCTCTGCCGGCGTTCTGGCAGGAGGGATGCAGCTGTTGGTACAGTATATACTGTAAACTGTATATACTGGTGATTAACATGATATGCAGCATGCCTACAGTATATTCTGTGTGTGACTGCGTCTCTATCTGCATACAAAATGCATGACTAATGTGCAGTATTATGTGTATAAGGGGTACTACAGTACTTTGTTGTGTAACATATACTGTAGTAAGTGCACTACTGTGTGGTCTAATGTGAACAAAGAGCAATATGATGTGATGCAATGTGAATAAGTGGGAATACTTTGAGGAGTAATGTGGTACTATCATATGATGTAATGAGAATAAGAGACACTATTGCATGATATAATGTGAATAAAGTTGCAGTACTGTGTGGCGTAATTTCAACTTGGGGAATTACTGTGTGGCCATGCCCCTTCCCAGCAAGAACATGCACCGTTTTGGGATGCACACCGAATGTGCACACTGTTCCTATTTTAAACATACAGTAGGTTGGAGGAGCACCAAAATAAGGACTGCTATGGTTGAGGGGTGATGGTGCTGGGAAAGGGGTACAGGCTCAGAGGCGGAAATAGCGTCTGTGCAAGGGGGCACCATCCAAAAACTTGTCTAGGGAATCATATTGGTTATGGCTGGCTCTGAGTACAGTCCACTATTATTGATAGTACTCCCTACAACACCACCTACAGTACTGTAACCCTCTTTTTTTGCCACACTGAAGCTGTCATGAAATGTCATGACTGCTAATACATAAATGTCTACAGTATTTGTACTGTGGTGTTTTATTCCTTTGACAATTTGTTTATGACCTGTTGAAGCTAAACTCTTGTACATTACTTTATATTTTGAATACCAGCAATACAGTATAATACTGTACCTACAGTATACAGTAGTAATTGTATAGTATTGGAATGTGACTAATGTTTTCTTTTCTCCAATATAGTGCCAATGATTTATGGGGGCCCTAGACAGGAGCAAGAACGGTGGGCTGGCCCAGAAGCGGGCAGGCAGCAGCCCACTTATACAAGAGGTAAACTAAAGCAATGTTTAAATTACCTCGACAGCATACAGTAGTGTTCGATTTACTGTACTGACAATACAGTACTGTACATTGTAAATAACAAGATTGTCTAATATAGAGTAAAGTACTGTATTGCCATTACTACACTGTAAAGTATTCAGTATTTGTGTTGTAATACTGTCCTTTTTTCCCACAGAACAGTTGCAGCGTGCTCTACAGCCACTGCGGGTGGTGGTCCACCTTTTAGTGGACCAGTTTTTTTATTTTTTATTAAGGTTAATTTTATTTTATTTTTGTTTAATAAATATTTTTGTTATACTGTATTGTACTCCATTGTATAGTATCTTTTTCTACTGTATAAGATAGGCATACTGTACACCATACAATTATCTGGCAGATAATCTGCCAGATCTGGCTGTTTGGAATGAAATTCTGGTAATGGATGAGAGCAAATAACAATCATCCATTACCAGAATTTCATTCCAAACAGCCAATCAATCAATGTACAGGCAGCAGTTGATTGATACTGTATGCACACTTCTCCGTCTTCTTACTGTTTCATACTGTACATCTACCCCAAGTGTGCTTTACAAGGAATGCAGAAAGATGCATCAAGGGACATGGCAGCAGTACAATGCAAGGGACTAGGACACTATCTCACAGTAGATTGAGCATACTGTACATTGTAGCAATAGCATACAGTAAGTGTGACATGTACAGTATAATACAGTGGGTGGCATGTACTGTATCACTGGGAAACTGATTAGGATCAACTGGTAATGTACAGTACCAATGGTGACCTACTGTACTGTATATACAAAGTTGTATGTACTACAAAGTTCTAGTACAGTAACAGTATGACCCTGCCTGGATGAAGCCATCAGAAGCCATAGACTCATGCCCAGTAACAGGGGGATAAAATGGGGGACACTTCTACCATGCCCTGAAATGCCCAAGTATTCTGCCCCTCAGCAAGCTTGTGCATACAGTACAACCCCTTCTCTTGAGTAACAGTGCTCCACAGGCCGCCACAGACACCAGTGAAACAAAATGCCTAACCAAGTTGTTTTACATACAGTATACCACTCTTAATTGAATTCCCATTATACCATTATACAGTAGTACTAATTTATACAGTACAGTATATGAGGAAGTTGGGAATACAAAAATTGGAAACCACGTCATGTTTATTTGAAGAAACACTATTTCCGGACAAAATCAGTAGGAACATGTAATATCACACATATTGTAATAAGAAAGCCAATATCACACATACTGTACGGTACTTTAATCAAAAGGTAACAGCACAAATACAGTAACAATATCAACTAACATTTTTTTTTTTTGGTGGGGGGGGGTGCAGGGTAATTTTTTTGTTTTTTTGTATTTTTCATTTTTGTTTTTTGATTTTTTAACACGGTCGCATACGGACACCAGAATGGAGAACGGAAACAGACAACAGCAGCCCCTGGATGGACACAGCACAATGGACTCAGACGCTTGGGGATTGAAACACTTTATTTACAGCATGGACGTGGGACAAAATCAGTAGGAACATGTAACATCACACATATTGTAATAAGAAAGCCAACATCACACATACTGTACGGTACTTTAATCAAAAGGTAACAGCACAAATACAGTAACAATATTAACTTTAACATTTTTTTATATTTTTTTAGTGGTGGGGGGTGCGGGGTAATGGTTTTTGTACTTTATTTTTTTTTTGTAATTATTTTTAGGTTTTGCTTTTTTGTATTATTTTTAGTTTTTGTCTTTTAACACGGTCGCATACGGACACCAGAACAGAGGACGGACAACAGCAGCCCCTGCATGGAAACACAGCACAAGGCTCCAGATGGACACAGCACAATGGACTCTGCTGCTACTGGATAGATACAGCAGCACCAAAAAAATCAACTGGTGCCAGGGGAATAAAAGGGGCAACTTGTACCAGGCCCTTACATTACCAGGGCCAGACACTCCCATCAGGAATGTGGTGAGCCAAGTTCATGCACTCCCCTTTGAGTAACCGTGCTGCTCCAAGTGGATTCAGCACAGTGCATGCAGGCCCAGAAAATTTACAGGTCATACAGGTACAGTGCCACAATTTTTTAGCTCCAGCTGTGTCAAGCTGATGTGCTGAAGCTAGGAGGATCGTTAGGTAATGATCTGGTTTCATCAAAGTTTATCTTTCAAGGCATTTTCCTCTTCATTCTCAGCACAGCATTTATGGTATCCCTTATCTTCCTCTTTTCTGGAGCACCAATCCTCACGCGGCGTTCACACCTAGCCATGATGTCACGTGCCAGATTTTTGGGCAGCGGAAATTTGCCCTTGGCAAAATCAAAGTTCACATGATTGGCCCACGTCAAGTATTTGTCGTATTGTACATGGTACTGGAACAGAGAGTGTGCATATTTTTGAATATGTCCATTTGAAGCTCTGTACAGATGGTCGTCCAGGGCAGTGGAGATGACAGCCAGGGGAATATCGGTCAGAGCGCCTCCGAATGTATTGAGAAGTGGCCTGTGAGCAGGTGTGCTGGTCATCATTGGTGTTCCTGGCAACAGCACACTTGAATCCAGGCCTCTGCAGTCGTCCAGGCCACTGCGGACGTCCAGGCCGCTGCGGTCGTCCAGGCCGCTGCGGTTGTCCAGGCCTCTGCAGTCGTCCAGGCCTCTGCAGTCGTCCAGGCCGCTGACTTCGTCTAGACCTCTGTGGTTGTCCAGGCCGCTGACTTCGTCCAGGCCGCTGACTTCGTCCAGGCCGCTGACTTGAACTCCTTGGTGTTGGGTTGTCATTATGGTGCGGCCAACTCCAACTTGCCATTCTTCCCTTGTTTGTTCGATGACTTTCTTCATGGCTTCTACCATCTGTTCCTTTATGCCTTCTTTAAGGCCAGCCACATCTGTCTGCAGCTGATTGACCTGTACCCCAAGGTTACTTACCTGTCCACCAAGTTCTGCCTCCATATTGGTCACCTTGCTGAGTAGCTGCTTTACTAAAACAGCACAGGTACACTGGCAGTCCTGCACTTTGGTGTTCACATCTGTGAAATCTAACCTTCTTTGTGGTGAATGTGCCATGTCTTCTTGTCCAGGGGTGGCTACATGGTCCAAAAAAGAAGCTTCCTGATGCAGCGTGTTTATCGCGTCCTCTAGCACCGGTATTTCCAGATTCATTGGCTGAACACCGTGATCTGCAAGAGATGGAACAATGACATCATTTGGAAAACCACATATCTGCCCCAAACTATTATTTTTTGCCTTGGCATTTTTTCATGGTTTCACCACATTTTCTTTCTGAGCCACCTTGGCAGTTTTCTTCTTCTTTTGTGGGACTAATGCAGTACGTTTCTGTGCCACTGATGGGTGGGTTTTGGCACTCCCATAAAATCTGGTAGTCTGCATTCTTTGTCTTTTGTCTAAAAATATTAAAACCACAATAAGAAAACATGTAAAGCACAATATGATAAAAATAGCAAACAACTTTACATTTTCAAATAAAGTGCACAACAGTAAAGTGCAGATACAGTATTATACTTTTTTCCCTGTGCCTCCCAACATGATCCTCTCCAGGAGGGACAGAATGCTCTGTTACGGACTTCAGTTTAAATGTACAGTATGATTGCCATCACCTGTGCGAACAACTATACTGTACAGTAGTTACTGTATTTGATAAGATAGGTGTTTCACCACAAGTGATAGCAATCATACAGTACTGCACATTAAAATACTGTAGCAGTCCAAGAACCAGAGCATGCAGACCGTCTTTGAGAGTCATTTTGGGAGGCACATTCATAAGTTTTGCAGGCTGCAGGAGCGTCACAATCCCCTAACTAACATGCACAGGGGCGATAGGGATGAGCGAGGTCTAAGCATATTACGGTACACCGGACTCGATCGCATAGCAAACTAAACTGACAAAATGGCCCCCGACCGTGAGCCCCCACCACGTGGCAGGCAGCGCTCGGATATGGAGTGAGAGATGGCATAAGTTTTGCAGGCTACGGGGCAATGCTGAAGGAGCGTCACAATCCCCTAACTAACATGCACAGGGGCGATAGGGCTGAGCGAGGTCTAAGCATATTACGGTACACCGGACACAATCGCATAGCAAACTAAACTGACAAAATGACCGCCGATCGTGAGCCCCCACCACATGGCAGGCAGCGCTCGGATATGGATTGAGAGATGGCATAAGTTTTGCAGGCTATGGGGCAATGCTGAAGGAGCGTCACAATCCCCTAACTAACATACACAGGGGCGATAGGGATGAGCGAGGTCTAAGCATATTACGGTACACCGGACACGATCGCATAGCAAACTAAACGGACAAAATGGCCGCCGACCATGAGCCCCCACCACATGGCAGGCAGCGCTCGGATATGGAGTGAGAGATGGCATAAGTTTTGCAGGCTACGGGGCAATGCTGAAGGAGCATCACAATCCCCTAACTAACATACACAGGGGCGATTGGGGTGAGCGAGGTCTAAGCATATTACGGTACACCGGACACGATTGCATAGCAAACTAAACTGACAAAATACACAGGGACATTACAGTAAGGATATTCATGTAAGTATATAAATAATTGTAAACAGTAAATGAAAGAATTACCGATCAAATACTGTATGAAGAAACTGTGTCAATGAGCTGGAACACGTGAGGCTAGCAGAAGTTTTCAACTGCAGAAACAGAGAGCAAATTATCAGGAGATTTCTCAAAGGTCGGAGACTATCCACACAGCAAGTCTGATTACGAGGAAACAGCTTTGCCAAGTGGGTAGCGGGCAGTGACTGAGACGCTCTTTTATTCAGATTCAAACAAAGGGAATTCTTCCCGCTGAAAGCATGCTTTGTGATTGGTGTAAGGATGAATGCGCCTATACTGGCACCAATCACAGAGCATACTTTCACAGGGCCCATGCACTTCCAAGGAGGGTTATTTACTGTATCTGTTTTATACAGGAAACTAATTGCAGTCCATAACACTGATGTGGTATTTTCAGTACTGTACAGTATACAGTACTAAAATTTGAACATCAGGTACTATATAGTAAACATGTGCAGTATTAACTTTTATCATAAAACTCTTACAAATTTTCAGATGAGTAAATTTTAGACTACAGTATTCACAAATGTTTTTTCTCCATACAGGAATTACAGTTGGACAACATGCCAGTAACTATCAACAAAACTATGAGCAAGATAATCGCCAACATGAAAAAAGAAAATAAAACCATCAAAGAGATCCATGCATGGCTCAAGGAAAGTGGCATTATAGTCACTTTAGAAACGGTGCGCTATCATGCTTTCGAGAGAACAACGCCCAGATTTGTATTTCCTACAAAATGCACATGGTACATACTGTTCAGTACTGTAATGTTTAAATGACTTGCTGTATACAATAGACAATTTTTTTTTGGGGAAAAAAAAACTTCATCTAACTGTGATTGTGCTGTTCATTAAATCATATTTTTCATACTGTATTGTACTGTAGGAGAGTGCAACAATTTGTGGAGGAACTAACTCGTGAGGATGATGAGCGTACTGCTTTGCAAATAAAACAAATTCTCCATTCCAAGTATGACCTGGACATATCAGCCACCAGCGTCAGAAGGATGCGACGGAAAATGGGATGGACCTTTGGCGCAACAAGGTAAAATACTGAAAGCAGTATAAACCATACAGTAAATGCATACTTATTCACTGTTAATAATCCCTTGATAAGTGATATAACAATGCCATAAATCATTTTACAGAGTGTGTACTTTATACTATATACAGTATGTGTGTGTGTGTGTGTGTGTGTGTGTGTATGTGTATATATATATATATATATATATATATATATAATCTATCCCAAAAGACATACCTACTGTATAGGCACTCAGAGACAGCAATGAATCATTGCCGGCTTATTGTGATGATTACATACTGTATACTGTGTTTGTGTGTATGTGTGTGTATATACAGTGTGTATATATATATATATATATATATATATATATAAAACTCTGTGTATACTGTAATGTGTATACAGTTTAATGTATACAGTAGGTATATAATACAGTATACTGCACATACAGTCTACTGTATATACAGTAATCTCTTTCATTACTGTATCTGATTAATTATTTTTGGCTCTTCACAGAATATCTCCCATGATAAGAGATGTGAATAAAGAAAAGAGAGTGAAACAGGCACGGCGATGGATTGAGAGTGGTGAAACATTTCATGATGTCATTTTCACAGATGAATCGTCTGTTGCCCTTGAGCGGTTCTCCAGAATGTCATTCCGGAAACGTAACCATATCTCATTAAAACCACGCCCAAAGCATCCATTGAAAGTCCATGTATGGGGAGGCATAACACGATTAGGAGCTGGTCCCCTATTATTTTTTGAAGGTACAGTACTATACTTTATTCTGTGCCTGTGTTCTGTAAAAATACATGCTGTACTGTAGAGTACATGTAACTGCACAATAAAATGAGTTGCTTATTAATGAACAATTTTTTTTTATTTCTATAGGGATCATGGATAAGAAATTTTTCCAAGAAACAATAGTAGAGGGATGTATGGTGCCATTTGTGAATAAATATTACCCAACTCACCATAGTATATTCCAAGACAATGATCTTAAACACTCCGCCTCAGCCAAATTTATGGAAGAGAAAGGTATGAATTGGGAACGCACACCACCAGAGTGAGTATTCTTTCAACAGTGTACAAGTAAAATTTGGGATAGCACTCTAGTACTGTAAATGTATTTTTTGGTTTAATAAACAGTACAATACCGTATGTTTAATTTTCTCTATTTAATGTCATTAATTGACTAACTTTTTTTCTATACTCTTTTTTTTTTTTTATAGATCACCAGACATGAATCCAATTGAATTAGTGTGGGCTCAATTGAAGAGGTACATTAGGAGTGTTGCGAAGCCAACAACAAAACAGCAGCTGTTGGATGGGATAAAGATATTCTGGCTAGAAGTACTCACACCTGAACATTGTAATAATTATATAAATCACCTGTACAAAGTATTACCTGTTATAGTCGAAAGAAATGGTCAAGCCACAAATATGTAGTTCTGTACTGTATTTTCTGTTTAAAATTTTAAATTGGTGCATTATTAAAAATGTTTATAAAATTGCCTTTGTCTGATTATTGCATAAACTAATGTAGAATATTATACAGTAGTAATGTTATTGATGTGTATGAACAGTTATTTTCTGTTTTATAAGTCCTGAATAAGAGTACTGTACATTTTGATCAGTACAGTGCATGCAATCGGATGTTGTAACAAATACTTTTTTTTACATTAATATTGATGCTTTTCCAATAAATATTCCATTATACAGTATGGTACAGTACATGGGGGTAACTGTACAGTATGATGTGCCGTTATGGGGGAGAAATACTGTATCCACTAAATGTACAGTTAAATGTTTTTTTCTTATTACAAACACACAAATGCATCCCAGATGGAAATCTGCTATACACAGCAGACAGCTTATGGTGACAGAACTTACCTACTGTATCCCCACCCATAGTCGTGGTATATTTTAGATTGCCTAATGAGACACTCCTGCAGCATTGCCAATGATTCATGGAAAACCTGTGTGCAAACAGTATCTCTATTGAATGCAAAGTACAGTAAGAGTACAGTATACAGTATTATCAGAGCCATACCTGACCAACATGATGCCCTAGACTAGATTTTGGCTGATGCCCTCTTGCACAGATGCTAGTTCCGCCTCTAACCCTGCACCCCTTTCCCAGCACCATCACCCATTTTGGCGCTCCTATCCCCTATCATTTAAATAAGAACAATGTGCACATTTAGTGCCAGCCCAAAACAGTGCATGTTCTTGCTGGGTAGGGGCATGGTAACACAATAATACCCCAAGATGAAATGACACAACACAGTACTGCAACTTTATTCACATTATATCATGCAGTAGTGTCTCTTATTCTCGTTACATCATATGATAGTACCACATTACTCCTAACAGTATTGCCCCTTATTCACATTACACCCCACCACATTGATCTTTATTTACATTAGACGACAGGTTCTCAAACTCAGTCCTCAGGACCCCACACAGTGCATGTTTTGCAGGTCTCACAGAATCACAAGTGAAATAATTAGCTCCACCTACTGTATGGACCTTTTAAAATGTGTCAGTGAGTAATTAATACACCTGTGAACTTGCTGGTTTACCTGCAAAACATGCACTGTGTGGGGTCCTGAGGACCGAGTTTGAGAACCACTGCATTAGACCATGCAGTAGTGCCCTTTCCTTATGTAACACCAGAAAATATTGTAGTACACCTTATACACATAATGCCGCACATTAGTAATGCATTTCATATTTACATTTTCAGATTTCATTTCATAGAGCCGCAGTCACACACAGAATATAGGCATGTACTTTAGCATCTCATTTTATTCAGCAGAAGCTGATTATTCCCGTTTGGCTAGTTTACCGCCTCTGTATATTACAATAGAAAAAAATAATAGTGTCAGTGAAAAAAAAACACCTCATGACAGATACTGTACACAATATCATGTCTAAATATACTGTAAGCAGTGATATTAAGCCTTAATGGCTAGGGGACTTGGCCGCTGACTTACTGTACTTTACCACATCCCTGACTTTCATGAACCACACTGTTGCTTAAGCTCCTTGTTTTGGGTCTGTATACTGTACATTATACAGCATTTATTATTTGATCATTCTACGGGACCTCATTGCCTCTGTGTACTGTTATTTTAGTGAGGGGATTGTGATGCTCCTTCAGCATTGCCCCGTAGCCTGCAAGACTTCTGCTATCTCTCACTCGATCTCCGAGCGCTGCCTGCCACATGGTGGGGGTTCAGGGGCGACGGCCATTTTGACAGTGTGCTATGCGATCGAGTGTTAGCGAGGGGATTGTGACGCACCTTCAGCACTGCCCCGTTGTCCGCAAAATCTATGTCGTCACTCGCTACATAGCTGAGGGCCTCCATGGGGCAAGGAGTCACAGGTGGTAGCCATTTCGATTGAGTCTGCCCTGCTACAGAATTGTATGTGTACCGTATGGTGCATAGAACCTTAACAGTACATCCGCTCCTGCAGCTTTACCCTGGTTTATGTGAATAAAAAATTATAAAGTGTCTGGAAAAAACTAACATGCGTTCATACTGTACAGTACTTTAGGAATCGAACACGGGACTCTGAGTATAGGAAGCGGAACACTTCACCACTTCACCGCAGACAGATGAATAAATCCATTAGTTTTGATTAAGCCATAATGGCTATGGGATTAGGATGCTAACATACTGTACAATATTCCTAATATCATTAGGCAATAATGAACTTCTAACACGTCCATTTGCGTCAGTGTACACTACTGGGTTTATGTTGCTTTGTCTGCGGGATTCAGCGTAACGAGACGCACTAGTAAAGTAGTCCTTACTATACAGTATACAGTATTTCAGTATTGTATTTTACGGGAGCCCACACGCATGTGTAGTGGGGATTGTAAAAAGCAACATCTGGTGGATGATCGCAGGTATTACACATAAACGTAACGCCAAACATCTGTCTCCATGCGATTAGATAGCCTCTCTGTGACTAGGCGCGCCTCCCTATGCTCCAGTACGCTGCGTATGCTCGATCGGGACAAACGCCTCAGCCACTCAAGATAAAGGTGGCTACATCTGTAATATGCATCCTAATTTTTTCATGTCACTCACCATCACTCTGCTAACCATATATGCATCTTTTAGTTCTACTGTATTGCAAGTGCAGGTCTCCGGAAAAATAATACGATGACTAGACAATGCACACATTATAAATATGCCAGTGGCTGTATGATATGGTCACACAGTGATGTTGACCTGGGGTCAGAAGGATGGGAAAGTGAAGAAAGAGAAAATATGTGAGAATATTTGTGGACTCTACAGTGGGGATGTAATTGGATAGGAAAGGTTATGAAGGTTATGTGGGCAGTTTCTGCAATTTGAAAGGCTTGCCTGAAGAGATGAGTTTTCATGGAACGCATGAAGGAGACTAGAAGAAAGTCTTATTGTGCCACAGAGTGGTTGCAGCCCAAAGAAAGTCATGCAATCATGAATGGGAGTGAATAATGAGTGTGGGTGAGAAATGTAGATCTTGTGAAGAGTGAAGAGGTCAGGTTGGGATATTTTTTGAGATAAGCAAAGAGATGTACATTGGTGTAGTTTGGTTAATGGTCTTCTGTGTGAGTAAAAGTATTTTATATTGAATACAGTAGACTACATGTAACCAATCGAGGGACTGACTATGAACATCTACAGTAGCAAGTAAGATTAGCCTTGCAGCTGCACTCAGAATGGATTGTAGTGGTGAGAGTCTGTTTTTGGTAAAACCAGTAAGAAAAATCAATACGAGAGATGATGAGTGCATGGATTACATTTTTTGCAGTGTCTTATGTAAGGTATAGTCATATTTTGGATATGTTTTTTAGATGCACGTAGCACTATTTAGAGACAGATCGAATGTGAGGCACAAAGGACAATGCAGAGTTGAGGATGACACCTAGGCAGTGAGCTTGTGGGGTAGGATTGATTGTTGAGTTCTCAACAGTGATAGAGATATTGGGTTGGTAACTACTACTGGTCAGTGGAATATAATTAATTCTATTTTGGAAATATTAAGTTTGGGGTGGCGAGATGACATCCAAGATGAAACAGCAGAAAGACATTCAGTGACATGGAACAATACAGATGGTGATAAATTTGGCAAAAATATGTAGATTTCAGTATCATCTGTGTACAGATGATGCTGAAATCCAAAAGAGCTGATTAGTTTGTCAAGAGATGTGGTATAGATTGTGAAATGCAGAGAACCCAAGACTAAGCCTTGCGGTACTCCAACTGACAGAGGTCGTAAAGTGGAGATGGATTCAGATTTCTTAAAAACTTTAGCAAATTTACACAGTTATCATCAAAAAGGATTCTACAACATTAATGAAAATGTTAATCCTTTTGTTAATACCTGAATTTGCTTGTTATTAAATCACTTGTTTAAAAATAGAATTAAAAATCAATTTCTGGCCATTGGATCCTTCTTATCTATGTTTTGAAGTTTTATTTAATCAAGAATATCTATCTATCTATCTATCTATCTATCTATCTATCTATCTATCTATCTATCTATCTATCTATCTATCTATCTATCTATCTTTGTTACAGTACCCCCTGTTTGTGGTCTGTCTCAACCAGCACTGAACTTTCAAAGATAAACTCATGAAACAAAGACTTGGGCCAACAGTTCCTTTCCCTTTCCAATCTGAGTATAACAACTCAACTTATCTGCGGAGTATGCATGTGTTGGATAGCCTGTGTCTTGGCAGGATTCGGCTTTCCACTTTTCTAAGTGACTCTAAAATGAAATTTATCATGGTTAAGCTGTATGTTGATTTTCCAGATTCTTTTGAGGACCTTACAGATGTGCATGTTGTGTTTTTCCATGGTGTCCCCCCAAATGAGGATGTCATCCACAAAGATCTCACAAGATCAAAGATCTCCTTCAAAGAAATGCTCCATGCAGCATTAGAATGGTTCACTGCCAGTGCATATGCTGTAAGGCATTCAAAAGGTGTACCTGGCCACAGGCAGGGCCGGATTAACAATGGGGCGGGTGGAGCTGCAGCTCCAGGCCCCCCATGAAAATAGGCCCAGACGATGCTATTAAACATTGCTGACAAGAAAAAAAAATATTTTTCTGTCATCAGTGGCCGTCTGAAGCCCTGGCCACCCCTCTCCTAGCAGCCTTCACCCCACTCCGTGCCCACATACACTATAGCGGCACCGGCATATATGTTTTACATGCACTGCAGCCAGCATAGTAGTGCACTCCCTGTGCCTTTTTGCCAGAACCAGTGCTAAGAGCAGAGGGCAGAGGCTGGCTGTGGGCGGATCAAAACAGGAGGAGGCAGTCTAGCCCCTCCCTGCCACTTACATTTCCTCAGTCAGTGTCCTTTTACCGCCTCCTCGCTGAAGCTGCTGTTGCCGGGGCTCACCGTCACGATCTAGGGACCGGCCCCGGCGGGAAAACTGCAGGGAGATCCGCTGTTGCCGCCGCCACCGCCGCCAATGACAGCAGCTACCTGC
Source organism: Pseudophryne corroboree (assembly GCF_028390025.1). NCBI lineage: Eukaryota > Metazoa > Chordata > Amphibia > Anura > Myobatrachidae > Pseudophryne > Pseudophryne corroboree. The sequence continues at coordinate 660,247,713 of NC_086448.1, forward strand.
AACCGCAGAAGGTCACCTGTACGGGGTGAGGTAGGAAGGAGACACTGCTAGCTGTACGGGGTGAGATAGGAAGGAGGCACTGATGGCTGTACGGCGTGAGGGAGGAAGGAGGCACTGCTGACTGTATGGGGGATGGAGAACAGAGGTACACAGTGCCACCTGTACGTGGGGTGGGGTTGGGGACAGGAGGTTCACCTGATGCCTGTACTGAAGGGGGGGGGGGGGAGGGTAAGGCATTCCTTTCTCAGCCCTCTCTCACACACTTCTCGTGTCTCTCGTCTTCCCCTTTTCTGTGTGTGCCAATCTCTGCCCCCCCTCTCCCTGTCTGTCTCCCTCCTTCTCTTTGTCACCCCTTCTCTCTCTCTCTGTCTCCCCCTTTTTCATCTCTCTCTCTCCCCCCTTCTCTCTCTGTATCCCTCCTCTCGCTCTGTCTCCCCCTTCACTCACTCTCTCTCTATGCCTCACCCCTTCTGCCCCTCCCTCTCTCTCCCTCTCTATGCCTCACCCCTTCTGCCCCTCCCTCTCTCTCCCTCTCTATGCCTCTCCCCTTCTGCCCCTCCCTCTCTCTCTCTCTCCCACCCACCCTTCTCTCTCTCCCTCTCTCTCTCCCTTCTCTCTCTCTCCCTCTCTCTCTCTCTCCCTTCTCTCTCTCTCTCTCTCTCTCCCTCTCTCTCCCTTCTATCTTACTGTGTCTCCCTTCTCACTTTCTGTTTCCAATCTTCTCTCTCTCTCTCCCTCCATTTCCCCCTTTCCCTCATCTCTCTCTATCTCCCCCCTTCTTTCTCTCTCTGTCTCCTTCCTTATCTCTTTCTCCCCCTTCCCTCCTTCTCTCTGTCTCCCCCTTGTCCTTCTCTTTCTCTCCTCATTCTCTCTCTCTCCCCCTTCTCTCTCCCCTTCTCTCTCTCTCCCCTTCTCTCTCTCTCTTCCTCCTCTCACTCTCTCTGTGTCTCCCCCTTCTCGCTTTCTCTCTCACATTTCGATCTTTCTTTCTCTCTCTCTTCCCCTCTCCCTTCTCGCTTGCTCTCGCTCTCTGTCTCCCACTCCTCTCTCTCACTCCGTCTCCCCTTCTCTCTCTCTCTCTCTCTCTCTCCCTCCATTACCCCCTTTCCCTCATCTCTCTCTATCTCCCCCCTTCTTTCTCTCTCTGTCTCCTTCCTTATCTCTCTGTTTTCCCCTTCCCTCCTTCTCTCTGTCTCCCCCTTGTCCTTCTCTCTCTGTCTCCTCATACTCTCTCCCTGTCTCCCCCCTTCTCTCTCTCTCTCTCTCTCTCTCTCCCTTCTCTCTCTCTCTCTCTCTCTCTCTCTCTCTCCCTTCTCTCTCTCTTCCCCCCCTTCTCTCTCTCTCTCCCCTTTTCTGTCTCTCTCTCCCCCTTCTCTCTCCCCCTTTTCTCTCTCTCTCTCTTCCTCCTCTCACTCTCTCTGTGTCTCCCCCCTTCTTGCTCTCTCACCTTTCGATCTTTCTCTCTCTCCCCCTCTCCCTTCTCGCTTGCTCTCTGTCTCCCACTCTTCTCTCTCTCACTCTGTCTCCCCTTCTCTCTCTCTCTCTCCCCTTCTCGCTCTCTATCTCCCACCCTTCTATTTCTTTCTTTGTCTCCCACCCTCTCTCTCTCTTTTGTCTCCCCCTTTCTCTGTGTGTGGGTGTGTCACCCACCCTTCTTTCTCTCTGTCTACCCCTTTCTCTCTCTCACTCTTACACTTCTCGCGCTCTCTGTGCCCCTTCCCCCCTTCTCTCTCTCCCCTTTCCCTAATGTAAGTATGCCAGATAGGGTTAGGGTTAGGCTGCATGTGGGGAGAGTTAGGGTTAGGCTGAGGGAGGGTTAGGGAGAAAGTAAGGGGTTGAATTAGTTTACATACAAAGAAGTGTTGGGATTCTGACTGTTGGGATGCCACTGTCGGTATTCTGACCACCGGCATCCTCACGGTCGAATCCCGTACCCAACCCATAAAGGGGCACATATATGCATATGCACATACAGACATACAGAACCACATACAGTCAGGGGCACATACGGACATGTTGCACGGGGGTAGGTGCGACGAGGGGGTGGATCCCAGTGGCGGTAGTGATTGGCGGAGGTGCATGCGATGTACTCAATTATTGAATTGCTAATTTGGCCGACATTATCACACTACATACGCGTCATCAGATGTGGATGGTGATAAATCGGCCCCATAGCCACATACACAGGCATAGGAACATATGGACATAGGGGAGCACATATAGACATAATGACACTGCCGCAAAACTGGTAACACCCTCTGGTGGCACACAATAGGCCCTTCAGCAATTTCAGCTCCAGGCCTATGTGGACCTTAATCTGGCACTGGCCACAGGTATCATGTATGTGGTGAGAATGGATGATTTCTTGACCAATGTGATCTGCCAAAATCCACATCTGGCATCCAGAGTGGTAAACATCTTTGTACTTGGCATATCAGGTTTTACTTGCTTAATGGTTCTGGGGGAGGAAATTGTGGTCTCATCATAGTTCTGTACAGATTCACAGAGTTAATGCAGATGCATGCTAAACCATCTGTTCATTTCCTGGAGCAACCATAGCCAATCCCCACAGGGTTGCTTCTACCACTGGAGCAATGATGGCCAATGCCATCATGTGATTTAACTCTACTATCACTTTGTTTTTCATGTGCAGAGGCACACGCCTAGGAGTACATACTCTGAGAGAAACAGTTTCATATAAATGCATGCGATAGGTGCCTGGAGTTTCCCAATGGTATTACAAGGAAATAGATCAGCAAAGTCTTTTAACTCAGGAATATCCTCTTGAATGACATGCACATCAGCACATAAAGTTATTAACCCCAGTTTTATAGTGTTTAGTAAACCTAGGAGCAGTTTGTCAATACTAGCCATTATATTAAACTATAGCAGGAAATGTATGTGGATTGCAATGTGGCCACACCCATGATCTTGATTACCTGGCCATCGTAAGTAATCACAGTGTTGGAGCAGTTAATAGGTGTTTTGGGGTCTGTGTCTGGAGGAATTCACGTGACATGACATTACACTTGGCACCAGGGTCAACTTATTTATTTTGATACCTTTTTTTGCTGCTTTATCTATTTTTGTGGTAAATATTTCACCCTTTTCAGCCCAGATGTCAATGCACCTGATAGGCTAATTATTGAGGGTTTCTTTTGGGGTGTGCTCAGAAAATCCTTGTTAAATGCAGCCTGTGGGCTGCAGTTGGGGCTAAGTAAACAGTAATTTACTGTAGGTTACCTGAATTTCCCCCTTTGTAGATATGCTTATGTTTATACAAACTTACCATTACAAATGAGCTTAAAGGTTGGTCCACACTCCCCTCCAAAGTGTCCTGAAGTCAGAATGGTTGTTCCAAATAACTATGTCATGTTAATATTTAAAAGTGTTTTGGTTTGGAAAAGAACCAAATTAGGTACAACACTAACATGTGAAATATATCTGTATGATCATTGGAAAATTTACACCAGGCCCAACACTGTATACAGGTAGAGCCTCTTGGTTTGACAGTTTGCATATTATGCAGGATACAGTAACTCATCACAATATCTCTAACCTTTTTAGGCGAGTAGAAAAGAACCCCAAAATATTTTTACAGATACCTGAACTACCATTTTTGAAGTCCAAAGGTGCACTCTCTCACACCTGTAGTGGATATATGAGCCTTATATCGGTGGTGTACAATGGTCTGTAGATCCAACAGATGTGTTAGTAATTAAGACTGACATCCATATCCTGCATCACTTGAAAAATATATTTTTTAAAAGCATTAGTATATGTATATGAGTGCAAGACCTTTGGTATGACAGAGATCCTATAGATAGCTACCTTAAGGTCCATCCATGCTGATTCCTGACTGGGAAAGAAGATAAGTTTACAGTATTCCTCATTTGAGGGTATTTAACACTTGGCCTAAAAGCTTAGAAAATTTAGCTTGCATAATCCCTAATGCAGACTGAAATGATTTTATGGCCATAAAGTGAAGGGCACACATTAATTTCTGTAGCCCAAACATTGCATAATTACTTCCCGCCATAAATTCTAAATCATGTGTCACCCACCCATATAGATTAAGAAGGTTAGTATTATTCAAATGTACCATTTGTAATAACTCCTGATCTGAGAGGGAGTCCAGGGCCACCCAACATCTGAAGACAAGCCTAGCAAGAAACCTGCACAGAGCCTCCTGCGTTTCTCAATCGTCTGAGCCAGCCACTCTGGCTCACATTGAAAGAAATATGGGCTCACATAACTGCCAGGAAGGATGGAGCACTTATTCTGGGTGTGGTATAGTAAGTCAACATTCAGATTGTTGTCACCAGAATGTCATCATAGCCTGAATGTCAACGTGAACAGCATGCCAACATAAAAATGTCAAAATTCACCTAATGTCGATATTGTGATTTGCCTAAACCTAACCCTAACCACATCCTAACTCTAATTAAACCCTAATCTAAAATTCGTCTGTCGACATTCACAATGTCAACATTCTGGAAAAGTTGGGTGGAAAATTTTAATTTATTATGTTGTTATGTTAACTTGAAGGGACAAGTATTGCTTATTTGGAGTAGTTTGGCCAGTGTAAACTTAGTATGTACAGTATGTTGAAAGTCTTGATTTACTGTATGTCGGCTACACCTCCATTCATTAAACATATTATGGTAACTATTGTCTTTTATGCAATCAATAAATGCTGTAGCACAAACACTTCTGTCAGCTCTTAATAGCGATAAGTGGATCCTGTTCTCCAAAAACCATATCCCCCCGAACTTTCTGATCCGAGCCGGGAACCGAGTCTGGCCTGGTTTCCCACCTGACTCATCTCAAAACAAGGAAAAACGTCATACTCCCACTTTTGGATTCTTGTGAGTTTTGGATTCTATATAAGGCCCCCCGGTGAATGGCGCCATTTCATTCTGGCTGTGGAGCTTATAGTGAGCAGGCGTGTTAATGCTGTGTCCGTCCAGGTGGTGCTGCTTTGTCCTCCAGGTGGGCTCTTTCCATGTTGTGTCCATCCATGGGTGCTGTTTTGTCCATCCAGGGGTGCTGCAGTGTTGTCCATCAAGGGGCTGGGGCTGCTTTGTCCTCATGGGGTGATCAGTCCATGCTGTGTGCATCCAGGGGTACTGTAGTGTTCTCCATCAAGGGGCTAAGGCTGCTTTGTCCTCCAAGGGTGCTCTATCCATATCCATGCTGTGTCCATCCAGGGGTGCTTTGTTGTCCATCCAGGAGTGTTCTATGAATCTAGGGGGCTCTGCCCCAGTACAAAAAAATAAAAACAAAAAAAATATAATTTCAAATAATATATATAGATAGAACAAACATTACATAGAAAGAAAATTTTCATGGAATGATATATATATATATATATATATATATATATGTGTGTGTGTGTGTGTGTGTGTGTGTGTGTGTGTGTGTGTGTGTGTGTGTGTGTGTGTGTGTGTGTGTACTATACCCCATTGTACTATACTATTGTTTTTCTATGACACTGTCAGTCAGACCGCAGTGTAGTCATACACGTACAGTATTGAGACACTGTAGGTGGTACCCCAACTGTAGGTGGTCTGTCCTCAGGGGTGTATTGTTGTAAATAAAGGGTATAGACCGCAGTGTATAATCATACATGTAAAGTATTGGGAGCCTTTAGGTGATACCCCAACTGTAGGTGGTCTGTCCCCAGGGGTGCTTTGTTTTAAATAAAGGGGTGCTCTGACTGACAAGGAACTGCTGTTTTAATCCAGGAGTGCTGTGTTAATCTAGGGGTGCTCTGCCCCAGTGTAAAAAAATATAAGCTAGAAAATATATACTTTACTATTATTTATCTGTGACACTGCCGGTCAGACTGCAGTGTAATAATCATACATGTATTGTAACACTGTAGGTGGTACCCTAATATCATACAAGTTTTGTGATGCAGCAGGTCATACCATAGCTTAATTTTCATACAGGTATTGTGATGCTGTAGGCCAGACCGCAGTGTAATATTCATACAAGTATTGTGACGCTTGTTAAAAGAAAAAGAAAAAAAAGAAAAAAACACTCGGTGCTGACTTAACAAGGAATCTCCTGTAATAAACCACTAGTTTTCCAGATATGCTGCAGCTCTATCAAGGAGATCACTGAATCTCCCAAAAAGTAAAAAACCACCAAATAAATATTAAATAAAGCGCTGCATAACCGGAATCACTTCGTGTTTTTTTATTCACACAATATTATGACAAATGACATACATATAACACACACACACATAGACCCGGCCAGTATTAAAATTCCCTTGAATCAATTAATAATACTCATTAACCCATCAATGCCCAACTTCACAACATACCCTTCATTCCAATTAAGACCTATCAATGATGCATCACTGGTATGTTAATCAATTGATAACATGCATATAATTTAGCTGAGGGGCCCCTTATGGCTATAACTTAACCCTCAATAGCTTTGCAGTATAAAATGCAACTGAACTATAATCGTCCACAATATGTGACATCCAATGTTCAGTCACTGTTATGTCCATATAAACAGATGAAAAGACTTTAAGCACATGTGCATCCAGATATTTTGGGTTAGTTAATTAGTTGATTAGTGTAGCAACAATGTTCATAACCTAGGTCAATCCACGTTTGGCAAATAAATCACTATAATCCACCACAATCAACATGGGCATGCAACCATATTTATATACTGCCCTCTAGCTAGGGCTCTCATGATCTATCCTGGACACTGGTTACTGAGCGGGCTTGTTTCATAGGAATTCTCACCAACCAGCTGATTGTATACTGGATCAGAGTCTCCGCAGCCGACTCCTTCTTTGAATCCCGCCACACCTCAGGTCCGTTTGATATATGTGTCCAGAAATACAGCCAGGTCCATATGCTGTGGACCTCTCTCAACGCGTTTCTCCACCTGTGAAATCAGCGGCTTCCTCAGGAGAGGAAGCCGCTGATTTCACAGGCGGAGAAACGCGTTGAGAGAGGTCCACAGCATATGGACCTGGCTGTATTTCTGGACACATATATCAAACGGACCTGAGGTGTGGCGGGATTCAAAGAAGGAATCGGCTGCGGAGACTCTGATCCAGTATACAATCAGCTGGTTGGTGAGAATTCCTATGAAACAAGCCCGCTCAGTAACCAGTGTCCAGGATAGATCATGAGAGCCCTAGCTAGAGGGCAGTATATAAATATGGTTGCATGCCCATGTTGATTGTGGTGGATTATAGTGATTTATTTGCCAAACGTGGATTGACCTAGGTTATGAACATTGTTGCTACACTAATCAACTAATTAACTAACCCAAAATATCTGGATGCACATGTGCTTAAAGTCTTTTCATCTGTTTATATGGACATAACAGTGACTGAACATTGGATGTCACATATTGTGGACGATTATAGTCCAGTTGCATTTTATACTGCAAAGCTATGGAGGGTTAAGTTATAGCCATAAGGGGCCCCTCAGCTAAATTATATGCATGTTATCAATTGATTAACATACCAGTGATGCATCATTGATAGGTCTTAATTGGAATGAAGGGTATGTTGTGAAGTTGGGCATTGATGGGTTAATGAGTATTATTAATTGATTCAAGGGAATTTTAATACTTGCCGGGTCTATGTGTGTGTGTGTTATATGTATGTCATTTGTCATAATATTGTGTGAATAAAAAAACTAGAGATGAGCGCCGGAAATTTTTCGGGTTTTGTGTTTTGGTTTTGGGTTCGGTTCCGCGGCCGTGTTTTGGGTTCGACCGCGTTTTGGCAAAACCTCACCGAATTTTTTTTGTCGGATTCGGGTGTGTTTTGGATTCGGGTGTTTTTTTAAAAAAACCCTAAAAAACAGCTTAAATCATAGAATTTGGGGGTAATTTTGATCCCAAAGTATTATTAACCTCAAAAAACATAATTTACACTCATTTTCAGCCTATTCTGAACACATCACACCTCACAATATTATTTTTAGTCCTAAAATTTGCACCGAGGTCGCTGTGTGAGTAAGATAAGCGACCCTAGTGGCCGACACAAACACCGGGCCCATCTAGGAGTGGCACTGCAGTGTCACGCAGGATGGCCCTTCCAAAAAACCCTCCCCAAACAGCACATGACGCAAAGAAAAAAAGAGGCGCAATGAGGTAGCTGTGTGAGTAAGATTAGCGACCCTAGTGGCCGACACAAACACCGGGCCCATCTAGGAGTGGCACTGCAGTGTCACGCAGGATGTCCCTTCCAAAAAACCCTCCCCAATCAGCACATGATGCAAAGAAAAAGAAAAGAAAAAAGAGGTGCAAGATGGAATTATCCTTGGGCCCTCCCACCCACCCTTATGTTGTATAAACAAAACAGGACATGCACACTTTAACCAACCCATCATTTCAGTGACAGGGTCTGCCACACGACTGTGACTGATATGACGGGTTGGTTTGGACCCCCCCCAAAAAAGAAGCAATTAATCTCTCCTTGCACAAACTGGCTCTACAGAGGCAAGATGTCCACCTCATCTTCACCCTCCGATATATCACCGTGTACATCCCCCTCCTCACAGATTATCAATTCGTCCCCACTGGAATCCACCATCTCAGCTCCCTGTGTACTTTGTGGAGGCAATTGCTGCTGGTCAATGTCTCCGCGGAGGAATTGATTATAATTCATTTTAATGAACATCATCTTCTCCACATTTTCTGGATGTAACCTCGTACGCCGATTGCTGACAAGGTGAGCGGCGGCACTAAACACTCTTTCGGAGTACACACTTGTGGGAGGGCAACTTAGGTAGAATAAAGCCAGTTTGTGCAAGGGCCTCCAAATTGCCTCTTTTTCCTGCCAGTATAAGTACGGACTGTGTGACGTGCCTACTTGGATGCGGTCACTCATATAATCCTCCACCATTCTATCAATGTTGAGAGAATCATATGCAGTGACAGTAGACGACATGTCCGTAATCGTTGTCAGGTCCTTCAGTCCGGACCAGATGTCAGCATCAGCAGTCGCTCCAGACTGCCCTGCATCACCGCCAGCGGGTGGGCTCGGAATTCTGAGCCTTTTCCTCGCACCCCCAGTTGCGGGAGAATGTGAAGGAGGAGATGTTGACAGGTCGCGTTCCGCTTGACTTGACAATTTTGTCACCAGCAGGTCTTTCAACCCCAGCAGACCTGTGTCTGCCGGAAAGAGAGATCCAAGGTAGGCTTTAAATCTAGGATCGAGCACGGTGGCCAAAATGTAGTGCTCTGATTTCAACAGATTGACCACCCGTGAATCCTTGTTAAGCGAATTAAGGGCTGCATCCACAAGTCCCACATGCCTAGCGGAATCGCTCCGTGTTAGCTCCTTCTTCAATGCCTCCAGCTTCTTCTGCAAAAGCCTGATGAGGGGAATGACCTGACTCAGGCTGGCAGTGTCTGAACTGACTTCACGTGTGGCAAGTTCAAAGGGCATCAGAACCTTGCACAACGTTGAAATCATTCTCCACTGCACTTGAGACAGGTGCATTCCATCTCCTATATCGTGCTCAATTGTATAGGCTTGAATGGCCTTTTGCTGCTCCTCCAACCTCTGAAGCATATAGAGGGTTGAATTCCACCTCGTTACCACTTCTTGCTTCAGATGATGGCAGGGCAGGTTCAGTAGTTTTTGGTGGTGCTCCAGTCTTCTGTACGTGGTGCCTGTACGCCGAAAGTGTCCCGCAATTTTTCTGGCCACCGACAGCATCTCTTGCACGCCCCTGTCGTTTTTTAAAAAATTCTGCACCACCAAATTCAAGGTATGTGCAAAACATGGGACGTGCTGGAATTTGCCCATATTTAATGCACACACAATATTGCTGGCGTTGTCCGATGCCACAAATCCACAGGAGAGTCCAATTGGGGTAAGCCATTCCGCGATGATCTTCCTCAGTTGCCGTAAGAGGTTTTCAGCTGTGTGCGTATTCTGGAAAGCGGTGATACAAAGCGTAGCCTGCCTAGGAAAGAGTTGGCGTTTGCGAGATGCTGCTACTGGTGCCGCCGCTGCTGTTCTTGCGGCGGGAGTCCATACATCTACCCAGTGGGCTGTCACAGTCATATAGTCCTGACCCTGCCCTGCTCCACTTGTCCACATGTCCATGGTTAAGTGGACATTGGGTACAACTGCATTTTTTAGGAGACTGGTGAGTCTTTTTCTGACGTCCGTGTACATTCTCGGTATCGCCTGCCTAGAGAAGTGGAACCTAGATGGTATTTGGTAACGGGGGCACACTGCCTCAATAAATTGTCTAGTTCCCTGTGAACTAACGGCGGATACCGGACGCACGTCTAACACCAACATAGTTGTCAAGGACTCAGTTATCCGCTTTGCAGTAGGATGACTGCTGTGATATTTCATCTTCCTCGCAAAGGACTGTTGAACAGTCAATTGCTTACTGGAAGTAGTACAAGTGGGCTTACGACTTCCCCTCTGGGATGACCATCGACTCCCAGCGGCAACAACAGCAGCGCCAGCAGCAGTAGGCGTTACACGCAAGGATGCATCGGAGGAATCCCAGGCAGGAGAGGACTCGTCAGACTTGCCAGTGACATGGCCTGCAGGACTATTGGCATTCCTGGGGAAGGAGGAAATTGACACTGAGGGAGTTGGTGGGGTGGTTTGCGTGAGCTTGGTTACAAGAGGAAGGGATTTACTGGTCAGTGGACTGCTTCCGCTGTCACCCAAAGTTTTTGAACTTGTCACTGACTTATTATGAATGCGCTGCAGGTGACGTATAAGGGAGGATGTTCCGAGGTGGTTAACGTCCTTACCCCTACTTATTACAGCTTGACAAAGGGAACACACGGCTTGACACCTGTTGTCCGCATTTCTGGTGAAATACCTCCACACCGAAGAGCTGATTTTTTTGGTATTTTCACCTGGCATGTCAACGGCCATATTCCTCCCACGGACAACAGGTGTCTCCCCGGGTGCCTGACTTAAACAAACCACCTCACCATCAGAATCCTCCTGGTCAATTTCCTCCCCAGCGCCAGCAACACCCATATCCTCCTCATCCTGGTGTACTTCAACACTGACATCTTCAATCTGACTATCAGGAACTGGACTGCGGGTGCTCCTTCCAGCACTTGCAGGGGGCATGCAAATAGTGGAAGGCGCATGCTCTTCACGTCCAGTGTTGGGAAGGTCAGGCATCGCAAACGACACAATTGGACTCTCCTTGTGGATTTGGGATTTCAAAGAACGCACAGTTCTTTGCGGTGCTTTTGCCAGCTTGAGTCTTTTCAGTTTTCTAGCGAGAGGCTGAGTGCTTCCATCCTCATGTGAAGCTGAACCACTAGCCATGAACATAGGCCAGGGCCTCAGCCGTTCCTTGCCACTCCGTGTGGTAAATGGCATATTGGCAAGTTTACGCTTCTCCTCCGACAATTTTATTTTAGGTTTTGGAGTCCTTTTTTTTCTGATATTTGGTGTTTTGGATTTGACATGCTCTGTACTATGACATTGGGCATCGGCCTTGGCAGACGACGTTGCTGGCATTTCATCGTCTCGGCCATGACTAGTGGCAGCAGCTTCAGCACGAGGTGGAAGTGGATCTTGATCTTTCCCTAATTTTGGAACCTCAACTTTTTTGTTCTCCATATTTTATAGGCAGAACTAAAAGGCACCTCAGGTAAACAATGGAGATGGATGGATTGGATACTAGTATACAATTATGGACGGACTGCCACGGTTAGGTGGTATAAAAAAACCACGGTTAGGTGGTATATATTATAATAATAATACAATTATGGATGGACGGACTGCCTGCCGACTGCCGACACAGAGGTAGCCACAGCCGTGAACTACCGCACTGTACACTGGTTGATAAAGAGATAGTAGTATACTCGTAACAACTAGTATGACACTATGACGACGGTATAAAGAATGAAAAAAAAACCACGGTTAGGTGGTATATATTATAATAATAATACAATTATGGATGGACGGACTGCCTGCCGACTGCCGACACAGAGGTAGCCACAGCCGTGAACTACCGCACTGTACACTGGTTGATAAAGAGATAGTAGTATACTCGTAACAACTAGTATGACACTATGACGACGGTATAAAGAATGAAAAAAAAACCACGGTTAGGTGGTATATATTATAATAATAATACAATTATGGATGGACGGACTGCCTGCCGACTGCCGACACAGAGGTAGCCACAGCCGTGAACTACCGCACTGTACACTGGTTGATAAAGAGATAGTAGTATACTCGTAACAACTAGTATGACACTATGACGACGGTATAAAGAATGAAAAAAAAACCACGGTTAGGTGGTATATATTATAATAATAATACAATTATGGATGGACGGACTGCCTGCCGACTGCCGACACAGAGGTAGCCACAGCCGTGAACTACCGCACTGTACACTGGTTGATAAAGAGATAGTAGTATACTCGTAACAACTAGTATGACACTATGACGACGGTATAAAGAATGCAAAAAAAACCACGGTTAGGTGGTATATATTATAATAATAATACAATTATGGATGGACGGACTGCCTGCCGACTGCCGACACAGAGGTAGCCACAGCCGTGAACTACCGCACTGTACACTGGTTGATAAAGAGATAGTAGTATACTCGTAACAACTAGTATGACACTATGACGGTATAAAGAATGAAAAAAAAACCACGGTTAGGTGGTATATATTATAATAATAATACAATTATGGATGGACGGACTGCCTGCCGACTGCCGACACAGAGGTAGCCACAGCCGTGAACTACCGCACTGTACACTGGTTGATAAAGAGATAGTAGTATACTCGTAACAATTAGGATGACACTATGACGGTATAAAGAATGAAAAAAAAACCACGGTTAGGTGGTTAGGTAGGTATATAATAATAAATAATACAATTCTGGTCGGACGGACTGCCTGCCGTGTGCCGACACAGAGGTAGCCACAGCCGTGAACTACCGCACTGTACACTGGTTGATAAAGAGATAGTAGTATACTCGTAACAATTAGGATGACACTATGACGGTATAAAGAATGAAAAAAAAAACACGGTTAGGTGGTAGGTATATAATAATAAATAATACAATTCTGGTCGGACGGACTGCCTGCCGTGTGCCGACACAGAGGTAGCCACAGCCGTGAACTACCGCACTGTACACTGGTTGATAAAGAGATAGTAGTATACTCGTAACAATTAGGATGACACTATGACGGTATAAAGAATGAAAAAAAAACCACGGTTAGGTGGTAGGTATATAATAATAAATAATACAATTCTGGTCGGACGGACTGCCTGCCGTGTGCCGACACAGAGGTAGCCACAGCCGTGAACTACCGCACTGTACACTGGTTGATAAAGAGATAGTAGTATACTCGTAACAATTAGGATGACACTATGACGGTATAAAGAATGAAAAAAAAACCACGGTTAGGTGGTAGGTATATAATAATAAATAATACAATTCTGGTCGGACGGACTGCCTGCCGTGTGCCGACACAGAGGTAGCCACAGCCGTGAACTACCGCACTGTACACTGGTTGATAAAGAGATAGTAGTATACTCGTAACAATTAGGATGACACTATGACGGTATAAAGAATGAAAAAAAAACCACGGTTAGGTGGTAGGTATATAATAATAAATAATACAATTCTGGTCGGACGGACTGCCTGCCGTGTGCCGACACAGAGGTAGCCACAGCCGTGAACTACCGCACTGTACACTGGTTGATAAAGAGATAGTAGTATACTCGTAACAATTAGGATGACACTATGACGGTATAAAGAATGAAAAAAAAACCACGGTTAGGTGGTAGGTATATAATAATAAATAATACAATTCTGGTCGGACGGACTGCCTGCCGTGTGCCGACACAGAGGTAGCCACAGCCGTGAACTACCGCACTGTACTGTGTCTGCTGCTAATATAGACTGGTTGATATTTAAAGAGATATTAGTAGTATACAACAATACTATACTGGTGGTCAGGCACTGGTCACCACTCCTGCAGCAAAAGTGTGCACTGTTAATTAATATAATTGTACTCCTGGCTCCTGCTAACAACCTGCAGTGCTCCCCAGTCTCCCCCACAATTAATTATAAGCTTTTAATTTATACATTGATGACTGTGCAGCACACTGGGCTGAGCTGAGTGCACACAGACTGAGTCACACTGTGTGACTGACTGTGCTGTGTATCGTTTTTTTTTTCAGGCAGAGAACGGATATAGCAGAGAGAAGTGAACGGATATATTATATTAAATAAAAGTTAACTAGCAACTGCACTGGTCACTGACTGTGGTAAACTAACTCTGTCTGCGACTCTGCACAATCTCTCTCTATCTAATCTATCTATCTCTATTCTAATGGAGAGGACGCCAGACACGTCCTCTCCCTATCAATCTCAATGCACGAGTGAAAATGGCGGCGACGCGCGGCTCCTTATATAGAATCCGAGTCTCGCGATAGAATCCGAGCCTCGCGAGAATCCGACAGCGTCATGATGACGTTCGGGCGCGCTCGGGTTAACCGAGCAAGGCGGGAAGATCCGAGTCGCTCGGACCCGTGAAAAAAAAAGTGAAGTTCGTGCGGGTTCGGATTCAAAGAAACCGAACCCGCTCATCTCTAAAAAAAACACGAAGTGATTCCGGTTATGCAGCGCTTTATTTAATATTTATTTGGAAGTATTGTGACGCTGCAGGCCATTCCCCAATTTGATACAAGCATTGTGACACTGCAGGTCATACTGCAGTTTAGTATTCATACATGTATTGTAACGCTGTAGGCCAGACCGCAGTGTAATATTCATGGTTGATAATTATTTTAGTGATAGCATCCAAACAGGCATGCCAGACAGTTCTTTTCCATACTGGTTGGAAAAAAAGGCAATTTGGAGGCCCTTACACAAACTGTCTTTGCTTTTGCATTACTTAAGTTACTCCCCCTCCAGTGTGTACTCAGAAAGAGTTTTCAGCGTAGCCGGGAATCTTTCCAGCGATCAGCATAGGAGCATATTTTACCAAAATGTGGAAAAGACGATAATAATCAAAATAAATTAGAAATTCCACAAGGAAGACCTTTACTGGCAATTACATCCAAAAATGTAATAGTGGATTCCAGCAGGGACGAATTATAGTGTATAAAGAAGATTATGTACACAATGATGTGGGTGAGAAATCAGATGATGATGACAATATCTTGCCTAGGTGGAGCCAGTTTGTGCACATAGAGATCATTGCCAGCAATATCCACTGCCTATTGCCGACTTGTTTTGTGGGGGCTCAAACAAACCATTTCGGCCATAAGTGAGTGGTTTGTTAAACGATGCATGTCCTGTTTGATTTATACAAGATAAGAGTGGGTGGGATGGCCCAAGGACAATTCCATCATGCAACTCTTTTCTTTACAGGAAGGGTGAGGTTCTGTACTTACCCAAAAGTGTAAATCAACATTACAAAAGAAATGATCAAAACCAACATGGAAATGGTATATCCCTCAATAGGTTAACATAATTTAGTTGGTGGTGCACTCTAGAGTTATATATTTGTGATAGGCAAAAAAGAAAAAGGAGAGAACTCTTTTAGTTAGGGCACACTTACAAGAAAAATATTGTTATATCTAAAACATAATTTTTATTGGTACTGTATGTATTAAAATTCAGTGCAATTTCCAGATTATCAGCAGGCACTACAGATACATATACATGGAGAGGTGGACCACACAGAGGAATTTCTCCAGTCCCAAGATGTATCACTCCTAGATGCACTAAGAATGTGCTGTGCGTTATTAACTAATAAGAATAGTATAGATAGTGCAAATAATAATAATAATAATAATAATAATAATAATAATAATAATAATAATAGTAATAGTAAAGTGTGTAACAGCCAGTGTTGAAGGTAACTTCCAATAGTCAATGTCAGTCACTCTATTTTCATAGCTGTTTTTTATTGACCATGTGCAAAAAAAGAGAATGAGTTAAATAAACACGTTTAACTATACAAAAAGTGTGAAAGATTCTATATATCAATGTAACTGATAATAAATATATTACAATTTGGTGACATATTTTGGTTTTGGATACCTAAACATATTTAATTTCCTATAATTTGTGGTACAGTATTTATGGTATACAAATAAAGCACTTTTGACAAGTCTGGGTTGCTGATTACAAATAATCATTAACCTAGTAAAAAATCTAAAAGTGTACTATATCACATAAAAGTGATTGTTGTTATGAATGCCTGATGTAAGTCTTAAAGCAAAGACTTAAGCTAGGTGTAATCCCGATATGGGGTATAGTTGCTATCTGGTGTCACGATCCTCACTGTAGTTCTCATATTTGGTGACTTACCTCTGCCATCTCTGTCCTGGATCCTGCATCTGTCTGCTCACTGGGATAAACAGCTTGCCAATACCACGAGTTTCCTGAGTCCTGAGTTCTCTGCCTGGAAGGTAAGAGTTAACGAGCTCCACCTGTGGTGATTAATCTTCTGTGTGAGTCTGAAATCAGCAATCTGAAGTTTAGGCCTAAAAGCCAGCATCCTCTGTTTGTTTGCAGAAGTTCAGGCTTCAGTGTTCTTTCGGCCTGCTAGGCCTCACTCCACATCACAGCCTAGTCTAGAGTACTCACATGACAGTGACTGTTCACCTGACCCAGAATTGTCCAATCCTGTGCCAGCCTGAGACTCTCTGAATCACCTGACACTGCTCACCAATCACCAAGGACCAGGAAGTATAAGTCAGGAGACTTGAGTTGGAAACTCTGCCAGTTCCTCGTGTCACACACAGCTCTGTCTGAGCTTAGAAGCTGAGCTCCCTAAAGGTAACACTTGTACTTCGGTTCTTGTATAACTCTGCTCCTTTGCTACCCAGTCTGGATTACAGTTGTGTTACCATTGATATCCAGTATTTCAACAGTTTCATCTTAAAGTCACAGTCGCAGTATTCCACAGTCTCAACTTAAAGCCACAGCTGCAGTATTCTACAGTTTCATCTTAAAGTCACAGTTGCAGTATTCCACAGTCTCAACTTAAAGCCACAGCTGCAGTATTCTACAGTTTCATCTTAAAGTCACAGTTGCAGTATTCCACAGTCTCATCTTAAAACCACAGCTGCAGTATTCTACCATCTCATCTTAAAGTCACAGCCACAGTGTTCTTCAACCTCATCCTAAAGTCACAGCCACAGTCATCGTTCTACTTTCAGTTGCATTTCCAGTTATATCCGGTACCAGCCCGGATTACAGTAGTGTCCCAGTCTCATCGGTAACCAGCCCGTCTTACTATCTTGCCAGTAACCTCGAGTACATAAGCACCTACTCCTGTGACACTAGATCCAGTTCAATCTCACCTATACATTCATCATACTGCTATCAAAGTCCCTGGTGATCCAGTGGTCAGGATACGGCTTCCTCTGCCGATGCCCGGGTTCGATCCCCGGTCAGGGATTGCTCCTTCTTCTCACTGATTACTACAGACCAGCCTAATATTCACATAGTCCTCCAGTCGCCCGCACAGACTTCACTAACACCGGGTTCACAAAAACCACAGTCATGACATCTGGATGGATAAATCCGTAAAGGACTCATTTATCCTTACCCCTGCATCTGCTGCCCACTTGTGTGTTCCTGGGAACAGTGAACAAATGGGTGAGATTACAGAGAGTCCGATCAGGGATGAGTGATGAGAAAGATAAAGGCAGAGGATCTGCTTTTGTGCATGAAAACAGTCTCCCCTCCCCTGATGAGGAAATCCAGTGCAGGGGGAGTGTCCTGTTGCAAGCCCGATGAGAGTCCCCCATAAATGAGGTGGTGTATAAGATGAACATATAAATACAAGTTTTGATGCACCCTAGAGAAAAATAAAGAGTACAGTATGTGTACTCGTGGTATATTAAACAACAGAAATCAATGAAGTAGTGCACAATGAAAAATAGGCAACAAATAGTCAACAGTAAATTAAAGTATACTTATCAGGGACTTCTATGAAGTGCAGTTCTGGTCCTGTGCACAGGACCCAAAGCCTCTAACTTGGATGCGCATTTCGCTGAGGAAATTGCTTGTTCACCAAGTATAATTGGGGTCTGCTCAGTGGCTTCCTTTATACCTGAGAGGCTAATTGACACTGAGTGGAGGGGGTGGGCAGGAAGTGTATTAAATCCCGCCTTAAAAGGGAAGATAATTTGTGATTGGTTGGATCAGGTGCAATAAAGTACCTTACCAATCGCTGATATTAAGGTATTTGTTAATGTGACTGATGCACAAGCGAACCAATGGGATATGTTGTCTCATAAGAATGACATATCAATGAACAAATAAGAATCAGCCAAATTTCTGCATAAGGACTGATCGTATCATTATATAAATATATCTTTCTGGCAGGGTAATGCTGTTTTAATAAGTGTTAAAAAGATATGTTAGTATCTTGGGCAGCGAAATGGAGAATGCGCTTCAATAGACAAGTGTAAGGTAATGCACTGTGGTAACAAGAACAAAAATAACACCTACATACTAAATGGGGTAAAATTAGGGGATTCTGTACTGGAAAAGGACTTAGGTGTCCTCATAGATAGCAAACTAAGCAGTAGTACCCAAAGTAGGACTGCAGCAAAGAATGCTAATAAGATATTAGCATGCATAAAACGGGGAATTGATGCTAGGGACGAGAGTGTTATACTCCCGATATATAAATCACACCTTGAATACTGAGGCCACACCTTGAATACTGTGTACAATTCTGGGCACCATACTACAAAAAGGATATCCTGGAGCTAAAAAGGTTCAGAGGCGGGCGACCAAACTAATTAAGGGTATGGATACGCTGGAATACGAGGAAAGGCTTGCAAGACTAGGCATGTTTACACTGGAAAAGAGGAGACTAAGATGGGATATGATCAACATCTACAAATATATAAGGGGACATTATACAGATCTTGCGCAGGACCTGTTTTTTGTTAGATCAACACAGAGAACTCGTGGACACTCGCTCAGGTTAGAGGAGAGGAGATTCCGCACAATACGGCGTAAAGGCTTTTTGCTTTTTTACGGTAAGGACGATACGTGTTTGGAATTCCCTGCCTGAGGGGGTTGTAATGGCGGACTCAGTCAACACCTTTAAGAATGGGTTAGATAAATTCCTAATGGATAAGGATATCCAGGGTTATGGTGCATTGTCACGCACTATAGTTATTATAAATAAGAGGAGTAAAACATAACAGCAGTCATCAACATCTGTCAAAATTTTATACCAAATAATCCTGCATAGGAGACCACAAATAGGTTGAACTCGATGGACAATTGTCTTTTTTCAACCTTAGATACTATGTTACTATGTTACTATAATAGAGCCGTAGTGTAGTGGCCGTGTCTTGATAGCTGCCTAATAATGTCAAAATTGAGACAGAGGGCCTTGTGGGTAATGTAGTTCCATAGTTATAATGGCTTCTGATTGGATACACTAAGTCATCTGATCGGGTCACCGGACATATAACATGCTGTCTGGCCTACGCATCACGTGACGCATCTATGTTAGGTATAGTAAAGTGTAGTCTATTGCGATTGGGCACACTGCCCCGCTGTATTACCAGATGCTGAATGAGATATCTGGTTTGCGTGTCATGTGACGCATATTGTGCCGAAGCATAAGTGTAATAGTACTAGTGTGATATATTGTATTTGGGCGTGCTGCGCCACCTCCTTGTATAACCGGATATTAAATAGAATGTCTGGTTGACGCGTCATGTGATGCATGTGGTGCCGAGGCCTATGGGTAATGTAGTTTTTAAGGTACATAATGCCTAATTCAGAGTTGATCGCAGCAGCAAATGTGTTAGCAGTTGGGCAAAACCATGTGCACTGCAGGGGGGATGGGAGGGGCAGATATAACATGTGCAGAGAGAGTTAGATTTGGGTGGGGTGTGTTCAAACTGAAATCTAAATTGCAGTGTAAAAATAAAGCAGCCAGTATTTACCCTGCTCAGAAACAAAACCACCCACATCTAACTCTCTCTGCAGATGTTATATCTGCCACACCTGCAGTGCACATGGTTTTGCCCAAATGCTAACAAATTTGCTGCTGTAATCAATTACCCCCATAGTTGATAGGTGCCACTGACACCAGTCTCGGTGCAATAGATACTATAGTAATGTGATCTTAAAGCTGCATGCCCTGGCCAGTGGATGAGTAGGATGCTAACTGCATGTAATTTAAACTTGGATTCATTGTGCAATACAGTGGGATAGCTGTTAATAATCATTAATATGATATTAGGTATAATCAATTGTGGAAATAAATATTGAAAAAAACATTGAAAGAAACCCGAGAAGAACATCAGGTATAAATGCTTATTCTCATATGAAAAAGCTAGGATGCATCTAAGTTCATACATGTGCACCTGTCCCTAAACACTCTGACGGACATGTGAGGTAATATACTGAGAAATAAATAAATATGTACTACAGAGTGCATTGATGAGAATAGGTGACAGTTTATAACATAAAATGAGATAGAGATGCACAGTGCTAGAGAAACTACAAGGAATATGTGACTCAAGACCAAATAATATTGGGAGATGTAATTTATGAGCGCTGGTCTCTTATATGGTGGTAGTGATAAGTGTATGTATAATATTATCAATGTGAGCATGATGGAGAAATTGGGGGGGAGGGTGGGGGAATTGGGTGTTAAATTACCCGGTGAGGAGTTGGTGTGATATGTCCTGTAGCAAAAACATTTCTATTTGGCACCTGGTATTCGCAGGAGGTCTCCCATCCAACTACTAACCCTGCCCAACACTGCTTAGCTTCCAAGGTCAGACGAGATTGGGCATTTCCAGTGTGGTATGACCGTATTTTTGATGTTTGCTACTTATGGGCAGCTAAAAAAAGCAGTGAATTTACTGTTCTGTTAAGACAGAACTTAGAATAAGGAAAATTAAGATGTAATTGGTAATGTGGTAGAAAGAAATAATATTTTGGAATTGGGAATAAATCCCACATAATGTGAGTATAAGGCGAGTTAGTAATATACAATATCAGAAAATGGTCATAGCTGAAGGTGAATTAGTGAACGCATTTGAAGATGAATTTTATAAAACGTGGGTGAGAAAGCTTGAATTTATGATAAAATGCACATATATATACACACACACACACACACACACACACACACACACACACACACACACACACATAGACACATACATATTTGAGCAAAAGAAGGGGGGGGTTTGATTGCCAGCATTTGCTGTCACTAATAAGTAAGGAGAGACTCTCTAACAGGTATATATGCTGCGAATAATGTAATGCTTATGTTGGTTTATATCCATAATGTGGATATTGGCTGACCTCAGTGTATTTAAATAGAGTTCTATGAACATTATCCATTGGGTCTTATGTTGAGTAAGGGGAATTTATTCAATAAATACTTGATCATTTATGTATTTGTTCAGGCCATAGAGTGTGAGGGCCCCCAACTTGAAGTCCCATTTGCTTTCTTTCTTTAGGAGTTCTTTAGTAAGATCTCCTACTCCTAATACCAAGGTTTACTTTTTCCAGCCTGAATGCTTTTGCAGCCTTGAAGGCATTCAGGTGTGAGTAGTGGAAGTGCCGTGCTACTGATGTGAGCTTCTTGAACTTCACCATATCTGTAGCTGCATTTCTGATTGAACCTACTGTATGTGTTCTAAAAGACGATGTTTCAATGCTCTGGTGGTCATACCCACATATTTGTAATTGCAGCTGCATGTGATGCAATATATCACACCAATTGCATTGCAGTTGATGAAATTCCTTATCTTCAAGGTGTCCCCAAATGTATCCGTCACCTCATGTGTTCTTACAATGTATTCACATGCCTTAAATTTTCTAGAGGTAAAGGAGCCCGTTAACGTTGACCTTTTTCACAAAATGGCTCCTGACCAGTTCATCTTTGAGATTCCTTGAATGATGCCAGCTCATTGATACTTTCGGATTTAGTATCCCAGAGAGATCGTGGTCCAGAAGAAGAACAGGCCAGTGTTCCTGAATAATTCCTTGGATTGACCTACATTCCCTGCAAAATTGCCCACAAATCTGATCTTATCAGTGGAGTTTTTGTGTTCTTTCTTTTTCTCAGGGAATATGAGTGAATCCCTGTGGATTTGGGAAGTAGACTTCTTTGCTTTCTTTATGGACCGTCTGCTGTATACCCTCTCTTCTAATCTACTGGAGAGTTCAACGCATTTAGCTTCATAGGTCTTGTGGTATGAACAATTCCGTTTCAGATGCAGGAATTCTCCTTTAGGCAGGTTTTCAATTGTTGGGTAGAAGTGGGCACTAGTTTGATGGAGAAGACTATTGGGTGAAGTTTCCTTGCAGTATAAATTGGTTTGGATTGCTCTATCCAGGCTTTTGTACACGTTTAGGTACAGGAAAGGTACTGTACTCTGATCTATATGGTGGGTTAGTTTTATGTTGTACATGTTGTTATTCAGTTCTTCAATGAAAGAGAGCAATATGTTTTCTTCCCCCTCCCATATCATTAGTATATCATCAATATACCTCCATCATGCAATTACATGGCTGGTATATTGGTCATTTTCCTCACTGAAAACTGTTTCTCACTTCCACCAGCCTAGGAACAGATTGGCATATGTCAGGGCGCATGCCACCCCCATAGCCATCCCTCTGGTTTGTAGGTAGTACTTGTCTCCAAAGGTAAAATAGTTCCTGGTTAGAATGAATCCCAGAAGTTCCACTAAGAATTCCTGAAATTCATTGTACCCTTCCATTTCCAGAAAATGTTTGATGGCACCTATTCCGATAGTGTGGTCAATACTCGTGTAAAGGGATTCCACATCTAAAGTTACTAGAAGATGATTTTCCTCTAGTCGTATGTGATGCAGCTTCCATAATACATCAGTGGTGTCTTGAAGATCGGATGGTAGTTCAAGGATATGATGATCCCGGATACTATAGGTCTTTCAGTGGGTTCCCTAAAGTTATGGACCTTTGGAAGAAGGTAAAAGGTAGGTACTTTAGGATAAAGGATCGTAAGATACTCATACTCTTGTTGTAGAATGGTACCCTTGGCAAGTGCTTTATCCAGGATTCTTGTCAGTGCAATATTGTAATTGTCTGTGGGATTGAAAAATATTTTCTTATAACATTTTTCATCATCCAGTTGTCTCATGGCTTCCCTGCAGTACATATATATAGGCCATGCCACAATATTGCCCACTTTATCAGATGGTTTGATGATTACATCCTGCCAATTATTGATATTCTCCAGCGTTTGTATCTCTTTTTTTAGAGAGATTCCCATTCTTGAATCTTTTCTTGTGGACTTTGGTGTGGAGGGTGTCAAGATCCCGGGCCACTAATTCCTGA
Source organism: Pseudophryne corroboree (assembly GCF_028390025.1). NCBI lineage: Eukaryota > Metazoa > Chordata > Amphibia > Anura > Myobatrachidae > Pseudophryne > Pseudophryne corroboree. The sequence continues at coordinate 660,271,064 of NC_086448.1, forward strand.
AAAACTCTTACCTGGGGGCAGATCTGTTCAGATGGGAAAAAGTTGGATTTCTTCTTGCAGAAAGGTCTCTTGAGTGCTTGTTGTTCAGTCACTTCCCCGTTTTCTAATTGTAGCTCCTCCAGTATTTGTAGGGCTCTCTGTTCATCTCGGTCCATAAAGGTATTTTCCATAATGGATGGTGTTGAATTACAGGAAGTCACATCTGCTTCTTTCTTGTAAGTTGCAAAAAAAATTTGAGTAGTACTTTTCTGCCAAAAAGTCTTAAGTCCTTCTCCCGTGTAAAATGGTTAAATGATCTAGTGGGAGAAAAAAAGAGACCTCTAGAAGGATACTTATTTCTATGTCCGTAAATATTTTTTTTCTTTTCTTTACATTATGTGCTGTTTGGAGCATTGCTGACTGTCTTCTTGTATAGACAACAAACATTTTCATAGTTTATTAAACTGCCAACCTGTCTGCCACTGCAGTGCCATTCTGTTTCCAGGATGTGTCGTTTTGGAAGTTTAAGCGCCACATGTTTGTACTGCCCACTGCTCTTGTTTAGCTTAGTAATTCAGCTACCTTGGTGCAAACTTTTGACCTAATCTGGAAAAATACAATATTGTGAGCTGTAAGGTGGTCAAAATTTACTGGAAATGAATGTTATTGAGGTTAACAATACTGTAAGAACCAAAACATGCCAAGATTCTGTGATTTTAGCTTTTTTTATTTTTGTAAAAAATTACAGATCTAAAACAAAAACCCACAAGGGTGGTTTTGGCAATTCCAAATAAAGATCCAAAACATGAAGGAGATACAGATAAAAAAACAAAACCAATGATGGAGACCAGCACACATCTCTAGTTCTTAATGAGTTATAGGCATGTCATTGTACGGATGGTGTAATGGTTAGCATTACTGCCTCACAGCACTGAGGTCATGGGTTCGATTCCCACCATGGCCCTAACTGTGCGGAGTTTGTATATTCTCCCCGTGCTTGCGTGAGTTTCCTCTGGGTACTCCGGTTTCCTTCCACAATCCAAAAATATACTGGTAGGAATGAGAAAATATTCTATGTAAAACGCTGCGGAATATGTGTGCTCTATATAAATAACTGGTAATAAATAAATAAATAAATAAATAAATTGTATAAGGGGGATATAGCATATTCATGCATAATTTGCACCAGTTCAATGAAGAGAAATTGCTAATTGTTAGGTAATGATTACTGTGCATTTTTACCACTGAACTTTGTTTGCTATAACTTTCATTAGTAACAAGGTTGTATTGCTGGTAGATTGATGCAAGGGATAACTGTTTTTTTGCTACAGTATGAGATGGAAACTAAAATGGGGAAACGTACAAAAGCATTGACAGGGCAAATACTTTACTAAATGACAAAGCGCTAGATTCTCTTTATTCCTTCTTAGAAGAAACAATATCTCTTTTTGGAAAGTTTGACAACAAATGTGATATTTTTAAGTTATTAAAATGAGTAATTATTGTTGTGGGAGTACATTTGATTTGTCAAAGCCTTTCAATTGAAAAATACAGGTTACAGAAAAAGCCTGTTAAATAAAATGTTTGCTCGCGTATAAAGGTACATTATTTGTTTCATAATGAATACCATCATTTTGCAGAGGTGGGATTTTCATAACTATTCTTCATGGTCCAGTGGGTGTCAGCTGCCCTGTCAATTTCAATATTTTATTTTCTTACCAAACTGAAATGGCATTTCAACTGATTTGTTGAGCTGAGATAAACTAGATTACTTGACTTGCAAATCTAACTTGAAAGCCAAAAGCAAGGTAATTAATTTGATGCCGGTACTTAATTAATCTTGCCCCACATGATTAATATACATATTGAATTTTTTAGTGTATGCCAAGTGTAATCTGCATGATAACCGGATAAATACTTATTATATTTAAGACAAGTAATGTTTCATCATGTGCTTGTTCTGTCAGCCATTTGACTCCAATATTTATTGAACACTGCATCTTGATTCTGGCAAAAACATAGGTGTTTGACCCCACCCCCCCTCAATTTTTTAATAAATAAATAAAAAATTAAAGTAAATTAAAAATAAAAATAAATAAAATAATTATTTCTGTTTGCTTGCACCACTACAGGGGCACTGAAATTAGTACTTCATAGCTAGAGTTGACAAGCACTCTGCAATCATCATCAACTTTATGATTTTTACACTTTTAGAGTTAAAATACATATACAGGTCCTATTGAAGACTCTATACCTAATTAAAACACATATTTGCAATTGATATATTATAATAATAATAATAATTATTATTATTATTACTATTATTATTATTATTATTATTATTTACTCTTACAGCCAATAGAATGTTCCAAAAACCTCAATGTTGTTTTATTTATGTTTTCACAGACAGTAATATTTAAATACACACTTACTATGGGGTAATTTAGGGTTAAATGCAAAAGTTGACAGTTTCTATAAAAGTGCTATACCTGTATACAATGGCACATCTAGTTTGAGTTACATATGTAGTAAATATATGTAACATCAAAACTAGGGGTGTGATCCGGGCCATTTTTCTGGGTTTGTGTTTTGGTTTTGGAACTGGATCTCCTTCGTGTTTTGGATTTGGATTGTTTTTGCCAAAAACCCCATTGCGGAGGTTTTGGATCTGGATTTTTTTTTTAAAAATCATCAAAACAGCTAAAATAACAGAATTTGGAGGTATTTTTTGTCCCTACAGTATTATTAACCTCAATAACATTTATTTCCACTAATTTCCAGACTATTCTGAACACCTCACAACTCACAATATTGTTTTTATCCAGTTTAGGCCAAAAGGTTGCACCAAGGTAGCTGGATGGATTATCATCAGCCCTTGGATGTATACAGTATACTGAGAAGACAAAACATATATATATATATAAATATATATATATATATAAAGAATGTATTTAAAAAATATGCATTAGGCAAGTATCAAGATTTGAGTTCACAAAATGATGATTAAGTCAAAGAATATAAAAAAGACAATATTTCTCTGTCCTCCATAGGGGATAATGGTGGAATTGTTTACTGTGGGGCATAGATGGGGTCCCGTGGTGCTGGTGGACTTTAATTTTCTCAGTGATGGTGTGTGCTGGCTCCACCCCACTATGCCCCTCCTACAGTCAGTTTCGAATTTTTGTGCCCTTAGAGCCGGGCACAGGTCTGGAGATTCCACAGAAGAAGATTTTTTTTTTACTTTTATTTAATTTTGTATTTGTTATGTTTAGGTAGGCAGCTGTTTTACTGCCTACCTGAACTGTGGGAGCTCTGAAGGGTATCCGTATAATTAATAGAGAGGCGGCTGCACAGATCCCTGGCTGCTGGGATACTGTCCCAAGGCAGCTCACACCGCAGCTATAGAGGGCTGCGCTGGAGCGCCTGCAGCATCACCTCAGAGCAGCCGAAGACAGTGGTGGTATGTAGAGTCCGGGAACCTGCTGGAGGGGCTCCGGGGAATTAACTTTTAAAAGTCGCGCCAGGGATTACCAGTATAACAGAAGAGCGGAGAGCGCGCCATTGAGGGGTGGAGTTTACTGTGGCACACTGCAGCCGTGCTCTCTGTGCAGAGACGTGCCATTATCCTGTTCGCCTCAGCTCCGGTTAAGCAGACCACGGCCGGACCAAGAACCACCAGACAGGTTTACTGTGGGGTGTAGAGGGTTTCAGTAGAGCGGGGCAGAGTGTTAGTCATTACTCTATTTGCATTATAGGAACTGCCTTACCAGAATAAAAGGCTTTAAGGGCAGGTGTGCATGCTCTACCCTTCTATTTCTGACTGTAACGGTCTGTATTACTGTCTAATTATAGTTTTACGGTGTGCATGTAACGTGTACTATATATATATATATATATATATATATATATATCTTGACTGACAGACTTGGTTTTTTTCTGTGAATGGAATGTCTGTTAGAAGCAGAATTCTTTAGAGGTATCTCTTTTTTGTGAATTACAGTATGTTTAGATACATCTTCTTCCCAGAGGGCAAGTAGATCCCAGGAGACCCCACTTTGGATGGCAGATCTTACTGGTATTATGTCCGATATCTCATCAGAGCTTACAGCGGCCAGACAACACAGGGAAAAATCACCGCCAGAACCAGTCTGGTCTCAATCCCTAAAACAATCAGTAGATTCCTTAGCTTTAGCTATTGGAAAAACTACACCAGTACCTCCTTTACCTGCTCAAACAGTTTCTAAAAAAAGAGCTTTACCTGAATTATTACAGTCCGATTCAGATGAGGATATACCACCACTAGAGGAGGGAGAATTTGATGAGGTAAAGGATTGCATTATAGAAGATGAACTGTCTCCTCTGGGTGTAGATACCCTAATTCTGGCAGTTAAAAAGGCACTGCAAATTTCTGACAAAGATAAGGTTCAGGTACAGCAGTTTTTTTTAACAAACCACAAAAGTCTATAGACACCTTTCCAGTTTCCCAGGAACTAGATAGCTAGTTTTAGGAAGCATGGTTACATCCTGATAATAAATTTCAGATTCCTTAAAGAATTCTGTTGTCATTTCCTTTTCCACCAGATAACAGGACATTGTGGGAACAGCCGCCAATGGTAGATCCTTCGGTTTCCAGGGTCTCAAAGAAGATAGTTCTCCCAGTACCAGGGGCTACTACCCTTAAAGATCCCTCAGACAAAAAGGTGGAACACATCTTGAAATCAGTTCTCCCAGTACCAGGGGCTACTACCCTTAAAGATCCCTCAGACAAAAAGGTGGAACACATCTTGAAATCAATCTATACCGCTACAGGAGTGGCACTGAGACTGGTAATTGCAAGTTGTTGGGTGAATAAGGCTATGGAAGTTTGGGCACAAGGCCTGATATCAGGTTTGCAAGAAGGAAAACCTCAACAAGAATTATTCCAATTAGGCTCATTAAACTCTCCAGGCGGCTATTCAGAGACTTCTGGAAGCAGGAGACATAATCCCCTTACCAGAATACCAGAAGAAAAAGTGTTTCTACTCAAACTTATTTGTAGTTCAGAAACCAGATGGGTCGGTCAGGCCAATTTTGAATTTGAAGGCTCTGAACCCGTATCTTCGAGTACTCAAGTTCAAGATGGAATCCCTGAGAGCAGTGATTGCGAGTCTGGAAAGCCAGGAATTCTTGGTGTTGTTAGACATAAAGGATGCTTATCTACACACCCTGATATGGATTCCTCACCAAGCTTTCCTTTGGTTCGCAGTCCTGTCTGATCATTATCAGCTCCAGGCCCTGCCATTCGGTTTGTCATTGGCTCCAGGAGTTTTCATGAAAGTCATGGTAGAAATTATGTTGCAACTCAGACTTCAGGGGGTGAATGCAATTCCGTACTTGGATGACCTCCTCATAAAGGCACCTTCAAAAGAGCAGCTTTACACCAGCATAAGCCCCACAAAGGAAACTCTTATCCATCATGGTTGGATTCTCCATCTTTAAAAATCACAACTACAACCCACTCAGTGGTTACAGTTTTTGGGGATGATCCTGGACACTGTCCTACAATGAGTTTTTCTCCCCTTGGACACAGCCAGAGCAATTCAGACTTTGGTGCGAGCGGTTCTCCATCCACTTTGGGTATCAATACATCTCTGCATACAACTTCTGGGAAAAATTGTAGCCTCGTTCAGGCCAATTCAATACAGAAGGTTCCACTCCAGAGTTTTTCAACTAGATCTTCTAGCAAAATGGTATGGTTCACATATACACATGCACCAGATTATTTGTCTCTCTCCCCAGTCACACTTATCCCTCCTTTGGTGGTTGCAAATGCAAAACCTAGTAGCAGGGAGGGCTTTTGCAGTGTCAGATTGGAGCCTAGTGACCACAGACGCCAACCTGAGAGGCTGGGGGGCGGTGACCCAGGGTCATCAGTTCCAAGGAAATGGTCAGTACAGGAGTACTTCCTATAAACTTCCAGACTTCCTATAAACATTTTGGAGTTAAGAGCAATTTTCAATGCTCTACATCAGGCTTTTCATCTCCTCAGATTTAATCAGACACCACGGTAGTTGCATATGTCAACCGACAGGGTGGAACCAAAAGCAGAGGTGCAATGAAGGAAGTCACCAGGATTCTTCATTGGGCAGAATGTTATGCAGTGGCGATATCAGCAATTTTCATCCCAGGAGTGGACAATTGGGAGTCTGACTTCCTAAGCAGGCAGGATCTATATCCAGCCGAGTGAGGACATCACCTTCAGGTGTTTCAATAGATTGCGATACGTTGGGGTCGTCCACAGATAGATATGATAGTGTCTCTCCACAACAGGAAGCTAAACAGGTATTGCTCAAGAACAAGAGACCCAAAGGCCAAAGCCGTGGATACATTGACGATTCCTTTGGTATTTCAGAGATATACCTGTTTCCCTCATTTCCTCTAATAGCACGGGTATTAAAGAAAATCAAGAAGGAAAGAGTAGTAGCTATTCTGATTGGCCATGCAGAGCATGATATGCAGATCTCAGAGCTCTGTTAATAGAAAATCCATGGGTGCTTCCACTCCAGATGGATCTGTTGCAACAGGGTATGTTTCTCTTTCCAGACTTATGAAGGCTTCATTTAACGGCGTGGCTACTGAAAGTGAGATATTAACCAGGCATGGTATTCTCCGCTCAGTCATTCCTATTATCTTAAAAGCTAGGAAGGTGGTTACTTCAAAACATTGTCATCGGATCTGGAAGGCATATATAGGCTGGTGTGAAAACAGACTTTACCAACCAGATGTTTTTAAAATAGGAAGATTCTTATGATTTTTACAGACAGGTGTAGAGGCAGGATTGCGTCTTGGATCTCTCAAAGTCCAGATATTAGCCCTATCTGTATTTTTTCATAGACGCCTGGCCACCTTACTAGAAGTCCAGACCTTTGTCCAGGGAGTACTTCGTATTGAGCATCCATTTGTGGCGCCTACGGCCCCCTGGGACTTAAATTTGGTGTTGGAATTTCTGCAATCTTCATTGTTTGAACCGCTAGAGTTGACAGAATTGAAATATTTGACTTGGAAAACAGTTACTTTGTTGGCTCTGTTGGCTTTAGCATCAGCTAGATGAGTTTCTGATTTTGGAGCGCTGTCATGCAAGTCACACTATTTAATTTTCCACCCTGACCGGGCGGAACTTTGCGCCAAGCAGTTTTTTCTTCCAAAGGTAGTATCCGCTTTTCATATCAATCAACCGATTGTGGTTACAGTAAAAACAGATCCTGCTGTGGCACCGTTCACATTAGATGTTGTACGGGCTCTCAAAATCTATGTACACTCTACTAAAGATATTAGAAAAACAGAGTCCCTTTTTATCCTGGTTGATGCTCCTAAAAGAGGTCTTCCTGCCTCGAAACAGATGATTGCCAGGTGGATTAAGGTCACCATCCAGCAGGCTTACTTGAAGGCTTCCTTTCCATTGTCTCTCTAGATTAGGGCCCACTCTAAATGCTCAGTTGGGTGTTCTTGGGCAGCAGCTCGAGGAGTCCCGGCACTGCAGTTGTGCTGTGCAGCTATGAGTTTGGGATCCAACACTTTCGTTAAATTGTATCAATTTGACACACTGGCATCAGAGGACTCTCAATTTGCACATTCCGTGCTACAAGCAAAACAGCACATTCCCACCCGGGATAACAGGTTTGGGATGTCCCCACAGTAAACCATTCCACCAGTATCCCCTATGGAGGACAGAGAAAATGAGATTTTGGTACTTACCTGTAAATCCTTTTCTCAGAGACCATAGGGGATACTGGGTGCCCGCTCGAGCTGGGTCTTTTTTTCTACAAATTTCAGTGATTGAAAGTGTGGGTTGAGGTTTTGTTTATAGGTTCTAAGTTATAAAGTTGGGTTCTTTCTTGACCTTTTCTATTATTTCCTTTTCCCCTCCAAGTTGCTCCGTCTCTTCGGGCACAGTATTCTAGACTGGCTGTAGGAGTTGCATAGTGGGGAGGAAGCAATACACACCATCACTGAGTAATGTAAAGTGCACCGGCTCCATAGGACCCCATCTATACCCCACAGTAAACCATTCTACCGGTATCTTCTATGGACTCTGAGAACCGGTAAGTACCAAAATCCCATTTTTAGATTTAATTTATTTTAATGTCAATTTATTTTAATTCAATTTATTAGAATCAAATTCTTGATTTCATCCAAGCTGTCTTCGATATGCAGAAAGTTCAGTATATATGAGTGTGGAGAGTTTTTTTTATATTAATTTAATTTAAAATTAGCTAATTTGTAATTATTATTAATTATATTAATTTGAATTAATTACAATGTGGTGATAAGAGTTATGAAAATAGAAGAATAAGTTATAATAAGAATATAAGCTACAGACACAACACAATGAAATGGATGGAGCACGCCTGGATGTATTCTGGGAGGACACAGCACAAAATATAAAAAAAATATGTCTTTTATTTTGGGTGGACTGACAGAACACCCCTAGATGGACAGAGCAGCTGCAGTCCCTGGATGTATACTGGGATGACACAGCACAAAATATTAATTTAAATCAAAATATATATCTATATTATGTTTTATATCACACACTGTGGTTACAGTGTCGCACAAATGAGTCAATAATATGTAGAAGTATTTTTTAGATCACACTGGCGGTTACAGTGTCGCACAAATGAATCAGAAATATATATAATATTACACACTGCAGTTGACTACACTAACAGTGTCACACAATGCGTTTATGAGTAGGAAATAATATACTGCAGTCTGACCGGCAGTGTCACAGTACTTATGAAAATTAAATAAAAATAGTATAGTACACTAGGGTATAGCACAAAAAAATAGATATATTTTTTATAATTATGATTTTAGGATTTTTGGTTTTAGCTTTTATTATTTTAAATTTACACTGGGACGGAGCCCCTGGATGGACAGTTCACCCCTTTCAGATACAGCAGACAGATCACCCCTTTTAAATACATAATAGAAGTATATTTTTGGCTTTTGAACACACACAGAGGACATATAGAAGTAGTATACGGCATCTGCTGTACTAGTAGAGTGATGCACCAATAGAAATATATTTTTTGCTCTGGATCACACACAGACAATATATAACAGTAGTGTACGGCAGTACTGGTAGTTGTCACTGAGTGATGCACCAATAGAAATATATATTTTTGCTCTGGATCACACACAGAGGATAAATAGCAGTAGTGTATGGCAGTCGCAGTACTAGTAATCAAAGTGACACACCAATTAAATATATTTTTGGCTTTGGATCACACAGAGATATGTAGCAGTAGTGTACAGCAGTACACAGCCCCTTATAGACAGAGAACACCTGGTCCGTCCTATACACAGCCACAGTATGCTAGTGCAGTGCACTACTGCACTGTGCAGAGCCCTACACAGTGACTGACACAGCACACCTACACATGCAGCACTGCATTTTTCTGCCCCCCCCCTCTTCTCTCTCCTGCCCCAATTTGCTCCCGCCTGCCCCTTCCCTAACTACAGCAGCACATAAGGACAACGTCCCGCGCACTCTCCAAGTCTAGAGTGAAGATGGTGCCGATCACCGGGGACTTATATAGAATCCAAAACCTGCAAGATCCGACAGCGGGATGATGATGTTTTGCCTAATTTTTGGATATGAGTTAGGCGCGCAAAACTGAGCCTGACTCAGATACGGGTTCGGATCTCAAAGCTTGGGGGCATTCGGTTCTCAGAGAACCGAACCAACTCATCCGTAGTTAAAACTAGCATATCAATGTGTCAAGAGCTGAAATTTGTGAATTCTCACAATCAGCTTGAAAACTTCTTCTGTTTTGTGCAGCCACAATATTTTTGCATGGTAAGGAACATACAGTAATTAAAGATATAATGTTTCTCAAATGGAGATTCTTAACTTGTATCTGTATGCTATTAATGTACTGTTACATGTAAATTCAGTGGCATCATAAAGGGGGTGCAGATCGCTCCAGGTGACACCACCTGAGTGGGTGACATGAAAATAAGAGAGCTGCTCTGTTATCTTGGTGTGAATAGTGTCACCAAGCAGCCACACGCTGTGGGAATGCTGTGGTTAGTGAGTACAAATATACACACTCTGTGCTACATGGCATATGAACGCTAGATGTAAGAGGATACATCTGTATACAGAGACCTCTGTAAAAATCCTATGTTTGTCCCTGAAGATATATAATAGGCTTCATAGCTACCAAACTTTAACCAAATTTCACTGACATTTCTTCTTCTGGAACTAGTAATTAGGAAATACAAATTAACAAATGACATCTAAAACAGGGTGTAGGTAATGATACTGCATACCATACCACTGCTCAGTGGCGGAACTACCGCCAGTGCAAGCAGTGCCTTGCACTGGGGACCACCAGTGTCAAGGGGCCCAAAGCAGCACGGCATGTAATGAGTCAAACTGACTCATTATATGCCGCTGTGTGCTGCGGGCCACCGCCGCCCGCAGCACACAGCCGCCCGCCGAGGAGAGGAGCTCAGCGGCTACGGGGGAGAAGGAGGAGGAGGGAGGTGGAGGAGGGAGCCGCAGCAGCACTATGTGATTGGTGGAGGCGCTTCTGCTGCTGTCCCTCTCCTTCACCATAGGCTGTCCTCCGCTGCTGTGAATGCTGGGAAGCGCATCCCAGTATTCATAGCGGCGAGGGACAGCCTATGGTGAAGGAGAGGGACAGCAGCAGCAGCGCCTCCAACAATTACACTGCGCTGCTGCGGCTCCCTCCTCCACCTCCTTCCTTCTCCTCCTCCTTTCTCCCCTGCCCGGAATCTCTGCCAGAAGAAGCTGCACCGAGGATCCTGAATGCCAGTGGAGACAGTAAGTATAATTCTTTCTTTCTTCTTTCTTTTTTCTTTCTTTCTTTCTTTCTTTCTTTCTTTCTTTCCTGTCTGCCGTTATGTGTAAAAAGGGGACGCTGTCTTCCGTAATGTGTAAAAAGGGGACGCTGTCTGCCGTAATGTGTAAAAAGGGAACGCTGTCTGCCGTAATGTGTAAAAGGGGGATGCTGTCTGCCATTATGTGTAAAAAGAGGACGCTTTCTGCCATAATGTGTAAAAAGGGGACGCTGTCTGCCGTAATGTATAAAAAGGGGAATATGTCCACTGTAAGGTGTAAAAGGGGCTCTACCTGGTTTAGTGGTGCTACTGTGCAGCGTAATTTGAATAATGGAGACTACTGTGCATCGTTATATGAATTGGTATTATTTTGTGGCCACACCCCTTCCCCACGAAGCCATGCCCCTATATTTTTGTGCGCGCGCCTACGGCATGCACTGCCCCTGTTTTACATAGAGGGGGGCTCCAATGCCGTTTCTTGCACACAGCGCTAAAATTTCTAGTTACGGCACTGTTGCTAGGTGTACATTTCTCTGGCCCTGAGCAGGCCCCCCTCACTAGATCCTCTCCAGGGTGGAGGCGGTGGACTTGGATGGGATGAGGAGGAGGGGGGGCCAAAGCATTTTGTCGCACCTGGGCCCACCGCTCGCTAGTTCCGCCACTGCCACTGCCTGGATGCCTCCTGAAAGGTTCCATGCACTTTTGTAAGGCAAACTGACAACTAGGTTATTTTCCAATTTCTGTGGAATATGGAAAATAAGTAGAGGAACCAGAACATTAATGCACTATAAAAATAGGTCACTTTAGTAGGTCTGTCATTTTGAAATTACTGTATATACAGTATGGAATAATAAGTTAATTATTGATTTTAATAAGCGTATTGTTACCATTCAATGTTGATCATAAAGGGTGGTTATCTACCTGCTAAGGCTGCCCAGTGATTCACCACAATCTGCCTGTGTTTCTTTTCTCCTACCAGTGTTTACATGAGGCAAATCATATTCACTGCGAAATGGTAGCTATTTAGCGGTGTGTTCTCCCTTTGACCCCAGGGGCCTGTGTGAACCGCACACACTGCACTCATTATAGCTATGCCACTGATGTGCCAGAAAATGTTAGTGTCCATGTTGTGGGCAAACAGATTAAACAACATATAAAACATTGCAGATCTTGATGTCTAAGATAATAATGCGAACACCAAGATCTATAATTTGAGCCAATATGGTAAAGGTTAGGTGTTTGTTAAAGAGGATAGCCACCCCCGTGCTTTCTTATGATATGGATGATATGGAATGGGAATGCAACTGGAATGCATGCCCGCAGTGCATTAGTTTCACCCTAAACCCAGTAAATATCTTGAAGGAAAACTATATATCAGTTCTTTTTCCCCAAAAGATATAGAACCTACTTTTTCTTGACTGGTTTAATCAGTACACCAACATTAGTGAGTCAGATATTAGTGAGAAACTGGCCAGTGCATGAATACGTGAAGATATAATGTGGGAAGAGGACTTGGATAACCTATCCCCACCAAGGCTCAGTAGATACCTGCAGGCCTAATTCAAGGAGGATACAACAGGGAGGGGGGGGGTGAGTCTGTCAGACAAGAAAATAATGAGAGGAAGAAAACAATATACTCCCCGCTCCAAACAAGAAGGCAATTGACACCATTGACGGAGCTGTTAAAAACAACTTCTGTACATATCAAAATAAAAAAATAGCAAAAAAAGCATAAAAAAGTAAACACTGTGTAGAAAATCTAAGAAAAGCATGTACAGTGCATTCGGAAAGTATTCACAGCACTTCACTTTTTCACATTTTGTTATGTTACAGCCTTATTCCGAAATGGAATACATTCATTTATACCCTCAAAATTCTACATACAAAACACCATAATGACAACGTGAAAAAAGTTTTTTTTTTTTCGATTTTTGCTAACTTATTAAAAAAAAAAAAATTAAGAAAGCACATGTACATAAGTATTCACAGCCTTTGCCATGAAGCTCAAAATTGAGCTCAGTGGCATCCTGTTCCCACTGATCATCCTTGAGATGTTCCTACAGCTTAATTGGAGTCCACCTGTGGTAAATTCAGTTGACTGGACATGATTTGGAAAGACACACACCGGTCTATATAAGGTCCCACACTTGACAGTGATGTAGTGTGTAGAATTTTGAGGGGAAAAAATAATTTATTCCATTTTGGAATAAGGCAGTAACATAACAAAATGTGGAAAAATTGAAGCAATGTGAATACTTTTTTGGATGCACTGTATGCAATACTGAAAAATTCAGCAAAACATTTAACAACGCTCAGTATTCAGAAAAGAATATGGTCCAGTTCGGTTTCTGGTTACCCATATGCAGTGAAGACCAGGTTTCCTAGAAACCTCAAATCCAACAGGGATTTTCCAGAACAGGTTTATCTGAAAGTAAAAATAGAAGTTTCATTAGGCAGAATGACTAGCCTATTTGAATTCCCTCCCATACACAACCTAGACATTTCACCAGTAATGATGGTTCCCAAAAGGAAATCTGGAAAGTTCTGATTAATACAATAAATGTCTCACCCTGTAGGCCTCTCAGTAAACGACATCACTGACAGCACACAGTGTAAGGTATTCTACCAGTCTTTTGCAGACGCTCTTGAATTGATTAAATACTATAAACATGGAACACTAATGGCCAAACTAGAAGTAGAATCAGCCTTCTGCCTGCTACCACTACACCTGTCCTCCTTCCAGTACATGGGTTTCAAGTTGCCAGATGGTTACTACATTGCCAAATTCTTGCCTATGGGGTAAACAATATCTTGCTATTTATTTGAGGCATTCAGTACTTTTCTACAGTGGGCAATTCAAGCAGGCACTGGGCACCCTGAGGTAGCACACTACCTCGACGATTTCCTGTTTATTGACAAAAAGGGATCACAGGGCTGTGAGAACTTATTGTTTTCAGCCAATGCCTGGTTCTGGAGTACCAGTAGCACAAGGTTACTGCAATGGATGGGCTAGTAGGAGAGCCACACCATATTCCCAATGGAACCGAAGATGGACATAAGATGATAATGACAGAGCACATAGCAATACATAGTCCATTTAGGGTAGCCAGTAGTCAAGGTCATGGGGAGGCAATACAGAATCCATGGCACGACTGTCAGGAACGGGAATGTAGATAGCAAGAGCCCCACACCAGGGGACTTCACAGTCAGAGTCATGTTGCACACCCTGGATAGGCACCATGCTTGTCTCAGATGTGACTTAAGAGAAGGGCCGGACTCCATTGGAGAATGCTTGGTCCATGACCAAACCAGTCACAACCAATGCCCAGGCAGTTAACAAAGCCTTGGGACCATAAAAGAAGTTTGTAGAGCCACGTATATAGGTGGATGGCACAGGATAAATTCCAGGAGCTCACAAGTGAAGGAAATGCGTCCACCAGAAGCTTTCCTAACATGATGGTTCAGTAGATTTTTATAAGAAAAGTCCTTTCCTTAAAAGTTTTCTCATCTCTTTGTTACCACTTTGTCATTTGCCACTGCCTTCACAAATTTTAGATGGTTTCATATTTGTGAGATACTTATATCAGAGGTGGGGCACAAAACTTACTCTGACACAATCAAATTCTAAAGTGTCACCATCTGTCACTACTGTCTACATGCCACATGCCATTGGCATGTGTAAACTAATTTCCATTTACATATTCTTTTCTATATTTAAAGGACAACTATTTAGTTTCTTCACCTCTTTTTTTCCAATAGAGAACAAAATCAGTCTTGCATGCAAATATCTGCTGTGTACAGACTAACTACCTTAGTAACAGTGTGCCAACCTATAATGAGCCAATGACAAAAAAAATAAACAAACAAGGTGCTACAGTACATCTCAAGAACATTTTCACATCACCTTCCCATCTGTTTCTTGTTTTAAAGAGACAGCACAGGCATTAGCTCATCAAACAGGAGACAGAGGCTGCAATAAGCGAGCTCCTTATCAACTTACTATGGAAATGAATGTGTTGCTTATAAAGAGGACTCATTATTCCATTTTAGTCTGAAAAAAAGTACATGGCAATCTTAAGAGAAGTCATTGAGGAATTCTAAATTTTGTCCATCATACATCTAAACTGATCTAGATTTAAAAAAAAATGTAATTTGTATATAAACATTTTCATTTAGTGTCATCTAACACAAATTCTTTAATGCATCGCCATCCTCTAATAGTCCTGTAGTTAGGTTAGGAGCTTACAAAACGCTTTAGCATACAAAGCACAGTTAGAAGAATTAGTCTTTTCTTAGGGTTAAATATCTGAATTTAAGACTGAAGTTGCAAGGTAAAGGAATTGCACTGTCAAAGTGACATGCAATTGGTGTGCAAAAAGCAAGTAAAAAGACAGTATACTGATTTTCTTTTAAATTAATATATATAATGCATAAAAATGAGAAGAACTTGAATGTATTTTTCCCCCTGTTAACGTTGTCTTGTAAAAACTAATTAAATGAGTGTCAGTTCTTGTTCTGGCAAGGTCTAAAACAGCCATCATGGAAAATAATTACCTGTCACCCTCAAAATGCAATGCTCTAGTTCTTAAAATTTAGATGTTCTCCTCTGTAGAAGGATACAAAAATATATCACATGCCATCTATTGACATCATTAAGGAATTATATTTACTGTGAACAAAACCAGTGTAATTTACAGTAGATGATTACCTAAAAATGATTAATGAAATAGAGGAAGAACTTTTTTTTTCTGAAGGTTACTGCAAAGGTGATCGTGGCTCCAAGTATATATGACCAAGTTAATTTTAAAAACTGTTTTCAGATGGGAAATATTTTTAAGTAGGTCATAGAATGCTTGTAAGGAAAGCATTTCATTTAGGCATAATACCAAGTGGCTATTTGATTGCTCATATTTAGTTCTCAGTATACACGGCTGGAGGGTTCCTGTTGAGACAGCTTCAGCTGCTGTCATCGTTCCAGGAACAGATCCAGCTGGTTGTATTTCAAATTATATCACTATATTACATTTAAGTTTAGGTACAAAACAGGTCACTCTGGAGTAAAGTCAATTCACTGTTAAAGTGGAGTGGAGTAAATAACATTAGGAACAACATTCTAAAATCAATCCATTTTAATGGCGGTTTTCGCCCGTGAAAGCAAAAGGGTCATGCATTTATTAAAAGTAAATAGTTTATTGTGCCAGTTGATGGCAGGAATATGATTAGTAAAAGTGCAATAACTGACACATTCACTTTTATATAAATGGCTGCCAAAAAAGTTCCATGCATTGTATTGATATATTTATATATTTCTCATTAAGCTGTGCACCGCTGTTCACAAGATAGGTACAAATAATATTTTAGCCATTTTGAACTTTGCATGAAATGAATGTGAGCAATTTAAGATCTATAACATAAGATACTTTTTGTTTTCATTTTTGCTTTAATGATATCACAAATACCTTCTATGACTCCCAGTAAAAGTTTTCTGGTTTTATATATTTTCAAAATGCAGCATTGGTGGGGAAAGTGAAGACTAAAGCGGTGACATAATGGTTAGCAGTTCTGGGAACATGAGTTTAATACTAACCATGGCTTTAGCTGTGGGAATTTAGCAGGGAATGGGACAGGGGGCCTAATTCAGAGTTGATCGCAGCAGCAAATTTGTTAGCAGTTGGGCAAAACCATGTGCAGTGCAGGGGGTACAGATATAACCTTTGCAGAGAGAGTTAGATTTGGGTGGGGTAGGTTCAAACTGAAATCTAAATTGCAGTGTAAAAATAAAGCAGCAAGTATTTACTGTGCACAGAAACAAAATAAGCCACCAAAATCTAACTCTCTCTGCATGTTATATCTGCCACACCTGCAGTGCACATGGGGGGTCATTCCGAGTTGGTCACTCGGTAAATTTTTTCGCATCGCAGCGATTTTCCGCTTAGTGCGCATGCGCAATGTCCGCACTGCGACTGCGCCAAGTAAATTTGCTATGCAGTTAGGTATTTTACTCACGTTTTTTTCTTCGTTCTGGTGATCGTAATGTGATTGACAGGAAGTGGGTGTTTCTGGGCGGAAACAGGCCATTTTATGGGCGTGTGGGAAAAAACGCTACCGTTTCTGGGAAAAACGCGGGAGTGGCTGGAGAAACGGAGGAGTGTCTGGGCGAACGCTGGGTGTGTTTGTGACGTCAAACCAGGAACGACAAGCACTGAACTGATCGCACTGGCAGAGTAAGTCTCGAGCTACTCAGAAACTGCACAGAGATGTCTTTTCGCAATATTGCGAATCTTTCGTTCGCAATTTTAAGAAGCTAAGATTCACTCCCAGTAGGCGGCGGCTTAGCGTGTGTAAAGCTGCTAAAAGCAGCTTGCGAGCGAACAACTCGGAATGAGGGCCATGGTTTTGCCCAACTGCTAACAAATTTGCTGCTACGATCGGATCTCAATTACCCCCCATGTGCACTGCAGGGGGGGCAGATATAAAACGTGCAGAGAGTTAGATTTGGGTGGGGTGTGTTCAAGCTGAAATCTAAATTGCAGTGTAAACATAAAGCAGCCAGTATTTTCTCTGCACAGAAACAAAATAATCCACCCAAATGTAACTCTCTCTGCAAATGTTATATCTGCCCCCCTGCAGTGCACATGGGTTTGCCCAACTGCTAACAAATTTGCTGTTGCGATCAACTCTGAATTACCCCCAGGGTCTGGTGTGAATATTTCAATATTCTTTGGAAATGCTGCAAAATATAGTGGCACTATACACATGAACGGTAATAATCAAAGCACTGTGCAATGATTGTGGCAGAAAATATAAAATATTCTATATATTAAATAATATACTTTGCCATTACTTGTGCAATTGTAATTGCCTCTCCTCTTTGACATCATGGGGGGAATGCAATAGCTTACGAGCATTGTTGTTTCTATAATGGGTGCAATGTGTGTGTGCACATGGGCCCCCGCTTTCAGGGGGGCCCACACCGCACACACTACATCCATGTTTTATTACGTAACTGTCCGGATCCTTGCGGCGGACGCTGCAGCTGCGGCAAAAATCACAGCTATAAGCCGTGACACATGTGCAGTAGTGAAATTAGTCTCTGGAATATGGTGGCTGCCAGAGTCTACTGCACCGTGGAGAGGAGGGGTCCCACCCGGAGTCTGCACACAGGCCCCCTCCTTTGTTAAAATGCCCCGGCATGTGAGAAGCAGTAAGTAAAGACTTTGTGGAAGTTTTTTTTAAAGCTGCAGTCAGTTACATGGGAAAACCAACATGGTTTTGCTGTGTAAATGATTGGAGCTTAAGAAATAAAAATGGGAGAACTTCCACAAAGTCTCACACTTCCTGCTTCTCGCAAGCTATTACATTTACCCTATGACTTAAAACAAGGTTGAATCCGGCTTCCTACAGTTACAGCTAAGGTGATACAGAAAGAAGTGTGTCAGACAATTATAAGCTTACAGTGATAGTTGCCCACTATAGTGTTTGCACAGCGTGCGATCAGATCTGAACTGCGCATGCATCTGAGCCGCAATGCACAGGCGCGACGGACCTTAGCACCGGGCATCGGTGCCTAGCAACGGGATGGTGCAAAAAAAGCGATTGCATGGGCGATCGCAAGGTGATTGACAGGAGTGGCCATTTGTGGATGGCAACTGACCGTTTTACAGGAGTGTCCAGAGAAACGCAGGAGGGACCAGGCGTTTTGAGGGAGGGTGTGTGATGTCAGCTCTGGCCCCGATTAGCATGAAACAAATGCAGCGGCTGAGTAAGTCCTGGGTAGTGCAGAGACTACACAAACAGATGTTTGTGCAGGTCTCCTACGAAAGCGAACACACACCTATACACACCATATAACCTCCCCCTGTAGGCGGCGACTATCTGATCACAGGGATGCAAAAAATGCACCCTAGCGATCAGGTCTGTATTACCCCCTGAGTGCCTGGCTTGCTTTAGGTTCTGTACTGTAGCTAAGAGATACTGTTTTGGAGTGATGTGCGGTGAGTGGGTAGGCACTGTCTAGTATCAGAACCAGACGTATATACTAGAGATGTGCACCGGAAATTTTTCGGGTTTTGTGTTTTGGTTTTGGGTTCGGTTCCGCGGCCGTGTTTTGGGTTCGAACGCGTTTTGGCAAAACCTCACCGAATTTTTTTTGTCGGATTCGGGTGTGCTTTGGATTCGGGTGTTTTTTTCAAAAAACCCTAAAAAACAGCTTAAATCATAGAATTTGGGGGTCATTTTGATCCCAAAGTATTATTAACCTCAATTACCATAATTTCAACTCATTTTAAGTCTATTCTGAATACCTCACACCTCACAATATTATTTTTAGTCCTAAAATTTGCACCGAGGTCTCTGGATGACTAAGCTCAGCGACCCAAGTGGCCGACACAAACACCTGGCCCATCTAGGAGTGGCACTGCAGTGTCACGCAGGGTGGCCCTTCCAAAAAACACTCCCCAAACAGCACATGATGCAAAGAAAAAAGAGGTGCAAGATGGAATTGTCCTTGGGCCCTCCCACCCACCCTTATGTTGTATAAACAGGACATGCACACTTTAACCAACCCATCATTTCAGTGACAGGGTCTGCCACACGACTGTGACTGAAATGACGGGTTGGTTTGGACCCCCACCAAAAAAGAAGCAATTAATCTCTCCTTGCACAAACTGGCTCTACAGAGGCAAGATGTCCACCTCATCATCATCCTCCGATTCATCACCGTGTACATCCCCCTCCTCACAGATTATCAATTCGTCCCCACTGGAATCCACCATCTCAGCTCCCTGTGTACTTTGTGGAGGCAATTGCTGCTGGTGAATGTCTCCACGGAGGAATAGATTATAATTCATTTTAATGAACATCATCTTCTCCACATTTTCTGGAAGTAACCTCGTACGCCGATTGCTGACAAGGTGAGCGGCGGCACTAAACACTCTTTCGGAGTACACACTTGTGGGAGGGCAACTTAGGTAGAATAAAGCCAGTTTGTGCAAGGGCCTCCAAATTGCCTCTTTTTCCTGCCAGTATACGTACGGACTGTCTGACGTGCCTACTTGGATGCGGTCACTCATATAATCCTCCACCATTCTTTCAATGGTGACAGAATCATATGCAGTGACAGTAGACGACATGTCCGTAATCGTTGGCAGGTCCTTCAGTCCGGACCAGATGTCAGCACTCGCCCCATACTGCCCTGCATCACCGCCAGCGGGTGGGCTCGGAATTCTGAGCCTTTTCCTCGCACCCCCAATTGCGGTAGAATGTGAAGGAGTAGCTGTTGACCGATCAAGTTCCACTTGACTTGATAATTTTCTCACCAGCAGGTCTTTGAACCCCTGCAGACTTGTGTCTGCTGGAAAAAGAGATACAACGTAGGTTTTAAATCTAGGATCGAGCACGGTGGCCAAAATGTAGTGCTCTGATTTCAACATATTGACGACCCGTGAATCCTGGTTAAGCAAATGAAGGGCTCCATCCACAAGTCCCACATGCCTAGCGGAATCGCTATGTCTTAGCTCCTCCTTCAATGTCTCCAGCTTCTTCTGCAAAAGCCTGATGAGGGGAATGACCTGACTCAGGCTGGCAGTGTCTGAACTGACTTCACGTGTGGCAAGTTCAAAAGGTTGCAGAACCTTGCACAACGTTGAAATCATTCTCCACTGCGCTTGAGACAGGTGCATTCCACCTCCTTTGCCTATATCGTGGTCAGATGTATAGGCTTGAATGGCCTTTTGCTGCTCCTCCATCCTCTGAAGCATATAGAGGGTTGAATTCCACCTCGTTACCACTTCTTGCTTCAGATGATGGCAGGGCAGGTTCAGGCGTTTTTGGTGTTGCTCCAGTCTTCTGTACGTGGTGCCTGTACGCCGAAAGTGTCCCGCAATTCTTCTGGCCACCGACAGCATCTCTTGCACGCCTCTGTCGTTTTTTAAATAATTCTGCACCACCAAATTCAAGGTATGTGCAAAACATGGGACGTGCTGGAATTTGCCCAGATATAATGCACGCACAATATTGCTGGCGTTGTCCGATGCCACAAATCCACAGGAGAGTCCAATTGGGGTAAGCCATTCTGCGATGATCTTCCTCAGTTGCCGTAAGAGGTTTTTAGCTGTGTTCGTATTCTGGAAAGCGGTGATACAAAGCGTAGCCTGCCTAGGAAAGAGTTGGCGTTTGCGAGATGCTGCTACTGGTGCCGCAGCTGCTGTTCTTTCGGCGGGAGTCCATACATCTACCCAGTGGGCTGTCACAGTCATATAGTCCTGAGTCTGCCCTGCTCCACTTGTCCACATGTCCATGGTTAAGTGGACATTGGGTACAACTGCATTTTTTAGGACACTGATGAGTCTTTTTCTGAGGTCTGTGTACATTTTCGGTATCGCCTGCCTAGAGAAATGGAACCTAGATGGTATTTGGTACCGGGGACACAGTACCTCAATCAAGTCTATAGTTGGCTCTGAAGTAATGATGGATACCGGAACCACATTTCTCACCGCCCAGGATGCCAAGGCCTCAGTTATCCGCTTTGCAGCAGGATGACTGCTGTGATATTTCATCTTCCTTGCAAAGAACTGTTGGACAGTCAATTGCTTGGTGGAAGTAGAAAAAGTGGTCTTACGACTTCCCCTCTGGGATGACCATCGACTCCCAGCAGCAACAACAGCAGCGCCAGCAGCAGTAGGCGTTACACTCAAGGATGCATCGGAGGAATCCCAGGCAGGAGAGGACTCGTCAGAATTGCCAGTGACATGGCCTGCAGGACTATTGGCATTCCTGGGGAAGGAGGAAATTGACACTGAGGGAGTTGGTGGGGTGGTTTGCGTGAGCTTGGTTACAAGAGGAAGGGATTTACTGGTCAGTGGACTGCTTCGCCCAAAGTTTTTGAACTTGTCACTGACTTATGATGAATGCGCTGCAGGTGACGTATAAGGGAGGATGTTCCGAGGTGGTTAACGTCCTTACCCCTACTTATTACAGCTTGACAAAGGCAACACACGGCTTGACACCTGTTGTCCGCATTTCTGTTGAAATACTTCCACACCGAAGAGCTGATTTTTTTGGTATTTTCACCAGGCATGTCAATGGCCATATTCCTCCCACGGACAACAGGTGTCTCCCCGGGTGCCTGACTTAAACAAACCACCTCACTATCAGAATCCTCCTTGTCAATTTCCTCCCCAGCGCCAGCAACACCCATATCCTCCTCATCCTGGTGTACTTCAACACTGACATCTTCAATCTGACTATCAGGAACTGGACTGCGGGTGCTCCTTCCAGCACTTGCAGGGGGCGTGCAAATGGTGGAAGGCGCATGCTCTTCACGTCCAGTGTTGGGAAGGTCAGGCATCGCAACCGACACAATTGGACTCTCCTTGTGGATTTGTGATTTCGAAGAACGCACAGTTCTTTGCTGTGCTTTTGCCAGCTTAAGTCTTTTCAATTTTCTAGCGAGAGGCTGAGTGCTTCCATCCTCATGTGAAGCTGAACCACTAGCCATGAACATAGGCCAGGGCCTCAGCCGTTCCTTGCCACTCCGTGTGGTAAATGGCATATTGGCAAGTTTACGCTTCTCCTCCGACGATTTTAATTTAGATTTTTGAGTCCTTTTTTTACTGATCTTTTGTGTTTTGGATTTTACATGCTCTGTACTATGACATTGGGCATCGGCCTTGGCTGACGACGTTGATGGAATTTCATCATCTCGGCCATGACTAGTGGCAGCAGCTTCAGCACGAGGTGGAAGTGGATCTTGATCTTTCCCTATTTTTGGAACCGCAACATTTTTGTTCTCCATATTTTAATAGGCACAACTAAAAGGCACCTCAGGTAAACAATGGAGATGGATGGATACTAGTATACTTATGGATGACGAGTGACTGACGACACAGAGGTAGCTACAGCCGTGGACCTCCGTACTGCGTCTGCTAGTATAGAGATGATAATTAATGATATAAAAAAAAATATATATAACTACTGTAGGTATATATAATATAATGACGGACCTGGTGGACACTGTCAGCAGACTGCTAGTATAGATAATATACTAAATATATTACTACTGTAGGTATATAATATAATGACGGACCTGGTGGACACTGTCAGCAGACTGCTAAACTACTAGTATGAAGAAGATAGAAAAAAAAACCCACCACAGGTAGGTATACAATTATGGACGAGCACTGCCGACACAGAGGTAGGTACAGCCGTGGCCTACCGTACTGCGTCTGCTAGTATAGATAATATACTAAATATATTACTACTGTAGGTATATAATATAATGACGGACCTGGTGGACACTGTCAGCAGACTCCTAAACTACTAGTATGAAGAAGATAGAAAAAAAAAACCCACCACAGGTAGGTAGGTATACAATTATGGACGAGCACTGATGACACAGAGACAGCCACAGCCGTGGACTACCGTACTGCGTCTGCTAATATAGAGATGATAAAGATGATAGAGATGAAAAAAAATATATAACACTACTGTAGGTAAATATTTATATAATATAATGAATGACGGACCTGCTGGACACTGTCAGCAGAATGCGTTTATAGAATTAAAAAAAAAAACACCACAGGAGTGTTTAACTTTTTCAGGCAGACAATATACTGGTGGTCACTGGCAGCAAAAGTGTGCACTGTACTCCTGCTATAACTGCTCCCCAGTCTCCCCCACAATTAAGCTGTGTGAGCAGTGAGCACTCAGCACAGTCAGATATACATAGATGATATATCATGCAGCACACTGAGGCTGAGCACAGATATGGTATGTATCGTTTTTTTCAGGCAGAGAACGGATTATAATAAAACTGGTGGTCACTATCAGCAAAACTCTGCACTGTACTGAGTACTCCTAACAACTGCTCCCCAAAATTAGTAGTAAATCAAATGTCACTCTCTATCTTCTAATCTAAACGGAGAGGACGCCAGCCACGTCCTCTCCCTATCAATCTCAATGCACATGTGAAAATGGCGGCGACGCGCGGCTCCTTATATAGAATCCGAGTCTCGCGAGAATCCGACAGCGGGATGATGACGTTCGGGCGCGCTCGGGTTAACCGAGCAAGGCGGGAGGATCCGAGTCTGCCTCGGACCCGTGTAAAAAGGGTGAAGTTCGGGGGGGGTTCGGATTCCGAGGAACCGAACCCGCTCATCTCTAGTATATACACACACATACAGTATATGATTTGGTGATTATTAGGAGAATACAAAGATTATATTTCTAAGTTATAAATATGTTCTTAAATGCTAACCATTTTTATAGTCAAAACTCTTGCGTATACTGCAGTATAACAGGGGAGGATCTGCCTCCCCTGCCTATCCTGGCCACATGTTATTGCTGTTTTGTGTTGCCAAATACAGTATGAAATGTTTGGGTGTAACAGTTTTAGTTGTTTGAAAATGAACATGTCCTTTAAATGCCGTTCATAAAACGCTAGTAACATTCACAAATACTTATATCATGTTTTACAAGGAAAGCTAGATATTTCAGACTTAGCCCTAATTTTTATGGACAGGACATTTTCTTCCACAGGCTTTTTTGTTCAAGCTTAAAAATCACAGTATGAAGCCACTTGTAAGTTCTACTTGAGGATTGCAGAAAATAGTAATTTGCAATCCTAAAATGCAATGTTAAATATCATACACATACAATACTATACTATACTCTAGATATCTTAATACATCTACATCTGTAGATATCTTAACACAGGAAGGCCATTAAATATACATACTTAGAAGTTGTGAAAAAAATGTGCAAATTAATTTCATGTTAGAACATTAACATTACCAGTGGTATAAAATCTATTGATTCAAGCTTCCAGTTCTGATTATGCTTTGTCATTCCACAAAAAAACATATTTTGCAGAATGTATAGTACATGAATAATGCTGGGATGAAAGTGGTCAGTTCAGTCTGATGTTTGGTGGATGTAGGGCAGGAAGGTAAACACTTAGTACAAATTCTGCTGACAAATCATGAATAATCATGGCTAAATTTGCAATTTCCAGTAAGGCAAATATTTCACATACACACCTAGATACAGTGCTGTACCAACAGGTGAGAAAATAAGGTTCTTTTTTTTCCTATTTATTTTCCTCCACCTACACCACTTCTATTGCCCATCTGTCTCTAGGGCTGCCAAGAGAAATCCTCAGCCCCGGTACAACAACTTCCCAGGCCCCCCTGCCTCCCCTAAAGGGGATGTGGCCACAGCATGACCACACCTCTTTGGGGTGAAGTAGGGATAGAGATGATAGAGATGATAGAGACAGACAGTGGCACCACTGGGATAGAGATGAGAGAGACAGACACTGGTGCCACTGTCTGTCTCTTTCATCTCTATCATCTCTATCCCTACTTCACCTACACTCCCCTGTCTGTCTGTCTCTCTCTTTCATCTCCCCCCTTCTCCTTCCTCATTATCTCTCTCTTTGTCATCTCTGTCCCGCATCTCACTGTCTCTCATCCCTGTCCTCCTTTCCCATCACCATCTCTCTTATATCTGTCACCCTCATAATAAATATACATAATATAACCAGTGAGAGATAGAACTGTGCTGTCTAAGCACACATTCTAACAGCTCATGTTAAGATATAATAAACTGAATTGCTACTAAAGACTGAAGACTGAAATTCCAACACCAACAGAACTCAAACTTTCTAACCTGTTTAAATGAATTTGTATAAGACAATCTAGAATCTAGCAGATGCATGGAGTCTAGAGATTTTCCAGTCTTCACCAGTGACCCCTGCAAGGGGCTTCACTGTTGGAATGCTTGCATACCATGGTACTTTACCATGCCCCTATATGTGGCATTACAGTGTAAAGTAAGCAGCATCGTCAGCAAAGCCGAGTCTAGTACACAAGCAGACTGTAGATATACAAGGAGGTGTACCAGATGGGCATATCAAGAAAAGCTGTATCAGAATAAAGAATAATCTGGGCCAAATACACTAGAAACACTGGATTTAAGGTGCAGACAAGCTGGATAATGGAAACCAAGAAAGCTGGAGCACAGGTAGTACATTTAAAACTCTGTCACATAACTCTCCTCAGAGCTGCATGAAAAAATGCTGACCAATTTTGAAATTGGCACTTTAATGACATTATCGGTCACGTGACCTTACCTTTAACCTCACTGCAGATCCAAGCACCTGCCCCTAAAGCACAGGGCTTGCCATCCAGCCCATCTTCCATTGGGATGAAGAAGAAGACAGAACATCCAGTGTGACTGTCAAGTCCAGCAGTATCTGTAAAACATTTAGCTTAACTAAAACCATATCTTTATGGTACTAGTAGTATTGTGAACTCTATATGATTGTGGTTTAGATGGAATTAATAATTATCTATTCACGTGTACAATATACAGTAGTGCATTATGCTGTATGTGTACAGTAGTGCATTATGCTGTATGTGTTGTTTAGCAAATAACTTTAAAAAGATTGCGAAACTTTGTATTCTTATTATGTCCATTTGTTAATATGTGTTTTTACCAGATTGTAGTAGCTGGCACTGAATTTAAGTGCTTGGAAATGTGCAGCTATACCAGAGGAATGTAATTCTCACTTACCAGATGACTGATAGACTTTTTACGTTTTGTTTTGATATTTGATATTATTTAGTATGCAAATTTGCTATCACAAACAGACATACCATACATTTATTATCTTAGTTTAGCATATATTACTACATCAAAATCCTCTGTAGTGTCATCCTACCTAAGTATGATACAGGTATTTATAATTAACCTGACTTGAAATGAAAACTAGAGATGAATAAACCATTTGACAGTTAATTGGATGCCAGTCTGGTAACATATCCCAAAGCGCCAGTGCTTACTATATAATTCAGTCAATTGATTGACAGTTCTCAGAAGTAAAGTTACGAAAGTTAGGAAGCCCACTCTCATATCAATTTGAAAATACTGCGCATGCATGTGGATGAATGTCATAATTGGCTGTGCTTTAAAACAGTTGTATGACCTATAACACACTTTATCTCATTCTTTCAAATATAAATATGAGAACATTTCTGGAAACTGTTATCACAGCAAAAACAAAGCAGTTTTATGGATCTATTTAGTTGCTGTCTCTTTTCAGCTGCTGGACCAACTGAATTCAATTGTCATGGTTGTTGTTTGCTGGGCAAATTGAGATCTACGTCCATTGATGCTGCCATATTTATTTGGCTGCTAGACCACAGAGCTCAGCTGCCATTGCTGCTGACAGGTCTGTTCAGCTATTAGACAAACTAAACTCAGTTGTCATTGATATTGCCAAATATGTTAAGCCCCTGAGCACACTAAGCTCAACAGTGATTTCTGTAGCATCTCTACTCAACCGCTGGACCCACTAGACTCAACAGTAACTGCTGTTGCCATTTCTGTTTGGCTACTGATCCCACTCAGTCCAATTGTACATACACCACCTCAACCAGATTGTGGGAAAAGAGCCTCCAAGTAGCGTAAGGAATATTTATTATACATTAACCAAGTTAAACACCAAGGTTGGAGAAAGTTTAAAGTTATGTTAACCCACCTTTTTTTATTGAGTGTGGTTTAAATGTATTTGGTTATATCCTAAAGGAGATCTAGGGGCATGTTTAAATTTTTAATTTAGGGGCAGTCACTGAATTACAGTCTAATTTGAAATGGAAATCCTCCCATCCCTTCCATTAGGTTTGAGTGGTTGTTTTTGTGTTGTAGTGGAAACAACAGAATTGTTTAGTTGATTAATTAGATGTTTTAGTTGAGTGCACTCTACTTTATTAAATTTTAGACCAATTGGTTGCAGCTGGGAAATGACACAGCTTGTTTGGGAATTCCTTTTCAGGAAAGTTGAATACCAGTGAATGATTTGAATGCATGTTATTGTGTATTTTGTAAGTTCCTTTTGTTGTCAATTACTATCAGTGATGTTTCTAGTGGCGGGCAAGCCGAGCGATCGCACAGGGTGCCTGCCACGGCACTTGCAGCTCCAATCTGGAACCCCTCCCTCCCATATTGTACTCTGCTCAGGGAACAGAGTTTTACTGATTGACATGGTTGCATCATGATGTCATGACTCAACTGCATAATTTCACGAAACTCCAACCCCCATGCAGAGAAGGGGGAAGCAGAATAACAGTGCTGGCGAGCTAATGCCTGCCAGCTATTATACACCCCTTGGCAATGAGCATTACCCTTGGCAATAAGCATGGATCCCAGAGCTTGAAACCCCTTGCAATGAGCATGGATTCCAGTGCATGACACCCAGCACATGAAACCCCTGGCAACAAGCATGGATCCCAGAGTATGAAACCCCTGGTAACGAGCATGACACTCAGCACATGAAACACCTGGCAATGAGCATGGATTCGAGTGCATGACACCAGCACATGAAACCCCTGGCAACAAGCTTGGATCCCAGAGCATGAAACCCCTGGTAGTGAGCATGACACCCAGCACATGAAACACCTGGCAAGGTGCAGGTAATTTAAAAGTAATTAATGTAGGGCATAATGTATCACGGCATTGCACTGTATGGCATAATATGGTGCAGGGAACATAATACGGTGCAAAGGGCATTTCTGTGGGGGGCTTCATATGGTGGAATGTTCTTTTTTTCCTATGGTTGTCAAGGTCTAGTGTTGCAAGGTTAAAAGCTGGGGTGTAAGGTCTTTTCCTGCATGTCCATGCTTATTTTAGTGAGGCCATGCCCCCTTGCCTGGAGTGTGCAGGCAAAATAGTTATTTTTTATATCTATGGAGGGGGTGTGCACATTTTTGAATGTCTATGGGGGGTGTATTTTTTTAATGCTCGCACTGGGAGCCAAATTGTCTAATAGCAGCCCTGATCACAATGCTAACTTTAATTAGTTTAATGATTCAAGAAAAAAAATCAAGAATAAATTATAATTGGATAATATAAAAAGAAATTACCTTAATTTGATCTCAACTCTTGTCATTTTTAGATAAGTATTTAGAAGGGGGGAGGGAAAGTGCAGCCGGTAAGGGTATTTACAGGGTTTCTATTAAGGGTGTTAAGAAAAGTATTGCTAAAGCATTAAATAATAACAATTATGTGTCATCATTACAGACTATAGAAAATGTTGTACGGGACTTAAGGAAAAATACTTATGTCAGGGCGGTGATTTTAGATGGGAACATTGGGTTGACCAAAGAGAAAAGTAAGGTGGGCAATACTAAGTATGGTGGGGTTGGAGAGGGAGCGAGAAGGACAGTCTGTATCAGTAACTCTACGGATGCACTAGTTAACCAGGATGGGAAATCTTTAGGAAAACAAACAAATAAAGGAACCGATAAACTAAAATGTATGCTTGCAAACGCAAGAAGTCTAGCAGGTAAAATGGGGGAATTGGAATTGTTAGCATCAAAGGCTGAGTATGACATTATAGGTATTACGGAAACATAGTGGGACGACTCTCACGACTGGGTTGCTAACTTGGAGGGGTATTCTCTTTTTAGGAGGGTCAGGGCTAACAAAAGAGGAGGAGGTGTATGTCTTTATGTTAAACCATCACTTAAACCAGGGGTGGCCAACCAGTCAGTGACAAAGAGCCAAAAAACCTTGTTAGGTACGTCAAGGAGCCGATGGCACACATGCAAACATGGAATGTGGCCTTGTGCCTGCTAGACCACACCCCTGGTATAAAATACATTAAAGCCAGAACGACATAAAATAATTTTTTTAAAGCCAGATCCATTTTGAAAAAGCCACTTTCACAAAAAATAATTAAAAAAGCCAGATTCACATAATAAACTTCAGCTCCCCCATGTGTCACTTCAGCCAGCTCCCCCATGTGTCACTACTGCCGAGACCCTGCTGTGTCACTCCAGCCAGGTCTCCCATGTGTCACTACTGCCAAGACCCTGCTGTGTCACTCCAGCCAGCTCCCCCATGTGTCACTACTGCCGAGACCCTGCTGTGTCACTCCAGCCAGCTCCCCCATGTGTCACTACTGCCGAGACCCTGCTGTGTCACTCCAGCCAGCTCCCCCATGTGTCACTACTGCCGAGACCCTGCTGTGTCACTCCAGCCAGGTCTCCCATGTGTCACTACTGCCAAGACCCTGCTGTGTCACTCCAGCCAGCTCCCCCATGTGTCACTACTGCCGAGACCCTGCTGTGTCACTCCAGCCAGCTCTCCCATGTATCACTACTGCCGAGACCCTGCTGTGTCACTCCAGCCAGGTCTCCCATGTGTCACTACTGCCAAGACCCTGCTGTGTCACTCCAGCCAGGTCTCCCATGTGTCACTACTGCCAAGACCAAGCTGCTACCACCCTCCTATGTCACTCCAGCCAGATCTCCATGTGTCACTACTTCCAGCACCCTCCTGTGTCACTCCTGCCAGGAACCTCTCCTGTGTCACTCCAGCCAGCTCCCCCATGTGTCATTCCTACCACCCTTCTATGTCTCACTCCAGCCAGCTCTCCCATGTGTCACTACTTCCAGCACCCTCCTGTCACTCCAGCCAGCTCCCCCATGTGTGACTCCTGCTACCACCCTCCTATGTCACTCCAGCCATATCTACCATGTGTCACTACTTCCAGCACCCTCCCACGTCACTCCTGCCAGGACCATCCTTTGTCTCTCCAGCCAGCTCTGCCATGGGTCACTGTAGCCCACCCTCATGTATCACTACAGCCCCCCCCCATCAACTCATGCCATTGCTGCAGCCCCTAATGTGTCCTCTGTTTGCTTGTGGGTGTCTCACCTCTAGTATCTGGCTCCTTCAGTTTTCAGTCCCTGTAGTGCTGCTGCGTGTCTGGCTGGAGTGCAGCGGATTCTGTATCTGTTGTGGTCACATGATTTAGAGTGTTGGGAGCCACATTTGAATAAAGAAAGAGCCACATGCGGCTTAAGAGCCACAGGTTGGCCACCGCTGACTTAAACCATACCTAAAGGAGTTTATCTATGAGGAGACTGGCGATAATGTGGAGTCACTATGGGTAGAAATCTCAAGTGGGGGAATTGATGCAAAAAAAACTAGTCATAGGCACGTGCTACAAACAGCCGGATATTAGCATACATGAGGAAGAACAACTATTGCAGCAAATCAAAACGGCTGAGGGATTGGGGGACATCCTTGTCATTGGGGATTTTAATTACCTGGATATAAGCTGGAGTAATGATTCATGTGCTAATGCGAGGGGCAGCAGGTTCTTAAATATGATTAGGGATCACTACTTGTCTCAATTAGTCGAGGACCCAACTAGGGGTAAAACTACCCTGTATCTAGTAATTACTAATAATGTGGATATTATATCAAACACTAAAGTTGGGGAGACTTTGGGTAACAGCGATTACTATATGATCACATTCGACATCAGTTTCAGGAAACATAGCTACAGGGGTTCCACCAAAAATTGTAACTTTAGGAAGGCTAATTTCAGTATGCTTAGATGTGCACTTAACGACATAGAGTGGGAGGTTCTGTTTAATAACAAGAACACTTCGGAAATGTGGGATGTTTTAAAAGGGTTGCTGGATAGCAATATTCATAACTTTATTCCCATAGGCAGTAAACGCAGGAGTATTAAACTCAAACCGATGTGGCTTAACAAGAAGGTTAAGGCAGAAATGGATAAAAAAAGCGGGCTTTCAAAGCATTTAAATGTAATGGAAAGGAGGAGTCTTTCAAGTATTACAAGGAGTGTAATAAGAAATGCAAAAAAGCAATAAGAGCAGCTAAAATGGAAAATGAAAAGCAAATCGCTATAGAGAGTAAAACCAATCCTAAAAAGTTTTTTAAATACATAAACGGTAAAAGGTTAAAAAAGGAGAATATAGGTCCATTAAAAGATGAATTAGGAGAATTGATAAATTATGACGAAATAAAAGCGGAAATACTGAACAAATTCTTTTCATCAGTATTCACCAGTGAAGAACTGATGGTGGGAGTAGAGCATAACAATTGTGACAGTAATTATTCATGGTTAGATACTTGTTTAAGCGAAGAAGTAGTCTGTGAGAAACTAAGCAAAATTAGGATTAATAAATCACCTGGTCCTGATGGACTTCACCCAAGGGTTCTTATGGAGCTTAGTTCACAAATAGCACAACCCCTATACTTGATTTTCAATAGTTCAATTAGATCAGGCATGGTACCAAAAGATTGGTGTATAGCTGAGGTTGTGCCATTATTTAAAAAGGGATCGAAAAATCTTCCGGGAAACTACAGACCAGTTAGATTAACATCTATAGTCGGGAAAATATTGGAAGGAATTCTAAGGGACATCATACAGGAGTATCTAAAGTCCGCTAGGATTATTAGCAAGAACCAGCATGGGTTTGTGAGGGACAGGTCATGTCAGACTAACTTAATTAGCTTCTACAAGGAAGTGAGCAATAATCTTGATCAAGGAAAAGCAGTGGATGTGGTCTTCCTAGATTCTGCAGAGGCCTTCAATACAGTTCCTCACAGGAGACTGATCAAATTAAAGGAGATTGGCCTAGGAAAAACTATTTTCACATGGATAAGCAGCTGGTTGGATAGCAGGGTACAGCGAGTAGTGGTCAACGGGAAGTACTCAACCTGGTCCCCAGTAGTCAGCGGAATACCACAAGGATCCATACTCGGACCACTACTGTTCAACATATTTATCAATGACCTAGAAATAGGCCTGGAAAGCACAGTGTAAATCTTTGCAGATGATACTAAACTGTGTAAGGTAATTAGTTCAGAATTGGATGTGGAGTCCTTGCAGAATGATCTATCTAAACTTGAACTCTGGGCGTCTAAATGGAAAATGAGGTTCAATACAGACAAATGCAAGGTTATGCATTTTGGGACTAAAAACAAACTTGCATCCTACATATTAAATGGGGAACGCCTAGGGGAAACAGAGTTGGAAAAAGATTTGGGGGTATTCATTGATAATAGGCTTAATAACCGTACACAATGTCAAAACGCAGTAAAGAAGGCAAGTAAGGTGCTAGCATACATAAAAGGGGGAATTGAGACAAGGGACTCGGATGTAATCATACCATTGTATAAGGCATTGGTACGTCCGCACCTGGAATATTGTGTTCAGTTTTGGGCACCATTGTATAAAAAAGACATCAGTGAACTCGAAAGTGTTCAAAGGCGAGCTACTAAATTGATTAAAGGCCTAGAAGGACAGGACTATAAGGAAAGACTTACTAGGCTGAATATGTTTACACTAGAAAAGAGGGGCCTAAGAGGAGATATTATTAATATCTTCAAATATGTAAAGGGACATCACAAAGAGTTATCAGAGGAATTATTTATTAAAAAAACACAGTTTAGGACACGTGGGCACTCGCTGCGACTGGAGGAGAGAAAGTTCCGAACGCAACGGAGGAAAGGGTTCTTCACTGTTAGGGCAATCAGTAGGTGGTAATGGCGGACTCTGTAATTGGATTTAAAAAAGAATGGATAAATTTCTGAATTAAAAAGCTATCCAAGTTTATAATAATTAAAATATCAACGTGGTTAATCCGGGGGTAACATGAGTTATAGTAGCTAACTAGTCATAAAACATTATTTAGCAAGTATGTAGAATCATCACAACTTAAAACAGTTTGAACACGATGGGCAATTTGCCTCTATTCAACCTCAAATACTATGTTACTATGTTACTATGTTAGAATTAAGATAGGTCTTACGTGGGTTAATGGTGGATATCAACTGCTAGGGAGTTTATCCTCTTTTCTCTACTACCCTACATAACTTGGATCAATTGTATCTCCCAACCAGTGGTTAAAGTGGGCCGGAACGGGGCGGAACTGCGTTCCGTCACCTCTAATTGCAGACGGAACCAGTTCCGCCTCCGCCCGGCCACAGCATCATGTCCCTGTTCCATTGTAAAGGTGGCAGCGGCCGCCAGCCAATCACAGCTCGCGGACCGGCTGCAGCACCAATCAGAAGAAGGGAAGGCTTTTTTAAAATCTGCCGTGAGCCAATCACGGCTCGCAGACCGCCAGCCAATGAGAAGCTGCCAAGTGGCAGCTTCTCATTAACTGGCGGTCCAGGAGCCGTGAATGGCGCACAGTCGGCGCCAGATTCAAAGTGCCCTCTCTCCTCCCCCCCCCTCCACCGCTGCCGCAGCCTCCATAGTGTGAGCCGCGGCCTGTAATGCCCGATCCCCCCCGCAGCCGGAGTTTACTGTGAGGCTGCGCGGCGGGCAGTAATGTCCGTGCCCACTCCACATCTCCCTGCCAGCGCAGCAGCTTTAAGTCCACCCCACCCCTAGGCTTAGTGACCCGCGGCCTGTAATGCTCTCCCCACCTCCACCGGAGCGCTGTCTGCAAGTGATTGTGCATTACAGTCGAGGCCCTAACCGTGGCACACCCCATGGCGTCTGGCAGGAGAGACAACTCGCCCTCCACATGAAGACCTCCAGGTAACTGCTGCTACATATCACAGCTCTGGGTGCCCCGTCTTTCTGCTGCTGCTGCTGGTGATATTTTAATTCTCTCTCTCTCTCACTATTTTTGTCTGTTTTTGCACTTTTTCAAAACTCTGAGTGCCTATATATATATATATATATATATATACATACACGTATATCTATCTGGAAAACCCCCTCATAAAATCCTGCGTTTGCCCTTGGAGGGGGCTCTACCTGCCGTACTGTGTAAAATGGGGCTCTGTCTGCCGTACTGTGTTAAAAGGGGGTTCTGTCTGCTGTACTGTGTAAAAGGGGGCTCTGTCTGCCGTACTGTGTAAAAGGGGGCTCTGTCTGCTGTACTGTGTAAAAGGGGGCTCTGTCTGCCGTACTGTGTAAAAGGGGGCCCTGTCTGCCGTACTGTGTAAAAGGGGGACTCTGCTATTGTGGGCATTGTGTGTGTAAAGGGCACTATTATGTGGGGCGGGAAATGTGAATAAGATTGTGCTACTGTGAAGCATTATTTTGAATTGGTGGTACTTTGTGTGGCCACACCCCTTCCTTGTGAGGCCACACCCCTTTCTGCGGCGTTGCGGGCGAGGTGAGTTCCCCCACCTCTCCAGGACCACTTTAAGCCCTGCTCCCAACTATC
Source organism: Pseudophryne corroboree (assembly GCF_028390025.1). Classification (NCBI taxonomy): domain Eukaryota; kingdom Metazoa; phylum Chordata; class Amphibia; order Anura; family Myobatrachidae; genus Pseudophryne; species Pseudophryne corroboree. The sequence continues at coordinate 660,305,902 of NC_086448.1, forward strand.
TCAATACCTAATCTACTGTAGCTAATCTACTGTACATTCATCCATCCACATACTTTATATCACATCACTCCATATTGAACCCTTTATAATTTCTGCATCACAAACAGAATTGAGAACATGTAATAAAAATGTAAAAAAATACAGACCCCTGGCATGTCCAATCAGATCTATCTTTTCTAATGCCAGATCTATAAGAAACAAGGCTGCTACAATTGCTGACCTTATGGAATCTTCAGATCTCTTCTGTATTAAAGAGACTTGGCTAAACGAAAATGCAGCACATGTCTTAGAAGCTGCAATCCCATCATTACCATCCCCAACGCCCCCATTGATTCAAATTTTTTGGAATCCAAAATCAAATTCGTACGAATCAATCAAGCCTTCTTTCCTTTAGATCTAGTTCTTAATTAATGAAAACATTCTTGGTTACTTTCTATGGGGTCATATAATTTATTGATCTGCCTGATTCTGTCTGCTTTTTGCAGTGTTACTCTCTTTCCTAGATGTGCCATGTTTGAAGATGAACTGTCACTTGTTGGTGTTGCCTGCTGCTGTTGCTTAGCTTAGTCAGCCACCTACTGTAGCTCAGTATAACCTTTTTGCCTAAACTTGATAAAAACTTTATTGTAAGTGGTCAAATTTAAGTGGAAATTACTGGAAATTAATGTTATTGAGCGTAATAATACTGCAGGAACAAAAAAAGGTCAAATTATGTGATTTTTGTAGTTTGTATCAATATTTGAAAAACAAAATAGAGATCCAAAACATGTGAGGGCAGTTTTGGTAAAACAAAGTTAATACAGATCCAAAATCAAAACCGAAACACGGGGGTCAGCTCACATTTCTAATATGATTACATTTATGCTATGTGGCTAAATCTATTATTATGAATACTGTATATATAAACAAAGGATATGGGGAGTGTGGGGGAATTGTGTGTGCTAGTTAAGGGGGGTACACACAGGGGGCGCATCGCTATCGCTGCTGCTAGATTGGCCTGCATGCAGGCCAATCTAGCGGGTCGCTCACTTCACCCGCTGGGTGAAGTAAGCGCCCCCCCCGTCTCCCCCTGCACGCTCAGCACAGATCGCGCTGTGCTGAGCGCCGGGAGAGATGTGTGCTGAGCAGTTCGCTCAGCACACATCTCTCCAGCATCGGGCCATGAGTACTGGCCTTTAAGGTATTGAGGCCCTCATTTCGAGTTGTTCGCTCGCTAGCTGCTTTTAGCAGCATTGCACACGCTAGGCCGCCACCCTCTGGGAGTGTATCTTAGCTTAGCAGAATTGCGAATGAAAGATTAGCAGAACTGCTACTAAATAATTCTTTGCAGTTTCTCAGTAGCTCCAGACCTACTCACAGATTGCGATCAGCTCAGTCCATTTAGTTCCTGGTTTAACGTCACAGACACGCCCTGCGTTCGGCCAGCCTCTCCCCCGTTTCTCCAGACACTCCGCGTTTTTCCCTGACACGCCTGCGTTTTTTAGCACACTCCCGGAAAACGCTCAGTTACCACCCAGAAACGCCCCTTTCCTGTCAATAATTCACAGATCAGCAGTGCGACTGAAAAGCGCCGCAGGATCCACAGCAAATCTACAAAGTTTTTAGTTAAATAACTAAGCGCATGCGCCCTGCGTGCCTTGCACATGCGCATTTAGCAACAAATCGCAGCATAGCGAAAATCAGCAACGAGCGAACAACTCGGAATGACCCCCTGAGGTAAACTATGTGTAACAGTGAAACAAGGGTGTGTGTGAAAAAAATAATACATTTAAAAAAAATACAGCAGAGTCCTCATCTAGTCCAAATAGATAAGACACAAATGATTGTAGACTGAAAGATAAAAATCAATAAAAAATGTTGTCTGCGCTTATGTAAAAGCAGCTCAGATAAAACGGATGGTTATAAGTTAAAAAATGAGCGCTAAATTAATTAATTTAGACTGAAAGATAAATCAGTCTGCTGTGGATGAGAAGAAAAAAAAAGTGTAAATACATATATCCTTACCTTCCCAAGAAACAATATTTGCAAGACTGCAAAATATCTTTGTAATTACCCCCCCTTATGGATCATGCAAAGTATAGGACAGAGGGGGTAATTCCAAGTTGATCGCAGCAGGATTTTTGTTAGCAGTTGGGCAAAACCATGTGCACTGCAGGGGAGGCAGATATAACATGTGAGAGAGTTAGATTTGGGTGGGTTATTTTGTTTCTGTGCAGGGTAAATACTGGCTGCTTTATTTTTACACTGCAATTTAGATTGCAGATTGAACACACCACACCCAAATCTAACTCTCTCTGCACATGTTATATCTGCCCCCCCTGCAATGCACATGGTTTTGCCCAATTGCTAAAAAATTTCCTGCTGCGATCAACTTGGAATTACCCCCACAGTCCATGGAGGACAGTAGGGTTGTTTCTATTTTCAGCATTGATCACCAGTGACTACCCTGTTGTATGTGCAGTGCACGGAGGTCATGCAAAGCCATGGCTGATGAGAGGACAAGAGAAATAGAAGAGGGTATCCCTGATAAAAATACAGGTCAACACAGGGCCGGTGCAAGGTTTCACAGCACCCTAGGCAAACTTTCAGCATCCCCCCCCCCCCCAAATACCCAGCCCTTCAGGAGAAAAAGTGCGGAGGCAGCATCTTGTAAGTTCAACAGCCAAGAGTGACATGGGGGAAAGAGAGAGAGAAAGGGGGATATGGGGGAAAGAGAGACATGAGGGAGAGATACATGAATAATGGCCATCTCACAGTTTGACATATTGCCCTGTTCATATCTAATCATAACAGCAACTTCCCTATCTCTAACCACCCCCCCCCCCCTGAATGCACTTTGAGGGGGGAGAAGTGCAGTGAGAAGGTCAATGCAGGACAGTGTGAGGGAGGAGAGTAGCCCACTCGCCCCCCAACACTATTATATTACTTACCTGCTTCCTGAGTCAGCCTGCAGCGAGTCCTGCTGACAGTATGAGAGGGGTAACGCAGCCATATCACTAACCTGAGTGAGGCCAGTGAACAGGGGATCCGCTGCAGTGTTAGGACCAGCATCATATTATCCTTATTTGCCATCTCGGGGACAGTGGTATTTTTGAGTTGACGGCGTGGCCGTGGATAAGAGGAAGAAGGTTGAGGGGGAGGGGCGTGTCTGTGAGAATAGAATGCTGCTCATTGGTGGCAGATCTTGGGGGAGGGACTAGCCTCGGGAGCATGGCAGGGCAGAGACTGGGTTTGTCTCTGCCTGCCGAGATCATTATCATCACGCAGCACCAGTTAGGAACATAGGCGGAGGCGGGGACAGGAGTTCCCTGTAAATGGCATTGATCCCCCCAGCGTCAGCCTGAACAGGACGGGAGTCACTGGATGTAGCAAAACAGACTGGTCTGGCTGACAGTGAGTACACGCAGGGCACAACTCGCCCACACTAAAAGAGCCCGCCCCAAAAACATGTTGCCAGTGCCACCCGCACTCTCTGAGTGACTACAGCCGCGGGAGCATAGGGAACAGGAGGACTATGTTAGAGGATGGCTGATTGCTCTCTACTCCTCCCGGCTAAACTGCAGACCTGATGGCCCCACAGTAATCTCCTCCCTGCTGCGATGCCGGTACCAATAACATTTGGCTCTTGCAGCAGGGAGAAAGGAAGTGAACGATGGAGGAGGGGTAGGTGGGGACAGGCAACGGACATGCAGCTCCAGCCCCAGGCAAATCCAGCAGCGGCCAGCGAGTGAGCATGGAGTGGGTGCTTTACATCCCTTATGCCGTTCCACTCAGTGCCGCCCTTTAAGTGCTAGCGCTCATAGGCAGCTGCCTAAAGCTGCCTAGTGGTGGCGCCGGCCCTGGGTCAACATACTGTATCTGGACTGCGGACCATTATGTGGCAGTCCCCTATGTGCACAGAGGGCACTGAAAACTTCCAACATGTTTTTAACCTGTGGCTTTCTCAAGTATGCTCATGATACTGCAGAAGCAAGCAGACAGTGTCCGTCCAAGTGATTAGGTTTCAGAATAACTGATAAGTCAGGCTGAGGATCACACAAAGAAAAGACAGATCAGAGTAATTAGTAAAGCAAGTCATGATCACAACAAAATATTCATTCACAATATCAATTATCAGGTACAGCAAGACACTGATTCAGGAACAGAGAACCAGAATGAATGAACATCACCAGCAGCTGTCAGCTAAACATTAGGCTATTTATAAAGGTAATAATCACCTGGAACAGATCATGTGACTGCTGCAACTGGCCTGGAATGGAGGAATAAACCTGCAATCTGTCTCTTTTCATGATTCTAGATTCTAGAACCATCCTTCTCCTTATGTTTCTTTGAAGCCCAGTATTTTTATATATTCTTTCCTCTCCACCTTCGTATTGCTGTCATATATCACCACCCAACTCCAGTTTGACTATCCTTTCACAATGTTGTTGCTTGGGTCATTTATTTCCCATCCTTTGACTGCATACTACACTTATACAATAATAATAATTCTATCTCTCTATCTCTCTATCTCTCTATCTCTCTATCTATCTATCTATCCAGGTCAAATGTGGCTGGCACTCATTTCCAACGTGACTAACTACGAGGTGCAGAGCCACTTCCCCGCTGCAGGACCACTGTCCTGAGGGGTTGTTGTTCAGCAGGGCACTGCGCCTTGGCTGTCACAGCCGCAGCACGCTGCACACCCCTAAAGCTGCCTGAAGGTGACATCGTGGGGAGTACAAACCAGGGGCCCCCCTAGGGGGGTCTCCCGGTTCAAAGTGCGGCTGACCACGGGTGCAGCATATGGGACCCTCCCGGGGGGAGTGGGGGTCCCCGCTAAGATCCCCCATGTAGAACTGGCACAAAAGGGGTTGACTAGCACTTGTGTGATGTTTTAAGCTAAAAAGGAGACTTTTGCCAGTATAATATATATATGTAACTCCGGCGCCATTGGAGGGGGTGGAGCTACCGCAGAGCGGGACCTGAGGCATTTTGGCACCTTCCTCTGCTTACTGCAGCCATATACAGCACACACAGCACTTCCTGACTCCTCAGCCACGCTGGATATCTGGTACAGGGTGTAGCAAAGGGGGAAAGCCGCTTGGGTACACTATCCTGATCATATTTACGACTAAAGTTGTTAGTGTTTACTGTGTTTTAGGGAGCTGACAGCCTCACTGGGGCTATGCAGCTCAGGGTGTGCTGCTGTCCTCTCTCTCTCTGTGTCTCCTCTCACATACAGTAGGGCAGGTTTCCTGTGAACAAAGCAGTCAATCTTCAAAAATCAGTGATGGGGCTGGGGGAGAGGGTCCAGAGCCCCCACTGGTTAGGGTCCCACCACCTGTGATCTGGACCCTGCCTCAACCAAGCTTCGAATAGGTTGTATGGATATAATTGGTCCTGTCTTTGCAAAAATTGTTCAATGCTCTTTGCAGACAGGCATATTTCCTGGACCCCTAAAGGAAGCAATTCTTAGACCTCTTCTTAAAAAACCTAATTTAGATCCCGACTGTATGACCAACTACAGACCACTATCAAACCTTCCTTTTTTAGGAAAGGTTATTAAGAAAGTGATTGCAAATCAACTGGAAACCTGCCTGAAAACCCATGATAGCTATGATCCATTCCACTTAGGATTCAGGAGAAGACATAGCACTGAAACAGCATTGGTATGTGTATTAAATGATCTTCTGATGGCAAGAGACAGAGGTGACTGTTCAATATTAATACTTCTGGATCTCTCTGCAGCATTTGATACCGTGGACAATGGGCTTCTGATTGAGCAACTGGTACATTTTTGTGGACTGAATGGCACAGTACTAAGCTGGTTCAAATCATTTCTCACAGGCAGGTCACAGAGTATCGTCTGGCGTATACTCATCACCATCAGTGCAATTGCCATGTGGTGTCCCACAAGGTTCTATACTAACCCCCATGCTTTTTGCAGTAAACATGCTCCTGCTGGGTGAAATAAATCAGGCGCCATGGACTAGTCTACCACTGCTATGCAGATGATACACAACTGTACTTGTCCTTTGCTCTGGGCACTGATAACCCAATAGCAACCATAAATGGCTGTCTAGCTGAACTCCAGGAGTGGATGAGTGTCAGTTGGCTGCGTCTGAACCCGGATAAAACAAAGGTCCTTATGATAGGACCGCAACATCAAAGGACAAGACTGCAGCATAGCCAACCAACTGGACTTACACTCAGGGATTCAGAATAACAAACCAATGATCGTGTGCGGAATCTTGGCGTTGTCCTGGATGGTGGCTTGACACTTAATCATCAAATATCAGCCACAATCAAATCCTCATTCTTTCACCTGAGGAACATAGCCAGAATCAAGCACTAAATTCCCTCAGATGATTTGCCAAAAGTCATACATGCATTTGTATCATTTCGATTAGACTACTGTAATGCCCTCTACCTTGTTATCCCAGCAAAAGAATTGCACCGCTTACAGCTGGTGCAAAACACAGCTTCCAGGCTGTTAACCGACCAGCCCTGTTCGAGCCACATAGCACCCATACTATACTCCCTTCACTGGCTGCCTGTAAGATGGCGAATCATCTTCAAGATTGGCTTACTGAGTTTCAAAGCACTACATGACCAGGGCCCAAGGTACCTGAAGCAGCTTCTGACCCCATACTTCCCCACTCGATTACTGCGATCTGTGGATGAAGGGCTTTTAGCAGTATCTAGAATCTCCCGTAATTCATCTGGGGGTCGAGCTTTTAGTCATGCATCTCCGACTCTATGGAACTCACTTCACCGCACAGTGCGAGAGGCCCCAACTATAGAATCCTTCAAAAGTAGACTCAAGACTTTCCTGTTTACTCAAGTATTCCCATAATTGTTCCTTTAGTATCTTCATGCTTTTGTATTTTATGAAAAGCTGTTCTGTACTTCATTCTTTTCTGTACTATATTATGCTATGTATCTGTTAAGCGCCTTGAGTCCTATTGGAGAAAGAGTGCTATATAAATAAAATTATTATTATTATTATTATTTAAGTGTGTTCAAGTTCAAAATGGAATCTCTGCAAGCAGTGATTGCAGGCCTTGAAGAACAGGAATTTATCATCTCCTTGGATATCAAGGACGCCTATCTCCATATTCTGATTTGGCTGCCTCATCAGGTGTACCTGCGGTTTGCCCTGCTGGACGGTCATTTCTAATTCCAGGCTCTGCCCTTCAGCCTGTCTGCAGACCCGAGGATATTCACAAAGGCGATGGCGGAGAGGATGCTTCAACTCCTTGTCCAGGGGGTCAATGTGGTCCCTTATCTGGACGATCTTCTGCTAAAGGCAAGATCCCGTGAGCTTTTGTTGCTCCATATCTATCACCCCATCCATCTTCTGTCAGACCATGGGTGGATCTTCAACTTACAGAAGTCCCACCTGGAGCCAACCCAGATGTTCCTGTTACTGGGGATGTTGCTGGATACTGTGGCCCAGAAGGTGTTTCTACCGTAGGACAAGGCAAAAACACCGCATTCCGATCAATATTCTGGAACACCGGGCAATCTACAATGCTCTGCTCCAGGCCTCACCTCTGCTCACGGATCAGGCGATCCAAGTACAGTTGGACAATGCCACGGCAGTGGCATATATCAATCGTCAAGGAGGGACAAAAAGCAGAGCCTGCATGCGAGAGGTGTCAAAGATACTCCTCTGGGCGGAAAGAAATGCAAGCGCAATGTCTGCAATCTTCATTCCGGGTGTGGACAACTGGGAGGCGGACATCCTGAGTAATCATGATCTCATCCCGGGGGAGTGGGGACTTCACCCTCTGGTGTTCCAGTGAATCATCGACCGGTGGGGTTGCCCACAAATAGACATGATAGCTTCTCATCTCAACAAGAAACTTCCCTGATATTGCTCAAGGACCAGGCACCCTCAGGCGAGGGCAGTAGATGCACTGACGTCGCCTTGGCCTTATCGGCTGATCTACCTGTTTCCTCCGATTCCTTTGCTCCCAAGGGTGCTCAAGCAAATCAGAAACTTAGGGAGTCCAGGCAATTTTGATTGCCCTGGATAGTCCTCAGAGGGTATGGGTGGTACACGTTCTTTGGAAAATGTCCATCGAGAACCCTTGGCCTCTACCACTAAGAAGCGGTCTTCTACAACAAGGACCGTTCATCTACCCGGATTTACGGCGACTTCATTTGAGGGCATGTAGGTTGAGCGGAACATCTTAGCCCATAAAGACCTTTCCAAAAAGGTTATTGCTACCATGGTTCAGCCATTAGACAACGTGTTTGTTGCAAAGAGGCAACAGAAAAGATAGATTGCTTTTTGGAGCACTCTTTTATAACAAGTTTGATATGTAATTTGATATGATTATAATGTTAAAACGTAACCTTTAATTCTTACTCCTAAAATAAAGGGGTTCGTCTGAGTAACATCAATTTATATGTAAATGTCACTCTTTGATGCATTGATATATTTGCATCCCCCGAAAAAATTATTTACATTATGTATATAGTTCATGAATTGAATCAATGAATCAAGATTTCATACGTGGTAAAAATATTAATCTGAATGATCACTAGTGACCCATAATTGGATCGTCATCAATAATCCATAATTGAATAATTGTATACATAAATTTTAATATATTAGATAAATTCATAAATCCCAATATATGTATAAGTCACAGCCTATAAGGTTTAAGCTGTCAAAATACAAATTCAGCGTTTATTTAGCTCCATGCATCTGTGAGGTACAGCCTGTTTCAAAAAATGTATCAATATGGATTATATGTCACATTCTACCAGACTTCTAGATACAACTTGCATATATCTGACATTGTATCACTTTTACTTAGAATTGCCAAACCAATAATTCAAGCTATTTATATTCTAATCCAGGATGGTCTTAGAAGGCACTTCTCACAGTATCCCTGTTTGTTATTTACTGAATCTACATAGATAATCTCATATCCCGGATATAATCTTATTGTTTGTTCCATAAATCATGCACCGATGTAATTAAACAGTTCTTATCACTGTGCAGAAAGCCACCAATGTAGTAATAAATATTAGTGATGTGAATCATATAGACAAGTATATTTTATACAATAACATGACACACAAATGACATCCATGGAAAGTGGTTATAATGACAAAAAGTACAATCCGAGATGCCGTCCCCCTCATCTGCTGCCCTGTATCATCACAGAGCGGATACTGGGTGAGAGTAAGGGTTGTTGCCGGATTGATAGAAAGAGTAGATTCAGCGTCACTCAGTCACCCTGTATCTGGTGTTAGGTGGATCCTGTTACCAACGGCATTGCAAGATCCAAATTCGCCAGCAGGGGACAGGTGAACGCTAGAAAGGACAGATGAATAATATAGGTTATATTATAACCCCTGAGTAAATTGATTAAGGGAATACTTTATTGCCTGGATACTGTATAGAGTATAAATGTTGCCTGTAAGTTATAATTACATTTTCCAAACAGACATGTATCTATTTATCAGTATTATTGAGAGCTACTATAGTTTGGCACAAAAATTACTGGGCATAATACACAGGTACAAATTGTGTTACTAAAAAACACTCGGCTATATCAGCAAAGGGTTTGATTAACGGCTTCCCCCGCTTTATCATGCCATGACCATAAGACTGTATTCTTTAAAATTGAGCTGAGCGGCTTCCCGAGTCACACACATATATATATACACACATGTAATTAAATGTCGCTCAAATTGAGCTTATGATTATGGAATATGTGGACACAAATACTGCAACTTTAAGAATTTTAATCAAAGCACGAGAGTGGAATTACCTGTGAGTTGAAATAAGATATCCCAAACACACATGTACCTATACTTCCAACATTTCTTAAATCAATTGACTGCAGAATTTGTGCAAGCATTACTTAAATAAAATGACTGCAGAATTTGTACATATGATAATTGCCACACAGTACTAAGCAGAGTACAAGGATAACAGTTATATTGCCAATCTATATATTCTCAGCTGTATTCATCACAGGTGCAAAAATGGCAATTACTGCAGCTTTAGAATATACTTTTAAACACGATATAAAGGTTTATATATATGCTGAAATCGTACAGCCCAGATAAATATGTCTGTTCGTAAAAAAACCCGCTCAGAATAACCCGTAATTATAGGGTTTATACAATTGGCTGTTTCCGCTAAGAAACTGCTGGGCATGGTATGGTAATGCACATTATATTATCAATTAATTAGCACTTAGCTAATTGCCACACAGTACTAAGCAGAGTACAAGGATAACAGTTGTATTGCCAATCTATATAATCTCAGCTGTATTCATCACAGGTGCTAATGGCAACTACTGCAGCTTTAGAATATACTTTTAAACACGATATAAAGGTTTATATATATATGCTGAAATCATACAGCCCAGATAGATATGTCTGTTTGTAAAGAAACGGCTCAAAATAACCCGTAATTATAGGGTTTATACAATTAGTTATTTCCGCTAAGAAAACTGCTGGGCATAGTGTGGTAATGCACATGTATATTATCAATTAATTAGCACTTAGCTGTATTTGCCAACAGTACAGTTAAAGGTAGCCATTCCATCCGTTTCTCATAAGCGGCTTCCTTTACTGTGCTGGGACGTGATCGTGTGGCTGCATGTAACTGCGGTCCTTAGGCTCGGACCACGCTGCTTCCCCCGCTGTGAGGTTCCGTGTCCCTCCGGCTGTGACTCATCAATTCAGACTGAACGTACGTTTCACCACGTCGGCTTGATCACCAGTCAGCCCGATCAAGCCGACGTGGTGAAACGTACGTTCAGTCTGAATTGATGAGTCACAGCCGGAGGGACACGGAACCTCACAGCGGGGGAAGCAGCGTGGTCCGAGCCTAAGGACCGCAGTTACATGCAGCCACACGATCACGTCCCAGCACAGTAAAGGAAGCCGCTTATGAGAAACGGATGGAATGGCTACCTTTAACTGTACTGTTGGCAAATACAGCTAAGTGCTAATTAATTGATAATATACATGTGCATTACCACACTATGCCCAGCAGTTTTCTTAGCGGAAATAACTAATTGTATAAACCCTATAATTACGGGTTATTTTGAGCCGTTTCTTTACAAACAGACATATCTATCTGGGCTGTATGATTTCAGCATATATATATAAACCTTTATATCGTGTTTAAAAGTATATTCTAAAGCTGCAGTAGTTGCCATTAGCACCTGTGATGAATACAGCTGAGATTATATAGATTGGCAATACAACTGTTATCCTTGTACTCTGCTTAGTACTGTGTGGCAATTAGCTAAGTGCTAATTAATTGATAATATAATGTGCATTACCATACCATGCCCAGCAGTTTCTTAGCGGAAACAGCCAATTGTATAAACCCTATAATTACGGGTTATTCTGAGCGTTTTTTTTTACGAACAGACATATTTATCTGGGCTGTACGATTTCAGCATATATATAAACCTTTATATCGTGTTTAAAAGTATATTCTAAAGCTGCAGTAATTGCCATTTTTGCACCTGTGATGAATACAGCTGAGAATATATAGATTGGCAATATAACTGTTATCCTTGTACTCTGCTTAGTACTGTGTGGCAATTATCATATGTACAAATTCTGCAGTCATTTTATTTAAGTAATGCTTGCACAAATTCTGCAGTCAATTGATTTAAGAAATGTTGGAAGTATAGGTACATGTGTGTTTGGGATATCTTATTTCAACTCACAGGTAATTCCACTCTCGTGCTTTGATTAAAATTCTTAAAGTTGCAGTATTTGTGTCCACATATTCCATAATCATAAGCTCAATTTGAGCGACATTTAATTACATGTGTGTATATATATATGTGTGTGACTCGGGAAGCCGCTCAGCTCAATTTTAAAGAATACAGTCTTATGGTCATGGCATGATAAAGCGGGGGAAGCCGTTAATCAAACCCTTTGCTGATATAGCCGAGTGTTTTTTAGTAACACAATTTGTACCTGTGTATTATGCCCAGTAATTTTTGTGCCAAACTATAGTAGCTCTCAATAATACTGATAAATAGATACATGTCTGTTTGGAAAATGTAATTATAACTTACAGGCAACATTTATACTCTATACAGTATCCAGGCAATAAAGTATTCCCTTAATCAATTTACTCAGGGGTTATAATATAACCTATATTATTCATCTGTCCTTTCTAGCGTTCACCTGTCCCCTGCTGGCGAATTTGGATCTTGCAATGCCGTTGGTAACAGGATCCACCTAACACCAGATACAGGGTGACTGAGTGACGCTGAATCTACTCTTTCTATCAATCCGGCAACAACCCTTACTCTCACCCAGTATCCGCTCTGTGATGATACAGGGCAGCAGATGAGGGGGACGGCATCTCGGATTGTACTTTTTGTCATTATAACCACTTTCCATGGATGTCATTTGTGTGTCATGTTATTGTATAAAATATACTTGTCTATATGATTCACATCACTAATATTTATTACTACATTGGTAGCTTTCTGCACAGTGATAAGAACTGTTTAATTACATCGGTGCATGATTTATGGAACAAACAATAAGATTATATCCGGGATATGAGATTATCTATGTAGATTCAGTAAATAACAAACAGGGATACTGTGAGAAGTGCCTTCTAAGACCATCCTGGATTAGAATATAAATAGCTTGAATTATTGGTTTGGCAATTCTAAGTAAAAGTGATACAATGTCAGATATATGCAAGTTGTATCTAGAAGTCTGGTAGAATGTGACATATAATCCATATTGATACATTTTTTGAAACAGGCTGTACCTCACAGATGCATGGAGCTAAATAAACGCTGAATTTGTATTTTGACAGCTTAAACCTTATAGGCTGTGACTTATACATATATTGGGATTTATGAATTTATCTAATATATTAAAATTTATGTATACAATTATTCAATTATGGATTATTGATGACGATCCAATTATGGGTCACTAGTGATCATTCAGATTAATATTTTTACCACGTATGAAATCTTGATTCATTGATTCAATTCATGAACTATATACATAATGTAAATAATTTTTTCGGGGGATGCAAATATATCAATGCATCAAAGAGTGACATTTACATATAAATTGATGTTACTCAGACGAACCCCTTTATTTTAGGAGTAAGAATTAAAGGTTACGTTTTAACATTATAATCATATCAAATTACATATCAAACTTGTTATAAAAGAGTGCTCCAAAAAGCAATCTATCTTTTCTGTTGCCTCTTTGCAACAAACACGTTGTCTAATGTTTGGCTAATCTTGATTGCAGGAGCACCTCCAGCATTTGAAAACTAAAATCCTGAGGAGAAAGATATTTATTAGCTGGTTTTTTGCCGTATAATCTGTAATGAAATTAAACTAATAATTTTTTGCGTCTGGTGAGGGATATATTGTGGAATACCATGGTTCAGGCCAGGAAACCTGTGACGTCAAAACACTATCATCATATCTGGTGGAGATATGTTCTTGGTGAGAGGAACACACGTATCCACCTGCAGAGTTTCATTTGGGATGTTTCTTACGTTTCCTGCAGGCTGTTGTGGATAAGGGCTTATGTCTGGGTTCCATTAAGGTCCAGATTTCAGCCCTCTCCATTTTCTTCCAGAAGAAATTGGCAGTGTTGCCGGAAGTTCAGACCTTCTTGCAAGGGGTGCTTCACATGTAACCACCTTTTGTGCCGCCTACGGCACCCTGAAATTTGGATGTTATGTTGGCGTTTCTACAGTCCTCCTGGTTTGAATCTCTGATGACAAGTACCTCACGTGGAAGACGGTGATGTTGCTGGCCCTGGCTTCTGCTCACCGTGTCTCTGAATTTGGGTCTGTATCGTGTAAAAGTCTGTACTTGGTCTTTTGTGAGGACAGAGCGGAGCTCCGGACTAAACAGTAGGTCCTGCCAAAGGTTGTCTCCGCATTTCACCTGAATCAACCTCTTGTGGTTCCATCCAGTTCTAACGCTTCTGTTCCACCGGAGGCATTGGATGCTGTGCATAGCTCGGGTCAGAAAGACGGATTCTTGTTTGTGCTGTATGATACGCAGAAAAAGGGTTGCCCTGCTCTCTTGGGAAATCTGGTTAACGAAGATAGTTATCTACTATTAATTTAGGTGTTAGCCTTAGATTATAGGTCCCTACTACTGATTCAGCACCATTTTTTAAATATATCATGAAACAAAAGAAATAACTGTCCCCTGATAGGGTTGAGTGAGATCTGATTATATATTCTGAATAGTATAACTGAAGGGTTTATTATGGGTGAAAAATCCACTTACAGTTTATAATATATATGTTTGAACAAAATATCACTATTTCCTTTTTTGTTCTCCGCTGATGGACTATATATTAATATCGTGGTAATTTTAGAGATCACACACCAGTGCTATATCTAGGCATATACTTTACATTTGTTTTTATACATATATGCATGTTTTGCTATATGCATGTATGTTTAATATCCAAAATTTATATATTCAAAGCAGAAGTACAGAGATAAAATGTATATCCCTCTATCCAAGACCTAGATAGATTGTATTCTATAAAAATATGTGGTTTTCTGATTTACATCTTCAAGACACCATAAAAATGTTATTATGATTTTTTTTATGTTCTTTTCATTAGTTAATTATAGTTATGTGATCTCTTCCTTGACCTAATATCCCTCTCCGTGTCATGGTTACCATGGCAATAGCTTAATAATAAATAAATAATAATAAAAATTAAATTTTGCGACATTACAGAGGATACCCTCAATAGAATATTTTTTTTTACAGATTTTGTCACTTAGTTACATTTTGCACCCTCTTCATGGCCGAGTCATATGACCGATACCAATAGTGGGAATATTCAGTTTATAACAAATCTGTTATCAGGATACATTTTTTGCCTTCATTATAGCTGAGTCATGAGAATGGCATCAGATATATAGATGTAGTGTATGTGACTGAGGAATTTCCCTCTTATAATATTAAACTGGGTTAAATGATCTATTTTTGTTGATATTGACATTGCTATGGTAACTGATGCATAATATTATGTGACAGTAGAGAGGTTAATCCTATTAGGAATTCTATCCAATTTACATCCACTTTGCTGCTTAGATGCATTACCTGCCTTCTCTCTCCGGCTGTGTCACGTGAGGGGAATATCTGGTTCATGGTGCTCCTGTTGCTAGGACACAGTTCTCGCCTTCATTCCACTATCCAATCTGCATGCACTCTGTTGCTAACATGCAAAACCTGCCCCCTATCCGGCCGTGTCATGTTACTGGCAAGAGTGAGAGGATAATTTTGTTAATGTTGTACCTGTTGCTAGGATACAGTCCTCGCCTTCATTGTAATTGGGTCACGTGACCGGTATTATATGCATGGACACAGTAGACAGAGATCCTATCTGATGATATTCTTCCTGGTCATATGACCACTCTTTATCCAGTAGAGAATAGTGTTTTCAGATTAGCTCCGATCACGTGACCAGGACAAGTCACATGACCGATACAAAGGGAAATAAACATACAAGTTGAAATCCAAACTTCCTCTTCCTGGGTGGTTGCCCATGGAGTCTTGGCCTTGTAACTATGTTGAGCTGCTACCTGGTCGGGAAGAACACCTTTGTGAAGTTCTACAAATTTGATACCCTGCCAAAGAGGATGCCCAGTTTGGGCAGGCGGTGCTGCAGCAGTCTCCGCATGTTCCCGCCCGTTCTGGAAGCTTTGGAACGTCCCCATCATACTAGATTCCCCAATATCCCTTATTGATGCTAGAGAAAATAGGATTTTAATACCTACCGGTAAATCCTTTTCTCGTAGTCCATAAGGGATATTGGGTGCCCGCCTCAGTGCGTTGACTTTTCTGCAGGTTCTTGTTATGTAGTTACCTATTTAGCTGTTGCTGTTGTTGTTACCAGCCGTTGCTGGTTGTTTTATATTAGTGGTGTGCTGGTATGTAAATCTCACCACCCTTTGTTGTCTTTTTCCTTCTCTCATATATGTCCTTTCTCATCCGGGCACATTTTTACCTATAACTGTCTGTTGGAGGGGGCATAGAGGGGAGGAGACAGCACACCCAGTTGAAGAAATTTAAAGTACACTGGCTCCTTTGGACCCCATCTATACCCCACCATACTAGATTCACCAATATCCCTTATTGACTACAAGAAAAGGATTTATCGGTAGGTATTAAAATCCTATTTTCAGCACTGATGTTGTCATCATGCAGCAGTTAAACAGGCATATTAGACAGCAAGGACAGTTCCTTTTTTACATATACAAAAGATTTTTTATTTGCAATTGGAATGCCAGGCTACATAAAATGTTTGTTATATTTGCATAATAATATTATCTCAGTAGCTACAAGTGTTTTATTCACTCTCAAAGTGCTTGGTGTAATTTGATGTATGCAGTTCTCAAATCATATATCTCAGGCTCTAAAGTCATTCTTATTCTACTATAAAACAAAGTTCTCTTATAAAGGGTCAGCAAAAGCCAGCAGCAAGATGTAGCAGAACTAATGGTAGGTTTGTATTTTTTTGCATAGATTGTCAGAGACTAATGTCATTATTCAAAGCTGCCTTGCTCATTGTAGTTTGTGGAAAAATAAACATTTTGCAAGTTCAGTAATGTATACATTTATCTTGTTAGGAATAAAGTACTTCTACAAGAAATAACAAAAATTTATCTGGTAAAATTAAAATCGGGAAATTATTTGTGCCACCAGACAATTTGAAGGTGCTACAAATAGTCACATAATGATGATGACGATGATGATGGTGATGATGATGATTGCTGGTTGCTGGTATGTTCTGTAAAAGGAAATTAGAAAATGTGTACTTATGGGGCCTATTCATGAAGCAGTGAAAAATGTGGAGAAGTGACCCAGTGGAGAAGTTGCCCATGGCAACCAATCAGCTGCTACGTATAATTTTATAGAATGCACTTTAGAAATGTCACCTCAACACTGATTGGTTGCTGTTGGGCAACTTCTCCACTGGCTCACTTCTCCACTCTTTCACTGCTTCATGAATAGATCCCTAAATTACTATCTGGTTTAACATCCCTAAAGTCACATACCAATAATGAGGATATAATTATGACATTTAGCCACATAAACTTTTAACCATGTCGTGTGGCCTAAATAATATCAGTTATATATTTAGAAATGCTTACTTCTTACAATTACAAAACAATGATATGTAGACAAAATTATTATTGCTGCTTGGTCAGCCACAAATTAGTTTCAAAAACATGTGTATATTGTGGTCTTGGCAGAATATCATGGAGTTAATTAATGGTCAGTGCATTTTCTTTTAATTTAATTATGATTACTTACCAATACTTTCCATTTTTTTGGTCTGTCACATCAGCTTCCACAAACATCACCTGTCGTTCATGAAGACATAGATCAGCAGGAGATAATATAAACTCCAGTGGATCCAGTTCTGCCTGCAGAAGACATCACACAAGTGGCAACTGTGGACAACCAGTCACTGCAACACACACCACCACAGGCTACCGCAACACCTCAGCGTATGCCAACTGTAGAGGATTTAGCTACTGTATGTCACTCAGACAAACACAGGTGGCATTCATGAAGAAACAAACTGAATAAATGGACAACATAAGCCGTCAGCTAGTTACATTTCTAATGTCACCAGAGTATCTCAGGGCACGAGAAAAAGAATGGCTCAAAATACTGATATGCAGCTAGATGAGGTCACTCAAGCAGTTAAGGTGAAACTGAAGCACTTGTAAAAGTATATAGGGACTTAGGCCCTCATTCAGTAGTGATTGCTTGTGTCATCACCTGCGCAGTTTCCCGATTATTGTAAAACTGCACAGATGCAGGACCTGTCCTGCGCTTGTGCAGAACGGTTCTTGCATGATCACCGGCAGCCCTCCATAAGCCTCTGTCTATCAGATGGGGACGACCAGCGATGGCAGAAATGGTGGAGTGATGCCCACATTTTCTGGAAGTAGCAAGGCCATGGTCTGCGTCTAAAGGCACAGATTTCTTGGCCTCACAAGGTCCACTGTGATGACCAGCCTGTGTAAGCTGAGGCTTTCTCAGCTGCCTGTTTGGTGCGAGCATCGAGACCATCGGTCATGATGTTGATCCCAGGTTGCAACACCTGTTAACGCCTGTTGTTCCCAGGCTTGCAATCACAAATGCCGCAAGGAGGTGTTTAACACCTACTGCATTTGCATTTTTAGTGATCGCATTTGCAGGCACCTTTACAAATGCGATCACTGGTGAACGAGGTCCTTAGTTAGGCAAAGGGCAACATTGGCGGCATCATCACTAACCGCAGTATGCAGTCTGCCAACATCCTCAGTGTCTGCCTCATCTACTACTCCACACAGGAGTATGCTGGCTGCATACTTGTACGGGTCTAGTTAAAGGTAGGGGCAGAGGAAGCTCTGGGCCTAATAAATATTATTCTAGTAACATTTTGAAATTTATTTTTTTGTCATGGGTTGACATTTATCTTGTATGCCTTCATTATTTATGTCTATGTTTGTTATCTTTAATATGTATGACACATGTGTACATGGTATAACTAAAAATCTTTTGGGTTTTAAAAAGAATTAACATTACACAATATGCTGTTTGGTTTTAAAACCACTTACCAAATTTTCAGTGACCATAATACTTACCCCAGTACATCCCAGGGGCCTTTTCAATGATGCTCTACAATGTTAATATATTTTGTGTGCATTAATTGTAATGTTTAAATGTAAGGCACTTGGGCATACATTGATAACTGAACACACACTTACTTGAGAAATACTGGCGTGTGATTTGCTGGCGTACCTCATTCCTGCCCTCTGTATTGACCATGTCCTCAGATGGAGAGGGTCAAGCTCCTCCACATCTGCTGCAATGTCCTCAAGGTCATCATGCTCTCAGCCCAGGGTGATGTCATTGAGCATGCAGCACATCTGGATGATGTCACCTACTTTACAAGCATCCTAAAGCAGGATGCCAGCTGACCGATACAACAATGGAACCTGCTCTTCAGCATTCCAAAGGTCCGCTCAATGACACTGCTGGTGGCAGTGTGTGAATTATTGTGTTTATTTATTATTTATTAACAGTTTCTTTTATAGTGCAGCAAATTCCGTTGCGCTTTACAATTGGACACAATGATAAAACAAAACTGGGTAATAACAAATCTTCACAGAGGTAGGGAGGCTCTGCTCGCAAGCTTACAATATATAGGGAAATAGGCATGGATACAGAAGGATAGGCACTATCTATTGCATATTTGTCCACCGAATTGCAAAGGACCTAGGTGGGCTGCATGATATCACATCACAGCAATGATGAATCATGGTCAGAAGGAAGGGAAAGTAAAGATAGAGACAATATGTGGATGGTATATGCAGACTGTACAGGTGGGATATAATTGGATTGGAAAGCTTATGACGGTTGAGTGAGAGGTTTTGGAATGTGATAAGATAGCCTAAAGAGGTGAGTTTTCAGGGAACACTTGAAGGTTTAGAGACTAGGAGAGAGTCTTATTGTGCATGGTAGGGCATTCCACAGAGTGGTGCAGCCCGAAGAAAGTCCTGCAATTGTGCATGGGAGCAAGTAATGAGTGTGGATGAAAGATGTAGATCTTGCGAAAAGCGGAGAGGTTGGGTTGGGAGATATTTTGAGATAAGCGAAGAGATGTACATTGGTGTAGATTGGTTTATGGCCTTGTGTGTAAGTAAAAGTATTTTATATTGAATACGGTAGAATACAGGTAACCAATGGAGGGACTGACAGAGTGGATCTGCAGCCGATGAAGATGTAGCAAGGAAGATAAGCCTTGCAGCTGTTTTCAGAATGGATTGTAGTGGTGAGTGTCTTTTTTTGGTAAGACCAGTAAGAAGACTATTGCAATAATCTATACGGGAGATAATGAAAAGTATGGATTAGAGTTTTTGCAGTGTCTTGTGTAAGGTATGATCGTATTTTGGGTATGTTTTTTAGATGCATGTAACATGATTTTGAGACAGATTGAATGTGGGGAACAAAGGACACTTCTGAGTCAAGGATGACACCTAGGCAGCGAGCTTGTGGGGTAGGATTGATTGTTGACTTCTCAACAGTGATAGAGATATCAGGTTAATAACTAATATTGGCCAGTGGAAATATAATTAACTCTGTTTTGGAAATATTAAGTTTGAGGTGGCAAAATAACATCCAAGAGAAAACAGCAGAAAGGCATTCAGTGACACGGACCAATACAGATGGTGTCAAATCTGGGGAGGAGAGATAGATTTCTGTATCATCTGCATACAGATGATACTGAAATCCAAAAGAGCTTATTAGTTTACCAAGAGATGAGGTATAGATTGTAAAAAGCAGAGGACCTAAGACCAAGCCTTGTGGTACTCCAATTGAAAGAGGTAGCAAAGAGGAGGTAGATTCAGAGAAGCAAACACTGAAGGAGCGATTAGATAGGTAGGATAGGATCCAAGAGAGGACTGTGTCTTTAAGACCTATAGATTGTAGTGTTTGTATGAGAAGAGAATGGTCAACAGTGTCAAAAGCAGCAGAGAGATCTAGAAGAATAAGTAGTGAGTAATGGCCTTTTGACTTCGCAGTGACTAGATCATTCACTACTTTAGTCAGTGCTGTCTCTGTGGAGTGTTGGGAATGAAAGCCTGACTGAAGTGGGTCAAATAAATTGTGTGATTTAAGAAAGTGTGTGAGGCGAGTGTAGGCAAGTCTCTCAAGTAGCTTGGAGAGGCAAGGAAGCTGAGAGATGGTACGGTATTTTTAGAGAGAGTTAGGGTCAGATTTTTTTTTCCAGAATGGGAGTAATCAATGTATGCTTGAATAGTGAAGGAAAGATACCAGTAGCAAGAGAGAGAGAGAGATTACAGATGTTAGTTAAAGTTGGGATGAGCACAGGAGACAGAGATTTACTTATTTGTGAGGGTATAGGCTCAAGAGGAAAGGTAGTAGAGTAGCAGGATGAGAAGAGCGTTGACACTTCATCTTCATTTGTGGGATCAAATTAAGAGAGGGTTCAGGTAGAGAATTGAGCAGGTCACTGGCTGAGGAAGAGCATGCCATTTCCTCTCTGATCTTATCAATCTTGTCCTTGAAGTAGGAAGCAAGATCTCTCACCTTGATAGAGGCTGGTGGGTTTAGTGAGGGAGGGATCAGAAGTTATTTAAATGTATTAAAAAGTTGTTTGGGTTGAGAGTTTGGAAATATGTTTGTTTGGCAGAGTCCAGGACATTACGAAATGAGTGGTAGACAATCTTATATGTGAGAAAGTCACTTGGAATATGAGATTTATGTTCAACTTTCTCTGAGAGTTTTCTGTAGGTGTGTTGTTGATTTAGAGTGCCACGGTTAACATCTAGACCTATATAGAGTGTGATGGGTAGCTGGAGCCACTTGGTCAAGAGCAATTTATAGAGTCTGGTTCAGGTGTGATACAGCAGTGTCAGGAGAAGTAAATGCAGAAATAGGTGAGGCAGTTCTTATAAATTATTTGTGTTAATATTTCTGCAGGTTTGAGGAGGATTAGAGAACTTCAATGACTGAGTTTGAAGTAAAGGTGGAGTGCATGCATGTGATAAGGTTGTGATCTGAGAGAGTGAAAGGGGTGTTAGTGAATTCAGAAACTGAGCATAGTCTGGTGAATACTAGATCAAGGCAGTGGCCCGCCTGATGAGTAGGGGAGTCAGTCCATTGGTAGAGGCAATGAGAGGAGGTTAGAGATAGTAGTTTGGAGGCATGAGCAGCAGATTTTGGACTATCAATAGCAATATTGAAATCACCCATGATGATGGTGGAGATGTCAGAGGATAGTATGTGAGGGAGCCAGGCAGAAAATTCATCCAGAAATTGTTTGGGTTTCCCAGGTGGGCAATAGATAGCTGCAACACAGAGAGAAAGGAGTGTAAATCCTGATGGAATGTACTTCAAATGATGTGAATGAGAGTGATGGTGCCTGTGGTAAAACTGTGTATGCGAAAGATTGGGAAAGTAATAATCCAACCCCACCTCCTTTATGGAAACCAGGCCTGGAGGTGTGTGTGTGAAGTGGAGACCACCATGTGACAGTGCTGCAGGGGAGGCAGTGTCTGATTGTGTGACCATGTTTCTGTTATAGCAAGCAGATTGAAGTTGTTAGATATGAAGAGGTCATGTATGGATGTTAATTTGTTACAAATGGTGCGTGCATTCCATAAGGCACATTTGATTTGGAGGGTGCAGGGAGACATGTGATGTTTATGAGGTTGGCTGGATTTCTATATTGCTATGAATCAGGTGGGTGTGAGTGAGGCAAGTGACTGGGTCCTGGATTTGGTGAAATGTCACCAGCTAAAAGAAGCAGGAGAGAGAGATAAATACTTTTTGAGGTTTGTGAATGTTTTTTATGGTGACCGGTTGTGGATGTTATTGTCAAAGTAGAGAGATAAGTAAAAATCTCATGAGCGTTAATAAGAGGGGAGTGAATAATTGAGGCAGCAATGTGTACAGAGGGGCGACTTGCAGGGAGAGTGAAGGATGTTATTGTTTAAAAGAAAAAAACAATGGAGTACAATGAAGAAAACTAATTTGTGGTACATGGTTTGTATGAGATAAAAGTACAGGTCTTTCGGCTTTGGGTGTAAAAAAGTTGCAATATTTAAATGTAAACATTCAAATACCTGTTCACTGGAGTTGTTCAGCTATTCATTTACAAATAATTAGTATTATGAAACAATTTACGTATGTGAGGGCAAATTGATCAGCACAGCTGACCTTAGATTGCATCTAAAAGAATACTTGGAAAATTAATAAAGTCTACAAGTGAGGCAAAAGTTTAGTGCGTTATGGGTGAAAGTGACACTGTATATGAGTATGCAAACACCAGGCCAGCATGCTTTCATTGACTATGCATAATTATCCAACAATCCAAATATATACTGGTAGGTTAATTGGCTTACAACAAAATTAATCCTAGTGTGAATGTGTCTGTGTGTATATGTGATAGGGAATATAGATTGTGTGCTCCACTGGGGCAGGGACTGATGTGAATGGGCAAATATTCTCTGTAAAGCGCTGCGGAATATGTGTACGCTATGTACAGTAAGTATCTGGTAATAATAATAATAATAATAATAATAACTAAGCAAAATTGCAAACCCATGTATTTACAGTTGCAAGCAAATCATGATATAACAACTGATTTTCTTACATAAAAATTGTTTGCATTCTGTTCTTAGACTGCATGAGGATGTGAGAGAGAAAGATGTATTAGATGTGTACATATGTTTAAATGGACAGATGAGTTTGGATGAGGTTGAAAGGCATATTGAATTGCTGTTTCTTTGTTGTAAGATTGTTTGGATGTTTTTCTTATAATATTTTATAACCCTTTTAAACAACCCTTCTAATACTGGTGTTGTACTGATGCTGTAATGGGCCTCATGTTCTCAATAGAGGTGCCATGAACCAAGTTAGACACACATATCCAGAGTCACCTGCATTTTAGAGGGGAAAAACAAAAGCAAATTATACCTGCCAAAACAACAATTAGCACCTTCCACTTATCACTTAATTATCACTGCTTTATCACTCCTTCATGCTTAATACATTTGCCCCTGTATCTCTTCCAGCCACAGCATTCAAAACAGATAACTGTTCATTTGAAAATTCTTATCACATTAACTGCACAAGCAGTTAATGTGATTAGGCTGCATTAACTGCGAACGCTTCTGTTTGATTGTCAGGCAGAGGCATTTGCCGGGCGGGGATGGAGAATTTTTGGAGTGGCGCGATGGAAACAGGGGCATGTCGGTGGTGTTCTCGGGGCAGCTGCGTGTTATCACACGCAGCCACTCCGTTCAAAAAAATGGCATCAGGACTCGCAGTCAGGCTGCGCAGGCAGGAGGCTTCCATAGTTTCTGCAACCACACTCTAATTACAGCGTGATCACAATTAGAGTGTGATCACAGTTGATGGGCGGCTGGTAGCATGCTGGGCGGCCTTGCCCTGTGATTAGTGGCCCCCAGCATGGGATTGAAAGAGTAGTAGATTATGCTAAAAAGCAGAATCTGCTACTCTCACTGAATAGGGTTCTAAATCAAGATCCACAGACAACTTTTTCAGTGAATAAATGAAATACTGAAGCTTTACTGGCCACATTTAACACAAATGAACATAAAATAACAAACACCTAGCCCCCCTTCAGGACACTAAATCACTTCTTCTCCCGTAACTAACCTTTGGCAGCTAGTCTCTCAATGTTTTTCCAGTCCTGTCTCTCACAGGTGTAGCTAGACTGGCCTTGCTTGGGCTCTGGCTACTCATTTCTCAGCATTGCTTTGCTTTGGCTGCCACAGCTACTCACACTATCACACCCTGCTTCCTTGCAGAGTAAAACAGGCTCCGGCCTGGCTCGGCTCGCTGCAACAGTTCTACAGAAACACTGTCAAAGCTTAGGGATCTCCCTGCAGGGATGAATCTTGGCCACTTGGCTTGCTTGACTTTGATTGCAGGCCCAGCTGGGCTCTGTCTCAACACATTTAGGGAGCAGCAATGCATTTTGGCCATGTCTGTGGCCTTTTTCAAGCTATATTGTTCCCCTCTGTTCTTGTCTGGAAATTGTGTGTACTTCACGGTCATTGATTAATTACTTCCCAATAGGAAAACCTTTTCAGTCTGTGTCTCTGTTTCTTACATGTACCTAATGCTAAATTAGCATCAAGTATGTGAACCAGTTTTCAGACACAAGAAAGTACAGTATACAGATTTATTAAGATATTTAAAAATGCAGCCATCTGCTTATGTATATAACTTCTATTTGCATTTATATTATCACAGTGTATTCTTTAGCATATTTATGCATAACAACATACAATTTAAAGCTCAGCAATAAATATGGTGGGGGAAAAGTATATTTTAATTATAATTAAAAAGCATCCAATATTACCAACCATGTGCATTTCTGTATTAGGGCTTGTGGGGGCATAAGCACACAGCCTCCACACACACATACAGGGGTATATTTACTAAAATTCGTATTTTTCAGAATGAGATTAAAGTTCCAACACGAATGACATCGAATGTGTAAAGTTGCAACTTTTTTAATTTATTACGACTCATTTACTAAGCTGTCGTATTTTTCATATTCGTGTTTTCCGATGTCGATATCATTCGTGTTTTTCAAAGGTAGAATGCGGCCAATTTTGATGATTTGCGGCCGTGTTATGAGGTTTTTTCACGACTGTGTCATTTTTCGTTTACGGCAGTGTTTATTAGAGATGAGCGGGTTCGGTTTCTCTGAATCCGAACCCGCACGAACTTCATGTTTTTTTTCACGGGTCCGAGCGACTCGGATCTTCCCGCCTTGCTCGGTTAACCCGAGCGCGCCCGAACGTCATCATGACGCTGTCGGATTCTCGCGAGGCACGGATTCTATCGCGAGACTCGGATTCTATATAAGGAGCCGCGCGTCGCCGCCATTTTCACACGTGCATTGAGATTGATAGGGAGAGGACGTGGCTGGCGTCCTCTCCATTTAGATTATAAGAGAGAGAGATTTACTGGAGCTTAGGACTAGGAGGAGTACTGTAGAAGTGTAGAGAGTGCAGAGAGTTTACTAGTGAGTGACCACCAGACAGTGCAGTTTATTTAATATATCCGTTCTCTGCCTGAAAAAAGCGATACACACAGTGACTCAGTCACATACCATATCTGTGTGCACTGCTCAGGCTCAGCCCAGTGTGCTGCATCATCTATATATATTATATATCTGTCTGACTGCTCAGCTCACACAGCTTATAATTGTGGGGGAGACTGGGGAGCACTGCAGTGCCAGTTATAGGTTATAGCAGGAGCCAGGAGTACATAATATTATATAGTGAGTGACCACCAGACAGTGCAGTTTATTTAATATATCCGTTCTCTGCCTGAAAAAAGCGATACACACAGTGACTCAGTCACATACCATATCTGTGTGCACTGCTCAGGCTCAGCCCAGTGTGCTGCATCATCTATATATATTATATATCTGTCTGACTGCTCAGCTCACACAGCTTATAATTGTGGGGGAGACTGGGGAGCACTGCAGTGCCAGTTATAGGTTATAGCAGGAGCCAGGAGTACATAATATTATATTAAAATTAAACAGTGCACACTTTTGCTGCATGAGTGCCACTGCCAGTGTGACTGACCAGTGACCTGACCACACTGACCACCAGTATAGTTAGTAGTATACTTATATTGTGATTGCCTGAAAAAGTTAAACACTCGTCGTGTGACTTCACTTGTGTGTTGTTTTTTTTTTTATTCTATAAAAATAAAACTCATTCTGCTGACAGACAGTGTCCAGCAGGTCCGTCATTATATAATATATAATATATACCTGTCCGGCTGCAGTAGTGATATATATATATTTTTTATATCATTTATCATCCAGTCGCAGCAGACACAGTACGGTAGTACACGGCTGTGGCTACCTCTGTGTCTGCACTCGGCAGGCAGTCCGTCCATAATTGTATACCACCTAACCGTGGTTTTTTTTTCTTCTTTATACATACATACTACTACGACATCTCTTTATCAACCAGTCTATATTAGCAGCAGACACAGTACAGTACGGTAGTTCACGGCTGTGGCTACCTCTGTGTCTGCACTCGGCAGGCAGTCCGTCCATAATTGTATACCACCTAACCGTGGTTTTTTTTTCTTTCTTCTTTATACATACATAGTTACATAGACATCTCTTTATCAACCAGTCTATATTAGCAGCAGACACAGTACAGTACGGTAGTTCACGGCTGTGGCTACCTCTGTGTCTGCACTCGGCAGGCAGTCCGTCCATAATTGTATACCACCTAACCGTGGTTTTTTTTTCTTTCTTCTTTATACATACATAGTTACATAGACATCTCTTTATCAACCAGTCTATATTAGCAGCAGACACAGTACAGTACGGTAGTTCACGGCTGTGGCTACCTCTGTGTCTGCAATCGGCAGGCAGTCCATAATTGTATACTAGTATCCATCTCCATTGTTTACCTGAGGTGCCTTTTAGTTGTGCCTATTAAAATATGGAGAACAAAAATGTTGAGGTTCCAAAATTAGGGAAAGATCAAGATCCACTTCCACCTCGTGCTGAAGCTGCTGCCACTAGTCATGGCCGAGACGATGAAATGCCAGCAACGTCGTCTGCCAAGGCCGATGCCCAATGTCATAGTACAGAGCATGTCAAATCCAAAACACCAAATATCAGAAAAAAAAGGACTCCAAAACCTAAAATAAAATTGTCGGAGGAGAAGCGTAAACTTGCCAATATGCCATTTACGACACGGAGTGGCAAGGAACGGCTGAGGCCCTGGCCTATGTTCATGGCTAGTGGTTCAGCTTCACATGAGGATGGAAGCACTCAGCCTCTCGCTAGAAAAATGAAAAGACTCAAGCTGGCAAAAGCAGCACAGCAAAGAACTGTGCATTCTTCGAAATCCCAAATCCACAAGGAGAGTCCAATTGTGTCGGTTGCGATGCCTGACCTTCCCAACACTGGACGTGAAGATAATCTGTGAGGAGGGGGATGTACACGGTGATATATCGGAGGGTGATGATGAGGTGGACATCTTGCCTCTGTAGAGCCAGTTTGTGCAAGGAGAGATTAATTGCTTCTTTTTTGGGGGGGGTCCAAACCAACCCGTCATATCAGTCACAGTCGTGTGGCAGACCCTGTCACTGAAATGATGGGTTGGTTAAAGTGTGCATGTCCTGTTTTGTTTATACAACATAAGGGTGGGTGGGAGGGCCCAAGGACAATTCCATCTTGCACCTCTTTTTTCTTTTCTTTTTCTTTGCATCATGTGCTGATTGGGGAGGGTTTTTTGGAAGGGACATCCTGCGTGACACTGCAGTGCCACTCCTAAATGGGCCCGGTGTTTGTGTCGGCCACTAGGGTCGCTAATCTTACTCACACAGTCAGCTACCTCATTGCGCCTCTTTTTTTCTTTGCGTCATGTGCTGTTTGGGGAGGGTTTTTTGGAAGGGACATCCTGCGTGACACTGCAGTGCCACTCCTAGATGGGCCCGGTGTTTGTGTCAGCCACTAGGGTCGCTAATCTTACTCACACAGCTACCTCATTGCGCCTCTTTTTTTCTTTGCGTCATGTGCTGTTTGGGGAGGGGTTTTGGAAGGGACATCCTGCGTGACACTGCAGTGCCACTCCTAGATGGGCCCGGTGTTTGTGTCGGCCACTAGGGTCGCTAATCTTACTCACACAGCTACCTCATTGCGCCTCTTTTTTTCTTTGCGTCATGTGCTGTTTGGGGAGGGTTTTTTGGAAGGGCCATCCTGCGTGACACTGCAGTGCCACTCCTAGATGGGCCCGGTGTTTGTGTCGGCCACTAGGGTCGCTAATCTTACTCACACAGCTACCTCATTGCGCCTCTTTTTTTCTTTGCGTCATGTGCTGTTTGGGGAGGGTTTTTTGGAAGGGACATCCTGCGTGACACTGCAGTGCCACTCCTAGATGGGCCCGGTGTTTGTGTCGGCCACTAGGGTCGCTTATTTTACTCACACAGCGACCTCGGTGCAAATTTTAGGACTAAAAATAATATTGTGAGGTGTGAGGTATTCAGAATAGACTGAAAATGAGTGTAAATTATGGTTTTTGAGGTTAATAATACTTTGGGATCAAAATGACCCCCAAATTCTATGATTTAAGCTGTTTTTTAGTGTTTTTGGAAAAAAACACCCGAATCCAAAACACACCCGAATCCGACAAAAAAAATTCGGTGAGGTTTTGCCAAAACGCGTTCGAACCCAAAACACGGCCGCGGAACCGAACCCAAAACCAAAACACAAAACCCGAAAAATTTCAGGCGCTCATCTCTAGACTGTTTATCCGTTCCCGGCCGCGTTTTTCTTCTAAGTTTCGTTTTTGTCACTCGTCCGTGATTGGTTTGATTCGTGATGGAGGAGTGTCTGTGCTCATTACTATAAAACCGCCCCAAACCGTCCGCACCTCGTGGGTTTAGCTAGTGGAGAGGTGAGAGGAAGGTGTGTTAGGAGTTGGTGAGTTGTTTGGAGTTTTTGGCGGTTTTGAGGAGGTTATTTGCGATTGTTGAGTGCTGTACTGTGTGTGTAAGTAGTCTTGTCATACTTGTTGTGTAGTTATTTAAAAGTCTGTCTAGTTTTTTGTCTTTGTTTTTTTTTAACGTCTATTGTAATTGTTTGTGAGTGAGTGTGTGTGTGTGTGTGTGTGTGTGTGTGTGTGTGTGTGTGTTTGGTGTGTGTTGTGTAGTGGTAGTGGAGGAGTGTGTTTAGTGTTTTTTTTATCAGTGTTATTTGTTGTTTGTCCTGATTATGTCCCAGTCAGAGGTGAGTGTGGTGGAGGAGGTGAGTGTGGTGGAGGAGGTGAGTGTGGTGGAGGAGGTGAGTGAGGTGGAGGAGGTGAGTGAGAGGGAGGAGGTGAGTGAGGTGGAGGAGGTTAGTGAGGAGGAGGGGGAGGTTGCTGATGCGGCCTCCAGTAATAGTGACAGTGATGGTGCTGTGGCTCCGCAGCCACGCACCACTACAAAGACCGGCCGCAATGTTAAATTCAGCTACGCTGAGAATATGGCTTTGGTGCGGGAGCTGATGAGGCATCATCGACAGCTGTTTGGCCATGATGCTGCAAAGGTTTCATCACGCAGGAAGACTGTTCTGTGGGGGAAGGTTGTTGCGGCTGTGAATAGTGAGGGTGTGGTGAGGCGGACCGAGGACATGT
Organism: Pseudophryne corroboree; assembly: GCF_028390025.1. Taxonomy (NCBI): domain Eukaryota; kingdom Metazoa; phylum Chordata; class Amphibia; order Anura; family Myobatrachidae; genus Pseudophryne; species Pseudophryne corroboree. The sequence continues at coordinate 660,335,630 of NC_086448.1, forward strand.
GTCGTAAGCGATTCTACGACATCAAGCGCTGTGTCGAGGCTAAGATGTCTAAGGAGGCTAAATCAGCCCGCCAAACAGGGGATGGCCACTCCTTCTGAGCGTCCTATCGGGATTGGGAGGAGCCTGTGCATACTCTGATTTCGCCAGAAGTGGTTGGTGCGACTCATGTCCGTGATTCGGATCGGCCAAGGCAGGATTGTGAGTTTATTATTGTTTTTTATTTATAATTTTAACATCTGTGCTTTGTCCTTAGTTGTCTGAAATGTCTTCTAGCTAATTGTGTTTGTAAATTGGTTCATTCTTATAATGTGTTGGTGATGTAGTTTTAATCACAATTAGTTTTGTTTTTTTCCTTTGTATTGTCAATTTAGCAGGTTGTCTTTGCCTTTTTCTGGTGTTTTAATTCAAAAGTAAATTGTTGTAGGTGTATTTTAATGAAGTGTGATTCATGTGTTTTGTGAAAAGTTTTATTTTTTTATTTTTTCAATGGACTTATGGTTATTGTGTGTTGATCTGGGTTTTCTTTTGTGTGGTTGATGTGATTTTTCAAGCATATTTTTTTTTGATGCTTACAATTTGTTGTAGATATTTGTGGGTAGTGGTTTGTTGTTAGCAGCAAAATTTAGTAACATATCATACTATATTCTGGTTGTGTCAAGCTACCAAGGGGTACATTTACTAAGATGGGAGTTCTATTTAAGATGGGATGTTGCCCATAGCAACCAATCAGATTCTACTTCACATTTATCTAGCACCTTCTAGAAGATAATACCTGGAATCTGATTGGTTGCTATGGGCAACATCCCATCTCAAATAGAACTCCCATCTTAGTAAATTTACCCCCAAGTTTGGGTTTTAAGTAGTATAATATTGTGCATTATGCACCTTTGTGTATGGATTGGTTGGTGAAATTGTTTCTTAATTCAACTATACACACCCAATGAAGTCAGGCAGAAAAGCATAAGCATAGTTGAGTATACTTCTCATCAGGTTCCACATATGTTTACATCACAATAAGGAATTTGCATAAACAGATAAACATAATAGTATGTTCATTAGTACATTCTTCATATTTTTACAGTACAAAAGAGAAGCAGCACAGCCAGGCCACATCCCACACTGCCAAGAGATGCAGATGCTGGCGATGCAGGTAAGAATTTAGTGTAAACACATATTCTGAAAACACAGAGAAAAGCAGAATGTTAATGTTTATCTTATCACATAGGTTCTTCTTCAGCAAACCCCCCTCCACTAAGGCGCCCATCACAGGGCTCGGATCCTCAACATAGGAGGCCAACCAAGAGACGCCGTCTTGAGGCTGAATCACCAGCAGCATCCTCACCACCCCAACGGCGCATCTCCATAGTGTCGGCCCTGCCACCACAAGCCATTTTGGCCAGCCCACAAAGCGAGGATCCTCAATCCCCTCAGCTGTCTGGTGAGTAAACATAACAATTACTTGTAAAGAAGTTAAAAAAACAGTGGGGTAGATGTATTAACCAGGAGAAGGCATAAGGAAGTAATAAACCAGTGATATGTGCAAGGTGATAAAGGCAGCAGCCAAACAAATCCTAACTGTTTTACATATTGGAGCTGTTTGGCTTGTGCCTTTATCACCTTGCACATATCACTGGTTTATCACTTCCTTATGTCTTCTCCAGGTTAATTCATCTGCCCCACTGTTTGTGCACAGCAAAAAAAATGTGTCACAAATAAACATTCATCCTCGTAATAATTATCAACAGCAAGCACATGGGGGTTTAGGTTTTTTTTTGTGCATAATTTTCAGAGGTGATGTTGGGCATAGCAACAAATATTTTTTTTAATGTTTTCTAGAAACAGCTACATAAATGTTAAGTCTCATCCAATTGTTTTGCATGCCCAACATCACCAGTTCGAAACATAGGACACCTTAAGACTTTTTCCACCATTGTTAATGTTTACATTTTTTCCACTATATTTGTTTAAGTTTTGGCCAGACCACTGACTGCCTTGAACAATGTATGAGTGTATGGCTCAACACATTTATTGTATTGTGTGTGTTCTTCAAAAGTAGTTATGTGCACCGGACATTTTTCGGGTTTTGTGTTTTGGTTTTGGATTCGGTTCCGCGGCCGTGTTTTGGATTCGGATGCGTTTTGGCAAAACCTCCCTGAAAATTTTTTGTCGGATTCGGGTGTGTTTTGGATTCGGGGTGTTTTTTTTACAAAACCCCCTCAAAAACAGCTTAAATCATAGAATTTGGGGGTCATTTTGATCCTATAGTATTATTAACCTCAATAACCATAATTTCCACTAATTTCCAGTCTATTCTGAACACCTCACACCTCACAATATTATTTTTAGTCCTAAAATTTGCACCGAGGTCGCTGGATGACTAAACTAAGCGACCCAAGTGGCCGACACAAACACCTGGCTCATCTAGGAGTGGCACTGCAGTGTCAGACAGGATGGCACTTCAAAAAAATAGTCCCCAAACAGCACATGATGCAAAGAAAAAAAGAGGCGCAATGAGGTAGCTGTGTGACTAAGCTAAGCGACCCAAGTGGCCGACACAAACACCTGGCCCATCTAGGAGTGGCACTGCAGTGTCAGACAGGATGGCACTTCAAAAAAATAGTCCCCAAACAGCACATGATGCAAAGAAAAAAAGAGGCGCAATGAGTTAGCTGTGTGACTAAGCTAAGCGACCCAAGTGGCCGACACAAACACCTGGCCCATCTAGGAGTGGCACTGCAGTTTTCTAGCGAGAGGATGAGTGCTTCCATCCTCATGTGAAGCTGAACCACTAGCCATGAACATAGGCCAGGGCCTCAGCCGTTCCTTGCCACTCCGTGTCGTAAATGGCATATTGGCAAGTTTACGCTTCTCCTCAGACGCTTTTAATTTTGATTTTTGTGTCATTTTACTGAACTTTTGTTTTTTGGATTTTACATGCTCTCTACTATGACATTGGGCATCGGCATTGGCAGACGACGTTGATGGCATTTCATCGCCTCGGCCATGACTAGTGGCAGCAGCTTCAGCACGAGGTGGAAGTGGATCTTGATCTTTCCCTATTTTACCCTCCACATTTTTGTTTTCCATTTTTTAATGTGTGGAATTATATGCCAGTATCAATAGCAATGGCCTACTACTATATATACTGCGCACAACTGAAATGCACCACAGGTATGGATGGATAGTATACTTGACGACACAGAGGTAGGTAGAGCAGTGGCCTTCTGTACCGTACTGCTATATATTATATACTGGTGGTCAGCAAACTGTGCAAAAATGAAATGCACCACAGGTATGAATGGATAGTATACTTGACGACACAGAGGTAGGTGGAACAGTGGCCTACTGTACTGTACTGCTATATATTATATACTGGTGGTCAGCAAACTGTGCAAAACTGAAATGCACCACAGGTATGGATGGATAGTATACTTGACGACACAGAGGTAGGTAGAGCAGTGGCCTACTGTACCGTACTGCTATATATTATATACTGGTGGTCAGCAAAATTATACACTGTACTCCTACTATATACTACAATGCAGCACAGATATGGAGCGTTTTTCAGGCAGAGAACGTATAATACTGGTGGTCACTGGTCACTAGTCAGCAAAACTCTGCACTGCACTCCTCCTATATAATACTGGTGGTCCCCAGTCCCCACAATAAAGCAGTGTGAGCACAGATATATGCAGCACACTGAGCACAGATATGGAGCGTTTTTCAGGCAGAGAACGTATAATACTGGTGGTCACTGGTCAGCAAAACTCTGCACTGTACTCCTCCTATATAATACTGGTGGTCCCCAGTCCCCACAATAAAGCAGTGTGAGCACAGATATATGCAGCACACTGAGCACAGATATGGAGCATTTTTCAGGCAGAGAACGTATAATACTGGTGGTCACTGGTCAGCAAAACTCTGCACTGTACTCCTCCTATATAATACTGCTGGTCCCCAGTCCCCACAATAAAGCAGTGTGAGCACAGATATATGCAGCACACTGAGCACAGATATAGAGCATTTTTCAGGCAGAGAACGTATAATACTGGTGGTCACTGGTCAGCAAAACTCTGCACTGTACTCCTCCTATATAATACTGCTGGTCTCCAGTCCCCACAATAAAGCAGTGTGAGCACAGATATATGCAGCACACTGAGCACAGATATGGAGCGTTTTTCAGGCAGAGAACGTATAATACTGGTGGTCACTGGTCAGCAAAACTCTGCACTGTACTCCTCCTATATAATACTGCTGGTCCCCAGTCCCCACAATAAAGCAGTGAGCACAGATATTTGCAGCCACCTGAATAAAACTGAGAGGACGCCAGCCATGTCCTCTCACTATCATTTCCAATGCACGAGTGAAAAATGGCGGCGACGCGCGGCTCCTTATATAGAATCCAAATCTCGTGAGAATCCGACAGCGGGATGATGACGTTCGGGCGCGCCCGGGTTAACCGAGCAAGGCGGGAAGATTTGAATCTGCCTCGGAACCGTGTAAAATGGGTGAAGTTCGGGGGGGTTCGGATTCCGACGAACCGAACCCACTCATCACTATTCAAAAGGAAGCTTCATACACAATATGTAAATGTAGTAATTTGTATATGTTAGAGTTCTTCGTGTTCGAACATTAATTATGGCTCAGAGTCCAACAATTCCCTTAAACATTTTTCAACTGAGTAGTGAACGTTAAAAGCAACATATTTATACAAAAAGGTGAGCTAAATTGTGAAGTTTAGCCAACAATCTATTTAGCAATACCAACATGAATATTAAGAAGTAATGCATGTTGACGTAAAGCTATAATTAGACCAATGCTAAACAATGACTAAATAGTGGTTTTCTTCAACCCCATACAGAACCACCCATCAAGGCCGAGGATGCCCAGCAAGTAAGTGACCAGCAGGATAACTACACACTACACCTGCAAGCCATAGATCCTACCCAGACAACCACACCGCAGGACATACCCCAACCACCCCAAACATCCCACAGCCCCCAATTGAGCCCAACACCACCCCAGCAACAAATGGCCCCCGAGTTTTGGAGCAGTTGGGCCACACAACAGGCGCAACACTATGCGTGCCTGAACACCCACACCCAATACCTTGCCAGTCTGCCCCATCATCTGCCGCGACTCAGTCGGAACTTAGGCAGACTGATAGTTCAGGTTGGCAGAATTGCCAATTCAATGGAGCAGATGAGGGCAGACAACACCCAAATGCAAGCCAATCTGCAACGCATCATGGATGAGCAACAGCGGCAGCAACAAGCCCTCATTCAACTGATTCAACACAACCAAATGATTAACGAGAACCTGTCCAGAATTATTGCAAGCAACACTGCCGCTAATAGCCAACTCACTGCAAGCCTAAATAACCTCAGCCAAAGCCTTAATGTGTTGGCAATGCATCACACCAACTAAGCTCTAGCTCGGGAACAACTACACCAAGCCAGACCCCAGTTACCTCCCCAGTTAGACGCTCCAGCAGAACCCGGACCAACGAACCAGGGCAATCCTCTGCACCCAGCACATACACACAAAAAAAAATGACGCCTGCAGCAAATAGTTTGTTACAAATAATGTTTTTTTGATTTGTTACACAAAAAATGCCTGTGTTCAAGGTAATAAATTATTCACACGGAATATGTGTTTTGTTTAATTTGCTACACAAACCACCTGCACATTACTGGATTGGCCCAGATGTCTATTGGTATAAATATATTGCCTGCCCCTAGGTGGTCTCAGCTCAACGTGTGTGCAATCTATGGCACCCACCACACTGGGCATGCCAGCAAGCTCAGAGAAAGCTACCCTGACTGCATGCCACTGCGACTCCTGGGTAGGGAAGCAGAGAGAGGCATCTATGTGGGCATCCAAGACATCCAAAACCTGAGTGGACAGTACAAAATTTAAGGTGAGTGTCATGACCTGTAATCAATACAATACTGTGTTATATTACATAACAGAAGCACCACTTAGACATAGACGTGTATGTATGTTTTAACTCACCTGAATTAAATATTTAGAAAAGGTGGCCTGTGAGATACTAATTACATCGCCAGTCACAGGCTGGAAGCTGCCAGTAGCCATAAAGTGCAACACAGCCAGCTGTCTCAGGGTCTAGGTTCAGTTTGTCAAAACGTCATACAAGGTCATACAGACGGAAAATGTTTTATCTATTTAGCCGGACCATCTGTATAACCTGGTCATCGGGCAATTTGTTCAAGTTTAAACGCTCCCTAAAAAACCAGGCCTGGCCAGCCTACGCAGAACCTGTACAACCTGCTGACCATGTTCAGTTTCCTGGCCTTGGTTTATTGTTGCCTCATGGAGCAGTCTCAGGTATCCCTCAGCAAACAAGAAATCAGTACTACACACTGTAGCAGCCATTTCAGAGTGAGAGATGTTACAAATGTGCTTGGGTCCCTTTTAAAGGTCCAAAAATTCAGGTGTGAGTAATGTAGAATTGGAAACACATGTAAACACGCTTCTCAAAAGCAGGTCTACTTATTTTTAGGCTTTTTTTACGATTTGCATTTTTTCACGGCCGCACATGCATTTTCACGGTAGAGATTTCAAATACGAATGCATAGAAAATGACCGCGTTCTATACCTAAACAGCCGCGTTTGACCGATGGTGTATTCATTCGTATTTTTAAAACACAGCCGTAAAAAAATACGAATGCCCTCATCACTGCCGAGATTTGAGTTTAGTAAATTCCCGAGTTGACACTTTGAAGAAAAAACACCATCTCGGTCAAAATCGGGAGCTTAGTAAATATACCCCACAACAGTCTCCCTCTCCCCACACAGCAGGGGCACACAGCTTTGGCACCACGAACAATGGGGACCGCCTCCGCACAGTGAGGAGGGGACAGGGCAGCTGCTGCAGAGAGGAAGGGAGGGCTGTAGCCATACTTGTCTACTTTGAAAACTGGTTTCAGGGAGATTATAGGCAGTAGTAGAATGTGCAACGCATTGAGGGGTGTGTCTGGCTCCGCCTATTGGGTGTGTCTAGCTCCACCTATAAGCATATCTTTTGACACTCAGGGGTGTGTCCTGCAGTTGCAGGTGAAATCTAAAGTACTAAGAGCCTAATTCACTAAGAATCGCTATTGAGGCTGAATTAGCAATTTTCTTAAATTTTGCTAAAAATCACATGTGAAGAGTCGCCCAGAAAGGTTAAAAGAAACCCATCGATGCATCCGCAAATCTGCATATGCATTAGCAGAATTGCAATGCATACGCAAAAAATGAGCACAATTGACAGTTGTGGCCAGGGCCGGATTAAGGTATGTGGCGGCCCCTGGGCAACAAATTTGTGGGGCCCCCACACACTGTCCTCACAACTGCAAAAAAAATAGAAGTAGGAGTACAGCATTTACCTGTCTCCTCTCCATCCTTCTCGGCAGCTGAGCTGTTTCTTTACTGCTGCGGCCGCCGAGGAGCTTCACTCACAGCAGTGTGAAGTCTCACGAGATAATGTCAAATCTCGCGAGACTTCACACTGCAGTAAGTGAAGCTCCTCGGTGGCCGCAGCTGTAATGGAACGTCTCAGCTGCCGAGGAGGATGCAGAGGAGACAGGTAAATGCTGTACTCCTACTCCGATGTTTTTTTGCAGTTGTGAGGACAGCATGTGGGGGCCACGGGATGACCGGCCCTTCCGCCCCGCCGTTAATCCGGCTCTGGTGGTGGCTGACTACACTCTTAGGCTGCAGGCGTCGAGCGATCGCATTTTCCCTTCATGCATGTGCAATGCGTTTGAAATGCATGCGCAGTGTGCCGTTAATCATTCTTACATTAGCAAATAATAGTGAATCAGGCCCTAAGTGAGATCTTGTGTGTGTTATAGTCCCCCTCAAAATATAGAGTTGAATATGTAGCTGCACACATACTGTATATCATAATAGGTATGCTGAGTATATACAGTAAGGCTGGGGCCACACATAGGGGGCCACACATAGCATTTCAGCAGGAAGGAACCTGCATATGGGCTCCATATCCGGCCATCCATACATATGCAGTGGTGCCACATCCACCAGAACCCAACCACAGCATGCTGCGGTTGAGAGGGATGACAGGACGGCCGGATTTCACACAGTGCGGCATTGCAGGGGATCCTTGGAGGTCAGGGTAATAAGAGAGTGCGCCAGAGGTACCTTTGAGAAGAGGAAGTATGCGGTCTCCTCTCAGTTCGGCACTTAGCAGCAGCACCAGTACTAATATGCTCCTCCGCAATATACCAGCAGCAGCAATTGCACACAGAACTTGCCGTCTGGATGAGGTCCTCTCATCCTGGTCCCGCCACATCTCATCCAGACATGCCCATGTGCAGTATGGATTCCTGACTGGGGAGTGTGGATCAGGGGGATTTTTTTATTAACTTTCCAGTGGGAGCTGGAGACTCTACATTGACCTGAGGGTCTCCCACAAGAGGGTAGGCAAACATGGACCAGGGTTATGGATATTATTAATTAGAGGTAGGGACCTGTTACTGAGTGTAGGGAGGAATATGGAGGTTTTATGGGAAGATATTACCTTGATCTTGTGCTGATGGTATCAGGTCCCCCCCTTCCCCCCCCCCCCTCACCTCTGGTAGTATCAGCTTCTGCCCTCACTCCAATGTAGTTTCTTCAGAGAAACAGGGCTGAGGGGTGTGTCTGGACTGGGAGAGGGTGTGTCAGTGCTGCTGCTGTGTTATTACACATTGCAATAGTGCCCCTCTGTGCTTACTTCCAATCCACATGCAGCTCTGTGTCTCTCCCTCTCTGTGTAAGGCAGGGGAAAAGCGTGTGAGATACAGACACCGGAAGGAATGAGAGCCCACTACCAACCTGTCATCCTCATGTGGCTGCAAACCGTACCTGCAGACACTTAAACTGTGCTGTGGGCAGATGCATCTCTTAAGCACACAACACATTGCAGCTAGCTGCCTCGGCTCCCATCAACTTTCACATCAATGACCATCAGCAGGAGATGCATGCACCCTGTCCTCTTCAACTCCTGCACTCAGCTGAAAGGCAACTATAACTAGATGCTACCGAGCTCACTGGCAGACATCTTTTTGGTACACCCTCCTTCCCTGCCGGCTTTTCTGCACCTGGCCCCGCCCCCATCACATTCGATTGGCGCAGACCCAGTAGGGATTCCCAACTGAGCTCTGAGGAATCTGGGTGATTCAAGTGCATTTCCGTGGCAACGGGAGACTCCGTATTGAACAGGTAGTCTCCCGCAGAATCCGGGAGGGTAGGCAACTATGGTGTAGCTCACTTACACTAACCCTGGGCTGGAGGAGAAGGGAGGGCTGGGGCAGCCAGGTCTCTCCAGTATGTGGCCAGACACTGCTGATCCACAGATGAGGCAGAAACCACACAGATGCGGACATGGAGCAGCAGCCGAAGGTAAGACCAGAGTGCCAGAAGACCCCATGCTGACTGCTCCCACCCTCTGTCTCATGTACTGTCATTTCACTCACTGCACATGGGCAACCTCCGCGGCGGCTGCACAGCCCAGCCTCCGTAGAGTACAACTCCACTTAACCACAGCTGTATGTGGGGGCCTTAATGTGTGGGGGCACTTGGATGACCGCCCATGTTGCCCCTTTCATTAATCTGGCCCTGCTGGTATCCCCATAGGCATATAACTGCACTTAAGGTTTTATTGTTCTGACTGGAGTTCATCAATGCTTTCATAATGATAATTAATTAAAGCTGTTACCAGTTAGTTAAATGAGCGTTTGTGAAAGAAAACTATTACTCCGTGCCTGATTGGTATCTTAGATAAAGAGGTACAGTACAGATGCATCCTTCCTGGTCTTGCCCCCATATGCTATAAGTTGTAGCACACAGGGCGCATGAGAGCCGCAAGCTCTGGTGTGACTCGGCCAACACCTGCCGTCTTTTTCCCATTGCTATGTGAATCAGACACACAAACAGACCATGCTGATTAAAATGATGTGTGGTATGTTGTATTCTGTGTGCTACTGCAGCTGTATAAGAAATGCTATGTAACAGTGTCAGTGGAAAACAGCAACTGACACTGTAACGTAGCATTTCATATACAGATACAGCTGCAGTCACACACATCCCACATTTTAACAGGTGTGTGCGACTAGAAGGGCAGTTTAACATCACTGCAGCAACAATGACGAAGGACACATCTGTATAAATCTGCAGCAGCTGAAAAAGAGGTAATGCCAAACTCACATCAACACAAAGAAAAATAAACCTGAAATTATTTAGCTAGTGTGTAAATAATAAAAAAAATTATTTAATAGGTTACATACATAGAAAGTAAAATATCAGTTTCAGTGAGTATCCCCACTAAAATATGTATCCATCTTAATGAGCATAAAAACATTGTAGCTAGACACCACTTTCAACAGAACAATGTATCTGTGAATTGAGCTCTGTTCAATCAAGTGTCCTACTGTACATTAATAGTAAACATGTACTCTGCCAAGGGAGGCCATATCAATCCTTCAAGCAGGCTTGATGTGTAACTGCCCATATAGATATCACTGTCAGGTATACTGTAGGCAGAGGCTGGCCAGGGTCTTTTGCTCGCTAGCACTGGTTTCCCTCCTAAACTGCCAGAGGTGGCACTGAATCAGCTTGTCCACACTTGCTGCTTTGCTTTACCAGATTGAAGGATGGAAATTGCCAGGAGCCAGCATATCAGCTGTAGGAAGCAATTCGCCCATTTGGGGTCCGGCTCTTTATAAGCAGGAACTGGCAATGTAGTAAGATATTCAGTGTGGAAAGTCAGTAGTAATGGTTGTGGGATCCTTTGGGTGCTGCGATCAACTACTGTACACATTTTTAGTTGTGTTTGGGAGTTTTAGAATGCGCAGTAAGGAGCATACTGTATCAACCCATTTGGCTTCATTTGAGTTTACATTTTAGTAGATATCAATACATGCCATGGTGGTTGAACCAAAAATCTAGTTTAATGTTTTCAATTAGTTCGATCAATAGTTTTAGATTGCTGAACCGGCCCACTTTGATTGAATTCTAGACAGTCTTCAGTAGTTGCAATAGGCTACAGTATGTTCTTCTTTAGGATGTACAGTATAGAAACTAGAGATGAGCGCCTGAAATTTTTCGGGTTTTGTGTTTTGGTTTTGGGTTCGGTTCCGCGGCCGTGTTTTGGGTTCGAACGCGTTTTGGCAAAACCTCACCGAATTTTTTTTGTCGGATTCGGGTGTGTTTTGGATTCGGGTGTTTTTTTCCAAAAACACTAAAAAACAGCTTAAATCATAGAATTTGGGGGTCATTTTGATCCCAAAGTATTATTAACCTCAAAAACCATAATTTACACTCATTTTCAGTCTATTCTGAATACCTCACACCTCACAATATTATTTTTAGTCCTAAAATTTGCACCGAGGTCGCTGTGTGAGTAAGATAAGCGACCCTAGTGGCCGACACAAACACCGGGCCCATCTAGGAGTGGCACTGCAGTGTCACGCAGGATGTCCCTTCCAAAAAACCCTCCCCAAACAGCACATGACGCAAAGAAAAAAAGAGGCGCAATGAGGTAGCTGTGTGAGTAAGATTAGCGACCCTAGTGGCCGACACAAACACCGGGCCCATCTAGGAGTGGCACTGCAGTGTCACGCAGGATGGCCCTTCCAAAAAACCCTCCCCAAACAGCACATGACGCAAAGAAAAAAAGAGGCGCAATGAGGTAGCTGTGTGAGTAAGATTAGCGACCCTAGTGGCCGACACAAACACCGGGCCCATCTAGGAGTGGCACTGCAGTGTCACGCAGGATGGCCCTTCCAAAAAACCCTCCCCAAACAGCACATGACGCAAAGAAAAAAAGAGGCGCAATGAGGTAGCTGACTGTGTGAGTAAGATTAGCGACCCTAGTGGCCGACACAAACACCGGGCCCATCTAGGAGTGGCACTGCAGTGTCACGCAGGATGTCCCTTCCAAAAAACCCTCCCCAAACAGCACATGACGCAAAGAAAAAAAGAGGCGCAATGAGGTAGCTGTGTGAGTAAGATTAGCGACCCTAGTGGCCGACACAAACACCGGGCCCATCTAGGAGTGGCACTGCAGTGTCACGCAGGATGGCCCTTCCAAAAAACCCTCCCCAAACAGCACATGACGCAAAGAAAAAAAGAGGCGCAATGAGGTAGCTGACTGTGTGAGTAAGATTAGCGACCCTAGTGGCCGACACAAACACCGGGCCCATCTAGGAGTGGCACTGCAGTGTCACGCAGGATGTCCCTTCCAAAAAACCCTCCCCAAACAGCACATGACGCAAAGAAAAAAAGAGGCGCAATGAGGTAGCTGACTGTGTGAGTAAGATTAGCGACCCTAGTGGCCGACACAAACACCGGGCCCATCTAGGAGTGGCACTGCAGTGTCACGCAGGATGTCCCTTCCAAAAAACCCTCCCCAATCAGCACATGATGCAAAGAAAAAGAAAAGAAAAAAGAGGTGCAAGATGGAATTGTCCTTGGGCCCTCCCACCCACCCTTATGTTGTATAAACAAAACAGGACATGCACACTTTAACCAACCCATCATTTCAGTGACAGGGTCTGCCACACGACTGTGACTGATATGACGGGTTGGTTTGGACCCCCCCCAAAAAAGAAGCAATTAATCTCTCCTTGCACAAACTGGCTCTACAGAGGCAAGATGTCCACCTCATCTTCACCCTCCGATATATCACCGTGTACATCCCCCTCCTCACAGATTATCAATTCGTCCCCACTGGAATCCACCATCTCAGCTCCCTGTGTACTTTGTGGAGGCAATTGCTGCTGGTCAATGTCTCCGCGAAGGAATTGATTATAATTCATTTTAATGAACATCATCTTCTCCACATTTTCTGGATGTAACCTCGTACGCCGATTGCTGACAAGGTGAGCGGCGGCACTAAACACTCTTTCGGAGTACACACTTGTGGGAGGGCAACTTAGGTAGAATAAAGCCAGTTTGTGCAAGGGCCTCCAAATTGCCTCTTTTTCCTGCCAGTATAAGTACGGACTGTGTGACGTGCCTACTTGGATGCGGTCACTCATATAATCCTCCACCATTCTATCAATGTTGAGAGAATCATATGCAGTGACAGTAGACGACATGTCCGTAATCGTTGTCAGGTCCTTCAGTCCGGACCAGATGTCAGCATCAGCAGTCGCTCCAGACTGCCCTGCATCACCGCCAGCGGGTGGGCTCGGAATTCTGAGCCTTTTCCTCGCACCCCCAGTTGCGGGAGAATGTGAAGGAGGAGATGTTGACAGGTCGCGTTCCGCTTGACTTGACAATTTTGTCACCAGCAGGTCTTTCAACCCCAGCAGACCTGTGTCTGCCGGAAAGAGAGATCCAAGGTAGGCTTTAAATCTAGGATCGAGCACGGTGGCCAAAATGTAGTGCTCTGATTTCAACAGATTGACCACCCGTGAATCCTTGTTAAGCGAATTAAGGGCTGCATCCACAAGTCCCACATGCCTAGCGGAATCGCTCCCTTTTAGCTCCTTCTTCAATGCCTCCAGCTTCTTCTGCAAAAGCCTGATGAGGGGAATGACCTGACTCAGGCTGGCAGTGTCTGAACTGACTTCACGTGTGGCAAGTTCAAAGGGCATCAGAACCTTGCACAACGTTGAAATCATTCTCCACTGCACTTGAGACAGGTGCATTCCACCTACTATATCGTGCTCAATTGTATAGGCTTGAATGGCCTTTTGCTGCTCCTCCAACCTCTGAAGCATATAGAGGGTTGAATTCCACCTCGTTACCACTTCTTGCTTCAGATGATGGCAGGGCAGGTTCAGTAGTTTTTGGTGGTGCTCCAGTCTTCTGTACGTGGTGCCTGTACGCCGAAAGTGTCCCGCAATTTTTCAGGCCACCGACAGCATCTCTTGCACGCCCCTGTCGTTTTTTAAAAAATTCTGCACCACCAAATTCAAGGTATGTGCAAAACATGGGACGTGCTGGAATTTGCCCATATTTAATGCACACACAATATTGCTGGCGTTGTCCGATGCCACAAATCCACAGGAGAGTCCAATTGGGGTAAGCCATTCCGCGATGATCTTCCTCAGTTGCCGTAAGAGGTTTTCAGCTGTGTGCGTATTCTGGAAAGCGGTGATACAAAGCGTAGCCTGCCTAGGAAAGAGTTGGCGTTTGCGAGATGCTGCTACTGGTGCCGCCGCTGCTGTTCTTGCGGCGGGAGTCCATACATCTACCCAGTGGGCTGTCACAGTCATATAGTCCTGACCCTGCCCTGCTCCACTTGTCCACATGTCCGTGGTTAAGTGGACATTGGGTACAACTGCATTTTTTAGGACACTGGTTAGTCTTTTTCTGACGTCCGTGTACATTCTCGGTATCGCCTGCCTAGAGAAGTGGAACCTAGATGGTATTTGGTAACGGGGGCACACTGCCTCAATAAATTGTCTAGTTCCCTGTGAACTAACGGCGGATACCGGACGCACGTCTAACACCAACATAGTTGTCAAGGACTCAGTTATCCGCTTTGCAGTAGGATGACTGCTGTGATATTTCATCTTCCTCGCAAAGGACTGTTGAACAGTCAATTGCTTACTGGAAGTAGTACAAGTGGGCTTACGACTTCCCCTCTGGGATGACCATCGACTCCCAGCGGCAACAACAGCAGCGCCAGCAGCAGTAGGCGTTACACGCAAGGATGCATCGGAGGAATCCCAGGCAGGAGAGGACTCGTCAGAATTGCCAGTGACATGGCCTGCAGGACTATTGGCATTCCTGGGGAAGGAGGAAATTGACACCGAGGGAGTTGGTGGGGTGGTTTGCGTGAGCTTGGTTACTAGAGGAAGGGATTTACTGGTCAGTGGACTGCTTCCGCTGTCACCCAAAGTTTTTGAACTTGTCACTGACTTATTATGAATGCGCTGCAGGTGACGTATAAGGGAGGATGTTCCGAGGTGGTTAACGTCCTTACCCCTACTTATTACAGCTTGACAAAGGGAACACACGGCTTGACACCTGTTGTCCGCATTTCTGGTGAAATACCTCCACACCGAAGAGCTGATTTTTTTGGTATTTTCACCTGGCATGTCAACGGCCATATTTCTCCCACGGACAACAGGTGTCTCCCCGGGTGCCTGACTTAAACAAACCACCTCACCATCAGAATCCTCCTGGTCAATTTCCTCCCCAGCGCCAGCAACACCCATATCCTCCTCATCCTGGTGTACTTCAACACTGACATCTTCAATCTGACTATCAGGAACTGGACTGCGGGTGCTCCTTCCAGCACTTGCAGGGGGCGTGCAAATGGTGGAAGGCGCATGCTCTTCACGTCCAGTGTTGGGAAGGTCAGGCATCGCAACCGACACAATTGGACTCTCCTTGTGGATTTGGGATTTCAAAGAACGCACAGTTCTTTGCGGTGCTTTTGCCAGCTTGAGTCTTTTCAGTTTTCTAGCGAGAGGCTGAGTGCTTCCATCCTCATGTGAAGCTAAACCACTAGCCATGAACATAGGCCAGGGCCTCAGCCGTTCCTTGCCACTCCGTGTGGTAAATGGCATATTGGCAAGTTTACGCTTCTCCTCCGACAATTTTATTTTAGGTTTTGGAGTCCTTTTTTTACTGATATTTGGTGTTTTGGTTTTGACATGCTCTGTACTATGCCATTGGGCATCGGCCTTGGCAGACGACGTTGCTGGCATTTCATCGTCTCGGCCATGACTAGTGGCAGCAGCTTCAGCACGAGGTGGAAGTGGATCTTGATCTTTCCCTAATTTTGGAACCTCAACATTTTTGTTCTCCATATTTTAATAGGCACAACTAAAAGGCACCTCAGGTAAACAATGGAGATGGATGGATTGGATACTAGTATACAATTATGGACGGGCTGCCGAGTGCCGACACAGAGGTAGCCACAGCCGTGAACTACCGCACTGTACTGTGTCTGCTGCTAATATATAGACTGGTTGATAAAGAGATAGTATACTCGTAACTAGTATGTATGTATAAAGAAAGAAAAAAAAACCACGGTTAGGTGGTATATACAATTATGGACGGGCTGCCGAGTGCCGACACAGAGGTAGCCACAGCCGTGAACTACCGCACTGTACTGTGTCTGCTGCTAATATATAGACTGGTTGATAAAGAGATAGTATACTCGTAACTAGTATGTATGTATAAAGAAAGAAAAAAAAACCACGGTTAGGTGGTATATACAATTATGGACGGGCTGCCGAGTGCCGACACAGAGGTAGCCACAGCCGTGAACTACCGCACTGTACTGTGTCTGCTGCTAATATATAGACTGGTTGATAAAGAGATAGTATACTCGTAACTAGTATGTATGTATAAAGAAAGAAAAAAAAACCACGGTTAGGTCACTGGTATATACAATTATGGACGGGCTGCCGAGTGCCGACACAGAGGTAGCCACAGCCGTGAACTACCGCACTGTACTGTGTCTGCTGCTAATATATAGACTGGTTGATAAAGAGATAGTATACTCGTAACTAGTATGTATGTATAAAGAAAGAAAAAAAAACCACGGTTAGGTGGTATATACAATTATGGACGGGCTGCCGAGTGCCGACACAGAGGTAGCCACAGCCGTGAACTACCGCACTGTACTGTGTCTGCTGCTAATATATAGACTGGTTGATAAAGAGATAGTATACTCGTAACTAGTATGTATGTATAAAGAAAGAAAGAAAAACCACGGTTAGGTGGTATATACAATTATGGACGGGCTGCCGAGTGCCGACACAGAGGTAGCCACAGCCGTGAACTACCGCACTGTACTGTGTCTGCTGCTAATATATAGACTGGTTGATAAAGAGATAGTATACTCGTAACTAGTATGTATGTATAAAGAAAGAAAAAAAAACCACGGTTAGGTCACTGGTATATACAATTATGGACGGGCTGCCGAGTGCCGACACAGAGGTAGCCACAGCCGTGAACTACCGCACTGTACTGTGTCTGCTGCTAATATATAGACTGGTTGATAAAGAGATAGTATACTCGTAACTAGTATGTATGTATAAAGAAAGAAAAAAAAACCACGGTTAGGTGGTATATACAATTATGGACGGGCTGCCGAGTGCCGACACAGAGGTAGCCACAGCCGTGAACTACCGCACTGTACTGTGTCTGCTGCTAATATATAGACTGGTTGATAAAGAGATAGTATACTCGTAACTAGTATGTATGTATAAAGAAAGAAAAAAAAACCACGGTTAGGTGGTATATACAATTATGGACGGGCTGCCGAGTGCCGACACAGAGGTAGCCACAGCCGTGAACTACCGCACTGTACTGTGTCTGCTGCTAATATATAGACTGGTTGATAAAGAGATAGTATACTCGTAACTAGTATGTATGTATAAAGAAAGAAAAAAAAACCACGGTTAGGTGGTATATACAATTATGGACGGGCTGCCGAGTGCCGACACAGAGGTAGCCACAGCCGTGAACTACCGCACTGTACTGTGTCTGCTGCTAATATATAGACTGGTTGATAAAGAGATAGTATACTCGTAACTAGTATGTATGTATAAAGAAAGAAAAAAAAACCACGGTTAGGTCACTGGTATATACAATTATGGACGGGCTGCCGAGTGCCGACACAGAGGTAGCCACAGCCGTGAACTACCGCACTGTACTGTGTCTGCTGCTAATATATAGACTGGTTGATAAAGAGATAGTATACTCGTAACTAGTATGTATGTATAAAGAAAGAAAAAAAAACCACGGTTAGGTGGTATATACAATTATGGACGGGCTGCCGAGTGCCGACACAGAGGTAGCCACAGCCGTGAACTACCGCACTGTACTGTGTCTGCTGCTAATATATAGACTGGTTGATAAAGAGATAGTATACTCGTAACTAGTATGTATGTATAAAGAAAGAAAAAAAAACCACGGTTAGGTGGTATATACAATTATGGACGGGCTGCCGAGTGCCGACACAGAGGTAGCCACAGCCGTGAACTACCGCACTGTACTGTGTCTGCTGCTAATATATAGACTGGTTGATAAAGAGATAGTATACTCGTAACTAGTATGTATGTATAAAGAAAGAAAAAAAAACCACGGTTAGGTAATATATACAATTATGGACGGGCTGCCGAGTGCCGACACAGAGGTAGCCACAGCCGTGAACTACCGCACTGTACTGTGTCTGCTGCTAATATAGACTGGTTGATAAAGAGATAGTATACTCGTAACTAGTATGTATGTATAAAGAATGAAAAAAAAACCACGGTTAGGTGGTATATACAATTATGGACGGGCTGCCGAGTGCCGACACAGAGGTAGCCACAGCCGTGAACTACCGCACTGTACTGTGTCTGCTGCTAATATATAGACTGGTTGATAAAGAGATAGTATACTCGTAACTAGTATGTATGTATAAAGAAAGAAAAAAAAACCACGGTTAGGTGGTATATACAATTATGGACGGGCTGCCGAGTGCCGACACAGAGGTAGCCACAGCCGTGAACTACCGCACTGTACTGTGTCTGCTGCTAATATATAGACTGGTTGATAAAGAGATAGTATACTCGTAACTAGTATGTATGTATAAAGAAAGAAAAAAAAACCACGGTTAGGTGGTATATACAATTATGGACGGGCTGCCGAGTGCCGACACAGAGGTAGCCACAGCCGTGAACTACCGCACTGTACTGTGTCTTCTGCTAATATAGACTGGTTGATAAAGAGATAGTATACTACTAATATTATATACTGGTGGTCAGGTCACTGGTCACTAGTCACACTGGCAGTGGCACTCCTGCAGCAAAAGTGTGCACTGTTTAATTTTAATATAATATTATGTACTCCTGGCTCCTGCTATAACCTATAACTGGCACTGCAGTAGTGCTCCCCAGTCTCCCCCACAATTATAAGCTGTGTGAGCTGAGCTGTCAGACAGATATATAATATATATAGATGATGCAGCACACTGGCCTGAGCCTGAGCAGTGCACACAGATATGGTATGTGACTGACTGAGTCACTGTGTGTATCGCTTTTTTCAGGCAGAGAACGGATATATTAAATAAACTGCACTGTGTGTCTGGTGGTCACTCACTATATAATATATTATGTACTCCTGGCTCCTGCTATAACCTATAACTGGCACTGCAGTAGTGCTCCCCAGTCTCCCCCACAATTATAAGCTGTGTGAGCTGAGCAGTCAGACAGATATATATAATATTATATATAGATAATAGATGATGCAGCACACTGGCCTGAGCCTGAGCAGTGCACACAGATATGGTATGTGACTGAGTCACTGTGTGCTGTGTATCGCTTTTTTCAGGCAGAGAACGGATTATATTATGTACTCCTGGCTCCTGCTATAACCTATAACTGGCACTGCAGTAGTGCTCCCCAGTCTCCCCCACAATTATAAGCTGTGTGAGCTGAGCAGTCAGACAGATATATATAATATTATATATAGATAATAGATGATGCAGCACACTGGCCTGAGCCTGAGCAGTGCACACAGATATGGTATGTGACTGAGTCACTGTGTGCTGTGTATCGCTTTTTTCAGGCAGAGAACGAATTATAAATAAAAGTGGTGGTCACTGGTCACTATCAGCAAAACTCTGCACTGTACACTACTGAGTACTCCTAATGCTCCCCAAAATTAGTAAATCAAGTGTCTCTCTAATCTATTCTAATTCTAAACGGAGAGGACGCCAGCCACGTCCTCTCCCTATCAATCTCAATGCACGTGTGAAAATGGCGGCGACGCGCGGCTCCTTATATAGAATCCGAGTCTCGCGATAGAATCCGAGCCTCGCGAGAATCCGACAGCGTCATGATGACGTTCGGGCGCGCTCGGGTTAACCGAGCAAGGCGGGAAGATCCGAGTCGCTCGGACCCGTGAAAAAAAACATGAAGTTCTGGCGGGTTCGGATTCAGAGAAACCGAACCCGCTCATCTCTAATAGAAACGTTAGTTACTTTGAGCTAATATATAAATAATGATAAATACATTTACCATTTACTGTCTGTTTAGAGCTGCACATTTTCCCAGATCAGTGATATGTTCATTTTCAACAGTATTTGGTTAACACGGTTTAAGTGACTCTGTAAATAATGTTTAATGGACATGTAACACTGTATTATTGAATGAAATAAATTATCTGTTTATTGTTAAATACAGCATATAAGTATAGTTGATGTATTGATGTTTTTTATCGTTTTTAAGTGTATAATAATACAATATATAAGTTTATTTATTGTGGTAAATATTGGGCATGAGGGAATGTCAGAGACTTTTCTGGAAGCTTTCGTGCCTATAGAGGTGGGACAGCGTAACGGATCCAGGCAGAGCGAGACAGTGTGAGGGAGCTCGAGCCGCGCTGTGGGAGACGACGAGAGCGGGACAGCGTGACGGAGCTCGAGCCGCTCTGGGAGAGACTGAGAGAGCGGGACAGCGGGACGGAGCTGACGCCGAACTGAGGAGGTGACGTGAAGGAGAGGAGAGAGGTGGTAGTGCCGGGAGCAGACCGGAGAGATACCTCTGAGAGCGGCGGGATCCTGATACAGTGAGCGGTGTCCGATGCCGCTGAAGAGGACTCCAACCGGATAGATACCCCGTCAACATTGAGCGGTGTCTGCGGCTGCTGATGAGGACGCTGCATGGCCGTGAGGGAGAAAGAGAGCGGTGGATAAAGCTGAGACCCAAACGGAGAGATCCCTCGATGAGCCGCGTGATTCAGAGACAGTGAGCGGTGTCGGCTGCCGCTGAAGAGGAGGCTGCATAGATCCATTGGTGAGAACTCAGGGAAGTGTCAGCTGATATAATAATTAATCCTTCAAGCCTCATCTTGCTGATCCGCCCAGGGGAGGAGCTGAATAACTGAGGTCTCATATTTATATAAAACAGGCCAGGAGGTGTAAGTAGTCTAAATTATACCCCCCAGTAGGGGGAGGACATCCTAGACCTAAATTCCCACTATCAGGGTCAGTGACAGCCAGCAGAGCAGATTCACATAATTATTCTGTTAATACACCAGAGCCTGTATAATATCTTAGGTCACTAGCGAGTGATCACTGTATGGAGGATATAAATTACATTAGGAAAGAGAGCATCCCTTCGGAGGATATATAGGGAGTGAAGGAACGAAAGAATACCATATTCTCAGAAAAATCTATCTACCAATATAGGGATATATTAATTGGCCAATATATTGCATTCGGAGTAGCTTTCCACCCTGTGTCTAACTTTACAGTGAACTACTGCCAATATATATTTATGCAAGGCACGAGTTATAGTGTATCCTATAGTTGAACACCTCTCATAATTCATTACCGAGAGTACAGAACTTATATGTGGAGCCTTATCGGTGACGGACTAAATCATAAAAGTGACCAGGGACATTGACAACAAAGAGAATGAATTATTCCTGAATGATAACATAGGAGAAATAGGCTCAGATCACCAATTTATATAAAACATATAATACCTTTGGGGATATATAATTATCATCATCCTAGCAATGGACTCTGCTACTATTGGATAAGTTAGGACGGGCCCCAACAAGTGCACCAACGAAGCATCTGATAGGAGGGACAGAAATAATAAACTGTGTTATTATTGCGCAATCCTAACTTCTAAAGGTGATAATTTGGTTAAATGGTTTTGTTTTTTCTTTCATAACCGGTTCACCCTGAGGTTTTTTTTGTATTGCATGCAGATATTATTGTATACCATAATAGTATGTTGGTAACCTAAGGTTTTTATGTTGTAGTCATACAATCGAATTCACAAAATATATGTACTAAAAGCAATTGGTTGTGTAGTAGTCCTATTCACTGAACTTACCTGTCAAAGGGAATTCCGGAGAACAGCCCTGGTACGTGTCTGGAAGATAAGACAGAAGAATCTAGATAAGGTGAGAGTGAAAATTTACTATCATAATATAAATAGTTACCTACAATTATTCACATTTCATATAACGGGCGTTCCCAATCTAGCCCAAACCAAAACTGATTGGGTGGAGGCACTAGATAGCAATACCAACTGGTAACCCAAAGGAGTAGCTAGTCAGGAGGGGTTACAGACAAATGGATGGAAGACATCTATCTCCAGCTATATTTCTTGGTCCATGATTAATGAGTAATGTTGGAACATTTTTCATACGAAAAAAATCATCAACACAACCCAAGGGGCAGATTAATCAAGAGCCATGAGCTAAGCTCAAATCTACAATGAGCAGCCCTAATGCATAACTTAGAACATGTGAAAAAGTATGTGCAGCTAGCAATTTCCCTTCTGTAGAATTGTAGGAAATCCAGCATTGAAATATTATTGCTCTTTAGAATGATATGAAATGATACATATAGATAGCAAGTTAGAAAATGTTCTACTGAAGATAAGCAAATACTGCACACAAGTCAAATGGAGCACTGCAGAAGAGGAACTATGACATGCCAGATGTGAGGTGAGAGGTTCAGATTCAGAATAATTCGACACACATCTCTGCATCCTAGTTTAGTATATATTTGACTAAAGATTGCATCAGAAATCCATGTAAAATGTAACTGTCATATTGTAAGATCTTGGATATTGTGAGTTTTGATTATGAAGACTACTCACTTTTTCAGAGCTGTAGTTTTACTACAGACTGTATAATGTGCAGAATGTTATTTCAGTAGCTGAATTACAGCTCAGAAAAGCCCACACAAAGGTTACATGATAAGAATGGCATCTACACAGCAGAACAGCATTGCAAGCAGCAGTATGCCGATCATTCATACCACATTCATACCAAAAATGCAGGGACTTACCTGGAAATATGGCCCTGGATCATGCAGGGACATTCCCGGGTTGGGCCCCGTTTACACCAGCCTTTGGAGCCGGGACGTCCAGGGTCGGCACCTTTCATACTGAACCCGGGATGGCCCTGCATTTTATGAGAATGTCATTAGAAATGGCCTTTTTAGGCCCACAAAGATTAGGTCATTAGAGAGAGGGAGGGAAAGAGGAAGGGAGGAAGGCCTGCTCACCTCATTGCAGCAATCGTGGCCGATGGAGTACCACTGTGTATGCCAGTGTTCCTGATTATTTCGTCTTTACTGCTGATTGACCCAGCAAGTGAGAGTCTGATGCAGCCTCTGACTATAGTGCAGAGTTATACATGGAGGAGAAGAGCTTTATTTTTGTCAGAGAGGGCTAGGACTCAGAGCCAGTATTTGCGCAGGAGGAGAACCCTGATTTCACAGACCATGACTTCTGTTATGCAAAGGAGTACCACGACCGAGCAAAGAATGTAGGCAAGAGACCGCCCTCATGATGATGTTTTCATGGAGACTGTGGATGCTAATCAAGATGAGCTGTGGATGACCCACTTTTGCATGTCGCGTGCAACATTCCAATACCTGCTCTACCTACTCAACCCTGCACTTACTATGCAGACCACCCACTACCGGACACCCATCCAGCCAAGGAGGTGACTGGTGATTGTTCTGTAATGGTATGCTATGCCAGGAGAGTACCGCACAATCTCCTGTTTGTTCGTTGTTGGGATCTCCACTGTCTGCAGTGTTATACACCAGGTGATGAAGGCTATACTGATACCCTATACAAAAGGTTTATCTGCTTACCACAAGGGCAGCGCCTAGATGACATTAACCAAGGCTTTGTGCGGCGTGGGTACCCTCAGTGTGCCAGTGCCATCGATGGGACCCATATCCCCATCATTGCCTCCCGTGACAACCTGGCGGATTATTATAACCGCAAAGGATGGCATTCCATTGTCTTACAGGCTGTGGTCGACCATATTGGTAAGCAAATTTGTAAAAAAAAATGTTTTAAATGCAGTGTACCTTTCATTGTTCTAAAAATTGTTCAAAACTTTATTTTAGCTTCACCAATGTATATACTGGCAGGCCTGGGTGAGCACATGACACTAATTTTCTTGCCAACTCCGATTTGTGCAAGATTGCGGAGGACAAGCAGGGAGGATTGCTTTTCCCAGAGAGGTGAAAAAAAAAAAATATATATATATATATATATTTAATTCTTTACCCCCCCCCCCATATTTCTTTATATGGTTTGCCAGATTTCACTTTTGGTTGTCAATTGTGATGGAATATGTGTGGCCTATAGTGTTTCTCTTTTTAAAAGGTTTATTGAAATAGGAGTCACTGTAGATTGCTGTCACCTGCTTCACCCCCATACATGTTTCAGCAATCAAGTTATACTCATACTCTTGTATTTCTTTACAGAAATCCAAGACTGTGGATGGGGTGGACATCCCAGTCCACATTATCGGCACTGGCTAATGAAGGGGTACTGGCTAATGAAGGGGTACACCCAGCATTTGCAGCTGTCTCCCATCCAAGTGGCATAAACCCACATTCTGAGTTCGGCAAGGATGGTGGTGGAGAATGCCTTTGGCCGCCTGAAAGGACGTTGGCGCTGCCTCATGAAGAGGAATGATGTTGACCTCAAGTTTATGCCCCATGTAGTAGTGGCCTGCTGTGTCCTTCACAACATATGTGAGCTGCAGAAGGAACAATTTCCAGAGGAGTGGACTGTGACGGACCCTGAAGTGACACACTCTAGTGTACATTCGGAGGCCTTTGATGGGCAACATTCCTCTAGTGCAGAACTCATTAGGGAAACCATTTGTACCCACCTTAACAAGATGTTAAATGATTATTAATGGTAATTTTACAAAAACAAAAAGTTTGCACTATTTTGTCCTTTGTTTTCATTGTACAGAACTAACCTGCTAAATGCACAGGCATGTACAGAGTAAAACTAGGCATAAAATGATAACATGTGGGGAACACATAGCAAACATTTTAGTATAAAATACAAAAAAAAACCAAACCCAACCTCACCCTTCCCCACAAACATGAAAATTGTGACCTTATAACAGGCCCAAACTATCAAAGTTAGATACATAGTCCAAGGCAAAGACTGCCTATTGCAATGGCCTATATATTTTGTAATCAGGAGATTATGGATTAGGGTTAGGGGGGTCATAGTAGGGACCTCTGGAATACAGGAGAGTAACTGTGCTCGGGGACAGGGGGGGCCTGGATAGCTGGGTACATATGGGTACTCTGAATGTGGGGCAAGATTCGTTCCAGGAACTAAAATTGCTGGTCTTGGTAGTCGCACAAGATGCGTTCTTGGTGTCCCATTATCTGCATTATGAAGGATTGCTGCAGCTCTCTTTCCGCCTCTATAAAATGGAGTTGGTGGGCATCCTCCTGTTGCTGCATGTTGTTGTCCATGTCATGCAGTTCTTCAACCAGCACCTTGGTCATTGCCCACTTTGGTGACTTTGCGTTTCCTCTTGGGAACTGTATTTACTGCAAGGGGAGTAAAAGAAGGAAAAAAGGGCATATAAGAAAAAGCAGTGGTGTGATCGTACGTGTTTGTGGCCTCCTCCCACCTGTACTAGATACACTCTGCAACAGTAAACTTTATGGCGGGCGGATATGGTGGCGTATAGTGCAGAATTCATGTTTATTGGAATGCGGGTGTTTTGAACAGAAATTATGCTAAGCAAGGACAAATACTTACTATTGGTGCTCATCACAGGTGGATTTGCCTGGAGTGCCGTTCCTACATCTGTTTCCTGGACAGTCACAGCATCCGCACTGTTGCCGGGTATACTGTCATCAACCGGGTTGGAGGATGAGTCCAGATCTAGGCGCATAGGGTCATCTGCGAATAGTATGGGGGATGATGTTGATGGCCCACATTGGGTACTTTCCATGCTGGACTCACTCTCATCAGCAACCACAAAGGGTGAGGGAGTGGCAGAGCTGGGGGATGAAAGGCTGATGGGGTCACTGAGCATAGTGTTGCCAAAAACTGATGCACATTGCTCATAAAACATCCAGTCGCACCTTGCAGACCCACTTTTGTTCCGGTTGTGGTCATGGGTGCAGTTAAACTGTTTTTTGAGCCCCTTCAGCTTATTCACCACTTGTTGTTGGCTACGGATGATGCCCCGTGAGGCCAGGATCTTTGCTATGTTGTGGTATATATGGGCATTCTTTACAGTGCCTGTGATCTGGCGCCAGATCTCCTCTTCCCTTTTAATGCTTAAAAGCTCCCTCACCTCCTCATTTGTCCAAGACATTGCAGGGCTGCAGGGGTTAAAAAGCAATGCGGCGGTCTGTTGTGCCACAGAGCTTACAAGTACCTGCCTCCACGCTGTGTGATGCCTCTGCACTGGCTCTGAAAAATCACAACACCAGGAAGCTGCCCTGCATAGTCAATCAGCATCAGCAGAGGCAACCCGGGAAGGTGGGACATGTCCCTGCACTGTTCACACTGTCCGGGATCTCGGGAAGATCCCAGGAACAACCCTGGTACACAGCAGGGTTGGAATGCCAGGGCATGGTTCCCAGGATTTTGTCTTGGGACCCTTTCACACCAGCGCTACCCCCATGTTGTTCCCTGGGTCAACCCGGGAAAATAGGCTGGTATGAAAGGGGTATACTGTAAGTTAAGTGTGGATTTTTCTCTCCATGTCTTTATTGCAATCATTTGCATTCAGTATGTTTAATGGTCCATTTGTTTGTATGGTTTACCATGCCCTGGTGCTGTGTATCAGGTTGGCTTTGGACCTGTTGAGTTAAACAGTACTTTGGACTCAAAGGGTTCTTCTCTACATTGTACTTCATTCTGATTTAATTGTATATTTTGCCACAATGTCAGTAATCACATATTGTAGTATTATTTGAAATATATGTTCTTATGTAATGCTGATTGTTGGGTTATTTCTGATGATGAGAAAAGACAGCTAAGATTATACACAAACAGAACCAAAGTGGAAAATATGACATGTTGTGATACTTTAGAACATTGAGTGACATACTTAAAATAAAAAGAAATTGTCTATTTATAGCCCATATACTGTAATACACTGTAGTATAATAGACGGTAAGATAAGTACAGAACCTTGCTAAAGTATTCGACCACCTATAAAGTTTTTATGACACACATTAGATTGAGCCATACAAATCACTTTATTTTTTGTTTAATTATTGACATATTCTGCAGAATTTTCTTTAAATGAAAAACTGAAAAATGATGCTTGCGTAAGTATGCCACCCATGTACTGTGAAAGCTCCAAGTTTCCAAAGATTTAATAAATTTACCCCAACAGACGTAAAGCTGTCACTGCAGCTAAAGATGGTTCTACTAAACACTTGTCTGCTTGGGTTCAATACTTATGCAAGTAGCATTTTTCAATTTTTAATGAAAAGAATCTGCAGAGAAATAATGAATTATAATTTACTTTAAGTTCCTACTGGTTTGCAATATAATACTGTCTGTAACATTCTCTGTATGTGTCATTAATACAGACAAATATGTTGATGTTTTAGGGAGTAAGCCACTGTACAATTGTAGAACATATGTAACAAAACAGCTCAGTTTTTTTGTATTTTTTAAATCAAATTTACATTTTTTGCTACCATACAAATCAAATGCATACTCATTTTCCAAATAAACAAAATAAACACTTGTATAAGATGATAGTTTTGGTAACACAATAAAAACCAAGAAAAAAAAATACAGCATGGCTCACTACGATAAATGTTTTGTAAAATATAAATCCAGTGACAAACCCTGTGTACTTGGTACATTTGTGTGTCATTTTATGTATTTGTACTAGATAGTCTGTTGCACTGTCAGGGTTTAGTAGGACCAGGTGCAGAGACCTTGGGATGAAGAAGTTGATTTTTGTCCATTGAGAGTTATTTGCATATTGATCAATCATTTTTCTCAGGCTACAATCACAATTATATCCCTGCCTGACAAATCTAACAGGGCAATTTCCTACTTCCCTGGCCCTGCCATATAAATAGAACAAATTAGTGCTTTAAAATGTAACTACAGAATTAACATTTGAGGGTGGCGATAATGTTAATGCAGCTGTATACACTGGTTATTCCTGAAGAAAATCACCCAATACCAAAATAATAACAATATTTTATTTTATTATTTTTTTTACAAATATATCTGTACAAAATACAAACACCATATAAAAACATGTAGCATTGAACCATTTACCCATGAAAAATATGGATATAATAAAACAATAACAGACTTTTAAATCTAAGCATAGACTCTGCAAGAAAATATACATCATATTACATACTGTATGGGTTCACAGTCAATCAAAGTTGTGTCTCAGTTTAAGGTTTTACACTATGCTGAAGTTTATGTTTTAAATGGTGTTGATGCAATTGTCTCATTCCATATTTAGCCACAAAATGTGGTACTTTCTACCAGTGAAATTATCAAACATTTCCCAGTCCTACCCTAGCCACACCATATTGCAGATTGAATTGGCTGTTGCCATCCCATATCTGTTCTTAGGCGCTTATTCAGAGATGGATGGTAATTCGATGGTCATGCCAATTTCTGATTTTTTTTTAATCTGGTGGAGATCTGGTTCTGTGCAGTGCTCCAAAAGCTGAACCACTTCAAAAGATGCAGCATGATTTACATACTGATGGTATTTGGGGGCCGCAACAGAAAACGTTCCAGAAAAGGAAGGCTTGTTGGCCCCATTTTCTGGGTGTGCCGAAGCTTGTAGCTGTGTCCTGGGATGTAGTTTCATTGGCCCTGGCAGTATAGTGTTCCAGACAACCTGAGTAATCTAAGGGTTACTCAGATGTCTGATGGCCCAGCGACAGTGCTATTTTTCAGCAGGAACTAGCAAGAACTCGGTTCCTGAACCTCTTGTTAAATATTACATAATCAGGAACTGGGATCCTGAACCTGTCTTGGGCCAAAATGTATTTCCATAAGATAATTTTTATTTTACAGTCCATTTTGAGTGCCTTCTTTTCTAAAAACTATCTATCTAATCTAACTAAGTTTTATTTAATCATGAATATCTATCTATCTATCTATCTATCTATCTATCTATCTATCTATCTATCTATCTATCTATCTATCTATCTACCTACCTACCTATCTATCTATCTATCTATCTATCTATCTATCTATCTATCTATCTCTTTTTTTTATAGCGCCACCCCCAGACCCATTCCTGAACCTATTTTTCCAGAGAAAAAGTACTGCCAAGAAAGTTTGCGCAGTTGATCTGATGCTGCATCTTCGGACATAGCAGCAGATCAGAGAAGCTGACAGCGGGCATCTTCTTATACAAGACGCCTCCTGCACATTTTGCATGTTTTCACACAGAAGTGCTATTAGTGTTCACAACTGAATCAGGCCCTTAGAAATATAAATGCAGCAAAATACAGAGTGCAAAAATAGTATTGTGAAATGTGTACAATCTTATACTTAAACATTGCGCATCTGTATCGGAGTCAAAGAACAGTTATATTATCCAAGAATTTTGTTCCGCAGCAAACTTTAAAGTCTAATAACTGAGAATCGAACTATGTATATGCTGTATTTGCTCAGTGTGAATACCACCCTATAACAAGAGTTCTAAACACTAAACTTAAAATGTAGTGTCAACTCTAAATCCTATTCTATTTATGTGATATAGTAATGGTTCTGAAAACATTATCACTGTGTGGTTTTATTATACAGTATTTCTGGAACTTGTTTCTGAATGACAATTGATGATGTGCATGTATTCTCATAAACTACAATAATAATATAGTGCAAACATGAAACAACTAAGGTACTAAAAGGTGCATATCATATAGGGGGTCATTCTGACCCAATTGCACGCTGCATTTTTTTGCAGCGGTGCGATCGGGTCAGAACTGTGCATGCGCCAACGCCGCAGTGTGCCGGCGCATGCCAGACGGCCGAAGGCCGTCGTTACCTAGCGATCGCCTCTGCCTGATTGACAGGCAGAGGCAGTCGCTGGGTGGGAGGGGGCGGGAGGGGCATTTAGGGGGCGCGGTCCAGCCAACGCAGGTGTGGCTGGACCATTGGGGGAGGCGGGCCTCGCCAGCTGCGCGACGTCTCACGCAGCCGCTATGACCCGGGCAGCGAAGAGGTTCTCCCGGCCAGCCGCAGGAGCTGCGCTGGCCTGGAGATACTCCTGAAATGCAAAAGCATCGCCCCTGTGCGATACTTTAGCACTTCTGTGGAGGGGGGGGGGAGGGTGGTACTGACATGCAGGGCAGACTAGCCCTGTGCTGGGCATCCCCCTGCATGTCTCAGTGCCTGATTATAACTAATCTAAATTTGGCACGGCAAGATCAACTCGGAATGACCCCTATTGTCTTTTGCACACATTCGTATCATAATTATACTGGACATAATAGCCGCGTGCTCAATTAAAATATTATATTTCAAATAGGATAACAATGAATTACTATTGAATAATAGGTATATTGTTTGGCAATATAATTTGTTCTGCGATGCAGACTTAATACCATTGTTACTATTTTAATCTAATTGCAGTTGCATCCCAATTGCTGGGTATGAGTAATCTGCCCCAACTCCAAATGTAAATCTGATGATGTTCAGTCTGATTAATCAGGCAAAAATACAATATTTTTAGTCTGATTAAACATTTTGATTGAAATAAAAATGATTAGGTTGACATGTTTGGGTAAAAGAGAATATAATTAATTATCTTCTCATATGCAGAGTTGATTGTCTCCAGATAATATACTGTAGCTGGTAAATTTCTCCATTGGTATCCACTGAAGCAAGCCAGGGTTATTTTCTTGCAATAACATTTGTAGACAGAGACAATCAGCTGTGGTTCCTATTAAAGAAAAACATTTATTTTTATTCCTTCATTTATGGTACTGTGATATTAAATGCTCATTATAATATACCCTCTGTTTAGTTCCTTTCAGGGTACTAGCTTTCCTGGCAGATATGTCACCCAGACCAGGCTTATAATAGTGTAATTTTTTCGCATGTCATTTACATCACTGTGCAACTGTCTATAAAGAGGTCTTGCGATAAGCAAACACTAGCTGCATATGCACAAATTGCAACAGTAATATTTGCAATTAAAAAGTTAATTTAGAAGAATGGCTTCATAGCCAAATGAACATATTACATACACACGAAAACAAACACAAATTCCAATTATATTTAACTAACATTCGTTGTATTTAAATATATAATTATATTTAACTGGAGCTAATGCCTTATAGAAATACTTTTATTAAGCGGGATGTACAGTATCTGCGGAATAATAAATGGTAAACTGGCAAAATAGATTTACAGTACAATGAAAGCTCTCCTGGCAAGAACAATGCACAGGAATAAATCTATAGTGATAATTACTGTAATCTGTACATATAGGTATTATGTTATATGCTCAAAATGACAAATTAGCTCTTCACTCAAATATTGGCAGATCTGCATTGAAATAAATGGATGGAGTCCTCGCCTACTCCTACATTACATTGTTTATAATGCATTTATATTTGTATGTCACTTTAACCCTTTAGCTTCTGGAGAGGCTTTCCGTTTAGTATAGAATGATATTTTGATGTTTTACTACTTTGCTACTTTCATGACAGAAGATGCAATTGTTTATCTTGTTCTCTATCTGACTACAGTTTTAGAATTGTGTCTTCTTTGGTCAGGAGAAGTCAAATTCATTTTCTAAAGCTTCTTGGTTAAATTCTAAAAATGTATTTTATGGACTCATTTTTGATATGATGGCGACATAACTCAAGGTATTAAGGTGATATCCATTATACTACTTTAAAATAGTTAAACCTGGCAGCTGTGTTCCTAATACACAGAGCACTGTTATTACAGCACATAGGCATCAATACACTAAGACTTGGAGAGAGATAAAGTGGACAGCGATGGGTCTATTTACTAAGCCTTGGATGGAAATAAAGTGGACGGAGATAAAGTACCAGCCAATATGCTCCAAACTTTAATTTTTCAAACCAAGACTTCAGTTAGGAGCTGATTGGCTGCTACTTTATCTCCATCCAAGGCTTAGTAAGCAGACCACAAAGTACCAACCAACCAGCTCCTAGCTGTCATTTTTCAAACACATCCTGTAACGTGGCAGTTAGGAGCTGACTGGCTGGCACCTTATCTCCATCCACTTTATCTCTCTCCAAGTGTTTGGTACATAGACTCCATAGTCTCAGGCACACATTCATAGGCACTAATGCTAACAAGCTACAATCAGTGATACCCCTTTTCCACTAGCTCCTTAAAACACGGGTAAATGCGCGGGGGCGCGCATTTACCCGTGTTTTTCCCTAGTGGAAAAGGGTCCCCCTGCAAATTCCCGGATCAAGTGATCCGGGAATCCTACCCGGGTAGCTATCCGGGTTGAACACATGTTCAACCCGGCTAGCTGTCTAGTGTGAACGGGAGCCGTGTCGCTCGACACGGCTCCCGTTCACAGTGTATGGGAGGGTGACGCTGGGAGATCATGTGCTCTCCCAGCGCCGCCCCTGTCGCATCACTAGCAGCGTCACCAACCCGGCAATATGCCGGGTTGGGGAGTGCTGTCTGAAAGGGGGCTGTAGCACGGGTCGCAGCCGTGTCAGGCGACACGGCTGAGACCCATGCTACTAGTGGAAAAGGGGTATAAGTGTACTAGTTAGAACTACTGTCTTACATTGTTAGGGCCAAGTATGAACGGTAAAACAGAGGCATTATTCATCAGATAATGGAGATTTCACTCTGTGTTTTAAAAATATATTTCCTACATGTACACATTTTACAAAACCAACTACCCCACCCCAGACTTACTTCTGAGCAGCCATGACAATGCTCACAGATGACACAGGGACTTGCTCACAGTGAAAAAAGTTTTTTAGCCACCAGCATTTTTCAACCATATCAGGCAAACCTACAAAATAATACCAAGCCAGATCAGCGTCATACATTTCCCACGTGGATAGATTTGCTACCAGCTTGCCATGGCTATTTTCATGTAATGAGAGAGAGTAGCTATAAAAGAATTGCTTGGTAGATGTACTTAATATTTATTTTATAAATGTACAGCAATATGGCCCATCAATGTCCTGTGGTGATAATTATATGTCCATATCAATATCATATAGTACATAGCAATTTACTTTATTGGCTTGTATTGACTTGCCTTCCTGTAAATATTACTTACAAATTGCAGTAATGTGTTGTTTTTTTTCCCCAGTGATCTCTTTGTATTACCAGTCTGAATTGTCTACACTGTATATATTGCCAATGGCCTTGACACAGTACTCTGTGCTGAATCCACAACACAACACAACTAAATCAAAAGAATAGCTTTTTCTTGTATCTAGGAACAAGACAGCTAAACATATCTGACTTATTATATAGAAATTTGGATGAAAAACACAGAATTCAAAAATATTAAGCAATGTATTTACTTAAATTAGCAGAATTGCACCCAAGTTTGACCTGAAACTTAATCAATTTGCAGAAATCTGACTGCATATATCTAATGGGCAAGATATAAAACTATTATATAGCTTATTACATAGCTCATTATATAATCACATTAAACACATGCTATACCTTGATGAGATTTCTCCAGATCCGTTGGGATTCCGGAGTCTGAACTACTGGAGCAAATACTAGACTCTGAATTTAGCCTTGCTGCAAATAAAAGATATTAGTAGTTATGGAATAACTGTATAACAAAAACATTCGCACAATTTGAACAAAATAGAAGTTGTAGATTTATCTGGAGAAACTCTAAAAAACACATTTATCATTTAGCTTTTTACCTCTGTAGAACTGATTTTTTGCTAACAGGCAACCAGCTGATGGAACAGATGCCATGGTGCAAATTCCAACAACACTAGTATCAAGAGCAGCACAAAATTCAGCTAAACTGTACCTAAGAGACAAAAAAAAAAGAACAGAAACAATTATATTTAATTACAAAGCAGCACAGTCAGAACAGACTGCATTTTTTTCCAAAGAACAGTGGCATTGCTGGGCCTGTGTGAGTTGTACAGTACACAGATGGTTTTAGGATGGAAAAACATAGGAAAGCATAAAAACTTAAAAGTCTTGCAAATTAACTTAATGAACACACATATATTTAAGAAGCAAAGTAATTTGAAACATATAAAGATGCAGGAAACTTTTAAACAACACATACATTTATTTATGAGTCTGTACTTTACCTTCTGTGTTGGGTTCTCTGATGTGGTTTAAATGTGATTTATGTTCCATAAGATAAAATCTTTTCAGCATACAGCAATCGGCACTTTATATGCTAACTGTTTCTGTCTGTTAAAGATTCTTGCTCTAGGATGGGAAGACTCAAAGCTTGTTGCTCTTCGGTTTCTTGGGGACTGTTTATATAGAGTGCTTGCAGCATTAAGGGCAATGAAATCTGAGCTCAAATAAAGATTGCCAAATTATGGGAGGGATTTAAGGACACTGCGTCTGGCTGATAGTTCACACTGACATCTGTTATAATCTAAAGAGAGAGAACAGTACAAGACTTTTTTGAAAGGGGAACAGTTTCTGAGCTAGAACAAGATAACAGACTGAAAACAAATATAATATTTCAAAAGGAAAAAATTGAGAAATCAGTTAGTCATTTTCAAGTAGCTTATTCACACATATGCTTTGTTAAAATGGGTATAACACACAAAATAATGGGTCTGATTCATATTTGGAAGCAAACCATAACAAATAAGCAGATTTGCACTCTGGCAAACCCATGTTGCACTGCAGGTGGGGCAGATGAGATATAAGGGCAGATGTATTATTAATCAGATTATTCATGTGAAAATTATCCCTTTTTATCGAGGTGATAATAAAGGTCATTTGAACCAAATGTATCAAAGTGAATTAAAGTTCAAAAAGTGTATTTTCAGTAATAATCAAAACTAACGGAAAATGCTCACAGTATAAGACCATGGTGGTCATTCCGAGTTGTTCGCTAGCTGCATTCGTTCACTGTGCAGCGATGAGGCTAAAAAAAAGGCACTTCTGTGCATGCGTATGCAGTGCAATGCGCACACGCGATGTACGATTACAACAAATTATGTCGTTTCACACAGGGTCTAGCAAAGCTTTTCAGTCACACTGGTGGCCGCAGAGTGATTGACATGAAGTGGGCGTTTCTGGGTGTCAACTGACCGTTTTCAGGGAGTGTTCAGAAAAACGTAGGCGTGGCAGAAAAAATGCAGGCGTGGCTGGGCAAATGCAGGGCGTGTTTGTGACGTCAAAACAGGAACTGAACAGTCTGAAGTGATCGCAAGCACTGAGTAGGTTTTGAGCTACTCTGAAACTGCACAAAATAACTTTGCCGCCGCTCTGCGATCGTTTCGTTCGCACTTCTGATAAGCTAAAATACACTCCCAGTGGGAGGCGGCATAGCGTTTGCATGGCTGCTAAAAACTGCTAGCGAGCGATCAACTCAGAATGACCACCCATGAAAAACATCTGTAGCAAAGGTGATTTTAAATGTAATAAACATAAGTATTTCAAATCTATTATATTCTATTATATGCACATGGTACAGAATTATTTTACAGTGCCAACTAGAGACAATAATAAATTGTGTGAAATCTATTAACTTATGGTAATAATTACATTTTATACAGTTATTGAGGAAAATATTTCATTAATTTTATTTTTGCACCTGTATATGACAAATAATAAGTTAAAGATATAAAATGATTATGTTAAAATGGGTAGTGAACTAAGTCAGGGGTAGGCAACCTGTGGCACACCAGCTGCATACCCTCCAACATGACCCGCACCACTAGGTACAGAATGCTCTGCTCCTGGACTTCCCTCTTAATTTATGATTGCCATCACCTGTGAAGAAACAGCTTTCTTATCAAATAACTAGTTCAACACAGGTGATGGAAATCATAAATTAAGAGGGAAGTCCAGAAACAGAGCATTTTGTACCTAGTGGGGCGGGTCATGTTGGAGGGTCTGCAGCTGCTGTGTAACTACACATCCCAGCATGTTCAGAAACACTTTTACTCCTACACCGTATCATACCCTCCAACTGCACCTTTTTGGGCGGTACAGTACCATTTTTTTATGGTCTGTACCGGCCAAAAAGAGCTTTGTACCAATTTTTTGCTCACTAAATCGCCCAAAAAAGTATAGGAAAGGGGGCTTGGTCACACCCCTTTTCCCCATGACAACGCCCCTTTTTCTAATTTGTACCGGTTTTTGAGTGTTCAATGTTGGAGGGTATGCCATGTTTCCTAACAGCAAAACTGGTGCAGGACAAGATGGGATGTGTAGATTCACAGCAGCTGGGTACAGGCTGCACAACCCTGTAGTGCAGGCCTTGCCACCTGTGGCTCTCCAGCTGTTGTGAAACTACAAGTCACAGCATGCTCTGCCACAGTTTTGCTATTAGCAAAAATTCAAACTGTGGCAGAGCATGCTGGGATATGTAGTTTCACAGCTGAAGAGATACGGGTTGGCCATGCCTGCTGTAGTGGGTAGTGAAGTTTTTAGCGGAGACAGTGATAAGTTTATGTAAAATGAGAGTAGTTGGGTGTATAGGTATCAGATGCTTTGACAAGTAGAGTAAATCTATTCAATCTTTTGTTGCAAAAACATACAATATGCTCCCTGTTCTCCGAGAGAGGGACAACATTGGGATTCAAGGGAGGGATGATGAAAGGTGCATTTCACCCATGCATTTTCATTTCCACGTAACTCAACATAAATCAAATTAAAAAAATGACAAATCCTTTTCTTTGCTTGATATATTAGAAAAGTTTCACTACTAAAAAACAAAACAAAACCTGTTTGTTGATATTGTAAAGTGGGAAAACGTTCATGGTAGATATCTAATGCTTTTAATACAGATCATAAAATCTAAAATAAATAAACCCTGAAAACCATGTTAAAAGTGCAATTTCCACAAACATTTTCATGAAAATTTACTTGATGGGAGGGATATAATGAAGTCCGAATTGGCAACCGTGCAGGATGCAGGCCAAACTAGGACGTTTTTTTTTAGTGATGAGCGGGTTCGGTTCCTCGGAAACCGAACCCCCCCGAACTTCACCCATTTTACACGGGTCCGAGGCATACTCGGATTCTCCCGTATGGCTCGGTTAACCCGAGCGCGCCCGAACGTCATCATCCCGCTGTCGAATTCTCGTGAGATTCGGATTCTATATAAGCAGCCACGGGTCGCCGCCATTTTCACTCGTGCATTGGAAATGTTAGGGAGAGGAAGTGGCTGGCGTCCTCTCCGTTTATTGTTGAACTTGATTGATTGTGCTTTATAGCTTAATTGTGGGGAGGACTGGGGAGCAGCTGTATAATATAGGAGGAGTACAGTGCAGAGTTTTGCTTATCAGTGACCACCAGTTTTATCCGTTCTCTGCCTGAAAAAAATGCTCCTTATCTGTGCTCAGTGTGCTGCATATATCTGTGCTCACACTGCTTAATTGTAGGGACAAGGGGAGCAGCTGTATATATAGCAGGAGTACAGTGCAGAGTTTTGCTGACAGTGACCACCAGTATACGTTGTCTGCCTGAAAAACACTCCATATCTGTGCTCAGTGTGCTGCTTTATTGTGGGGACTGGGGACCACCAGTATAATATTATATAGGAGGAGTAGTACAGTACAGAGTTTTGCTGACCAGTGACCACCAGTATACGTTGTCTGCCTGAAAAACACTCCATATCTGTGCTGCAATGTAGACAGTATATAGTAGGAGTACAGTGCATAATTTTGCTGACCACCAGTATATAATATATAGGAGTACGGTACAGAAGGCCACTGCTCTACCTACCTCTGTGTCGTCAAGTATACTATCCATCCATACCTGTGGTGCATTTCAGTTTTGCACAGTTTGCTGACCACCAGTATATAATATATAGCATTACGGTACAGTAGGCCACTGCTGTACCTACCTCTGTGTCGTCAAGTATACTATCCATCCATACCTGTGGTGCATTTCAGTTTTGCACAGTTTGCTGACCACCAGTATATAATATATAGCATTACGGTACAGTAGGCCACTGCTGTACCTACCTCTGTGTCGTCAAGTATACTATCCATCCATACCTGTAGTGCATTTCATTTTTGCACAGTTTGCTGACCACCAGTATATAATGTATAGCATTACGGTACAGTAGGCCACTGCTGTACCTACCTCTGTGTCGTCAAGCATACTATCCATCCATACCTGTGGTGCATTTCAGTTTTGCACAGTTTGCTGACCACCAGTATATAATATATAGCATTACGGTACAGTAGGCCACTGCTGTACCTACCTCTGTGTCGTCAAGTATACTATCCATCCATACCTGTGGTGCATTTCAGTTTTGCACAGTTTGCTGACCACCAGTATATAATATATAGCATTACGGTACAGTAGGCCACTGCTGTACCTACCTCTGTGTCGTCAAGTATACTATCCATCCATACCTGTGGTGCATTTCATTTTTGCACAGTTTGCTGACCACCAGTATATAATATATAGCATTACGGTACAGTAGGCCACTGCTGTACCTACCTCTGTGTCGTCAAGCATACTATCCATCCATACCTGTGGTGCATTTCAGTTTTGCACAGTTTGCTGACCACCAGTATATAATATATAGCATTACGGTACAGTAGGCCACTGCTGTACCTACCTCTGTGTCGTCAAGTATACTATCCATCCATACCTGTGGTGCATTTCATTTTTGCACAGTTTGCTGACCACCAGTATAAAATATATAGAATTACGGTACAGTAGGCCACTGCTGTACCTACCTCTGTGTCATCAAGTATACTATCCATCCATACCTGTGGTGCATTTCATTTTTGCACAGTTTGCTGACCACCAGTATATAATATATAGCATTACGGTACAGTAGGCCACTGCTGTACCTACCTCTGTGTCGTCAAGTATACTATCCATCCATACCTGTGGTGCATTTCATTTTTGCACAGTTTGCTGACCACCAGTATATAATATATAGCAGTACTGTACAGTAGGCCACTGCTGTACCTACCTCTGTGTCGTCAAGTATACTATCCATCCATACCTGTAGTGCATTTAATTTTTGCACAGTTTGCTGACCACCAGTATATAATATATAGCATTACGGTACAGTAGGCCACTGCTGTACCTACCTCTGTGTCGTCAAGTATACTATCCATCCATACCTGTGGTGCATTTCATTTTTGCACAGTTTGCTAACCACCAGTATATAATATATAGCAGTACGGTACAGTAGGCCACTGCTCTACCTACCTCTGTGTCGTCAAGTATACTATCCATCCATACCTGTGGTGCATTTCAGTTGTGCGCAGTATATATAGTAGTAGGCCATTGCTATTGATACTGGCATATAATTACACACATTAAAAAATGGAGAACAAAAATGTGGAGGTTAAAATAGGGAAAGATCAAGATCCACTTCCACCTCGTGCTGAAGCTGCTGCCACTAGTCATGGTCGAGACAATGA
Organism: Pseudophryne corroboree; assembly: GCF_028390025.1. Taxonomy (NCBI): domain Eukaryota; kingdom Metazoa; phylum Chordata; class Amphibia; order Anura; family Myobatrachidae; genus Pseudophryne; species Pseudophryne corroboree. The sequence goes on from NC_086448.1 coordinate 660,374,943, forward strand.
AATGCCATCAACGTTGTCTGCCAAGGCCGATGCCCAATGTCATAGTAGAGAGCATGTAAAATCCAAAAAACAAAAGTTCAGTAAAATGACCCAAAAATCAAAACTGAAAGCGTCTGATGAGAAGCGTAAACTTGCCAATATGCCATTTACGACACGGAGTGGCAAGTAACGGCTGAGGCCCTGGCCTATGTTCATGGCTAGTGGTTCAGATTCACATGAGGATGGAAGCACTCATCCTCTCGCTAGAAAAATCAAAAGACTTAAGCTGGCAAAAGCACAGCAAAGAACTGTGCGTTCTTCTAAATCACAAATCCCCAAGGAGAGTCCAATTGTGTCGGTTGCGATGCCTGACCTTCCCAACACTGGACGGGAAGAGCTTGCGCCTTCCACCATTTGCACGCCCCCTGCAAGTGCTGGAAGGAGCAACCGCAGTCCAGTTCCTGATAGTCAAATTGAATATGTCACTGTTGAAGTACACCAGGATGAGGATATGGGTGTTGCTGGCGCTGGGGAGGAAATTGACAAGGAGGATTCTGATGGTGAGGTGGTTTGTTTAAGTCAGGCACCCGGGGAGACACCTGTTGTTCGTGGGACGAATATGGCCATTGACATGCCTGGTCAAAATACAAAAAATATCAGCTCTTCTGTGTGGAATTATTTCAACACAAATGCAGACAACAGGTGTCAAGCCGTGTGTTGCAATTGTCAAGCTGTAATAAGTAGGGGTAAGGATGTTAACCACCTAGGAACATCCTCCCTTATACGTCACCTGGACCGCATTCATCAGAAGTCTGTGACAAGTTCAAAAACTTTGGGTGACAGCGGAAGGAGTCCACTGACAACTAAATCCCTTCCTCTTGTAACCAAGCTCCTGCAAACCACACCACCAACTCCCTCAGTGTCAATTTCCTCCTTACCCAGGAAAGCCAATAGTCCTGCAGGCCATGTCACTGTGAAGTCTGACGAGTCCTCTCCTGCCTGGGATTCCTCCGATGCATCCTTGAGTGTAACGCCTACTGCTGCTGGCGCTGCTGTTGTTGCTGCTGGGAGTCGATCGTCATCCCAGAGGGGAAGTCGGAAGACCACTTGTACTACTTCCAGTAAGCAATTGACTGTCCAACAGTCCTTTGCGAGGAAGATGAAATATCACAGCAGTCATCCTGCTGCAAAGCAGATAACTCAGGCCTTGGTAGCCTGGGCGGTGAGAAATGTGGTTTCGGTATCCACCGTTAATTCAGAGCCAACTAGAGACTTGATTGAGGTACTGTGTCCCCGGTACCAAATACCATCTAGGTTCCATTTCTCTAGGCAGGCAATACCGAAAATGTACACAGACCTCAGAAAAAGAGTCACCAGTGTCCTAAAAAATGCAGTTGTACCCAATGTCCACTTAACCACGGACATGTGGACAAGTGGAGCAGGACAGACTCAGGACTATATGACTGTGACAGCCCACTGGGTAGATGTATTGCCTCCCGCAGCAAGAACAGCAGCAGCGGCACCAGTAGCAGCATCTCGCAAACGCCAACTCGTTCCTAGGCAGGCTACGCTTTGTATCACCGCTTTCCAGAAGAGGCACACAGCTGACAACCTCTTATGGATACTGAGGAAGATCATTGCAGAATGGCTTACCCCAATTGGACTCTCCTGGGGATTTGTGACATCGGACAACGCCAGCAATATTGTGCGTGCATTACATCTGGGCAAATTCCAGCACGTCCCATGTTTTGCACATACATTGAATTTGGTGGTGCAGAATTATTTAAAAAAGACAGGGGCGTGCAAGAGATGCTGTCGGTGGCCCGAAGAATTGCGGACCACTTTCGGCATTCAGCCACCACGTGCCGAAGACTGTAGCACCACCAAACATTCCTGAACCTGCCCTGCCATCATCTGTAGCAAGAGGTGGTAACGAGGTGGAATTCAACCCTCTATATGCCTCAGAGGATGGAGGAGCAGCAAAAGGCCTTTCAAGCCTATACATCTGCCCACAATATATAGGCAAAGGAGGGGGAATGCACCTGACTCAAGCGCAGTGGAGAATGATTTCAACGTTGTGCAAGGTTCTGCAACCCTTTGAACTTGCCACACGTGAAGTCAGTTCAGACACTGCCAGCCTGAGTCAGGTAATTCCCCTCATCAGGCTTTTGCAGAAGAAGCTGGAGACATTGAAGGAGGAGCTTAAACAGAGCGATTCCGCTAGGCATGTGGGACTTGTGGCTGGAGCCCTTAATTCGCTTAACCAGGATTCACGGGTGGTCAATCTGTTGAAATCAGAGCACTACATTTTGGCCACCGTGCTCGATCCTAGATTTAAAACCTACGTTGTATCTCTCTTTCCGGCAGACACAAGTCTGCAGAGGTTCAAAGACCTGCTGGTGAGAAAATTGTCAAGTCAAGCGGAACGTGACCCGTCAACAGCTCCTCCTTCACATTCTCCCGCAACTGGGGGTGCGAGGAAAAGGCTAAGAATTCCGAGCCCACCCGCTGGCGGTGATGCAGGGCAGTCTGGAGCGAGTGCTGACATCTGGTCCGGACTGAAGGACCTGGCAACGATTACTGACATGTCGTCTACTGTCACTGCATATGATTCTCTCACCATTGAAAGAATGGTGGAGGATTATATGAGTGACCGCATCCAAGTAGGCACGTCAGACAGTCCGTATGTATACTGGCAGGAAAAAGAGGCAATTTGGAGGCCCTTGCACAAACTGGCTTTATTCTACCTAAGTTGCCCTCCCTCCAGTGTGTACTCCGAAAGAGTGTTTAGTGCAGCCGCTCACCTTGTCAGCAATCGGCGTACGAGGTTACTTCCAGAAAATGTGGAAAAGATGATGTTCATCAAAATTAATTATAATCAATTCCTCCGTGGAGACATTCACCAGCAGCAATTGCCTCCAGAAAGTACACAGGGACCTGAGATGGTGGATTCCAGTGGGGACGAATTAATAATCTGTGAGGAGGGGGATGTACACAGTGAAGGGGGTGAGGAATCGGAGGATGATGATGAGGTGGACATCTTGCCTCTGTAGAGCCAGTTTGTGCAAGGAGAGATTGATTGCTTCTTTTTTTGGTGGGGGCCCAAACCAACCAGTCATTTCAGTCACAGTCGTGTGGCAGACCCTATCGCTGAAATGATGGGTTCGTTAAAGTGTGCATGTCCTGTTAATACAACATAAGGGTGGGTGGGAGGGCCAAAGGACAATTCCATCTTGCACCTCTTTTTTTCTTTCATTTTTCTTTGCATCATGTACTGATTGGGAACAATTTTTTGGAAGTGCCATCCTGCCTGATACTGCAGTGCCACTCCTAGATGGGCCAGGTGTTTGTGTCGGCCACTTGGGTCGCTTAACTTAGCCATCTAGCGAACTCGGTGCAAATTTTAGGACTAAAAATAATATTGTGAGGTGTGAGGTGTTCAGAATAGACTGAAAATTAGTGGAAATTATGGTTATTGAGGTTAATAATACTATGGGACCAAAATGACTCCCAAATTCTATGATTTAAGCTGTTTTTGAGGGTTTTTTTGAAAAAAAAAACCGAATCCAAAACACACCCGAATCCGACAAAAAAATTTCAGGGAGGTTTTGCCAAAACGCGTCCGAATCCAAAACACGGCCGCGGAACCGAATCCAAAACCAAAACACAAAACCCGAAAAATGTCCGGTGCACATCACTCGTTTTTTTAAAGGGGCAGTTATGTACAAGGCTAAACCATGCCGTGTTCATGATTGTCCCTTTAATAAAACGTCCAAGTTCAGCCGGCTGTCATGAACATGAGTGCCCCTTTAAAAAATGTCTAAGTTTGGATGGCATCCCACACAGCCTCCGAACCCAGACTTCATTACATCCCAACCGATACATCTGCCCCTTACAGTGGGAATGGATATGTCTTAACTGAACTACAAATTGCAGTATAAACATACATTTGTCCAGCATTTGATTGCAGCATGGTTTGTCCAGATGCAAAGTTGCATTTTTTTTTAGCTTTGCTCCCAACTGTGAGTCATCATCATTGTGCATTTAAGCCATGGTTTAGTAATACATACAGTATACCTTGTCTTAGATACTGTATGATTTTAACATGTGTGTAATCTATTGCACTGATAATTTGTATGGCAGTTTCGGCAATATCTTTACCAAACAAAGGCCCTCATTCCGAGTTGTTCGCTCGTGATAGAGCTGATTATTTATCTTGAACTTAAGCTATATACTTATTAAAGACAACATACGCAATAGGCGCACGAGGTGCCGTAATGGTACGCACTTAGCGTAACAGACGCTAGGCCGTGGTCGAGACGCACGAGCGGCACGTTCGCTCATGGCTTATGCTTGGTATCAAGCATGCTATAGGCAGTCCGAGTACCGTAATGCTACGCTACTAGCGTAGCGGATGCTGTGCCCACAAGAGGAACACGAGCGGCGCAGACGCTCACAGAATGACACACAGTAAACCTTTTATGCAACACAATGAAAGGCTGAGCCTATACTGTAAACCTTGGTTTTGTAATGTGAACACAATGCAATGCTAATTAACTTCTATTATATAAAAGTCGATTGAGCGATTGAGACGCTCCGAATACCCTCAGTAATGTAATAAACACACAATACCTTGCTAAGGTTCCAAAACCTTTACTAACGAGATTTAGTTATGTAAAAAGGGAAAATACAGTTAACATCTTATACACTACAGACTAACATCAATATCTAAACATGATAACTACACATATACAATATACAACAGTTTAACAATAACAGAGAGAGAGAGTATGGCAAATACAAACAGAGAACAAGTTGGTTACAGAGAAAAACTTACACACTGGGGAATGATCGCTGCGCAGTCCTGGTCACCAGCTCCATAGTTAGTCAGTGATGAAAACCTTTTGTGGAGAGTAGACTGAGCTGGCCCAAACTGGCTGCCTTATATACACTGCATACAGTACACTACAAAGGGGCCTGCAATCTCATTGTTCATTGGACACAGGAATCTGTCTTCACATTATAACAAAAGGTCATAGGTTTGTTTGAACAGGTGGGCTGTGACTATTCCAGACTGCTCAGGTGGGAGGGAATCTCAGGACTCACACCACATGTGTAATAAAACAGCAAATACTTTTAAAGTCCATAAACTTCTTTTAAACATAACTATAAGCAGGAGCGATTAATCTCTTTCAAACCAACGCCGGAATGTTACTAATAAAATACTCCTCGGTTAGGTACTAAACACCACTGTTCAGACCCTGTCTGACCCTTCGTATCATGCAAAGAGGAATTCCTTTGTCCATGAACCAGTTACACTAAACATACTTACAGATATTATTAAGGAGACCATAACCTACAAAATACACTATTTGGATTAACTATGTGACAATTGAGTTGCCCGCCAGACGCACACAAACTCTACCGTAATTGCACATACCACGCGCTTGAGTGCATGTCCGTGGAGGCGCCGTCATGCAACTGCGAATATGCGCACGCACGGGAGAGAATGTGCACGTGCAGCGGGCAAGTGCATGGGGTTAGTACAAGGCATCATAGGTCGCTATATTTTTCGACTTTGACAGTCCACCCTTTGGCAGTCACCAATAACTGCCACTTCCTAAACAGTTCAAACAGAAAAATATATGTCATCATGTAAATACCTTTTTATGATTGGGTAAAGGGAGGAGAGGAGAAGGTGGGAAAAGTATGACCTAGTGAGACAGTAAAAGCATGTGTGTATGAAATCCATGTTTGAGGGGTCATGTATCATCGTGCCGTACGTGTTTTAAATCAAGCTTCGAGGTATTGCGAAGTATACATTTGAATCCTTCTTATCCCATATCAAGGGTCTGTGAATGGGCTGTCAAACTCTACCGAGCTCTTTTCGGCTTTTGGTTGCAACAAATGGGGGGAGCACATTTAGTTGATGATACATGAAGGGGGGGAACATGTGAATGCTGATATATGTGTCTATATTCCCTGTCGACTATGTGTGTCATTACCTGGAGGTTGTAGAGATGAAGCTAAGAAACAATCGTTATAAATGCAGTCGTAAACTATGTGAGTTTAAATAAACAGTCGCCGATTGAGGTCTTGTCTGATGTCTTGTCTGATGTACATGTTGTCTGATGTCTCTCGGTGCTTTTGTTGTAAATAGCGAGCAAAAGCTGTTCCATTGTCCATAAAATTACAGTCTCTAAAGTATTGGGCTTTCGTAAAACGTTAAAGTCACTAGGGATATTGGGGTCTGTGACATAGTTCATCAATGGTCTGTATAAAAGAGGTTGTCAAATTCTTCTTCCAAGCCGATGTCTTTGTACCTTGGAGGAAAACAAAGGAGAAACGGGTGAAAGAAACGGACCGTGGAATCACATTTTCATCACAACATTGTCTCTATCGTTGGGTCATAAATCAAATTAGTTGTTGTTGTTACAGTGTCCTCGCTCCTCAGACTCATCACTCTGGTACTACCTTTACACTTCGTTAAAGTCCGAACGCATCTAAATATCAGGCCAACCAATATGACGACTCCCAGAATACACAAGAGAAATTTCCCTACGTCCATTATAATACCTTGGGTCCATTCTCCTAAACCAGAGAACCAATTTCGTGGGTTCAACCATTACACCCAACTGGTCAGCTCATTACCCACAGCAGCGAGTGTGAGATTGTGTTTCCTTCGAAACTCCCACTTTAATTGCAAAATGTCATCCATCTTTTTGTCTATGACCTCGGCCGGGTCCTCAGTGCTGTTTGTAATATACGTGCAGCACTTTACACCATAATGAGTTGCTAGGGTAACACAATACCCGCCTGTCACTGCTGTGAGATAATTGAGAATCATCCTATGCTGAACCAGCTCTGTTTTGTAGGCTTGTAACTCTTTCCCAGTGTACCTGAGTATAAGGAGCTTGGGCACCGCGGTGAATGTCTTTCATTTTGTTATGGGATACAGTCATTACTTCAGGCAGTACTTTTCCAATGTAACACAATCCCTCTGAGTTTGGGGCAAGCCACTTATACACCTTCCTCCCGCATATGAAATATGCATCATCGGGGAGAACATATGGGACGGAGTGTGACATTACCATGTTACAAATTTTCCATGTGAAATCTCCTAACCCTAACTCTCCCATCTGTCTAGTACACGTATCAGGTTGTACGATATGTGCACAGTATCCTGGTGATACTTCTCCAACTCGCATGGTCCTACTTCCTAGAGTATACCTATACCGGAAAAACCTTCCATTGTCGGCTATCTGGCGTATAAGTTCTGTGTCTATGGGCATTCTATCGGCTCTATATGAAAAAGTCATGGTTTGATTACTCAATGACACTTCCCAATTTCCCGGCTTTCGGGGATTGGAAATGTTAAAGCATACTAAGGACCTATCCACATGATACTGGTGGAGCTTCAAACTAGGAGGACTAGAGATATTAAACCTCTTGTCCACCGGCCTCCCACCACTTAACTCAAGTACCTCTCCTACAGTTAAAGGGAATGGTACTAGTCCTGATTTGCTATGACCTTGAGGTACTTGAGAGCATACCCAACAGTCTGTCTGATTTAACACTTTACCCACTAAGGAGTGATAGTCACTCAATGGATGCCGGTCCATGTGGACATTAAAACTGGACTGACATTTCTTGATGCACCCATCCTCAAATATATTGTCACAATGCCTACAGATGCAGTTCTCTTCAGCTAACAATCCTTCACAATTCCTTCTATTGTCAATACTACCAGATCATTTTCTGATACTCACCTTTACTCGGTGATTATGTTGCTCTTGGAAAACTACGCCTTCATCCTGGTCATCGGAACCCATTCCAGATCCTTTCTCGACCTCCATGGTACTCTCACCGAAACAGACTGCTCTAGTCAACATCATGGTCAACAGGAAAATCCGGATCACAGTCTCTTGGGGCAAGTCCATCTTATAGGAGGAAAAGGAGAAATTTGTAATGGGGGTACAAAAAAAATAATTGAGTGGAAAAAAAATGTTACGATGTCTTCTAATCTTGTTGTTCCTCTTGCTCTGTTGTCATCTTAAAGGTGCTGTCTCTCAATCTTCCAAACGAACATTCTGGTGATACAATATTCCTTCCAAATCTGCGATCTTTCTGTAAGGAGCAAAAATCTTGCATTACCATTTGTCTAACTGATGTGTGACATACCATCTGTAAAGCATGAGAACATGAGAGAGAAGAGGAAAAAAAAAAACAAACGAGAGTGAGAACAATTCATATATATGTTACCTAAAACAACAAACAAAAAACATTGTCAGATCTTCCGTTCACCATCAGGCTGTCACACCATCACATCCATTGGTATCTTTGCACAGTCTCCCCCCACCAGTATTTCCACACTCCACCCTTTTGTGCCTGGCCAGGACACACCGATGTCGGTAGGTCACACTGGGGTTAGATAGACTTCTGCAAAGACCAAGTAGCTATGTGATATTTGAGTTCTGCCGATGAACGTCAGAGATGGGGAATAAGAAACATTTACAGATAAATTACAAAGTTTACCCGGCCGTTCCTGTGTCTACACGGAACTGACCTCCCAATATCATTAACTGTAACCTCAGGTTTACTACCAGGCCTAATGATCAACTTTCCTGACTGCATATTCCAGGTGCGGCCCAAAATTCTTCTTATGTGATCCCTGATTACAATTTCGTGTATCATGACTTTGCTCATGTTTTTGTCTAGGGGGTTGATATACCTTTTGTGGATCTTTAAACCTACAACTTCGTGCAAAATAACCTTCCTTCTGGCAATTATAACATCTAATCACCTTTGACTTACCCACAGGGATCTGAGGCTTCTTACCTCCCTGTGCTTCCCTGTTTCTTTGGATATCATGGTCATGTCGTTGTTTAGGGGGTTGATATGACTTTTGTATATTTCTTGATCTACAAACTCGTGCAAAATGTCCCTCTTTGTGACAATGATAACAAACTATCACAATTGAATTTCTCACTGGGGTTTGGGGCTAAAGCTGGTGTGGCTTCGTTGTCAGGGTTTGTCTACTGATTGTCATTTGCTTACTGCCCTGTGACTCCAGGTGTCTTTTGATGTTCCATTCAATTATAACATCATCTTGTGTTGGTTCTACAATATGAGATACATTTGTTTGTGCGTGATATATAACACTGTACGTACCTGTGGACACGACCTCACCTGACCCTCCGTAAGGGGGTTTGACTACTGCCTTTACCGATTTGGTCGCGTCCACCTGGATGTCTTGTATGATGGCTGCTGGAAATGGTGCCGACCTCGTGCTGGGCTCACTTTCTTGCTCGTAATCCTGAGGGAAGTTTAACATGGAGTGCAACTTGCACGGGTTAACAGTTGTACATTTAACAGTTTTACTTTTATCATTGTTACCTTTGTTACAATTATTCTTATCATCTATACAGTTACTAAGTGCATGTTTATCATACCCCAGTGTGCCATTCTCTGTAACCACTTTCTCTCTTGTTGCCATATTTTTCTTACCAAAGTGAGAGTCAGCTGTGTAAGCTAATCCTCCTTGTATTTCACTTTCCCGTTGCCATAACTGTAAATAATCATAATGTTTGATCCGTCTCTTTGCAGATTTAACGAGACATATCCTTCTCCTTAGATTTTGTAACACCTCGGGGCTAAAACTGCCTACCCGTGGGAACTTTTCCCCGTCATGCACAGTCATTCTTTCCCATTCATTGAAAACCTTTGTATGTGATTCATCTTGGACATCCTGGTCTGTATCACACGTTATATACCTTGCCGACCTTATGGGCCGGTTTACTAAATCAACCTGGACCAGGGTTGATCGCCCCCTACCTGAACAACTGGCCCCCATCTTTGCAGGTGTTGCTTTTGCTACCTCTGACCTTCAAATCAGGGTCTTCAGCGAACCCTCACAAAAACCAAGATGTCCGGGGTAGGCTGACGGTGAAAGTTTACCGAGTACCTCCACTCACTCGCCCACGTCGACCAATACGCCCACACATTGCCTTAGCACTGGCGTACTCAACCTAGGGCCCCTGCGACCTGAACCTCTATTTACTGGAACGTGTGGGTGTGATCCGAAGAGCACTTAACCCTTCCCAGTAAACATCAGTTGCTGGAGAATTCCTAAGTGACCAGCGAACCTCCCTTAAAATAAAAAATTTTTACACAAATCACGTTAGAATGTACAAATAGCATTTATGACCCCTCTAGCGTACGCAAATGGTACTGGGTCAAGTTACTAACTAATGCACACAATTACATGCGGTACAATCATTCTGCACATAAGCAACTAATCTTATGTGCGGAACGACCAGTGGAATCGAAAATTGTGGCTGCGAATTCCTTCAGCCGGAGCTTAATGGCCTATATGGGTATTGCACCAACCCTCCTGGTGTTGTGCTTCTTGACTCTATCTGTAGCGGACTTCCTAGTCCGCTGTACCTAGAACTCCTGGTCTGTCTCTGGACCTCCTGGTCCGTGACCTACTGGTCTGCTATACTCTAATGCTCTTATTTTAATATGTTTAACAAGGGATGCCCCCCAAGCCACCGCGCTGTCACTTTCACGTATGTACCTCACGAGAACTCGATTTCCTGTGGTTCCACCCAAAAATGAGAAACTTATATATATGTATACACACTCTTTCACCTCATATACTCTTTACTTTCGTTTCTGCGCAGAAATCCCTTTCATTCAGTATCGCAGTCTAGTCCCGAAAGGAGTTACAACTAGAGAAGGATTATTTACGCTAAAATTTAGGACACTGAGAGTGACTTGCGCTATTATCGCGTTGCCTCCGTATCGCCTACTAAAACAATACTATCGTGTGATTTGTATTACGTGGGCGTACCCATATGCTCCGTTGCGTAATATTCGCTACGTGCGTCAGCCCTTGCGTCACGTACGCTTGTCCCGCTCTTTGTTAGGGACACGTGTACACAGGCCAGACACGTCCACAGTAACACAAGTAACACGTTTATATCAATGTAAATGATCTTTAACTGTAATCATCTACCAAGCACCACACAGAACTTCCTTGTATCTTAGGCAAGCCGTGTGCGTGTTTTACAAATTACTCCCTTACGTATTAATTTTACTTTTAACTACCAATAGCAACAAATCTTTCTCAGCACATTATCAATGATAAATGGCAAACAGGAGAGTGAGATGTGAAAATTACACAAATGAAACATGCAATTCTAAATTAATCTAATAACATACATTGATGTAAGCACGCACATATAGATATTACATCTGTGAGACCCTATTCAGTGCTTCTAATTTGCATATGAATGTGCTTTTTAACTATCTGTGAAGGCGATTTCTTTCACTGCTGGGAGAAAAAAAAAACCCCAGTTACACAGGTTCATTTGCATTTCAATGGCCCATCTCACAAGTAGCAGAGTTAAACAGGCTCTTAAAGGGAGAAAAAGAAAAAAAACAACAACTTTGTTTTATTTCTGTGTCGTTCAAATATTTATTTTATAATTAACTTTCATTAATCCCCATCTGAACTATTTATAATTGATTTATGATATGGATTAAATAAATGCATTAAAAACTCATTAAATTATGATTTCTTTTTGACAATGGATGGCTGATTATTTCCTGAGTCAACTGAAAATCAGTCATTCAGTAATTTTTTTTTGACCTTCCCAAAATGGCCGCTGCTCCTCCCCCTTCCACATCCATGAGGGTTACGCAAAAAGGAGGACAGACCATGCGGCTCCTTTTGTCACAAAGAAAATCACCATGTCAGCCCCTAAAGTTATTTTAGGCCTGAGTTAAAAAATAAAACTATCAAGCTATGCAGAGCGATTAAAAATACTTTTAAACCTATTTAAACAGACAAGCAATCCAATCTGCGTGTGCAGTTGGCACCAAATAGAAATTAAAACCAGATTTAAAAAGACAATAGCTTAATGTTCTTACCTTCTTCGGTTCCCGGATTCCACCAGCACTCCTACAACGTAGCGATGCAGACGCTTATCTAGTCAGCACTACTGTATCCCCAACCACCAACACGGATTTCAAGGGATACTACCTTCCCCCTTTGCTGACAGATAAAGTCTGCTTGTGTTCGCTAGTGCGGATATGTGGAGGAAGGACGAAGCCCCAATTGATAGAGCTGATTATTTATCTTGAACTTAAGCTATATACTTATTAAAGACAACATACGCAATAGGCGCACGAGGTGCCGTAATGGTACGCACTTAGCGTAACAGACGCTAGGCCGTGGTCGAGACGCACGAGCGGCACGTTCGCTCATGGCTTACGCTTGGTATCGAGCACGCTATAGGCGGTCCGAGTACCGTAATGCTACGCTACTAGCGTAGCGGACGCTGTGCCCACAAGAGGAACACGAGCGGCGCAGACGCTCACAGAATGACACACAGTAAACCTTTTATGCAACACAATGAAAGGCTGAGCCTATACTGTAAACCTTGGTTTTGTAATGTGAACACAATGCAATGCTAATTAACTTCTATTATATAAAAGCTGCTTGAGCGATTGAGACGCTCCGAATACCCTCAGTAATGTAATAAACACACAATACCTTGCTAAGGTTCCAAAACCTTTACTAACGAGATTTAGTTATGTAAAAAGGGAAAATACAGTTAACATCTTATACACTACAGACTAACATCAATATCTAAACATGATAACTACACATATACAATATACAACAGTTTAACAATAACAGAGAGAGAGAGAGAGCGTATGGCAAATACAAACAGAGAACAAGTTGGTTACAGAGAAAAACTTACACACTGGGGAATGATCGCTGCGCAGTCCTGGTCACCAGCTCCATAGTTAGTCAGTGATGAAAACCTTTTGTGGAGAGTAGACTGAGCTGGCCCAAACTGGCTGCCTTATATACACTGCATACAGTACACTACAAAGGGGCCTGCAATCTCATTGTTCATTGGACACAGGAATCTGTCTTCACATTATAACAAAAGGTCATAGGTTTGTTTGAACAGGTGGGCTGTGACTATTCCAGATTGCTCAGGTGAGAGAGAATCTCAGGACTCACACCACATGTGTAATAAAACAGCAAATACTTTTAAAGTCCATAAACTTCTTTTAAACATAACTATAAGCAGGAGCGATTAATCTCTTTCAAACCAACGCCGGAATGTTACTAATAAAATACTCTTCGGTTAGGTACTAAACACCACTGTTCAGACCCTGTCTGACCCTTCGTATCATGCAAAGAGGAATTCCTTTGTTCATGAACCAGTTACACTAAACATACTTACAGATATTATTAAGGAGACCATAACCTACAAAATACACTATTTGGATTAACTATGTGACAATTGAGTCGCCCGCCAGACGCACACAAACTCTACCGTAAATGCACATACCACGCGCTTGAGCGCATGTCCGTGGAGGCGCCGTCACGCAACTGCGAATATGCGCACGCACGGGAGAGAATGTGCACGTGCAGCGGGCAAGCGCATGGGGTTAGTACAAGGCATCATATGTCGCTATATTTTTCGACTTTGACACTCGCTAGCCGCTTTTCGCAGCATTACACACGCTAAGCCGCCACCCTCTGGGAGTGTATCTTAGCTTAGCAGAATTGCGAACGAAGTATTCGCAATATTGCGAAAAGATTTTTCTGTGCAGTTTCTGACTTACTCTTCCAGTGCGATCAGTTCAGTGCTTGTCGTTCCTGGTTTGACGTCACAAACACACCCAGCGTTCGCCCAGCCACTCCCCCGTTTCTCGAGCCACTCCCGCGTTTTTCCCAGAAACGGCAGCGTTTTATCACACACACCCATAAAACGTCCAGTTTCCGCCCAGAAACACCCACTTCCTGTCAATCAGACTCCGATCACCAGAACGAAGAAAAAACCTCGTGATGCCGTGAGTAAAATACCAAACTTCTTAGCAAATTTACTTGGCGCAGTCGCAGTGCGAACATTGCGCATGCGCAATTAGCGGAAAATCGCTGCGATGCGAAGAAAATTACCGAGCGAACAATTCGGAATGAGGGCCAAAGTGTGTTAACAGCAGATAGCTGTGAGTGATCATTTAGCATTTTTTGTACTACTATATATTTACACAATTAATTTATGCATTTTATCCAACAAATCTGTTAATAATTCGTATGGCTTTTCAGGGACTAATGTAAAGAATTAAAATGAAAAAAAAAAGCAAAACAATAACTTATAATGAATATATAGTGAAAGCAGCTATGTTGCGGAAGTCTGGAGTATAGTGGATTCCTTATCGCCATCCTGGATTAATGCTGGCAGTTTGTTTACATCTGTATACTACATGTGAAACTCATAAAATTAGAATATCGTGCCAAACATTAATTTATTTCAGTAATTCAATTTAAAAGGTGAACCTAATGTATTATAAGGACTCATTACATGCAAAGTGAGATATTTCAAGCCTTTATTTGTTATAATTTTGATGATTGTGGCTTACAAATTAAGATAACCCCAAATCAAAAATCTCAGAAAATTAGAATATTACAACATGCATATGTACTCAGTACTTGGTTTGGGCACTGGGGGCATATCTGGCACTGGGGGGACATGTGTATCTGGCACTGGGGGCATATCTGGCACTGGGAGCATATCTGGCACTGTGGGGACATTTGTATCTGGCACTGGGGGCATATCTGGCACTGGGGGGACATGTGTATCTGGCACTGCGGGGCATATATGACACTGTGGGCATATCTAGCACTGGGGGGGACATGTGTATCTGGCACTGGGGGCATATCTGGCACTGGGAGTATATCTGGCATGGGGGGGTATTTCTATATCTGGCACTGGGGCATATCTGCCACTAGGGGCATATCTGGCACTGTAGGGGCATTTCTGTATCTGGCACTAGGGGGACATATGTATCTGGCACTGTGGGGGCATTTCTGTATCTGACACTGGGGGAACATGTGTATCTGGCACTGGGGGCATATCTGGTACTGGGAGCATATCTCGCACTGTGGGGGCATTTCTGTATCTGGCACTGAGGGCATATCTGGCACTGGGGACATATCTGGCACTGGGGGACATGTGTATCTGGCACTGGGGGGTATATCTGGCACTGCGGGGCATATCTGGCACAGGAAGCATATCTGGCACTGTGGGGGCATTTCTGTATCCTGCACTGGGGGCATATCTGGCACTGGGGGGGGACATGTGTATCTGGCACTGGGCGTATATTTAGCACTGGGAGCATATATGGCACTGGGGGGGTATTTCTATATCTGGCACTGGGGGCATATCTGGCACAATGGGTGTATCCGGCACTGTAAGGGCATTTCTTTATCTGGCACTGGGGGCATATCTGGCACTGAGGGGACATGTGTACCTGGCACTGGGGGCATATCTGGCACTGTGGGGGCATTTCTGTATCGGACAATGGTGGCATATCTGGCACTGGGGGGACATGTGTATCTGGCACTGGGGGCATATCTGGCACTGCAGGGACAAGTGTATCTGGCACTGGGGGCATATTTGGCACTGGGAGCATATCTGGCACTGAGGGGGCTTTTCTGTATCTTGTACTGGGGGCATATCTGGCATTAGGGGGACATGTGTATCTGGCACTGGGGGCATACCTGGAACTGTGGGGACATGGGTATCTGGCACTGGGGGCATATCTGGCACTGGGAGCATATCTGGCACTGGGGGGGTATTTCTATATCTGGCACTGGGGGCATATCTGGCACAATGGGCATATCCGGCACTGTAAGGGCATTTCTGTATCTGGCACTGGGGGCATATCTGGCACTGAGGGGACATGTGTATCTGGCACTGGGGGCATATCTGGCACTGTGGGGGCATTTCTGTATCGGACAATGGTGGCATATCTGGCACTGGGGGGACATGTGTATCTGGCACTGGGGGCATATCTGGCACTGCAGGGACAAGTGTATCTGGCACTGGGGGCATATTTGGCACTGGGAGCATATCTGGCACTGAGGGGGCTTTTCTGTATCTTGTACTGGGGGCATATCTGGCACTGGGGGGACATGTGTATCTGGCACTGGGGGCATACCTGGCACTGTGGGGACATGGGTATCTGGCACTGGGGGCATATCTGGCACTGGGAGCATATCTGGCATGGGGGGGTATTTCTATATCTGGCACGGGCATATCTGGCACTAGGGGCATATCTGGCACTGTAGGGGCATTTCTGTATCTGGCACTAGGGGGACATGTGTATCTGGCACTGGGGGCATGTCTGGCACTGGGGGCATATCTGGAACTGTGGGGGCATTTCTGTATCTGGCACTGGGGGGACATGTGTATCTGGCACTGGGGGCATATCTGGCACTGGGAGCATATCTCGCACTGTGGGGGGATTTCTGTATCTGGCACTGAGGGCATATCTGGCACTGGGGACATATCTGGCACTGGGGGGACATGTGTATCTGGCACTGGGGGGCATATATGCCACTGCGGGCATATCTGGCACAGGAAGCATATCTGGCACTGTGGGGGCATTTCTGTATCCGGTACTGGGGGCATATCTGGCACTGGGGGGGGACATGTGTATCTGGCACTGGGGGCATATCTGGCACTGGGGGCATATCTGGCACTGGGGGCATATCTGGCACTGTGGGGGCATTTCTGTATCGGACAATGGTGGCATATCTGGCACTGGGGGGACATGTGTATCTGGTACTGGGGGCAGATCTGGCACTGCGGGGACATGTGTATCTGGCACTGGGGGCATATTTGGCACTGGGAGCATATCTGGCACTGAGGGGGCTTTTCTGTATCTTGTATTGGGGGCATATCTGGCACTGGGGGGGACATGTGTATCTGGCACTGGGGGCATACCTGGCACTGTCGGGACATGGGTATCTGGCACTGGGGACATGTCTGGTACTGGAAGCATATCTGGCACTGTGGAGTCATTTATATATCTAGCACTGGGGGCATATCTGGCACTGGGGGGTATATTTGGCACTGGGGGGACATGTGTATCTGGCACTGGGGGGCAATGTATATCTAACACAGTGGGGGCATTTGTGTATCTGGCACTGTGAGGCAATGTATATCTGGCACTCTGTGGGCATTTGTGTATCTGGCACTGTGAGGCAATGTATATATGAGTCAATGTATATATGGCACTCTGGGGGCATTTGTGTATCTGGCACTGTGGGGCAATGTGTATCTGGAACTGTGGGGCAATGTGTATCTGGCACTGTGGGGGCATTTGTTTATCTGGCACAGTGAGGCAATGTATATCTGGCACTGTGGGGCAATGTATATCCGGTACTGTGGGGCAACGTGTATCTGGCACTATTGGGCTCAAATATGTATCTGCCCCTCCCCCAACTGTGTATCACGCCCCCATTTTCATTGACCACGCCCCATGTGGCATTTGGCCACTCCCATTTTTTGGCACACAGTACCTATAAGACATTTTTTCTACTTGCACCACTGGTAGTGCCACAGGCTGATAGAATCCATGCCATGCCACATTGAGGCACTAATTCATGCAAAAGGGGCCCAAATCAAGTACTGAGTACATATGCATGATTATACTTTTCAGAGGGCCAACATTTCTGTATTTAAAATCTTTTTTTTTATTTATTATATGTAATATTCTAATTATCTGAGATTTTGTATTTCGGATTTTCTTAAACTGTTAGCCACAATCATCAAAATTATAACAAATAAAGGCTTGATATATCTCACTTGGCATGTAATAAGTCTATATAATATATTAATTTCACCTTTTAAGTTGAATTACTGAAATAAATGAACTTTTGCACAATATTCAAATTTTCTGAGTTTCACCTGTAGGTCTACTTGCCATCTGAAATTCCTCTGGACAGTCTGTAAATCAGCAGCTCTGTCTGGTGGCTGCCTAATCCTGTACAGGTTGTGTCGACAAATCTTTGGGCATGGCACTAACAATGTCACTGTGAGTGTGTCACAGCCAAGCTGGCTCTCTCTGCTGAATTCCAGTTCACCTGCTGATGCCTCCTCTGAGTAATGCTTCCAACCATGGGTATGACTGAAGCATTGTCACTTCGAGAGAAACATTTGTGGATGGTGTGGTGTAGACTTTATTCAGACCTTTATTGACCTTTGGTTGTCATTGAAAGTAAATAAGCCTTAGCTAATGTAAGACATAAAGGGAACATATATGGGGCATGACTTAGGGGGATCTGGGGCTGGAATAATAAGTAGCATGATTGAGGGGGCTCTGAAGTATAAAAAGGGCACGATTGAATTCTAAACTGGCATAAAATGGGGGGCCTCTGAAGCATTAATATACGTATGAGGAGGCTCTTTGGCAGAAAAAATGCATGAGCGGATTCTAAGGCATATAAAGGGGTATGAGGGGCTCTAGGATGGCATATAAGGGCATGAGGGGGCTCTGAGGCATATAAGTGTTAGAGTCTGTAATAAGCACAGCTTAGTAGATCATGGTCAGGTTAGCTCTGCAAAAGCCAATCAGTTTCTCCTGGTAACCAGTCAGCTATGCAGACTAGGTCTCATTGTTCTGGGCTTCGTTCTGACTCCTAATTACTGCAACTGGAAATAGAGCCTTGCTTGTTTCTTTGAATGCTGCTGAATGGATGTTACACCCTCAAAGGGAGTCTCCCTAAACACTCTGTTGAGGGTTGTACTCAGTTTGATCCTGTCTTGCCCTCATGCATACTTGGATTTATGCAGCGGCAGATGGGGACACCTGGAAAAATCCACTCCCTCTTCCGAGCAAGCTTTCAGTGCCAGCTGGCTCTGGCCAATTCTTATTTCAGCCAGTGCTGGCTGCCACACTTCCAGAATTTGTGTTCCACTGTGGAACGCAAACTGGAAGCTGTAAGGCTGCTTACTCTATTATGTGGCTAGCTGCAGGTGACAGATCTATCCCTAGACTCTGCTCAGTAGTACTCACCCAGACCTTGGCACTTTGTCTACTAACTACTTCACCAAGTTGGCTGTCACTCCCCGTCCAGCCAATGATGAGCTAACCCTACCGCCTGGATAATTTTTATTTATTGTTGGACGTTACATCCATCTGTCATTGCGCTGCGACCCATGCAATCACTGCCCCTCATCTGTCTGACACCAATTGACTGGCTGCCTTCTCTTCAGAGTCATATCTGGCCTCACCAAGCGTTGGCCACAAGTTCCCAAAAGTAAAAAGCACTCACCCAGTGGGATCTGTTTGCTGCCCAATAGCATTTTCATAGCTGGCACCACCCTAGAAAGATGTTATTGTTTCATCTGGCCAGTGGCGGATCTAGACTTAACTTTTAGGGGGGGTCGGTTTTAGAATTATGACTCCTCCCCCTAATCATAGCCCCTCCCACTTAGTAATGCCCTTCCTGTTCGCTTCTAAATTTCCTATTGTTGCCATTACTAATAAAATGTTGCCAGTTAGTGGAGAGAACCCTGCGCACTGGTGATACAGACTGGCGAATCGCCATTCCTTCCATCAGGGGTGGTAGAGGCTAAGACAGTAGGGCAATTTAAACATGCATGGGATAGACGTAAGGATATTCTTACAAAGAAATAAGGATCAGATAAGGTTAGAGATAAAAAATTATGTAAAAAAAAAAAAAAAAGTGGCAGACTAGATGGGCCAAGTGGTTCTTATCTGCCGACAAATTCTGTTTCTACAGCACACAGAATGAGCCAAAATTCACATTATAGCACACTGTATGAGCTGAAATTCACATTGTAGCACACAGTATGATCCAAAATTCACATTATAGCACACTGTATGAGCCGAAATTCACATTATAGCACGCAGAATGAGCCAAAATTCACGTTATAGCACGCAGAATGAGCCAAAATTCACATTATAGCACACTGAATGAGCCGAAATTCACATTATAGCACACTGTATGAGCCGAAATTCACATTATAGCACGCAGAATGAGACGAAATTCACATTATAGCACGCAGAATGAGCCAAAATTCACGTTATGGCACGCAGAATGAGCCGAAATTCACATCATAGCACACTGAATGAGCCAAAATGCACATCATAGCACACTGAATGAGCCGAAATGCACATCATAGCACGCAGAATGAGCCGAAATGCACATCATAGCACGCAGAATGAGCCGAAATGCACATTATATCACACTGAATGAGCCGAAATGCACATCATAGCACACTGAATGAGCCGAAATTCACATCATAGCACGCAGAATGAGCCGAAATGCACATCATAGCATGCAGAATGAGCCAAAATGCACATTATAGCACGCAGAATGAGCCAAAATTCACATTATAGCACGCAGAATGAGCTAAAATTCACATTATAGCACACTGAATGAGCCGAAATTCACATCATAGCACAATGTATGAGCCGAAATTCACATTACAGCATGTAGAATGAGCCGAAATTCACATTACAGTACACTGAATTAGCCAAAATAATGCAGGGACATATACACTTTAGCTGGGAGCGGAGGGGGGGAGACATGGAACACAGAGGGGACACACACACACTTACTTTAGTTTGGAGGGTAGGAGACATGGCATACACACTGACAGTGACACCTGCTGCAGCCAGCAGCATGAGGAGTCGGATGGAGGCCGGGTGCTGCCGCCGCATTGGGAACGAGGTGGAGAGCGGGCAGCGCGGCGGGGGACAGGGAGAGAGAGAGAGCGTCCTGATGCGCGTACAGGAAGGAGGGGGCGTGGTCAGAACAGAGGCCACTCAGCCGCTGTATGCACATCAGGACGCTCTCTCTCTCTCTCCCCTTCCCCCGCCGCGCTGCACCGCTCTCCACCTCGTTCCCAACACCGCGGCGGGACCCGGCCTCCATCCCGGTGCTGGTATGTGTAGGGGGGGCGTTTGCCCTAATCGCCCCCCGCTAAATCCGCCACTGCATCTGGCCAAGTGAGTAAAAAGAGTGACCCAAACATTAGTCATCTCCTGCCTAGCCAGGCTGCTGTGGGTTTAAGCACAAGATATAAGATCACATGCCATGCAGGCAGACATAATCCAACAGAAATACAATAGTCATGTTTTTGTTTAAACAACATACTGTATTGCTCCTTTGGAATAACGTTGGAATAATTTGCTATTTGCTAGAGTAGGAAACGCAGGAATAGACCACTGTATAAGTGTAAATGTGCTGGTTGGATATGTAACTCTTAAAATCCCAATATTATATGTTCATTTACTCTGGCAGTCATATTTCCACACATACTGTACACTACCCACCCAAGCCCCCCTTCTCCAGCCGCAGGAACATATACTACACCCCCTGGTGCCATAGACCAAAACTACCCCTGGCCCCAGGGACATACACTCCCCACCCTGCCCCCATGGTCACCTAGACATAGTACCCCCAACCCAGGGATTCATAGCATCTATCCCTTCTCCCAACATAAAATACGTATCCTATGTCCCAGACCGGTAGATACAGAATGATAAAGCTAAATATTTATCTTATATAAAACCCTTTATGAGGTCTAAGAACACTGTACGCTAGTTACGTATGGAGTACCGTAAGGGTACGCTCGTTGCGTAACGATCGCTTAGCCGTGGTCGAGACGCTCAAGCGTCACGTTCGCTCACGGCCGAGAGATCACAGGCAGGCACGCTATTGGCTGTCGACTAACGTAATGATTCGCTATAGCGTAGCGGACGCTCGGGACCACGAGGAGATCACCAGCGGCGCTGACGCTCACAATGTTAAACCTTTAAATCTAAACCATAAACAATGTAATATGCTGTAAAACCTTAGTGTAGAGATAGGGTGTAGATGCAACACAGTGTAACCTTGTTAACTTAAAAGCTGTTTGAGCGTCACCGACGCTCTGTGAATACTTAACACTATAAGAAATACACAGATACCGTGCTTAGGGTCCAACGCCTAATATATATATTATGAATGTTATACTTGCAAAAGAATTAATACAATACAAGTCATACACTACAATATAACATAGACTAACTAACCAGATAACTACACAGGAAATACAATACAATACTATTACGTTTAGAAGAGTACGAGAGAAAGAAGAGAAGAGAGAGAGAGAGAGATATGGCCCATAACAACAAGAAAGACAATATGATTGCGGAGAAAACTTACGCACAAAGGAAACGATCGCATGCGCCTCTGGACATCCAGCTCCCGATTTTCAGCAATGATAACCGTTGAAGAGTGAGAGCTGGATGTGATCGGCTTGTCTATTTATGCCCCACACACAATACAATTCAATGGTCCCTACAATCTCATTGTTCATTGGACACAGGAATTCCTCCTCGCATTATAACAAAAGGTCATAGGTTGATTCATACAGGTGGGCTGTGACTATTTCCAACAGCTCAGGTGGGAGGGAAACTGGGTTTCCCGCCGCATGGATAAGTAAGTGCAAATACAGTAAATGTTCATAAACTTCTTATGTCCATAACTATTCGCACGAGTGATTAATCCGCTTCAAACCAACACCGGAATATTGCTAATTAAATACTCTTCCGATGGGTACTAAACACCACTGTATTACTCCTGTCTGACCCTTAGTATCAAACAAAGGGGGATTTCTCTGTCCATGAACATGCTACATTAACCAAACTTTCAGATTCTATCAAAGGGACCATGATCTACAAAATACATTATATAGTGGAAATATGTAACGATTGAGTCGCACGCTACGAACACATGAACTCTACCGTAAATGCACATACCGCGCGCCCGCGGGTGCCCGCAACAGCGAGTATGCGCACGCACGGGAGAGCGCACGCATGCGCAGCGCAGACCTGTGTGAGGTGCAAATATGGCAGTGTGCATCGTGATATTTTTCTGACTTTGACAGTCCACCCTTTGGCAGTCCACAATAACTGCCACTTCCTAAAACATTTCAAAAAGAGAAAAATATATGTCAGGGGTTAATACATTTCCATGGTTGGGTAGGGGAGGAGAGGAGAAGGTAGGAAAAGGGTATGACCTAGTGAGATAGCAGAAGCATGTGTTTATGAATCCGTGTTTGGGGGTCATGTATCATCGTGCCGTACGTGTTTTAAATCAAGCTTCGAGGTATTGCGAAGTATACATTTGAATTCCTTCTTATCCCGTGGTACGGGTCTGTGGATGGGCTGTCAAACTTTACCGAGCTCTTTTCGGCTGTGGTTGTAGCACATTTTAGTTGATGATACATGAATGGGGGAATATGTGATTGCTGATATCTGTGCCTGTATTCCCTATCGACTATGTGTGTAATTACCTGAAGGTTGTAGAGATGAAGAAAAGACATAATTACGGTAAATGCAGTGGTATTCTATGTCAGGTAAATGAACATTTGTCGGTTGAAGTCTTGTTCGGTGTCTGTTGAATGCAGTCTTCTTTGTGCTTTTGCCAAAAGGCGTGTGGGCAAAAAGCTTTGTCAATGTCCATAGATTTACAAAAGTGTTGGGCTAGCGTAATTTTAAAATTTCTAGGGAAACTGGGGATCTATGGCAAAGTTCATCAAAAATCTGTGTATCAGGTTGTCAAAACTTCTTCTTTAATCCATCTGTTGTCTGTATATCGGCTCATCAAATTCCTCGTCCAAGTGGGTCTTTTTACCTTGGAGGAAAACGGAAAAACAGGTGAAAGAAACGGACCGTAGAAATCGCATTTTCATCACATCATTGTTTCTACATTTGGGTCATAAATCAAATCCATTGGAATTACAATTTCCTCACTCCTTAAACTCATCACCCTGGTACTTTGTTTACACTTCGTTAAAGCCTGACCGCATCTAAATATCAAGCCAATCGTTATGATAACACCTAAGATACATAGGAGAAACTTCCCTACATCCATTATGACTCCTTGAGCCCATTCTCCTAAACCGGAGAACCAATTTCGCGGGTTCAACCATGACACCCAACCAGTCAGCTCATTACTCACAGCAGCAAGGGTGAGATTGTGTCTCCTGCGAAATTCCCACTTCAGTTGGAGAATATCGTCCATCTTTTGGTCTATGACCTCGACCGGGTCCTCGGTACTATTTGTAATATATGTGCAACATTTCACGCCGTACTGCGTTGCCAGTGTGACACAATATCCACCTGTCACTGCCGTGAGATAATTGAGAATCATTCTATGCAGAACTAGTTCTGTTTTATAAGCTTGAAGTTCTCTTCCAGTATACCTAAACGTGTCATCATACATTTCTGTGATATTGTCTAACAAATTTGCGAGCGCAGATATGTATTTATAATTCAACACTCCTCTGGCGGTGCGAGTGAAATCTAACGCGATTAGAACCTGAATCCCGGTGGATTCATGGATCATGTCAGAGGCCGGATGCTCTGTTCTTTCTATCAGGTGCCGTTTAACTACGTGCTCGTAATGGGTGTGAGTATAAGGAGCTTGGGCAACACGGTGTATATCCTTCATTTTGGCATGTGATACAGTCATTACTTCAGGCAGTACTTTTCCAATATAACACAATCCTTCAGGGTTTGGGGCAAGCCACTTATACGCCTTCCTCCCGCATATGAAATATGCATCATCGGGGAGAACATATGGGACGGAGTAGGACATAACCATATTACACATCTTCCATGTGAAATCTCCTAACCCTAATTCTCCCATCTGTCTAGTACATGTATCAGCTTGTACGATATGTGCACAGTATCCTGGTGATACTTCTCCAACTCTCGTAATCCTATTTCCTAGGGTATACCTATATCGGAAAGATTTTCCTCTACTGGCTATGTGGCGTATAAGCTCTGTATCTGTAGGCATTCTATCTGCTCTATATGAAAATGTCATGGTTTGGTTACTCCATGACACTTCCCAGTTTCCCGGCTTTCGGGGATTGGAAATGTTAAAACATATGAGGGATCTATCCACATGATATTGGTGGAGCTTCAAACTAGGAGGACTGGAGATATTAAACCTCCTGTCCACCGGCCTCCCACCACTTAGCTCAAGTACCTCCCCTATCGTTAAAGGAAATGGTACTAGTCCTGATTTGCTATGACCTTGAGGTACTTGAGAGCATACCCAACAATCTGTTTGATTTAACACACTACCCACTAAGGAGTGATAGTCACTCAAGGGATGCCGGTCCATATGGATATTAAAACTGGATTGGCATTTCTTGATGCACCCATCCTCAACTACGTTGTCACAGAGCCTACAGATACAGTTTTCTTCAGCTAACAATCCTTCACAATTCCTTCTATGGTCAATGCTATCAGATCGTTTTCTGATACTCGCCTTTGCTTGTTGATTATGTTGTTCTCGGAAAACTACGCCTCCATCTCTGTCATCAGAACCCATTCCAGAACCTCTCTCGACCTCCATGGTACTCTCGCCGGAACAGACTGCTCTGGTCAACATCATGGTCAACAGGAAAATCCGGATCACAGTCTCTTGGGGCAAGTCCATCTTATAGGAGGAAACGAAGAAGAATGAGAAGGGGGAAAAATAATTGGATGGGAAGTGGAGAAAAACAATAAAAGGGAACAGGGAATCGACAACTGCTTTTGATCTTGTGATTCTCAATGCTCAGGTGCCGCCTCAGTCCTCCTGGAACAGACACTCCAGTGATACAACTTCCTCTACCGTCTGTTCCTTATCACGGGACCTCTCTGGATCAGCAACCTTCTTACAATGGGACGAATGAACCCAAGTCTCTCTCTCGGCAACTTTCAATGCTGTAGTGCTAGTCAATAAGACTTGGTATGGTCCTTCCCATCTGTCAATAAGGCAACCTGAGCGTAGAAAATTCCGTATCATTACATAATCCCCAGGTTCAATGTCATGACAATTACTATCTGGTAAATCAGGAATCACTAACTTCAAATTATCATTTTGATTCCTTAGCTGTTTACTCATATTAACCAGGTACTTTACAGTCACTTCATTGTTACACTTCAAATCATCCTGAGGGTTAATCATAACATGCGGTTGTCGACCAAACAAGATTTCAAAAGGAGACAGATTAAGAGGGGACCTGGGAGTGGTTCTGATGCTGTACAGTACAATGGGTAGAGCTTCTGGCCATGTCAATCCTGTCTCTGCCATAACTTTGCTCAGTTTATTTTTAATAGTGCTGTTCACTCTTTCTACTTTCGCACTCGCCTGTGGACGGTATGGAGTGTGCAGCTTGCTATCAATTCCCATCAACTTACACATTCCTTGAAAGACATCACCTGTGAAATGGGTACCCCTATCACTTTCAATTATTCTAGGGATACCATATCTACATACTAATTCCTGCACAATTTTCTTAGCAGTAAACATAGCGGTATTTGTGGCCGCAGGAAATGCTTCGACCCAATTTGAGAAAACATCTATACAAACAAGTACATATTTCAAATTTCGACAAGGGGGTAATTGAATGAAGTCAATCTGTATTACCTGGAAAGGGCCGCCTGTAGGTGGGATATGAGATGGTTCTGTTGGTATTGCTTTTCCGATGTTCTTTCTCAAACAGGTAAGGCATGACATTGCTCTCTTACCTGCATGAGATGAAAATCCTGGGGCGCACCAATATGCTCTTACCAACTTGCACATTCCCTCCTTGCCCAGATGAGTCAGCCCGTGAGCTGCCTCAGCTAAACATGGGAGATATGCTCTGGG
The DNA here is from genome assembly GCF_028390025.1 of Pseudophryne corroboree. Lineage (NCBI taxonomy): Eukaryota > Metazoa > Chordata > Amphibia > Anura > Myobatrachidae > Pseudophryne > Pseudophryne corroboree. The sequence goes on from NC_086448.1 coordinate 660,401,467, forward strand.
GGCCACCGGTTTACCTTGTCCATCCGTCCAGAGTCCTGAGGACTCCTGGCCATATCCTTTTGCCTTCCAGACTGCCTTTTCCTGTGTGGAACACAAATTTTGCATTTCACACAACTTCTGTGTGTTGATGGTATTAAATACCATCAGTTGCGTGGTGTCTGTCTGTCTGGGGGTACCAGCTGCTAACTTAGCTGCTTCGTCTGCTCGGCTGTTACCAAGTGATACTGGGTCTTGGCTATATGTGTGTGCTTTACACTTGATAACAGCCACTCTGTCGGGTTCCTGTATCGCTGTTAGAAGCCTTTTGATGTGGGCTGCATGCGCTACCGGTGTACCAGCTGCCGTCATGAAATTTCTGAGGCGCCATAAGGCTCCGAAATCATGGACTACCCCGAATGCGTATCTAGAGTCGGTGTAGATATTGGCTGATTTGCCCTTAGCCAATTCACATGCTCTGGTTAGGGCGACCAGTTCAGCAACCTGGGCTGAGTGAGGTGGGCCTAGCGGTTCCGCTTCTATGGTGCCTTGGTCATCTACGACTGCGTATCCAGTACACAAGTCTCCCGAGTCTGACTGTCTGTGACAACTACCGTCCGTGTAGAAAGTTAGATCTACATCTTCCAGTGGATTGTCACTGATGTCAGGCCTTGCGGTAAAATTTTGGGTCAAATATTCCATACAATCATGTGTGTCTTCCTTTGTGTTAAATTCTCCTTCCCCACCACTCTCATCCTCCACCCTTTGTGCCTGTCCAGGCACACCTGGGAGATATGTTGCAGGATTTAATGCACTGCATCTCCTTATGGTGATGTTTACGGGGGCCATTAGTGCCAATTCCCATCTTGTAAACCGCGCTGATGAGACGTGCCTGGTTTGGGCAGAATTTAGCAAGGCTGACACTGCATGTGGTGTATGAATTGTGAGGTTGTGACCTAGCACTACATCTTCGCTTTTCGTTACTAGCAATGCTATCGCAGCAACGCTTCGCAAGCATGTGGGGAGGGATCGCGCTACCGTGTCTAGCTGAGCGCTGTAGTATGCTACTGGCCTGCTGGTATCACCGTGCTTTTGGGTTAAGACGCCTGCCGCGCAACCAGCACTTTCTGTTCCGTACAGCTCAAAGGGTTTCCCATAGTCTGGCATACCTAATGCTGGAGGCCTGCGTTAGGCACTGTTTAAGTCTCTCAAATGCCATCTCGGACTCGTCTGTATGCGAAATCCGATCAGGTTTGTTTGAGGAGACCATCTCCTGCAAAGGTAACGCCAGAATGGAAAATCCTGGGATCCAGTTACGGCAATACCCACACATTCCTAAAAATGTTCTGATCTGTTGCTGGGTTTGTGGCAGAGTCATGTCTCTAATTGCTTGAATTCTATCAGCGGTCAGGTGTCTCAGTCCTTGTGTTAGACAGTGTCCCAAATATTTTACCTTAGTTTGGCATAATTGCAACTTGTCTTTGGAAACCTTGTGTCCTGTGTCTGAAAGATGAAACAGGAGCTGTTTCGTATCCTTCAGGGATGCTTCCAATGAATCAGAACACAGTAGTAAATCATCCACGTACTGTATTAATACTGATCCACTCTCTGGTTGGAAAGACTGTAAACAATCATGCAAAGCCTGGGAAAAGATACTTGGACTGTCTATGAAACCTTGTGGTAATCGAGTCCATGTGTATTGGACTCCTCTGTATGTGAATGCAAACAAATATTGACTGTCAGGGTGCAGAGGTACCGAAAAGAAAGCGGAGCAGAGGTCAATAACAGTGAAAAATTTCGCAGTGGGAGGGATTTGCATAAGGATGACAGCTGGATTTGGCACTACGGGGAACTGACTCTCAACTATTTTGTTAATCCCCCATAGATCCTGCACTAGCCGGTAACCCCTCCCCCCACTCTTTTTAACAGGGAAGATGGGACTATTGGCAGTGCTGGACGTTCTTACCAGAATGCCCTGTTGTAGCAAGCGCTCTATTACGGGATAAACTCCTAACTCCACCTCTGGCTTCAGAGGGTACTGTGGGATTTTTGGAGCTATCCTACCATCTTTTACTTGTACAACTACCGGAGCTACATTTGCCATTAATCCAGTGTCCTGTCCATCTTTAGTCCAAAGTGACTCTGGTATCTGGGATGTCATTTCCTCTACTTGGGATGGAGTCCTATTTGTCATAATGGTATGTGACATTAATTTTGATGTCTTGCACTTCCTGAGCGTGATTCTCAGGTATGTCCAAGAATACACCTTCAGGAGTACAATAAATGACGCACCCCATTTTGCACAATAAGTCTCTTCCCAGGAGATTAGTCGGTGCCGATGCAGCTAGCAAAAAGGAATGCTTGGTATGTAACGGCCCTACTGTAATCTCGGCTGGTTTGCTAACAGGGTAGTGCTGGACTACTCCTGTTACTCCTATGGCTGGAATTGTCTTACCAGTGGTTCTCATGCCCACTGTCGAATTTATCACTGATTTGGCCGCCCCTGTGTCTACAAGAAAGTTTAATGATTTACCAGCTACATTGATTGCAATTTCTGGTTCACTTCCAAGATTTGCAATCAATTTTACTGGCTGCAGATTACAGGTATAGCCACACCCCTATTGGGTATGGTGACCTCCCTGAATCCCGCTGGCAGCAACTACTTGTGAAGGGGTGAAATGGGAACTACCAGTGGCTTGCCAGTCTCTGTTCGGGGGGTATCTTTTTGTTTCCCCTGTATGTGGCTCATAACTCCGTCTCTGCGGACCTTGCTCCCAATGTCGTGTGTCGTGTCGTTGTCTAGGGGGTTGATATGAGTTTTGTGAATTTTTCACTCTACAGTCTCGTGCCATGTGTCCCTGTCTATGACAAGAAAAACAAGTTACCACATTTGACTTACCCACAGGGTTTGGTGATTTATACAAAGGCTGCCTTGTGGTCAGGGCCTGTATACTTACGGCCATTAACTTATCACCTTGGGACTCCCTGTGTCGGGTGATATTCCGGTCGTGATCAATAGCAGCCTCTCTCAAAGTAGCCACCGACAGACCTCGCCAACATGGTTGCGTGGTCTGTACTCTTGTCTTTAATGTCTCTTTTAACCCATCCATTAGTACAGATACTGCTACTTCTCGATGGTTTATGTTTGTTTTAATGTCCTCTATACCTGTGTACTTTGCCATTTCTAGTAATGCCCTGTGAAAATATTCTGCAGCAGTTTCTGACTCTTTCTGTCTAATGGAGAAAATCTTGTTCCACTTAACTACCGCTGGGAAATACTCTTTTAACTGTAAACTTATTCTTTTTACGTTATCTTTGTTGTACACATCTGTAAGAGGTACATCCTGATCTAATCCACAGTCAGCCAAAAATTGAGTTGCGTCGACATATGAGGGTAAACATGCCCTCAGCAATACCTGCCAGTCTTTGTTATTGGGCTCTAAAGTGTTCCCTTGGTCTCTGATGTATTTCTGGCTGGCAACTAAGTCTTTCCTAGGGTCAGGGAACTCAGACACTATGGTTCTTAATTCCATTCGGGGAAATGGGCTGTACATGGCAATGTTCCTAACAGGAGTGATTCCTGTTGTGTCAGTTTTCCCATTTGGCACTGCTATTACCCTAACAGGATTAAGTTTACTAACATCACTCTGTGTAGGTTCTACAGCCTGTGGTGAAATGGTTTCAGCGTAGTGTATGGTGCCGTACTTACCTGTAGATACGACCTCACCTATCCCTCCGCTAGGGGCTTTTGTTACTAATCTTGTGGGTGGAGCCATGCCTACTGTTGTCTCTGCTATGGTGGCTGCTAGAGAGAGCGCCGATATTGTTGCCGATTCGTCCTCTTGATCACACTCCTGGGGAAAGTTCAAAACAGGGTACAACTTGCACGGGTTAATACTTGCATTAGTTAACTTATTAACATTTACACAGTTGCTAAGTGTTTGTTTGTTACACCCTAATGCGTCATTCTCCGCAACCAATTTCTCTCCTGATATGTATGGTGGCGGCGGGGCTGTCGCTATCAATTTCTTGATAGGATTAGATCCTGCCGCCAAAGCCAATCCTCTCTGTATTTCACCCTCCTGTTGCCATAACTGCAAATAATCATAATGTTGGATTCGTCTCTTTGTTGATTTAATGAGACATATCCTCCTCCTTAAATTTTGCAACACTTCTGATCTAAAGCTACCTACTCTTGGGAATTTCTCCCCGTCATGCACTGTCATTCTCTCCCATTCATCACATAAAACCTCTGTATGTGAGCCATATTTTTCACACATTACGTACCTTGCCGACCCGACTGGTCGGTTTACTGAATCAACCCGAACCGAGGTTGATCGCCCCCTTCCTGAACAATTGGCCCCCATAACTTGCAGGCGTTGCTTTCACCACCTCTGACCTTATTTCAGGGTCTTCAGCGAACCCTTACAAAAACCAAAATGTTCACGATAGGCTGACGGTGGCGGTTTACCGAGTACCCCACTCACTCGCCCACGCCGACCAATACGACCCACACACTGCCTTAGTGCTGGCGTACTCGACCCAGGGCCCCTATGAACCTCTATTTACTGGAACATGCGAGGGATATCCGCAGAACACTTACTCTTTCCAGTAACTATTGGTTGTTGGACAATTCCTGAGTGACCAGCGAACTTCCCTTCAGAAAATAAAAAATTACACAAATCACATCAGAGTGTACAAATAGTTTTATGACCGGGATCGTACACAAATGGTACTGGTCAGATTAACTAATGTACACAATTACGTGCGGTACAATCGTTCAGCACATAAGCAACTAATCTTATGTACTGAGCGACCAGTGGAATCGAAAATTTCGGCTGCGAATTCCTTCAGCCAGAGCTTTATTGGCCTATATGGGTTTTGCACCAACCCCCTGGGTTGTGCCCTTTTCTCTTTTATGGCAGACTTCTTAGTCTGCTGTACCTGGACCTCCCGGTCTGTAGTATGACCTCCTGGTCTACTATTCTCTACTGCTCAAATTTTATGTTTAACCAGAGATGCCTCCCTAGCCACCATGCACGTCACTTACATGTATGTACCTCTGCGAGAACTCGACTTCTTGTGGTTCAACCTGTAAAATTGTATAAACTTATATATACAAAAACACTCACTCACCACACGTACACTTTTGCTTCTATTTCTATTTCTGCGCAGAAATTTTTCTTTAGACCAGATGTGTTGTGAATTTGGAGAAGGATCTGTTAATCTAAATTTCGGACACTAAAAATAGATTTTGCGCTATTTATCGCCTGATGCGCTACTTATCGCCTGTTGCGCTACTTATCGCCTGTTGCGCTACTTAAAAATCAACACTGTCGTGTGACCTGAGTTACGTGGGCGTACCCAGACGCTCCGTTGCGTAATTTACGCTGCGTGCGTCGGCCTTGGCGTACGCGAGTCTCAGCCCTTTGTTAGAGACACGTGTACACAAAACCAATGTCCACCGCAACACAACTAACACTTTTATCAATGTAGATGATCCTCGATCGTCTACCACGCAACACACCAATCTCTCCTTTTACTTTTAGGTAGAGCTGTGTGTGCTTTTTACACTTTAACTATGAAATAGCGACAAATCTCTCTTAGCACGTTTTATCAATTATAAAATGGCAAACAGGAGAGTGATATATGAAAATACACGAATGAAAAAGAAATGCAGATATGTGCGTGTGTACGCAAGACAGAAATAAACAGTTTTAAAAGACACTAGCGTGTTGTTCTTACCTCCCGTTCCGGATTCCTTCAGCACCCTTTACTAAGCGAAGCAGACGCTTATCCAAACAGCACTACGAGGAATATGACCTCCCGCCCTTTGCTGCTGGATAATGTCTGCTGAAATTACCTAGCAGAGATATGTGAAGGACAGGACGAGCCGCCAATTGATAAAGCTAAATATTTATCTTATATAAAACCCTTTATGAGGTCTAAGAACACTGTACGCTAGTTAAGTATGGAGTACCGTAAGGGTACGCTCGTTGCGTAATGATCGCTTAGCCGTGATCGAGACGCTCAAGTGTCACGTTCGCTCACGGCCGAGAGATCACAGGCAGGCACGCTATTGGCTGTCGACTAACGTAATGATTCGCTATAGCGTAGCGGACGCTCGGGACCACGAGGAGATCACCAGCGGCGCTGACGCTCACAATGTTAAACCTTTAAATCTAAACCATAAACAATGTAATATGCTGTAAAACCTTAGTGTAGAGATAGGGTGTAGATGCAACACAGTGTAACCTTATTAACTTAAAAGCTGTTTGAGCGTCACCGACGCTCTGTGAATACTTAACACTATAAGAAATACACAGATACCGTGCTTAGGGTCCAACGCCTAATATATATATTATGAATGTTATACTTGCAAAAGAATTAATACAATACAAGTCATACACTACAATATAACATAGACTAACTAACCAGATAACTACACAGGAAATACAATACAATACTATTACGTTTAGAAGAGTACGAGAGAAAGAAGAGAAGAGAGAGACAGAGAGATATGGCCCATAACAACAAGAAAAACAATATGATTGCGGAGAAAACTTACGCACAAAGGAAACGATCGCATGCGCCTCTGGACATCCAGCTCCCGATTTTCAGCAATGATAACCGTTGAAGAGTGAGAGCTGGATGTGATCGGCTTGTCTATTTATGCCCCACACACAATACAATTCAATGGTCCCTACAATCTCATTGTTCATTGGACACAGGAATTCCTCCTCGCATTATAACAAAAGGTCATAGGTTGATTCATACAGGTGGGCTGTGACTATTTCCAACAGCTCAGGTGGGAGGGAAACTGGGTTTCCCGCCGCATGGATAAGGAAGTGCAAATACAGTAAATGTTCATAAACTTCTTATGTCCATAACTATTCGCACGAGCGATTAATCCGCTTCAAACCAACACCGGAATATTGCTAATTAAATACTCTTCCGATGGGTACTAAACACCACTGTATTACTCCTGTCTGACCCTTAGTATCAAACAAAGGGGGATTTCTCTGTCCATGAACATGCTACATTAACCAAACTTTCAGATTCTATCAAAGGGACCATGATCTACAAAATACATTATATAGTGGAAATATGTAACGATTGAGTCGCACGCTACGAACACATGAACTCTACCGTAAATGCACATACCGCGCGCCCGCGGGTGCCCGCAACAGCGAGTATGCGCACGCACGGGAGAGCGCACGCATGCGCAGCGCAGACCTGTGTGAGGTGCAAATATGGCAGTGTGCATCGTGATATTTTTCTGACTTTGACAAGAACCACCAAAACCCAGTGACAAACACTATCTACCCTACCACCCCCCTGGCATACACTCACCACCTTTTCCCAAATACACAGTACCCACCAAACCCAGGGACAAACACTATCTAACCATCCACCCCAGCCCAAGGAACATACACTGCCTGCCCTACCTCCTGGGGCCAAGGACATACATTGCCCACCACAGCCTCCCTAGACACCATACCTGGTTACATAAACTGGTACAGTTGCCAGCTCAGGCACTGCAGTGATTTCAATAAACTACAGCTACCGACAGCTCTTGTGCTAGGAGCTAAACAGCTGAATACACATAGCATTTGGGTGTGGAACCAAGCATGTTAGTAAGCACTGCAGTCTCCTGTGGGAGCTGGCGCAGTTATGTTTGTTTTCTTTTTTACTGTGTGTGTGAGCCAATTAAGTTTATTTTTTTCCCACAAGAAAATTCTAAAACACACTGGCCCCCAGTGTGTTTTAGATTTTTCTTGTGGGAGATAATATGTTTTGTTTTGTTCCTTTGAGAGCCAATGTGTCCTGTGGGGACTAAGGGGGTAATTCCAAGTTGATCGCAGCAGGATTTTTGATAGCAATTGGGCAAAACCATGTGCACCGCAGGGGAGACAGATATAACATGTGCAGAAAGAGTTAGATTTGGGTGGGTTATTTTATTTCTGTGCAGGGTAAATACTGGCTGCTTTATTTAAACACTGGAAATTAGATTGCAGATTTAACACACCCCACCCAAATCTAACTCTCTCTGCACATGTTATATCTGCCTCCCCTGCAGTGCATATGGTTTTGCCCAATTGCTAACAAAAATCCTGCTGCAATCAACTTGGAATTTCCCCCTAAGTTGGTTATTTTTCTGTCAAGACCAATGTATTTTCTTTTTTCCTCCAGGGGCTAATGTGTTTTTTTTCTGTCAGATGCCAATGTGTTTGTTTGTTTTTCCTATATGGGCTAATGTATTTTATGTTTTCCTGTAAGGGCAACGTGTTTACTTTTTGTCTGTGTGGGACAATGTGTATTTTTTCCTGTGGAGAGCAATGTGTTTTATCTTTTTACCAGTGGGAACCAATGTGTTTTATTTTGTTCCTGTGGGGGCTAATGTGTTTTATTTTTGATTGGGCGCTAATGTGTTTGGTTTTTTTTCCTGTGGGGGTTAATGTGTTTGGGGGCTAATGTGTTTATTTGTTTTTTTCCTGTGGGGTTAATGTGTTTTATTTTTTCCTGTGGGAGTCAGTGTTTTTTTTTTGCCAATGTGGTGGCCAATGGGTTTTCTTTTTTTTTCTTGTGCATGCATTTATGTTAAAATACACGTGTCTCAATGGTATCCATACAGAGATGCAATACAGATTTAGACAAATGCACCAAGAAGTGTATTAGAAGTGTAATAGATAGAATGAAGAACCCAAACAGTGTGCAGAGGCAGCTAGTAATGTGGTATATCACAAGAGAGGCTTTTCCCACCTCCCGATACAAAATGCAAGAATGAAAACGATACGTGAACTACCACTGGACCAGCGCCTCACTTCTCATGGACAGGTATATCCCAACCTCCGTATATCTCCTGTTATGGAGAAACTTCCGGGAAGTATAGAAGTGTGTTGGGCATTCCTAGGCTTTCTGTTGGCTAAACAGACACAGATGTAACATAGCATGACATGTTGCTGAAAGTGGATGCATATAGAGATGCTGAATTGCTCACATTGGAGGCCATACTCAGACAGATGATCTGCAACAATGGCCTAATTCAGACCTGATCGTAGATGTGCTCAATTTAGCACATCTATGATCAGTTTCACAGACATGCTGGGGGACACCCAGCCCAGGGCTAGTCCACCCCGCATGCCTGGCTCTGCTCCCCCCCCCCCCAGCACAGGTACAAAAGCATTGCATGGCAGTGATGCTTTTGTACCTGAGGAGTAGCTCCCTAACAGCACAGCTCCTGGGTCGCAGTGGCTGTGTGTGACGTCACGCAGCCGCCGCGGCCCACCCCCCCGCACAGTCTGGGCACACCTGCGTTGCCTGGACACCGCCCCCACACACCGCCGTCCCGCCCTCTCCAACCCAGTGACCACCTCTACCTATCAATCAGGCAGAGGCAATCGCTGTGCAGAGATGCCGATCACATCTCTGGCATGCGCCGGCACACTGCGGCGCCGGCACATGCGCTGTTCAGACCTGATCACACGCTGTGCGAAAATGCACAGCAGCGATCAGGTCTGAATTATACCCCTAGAACAGGGCTGATAAAAGTTTCAATGGTGCGACCGATGGTGGTGTCTAAAGATGCACAAAGCATGATTTCAGTATCTGTAGACACTGAGAGGGTATCACAGTTCTTGCATATTTGGATGCACAGATGTACACCAGGGAAGGGCACTATAGCAGCATTAGCATGAAGATGCAACTGCATCAAAAGACACAAGAAAGGCCGCAACTGTTTTCAACTCAGAATTGGGACCTATGAGGAGGAACCATGCCATGGCAGGCCCAACCCCTCAACAGAAACTGCGCCTACTAGGGTTGCCTCCATAAATTTCCCAGGCTGCTTTTCAATCCCAGTCCACCACTGAATTTATGCTCTGAGCTGCTCACCAAAGTTCTTCTGCCTGTATCATTTGGAAAGCCTGTTACCTGATGGTATTTCTCTATGGCAAAGCTGAGCTGGATTCTGTGAATGATTTGCTAAGTATCTTACTACAGTGATTTGGTTTGTGCATATTGAAAAGAACTGTGTGGCATTTCATTATAGTGCAATTAATCTAAAAGCTTGCTGCTTTGCAAATTACTTGTGATATTGTAAAGTATTGTCTAGTACTTCTCTACAAGAAATTTACTTATGCATGAAAATATTCTGTTACTTCTCATCAATTTTCTGCACAAGACTTGTATTATTTGAGAGAATTGTCCAGCAAAACATTTATTAGTGATATTCGGAAAAATGGATTGCAATACTGTGCTCAATAAAGATTACCACCACAGTTTTATTAGTCTCTGAGGTGTTCTGTTCCCTTTAAATATATGCATCTTTGATACTGAGCTTATACTACTTAAGGGGGGTACTCACGGAGCGATCGCTGCTTAAAATCTAAGCAATCTGACTAGATTGTTTAGATTTTAAGCAGCGATCACTCTGTGTGTACCCCTCACAGCGATAGCAATGAGCAGCCCCGCGCATCGCTATCACTGGTGCTAGATTGACCTGCATGCAGGCCAACCTAGCAGGTCGCTCACTTCACCCGCTGGGTGAAATGAGCGCCCCTCCCCGCTCCCCCCGCATGCTCAGCGCACATTGCGCTGTGCTGAGGGGGGTGAGAGATGTGTGCTGCCTGTGAATACGGGCATTTAGAGTCATGGCAATCCCAGTGAACAACTGTTGGTCCAGTTAAGGGGGCTAGAGTAGGCGAAGCAGTCACCAAGTGGGTTTTGTAAGCTTAACATCACAGTAGGCAGTCATTACAATAAGGTGCATGTGAAGTAGATACCATACAATGGGGCATGTGAGGACCTGCAATCTGAGAAATAAAATGCTTGCAATCCTACTGTGGTTTAGGCCCTGCCTATAGTCATGAGCCTTTTCATGGCCCTTGTTCTGGAATCTAAAAATGACAAGGTGGTAACCCTATTGCACACCCCGCACTTTTTGCTCATATTTTGCCTATTTCCTACAAAACATGGACATACTTCCTTAGCTCGTCAATTTGGGAGGAACATACATTACATTTCACTATATTTGTTTATGTGTATCTGTCAAACTTGTAGTGTTCTATCTATGTCCTATTATAATAGAAGTAAAAAAAGTTAACTTTTATATAAAATGCCTCAAATTATCTATCTTTGCTGAAATTCTATTTATTCACTCCGGGGAGCAGTATCAGTGCGTATTGTTTTCTTCAAATTACTCCAATATTCATGTTCTGGAAATATAGCTGCCTATTACTGGTTATATTTCTTTCATTCATTCAATGCAGGAATGTATTCCATTTACAGGTTACTAGATCCACCTGGAACAGACAAAAGTGTTTTGTATAGTAATTGCTACTGTAAACCAACATATAGTCTGCACCTGGATATGATTTCTTTGTGGCACTAGGTTGGTGGTGCTCTCAGATAGTCACAATAGACTATAAGATAGAGGGTTATTACAAAGACATGAAAGGGAAAGTAAAATGAAAGAGACTATGGGGGTCATTCCGACCCGTTCGCACGCAGCGGTTTGTTGCTGCGGTGCGAACGGGTCTGGAATGCGCATGCGCAGAAGGCCGCACTGCGCACACGCGTCATTGCCCGGTGACGAGGGTCGCCGGGTTACGTCGCGCTCAACGAGGAAAGCAGTCGCAGAGCCGACCGCAAGAAGATTGGCAGAAAGAAGGCATTCCTGGGCGGATCCGGACCGTTGGCTGGCATTTTCGGGGAGTGGAGAAGAAAACGCAGGCGTGTCCAGGAGAACAGAGGGCGGATGTCTGACGTCAAAGCCAGCCCCAGCATTGCAGAGATCGTCGCACAGGGTAGGTATGTCCAGGGCTAGTCATGTTTAACTTTACATTTTTTTAGCTTAGCAGGGCTGCACAAGTGATCGCAGCCCTGCTAAGCTAAAATATACTCCCCCATAGGTGTGGACTAGTTGATCGGAGCAGCAGCAAAAAGTTGCTGGCTGCGATCAACTCGGAATGACCACCTATGGGGCTAATTCAGACCTGATCGCTCGTTAGGGTTTTTTTGCAGTCCTGTGTTCGCATAGTCTCCGCCCACAGGGGAGTGTATTTTAGCTGTGCAAGTGTGCGATCACATGTGTAGCAGATCTCTACAATCTGATTTTGTGCAGTCTCTGAGTAGCCCAGGACTTACTCAGCCACTGCGAACACTTCAGCCTGTCCAGGACAGGAAATTACGTCAGACACCCGCCCTGCGTACGGTTGGGAACGCCTGTGTTTTTCCAAACACTCCCAGAAAATGATCAGTTGACACCCACAAATGCCTTCTTCCTGTCAATCTCCTTGCGAACACCCATGTAAATGGATCCATCACACAAACCCATCACTGAGCGGCGATCCGCTTTGTACCCATGCAACGTGCCTGCGCATTGCGGTGCATACGCATGCGCAGTTTAGACCTGATCGCCCGCTGTGCAAAAACGCAGCCTAGCGATCAGGTCTGAATTAACCTATATATGCCTGTTTTGGGGCACACTTGTAAATTAATTGGTTTAAAAATTGACTTTTAATTATTTATTTTAAAATCCTAGGCTTTATGCGACATATTGAAGTTATTACTGAAATGAATCCTGAATCTAGCATCAATTTGCTTGTAAAGTAGTAAAAATATAAAAAGTGGATATCTGGAGAGAAAAATACTAAAAATTATTGTTCCCAGAAATTCATTATTAATAGAATAGTGTTGGAAAATCTATTCACCACCTCATAAATTTCACATACCTTATTGTAAACACTTATTTAAAGTGATAAAATAGAAAAGGGGAGTACATACAAACTCCAACATTTCCTCCTTTTTTGACATAGTAATTTATGAGGTGGTGAATAGAGCGACCATATTTCCCAACACTATTCTATTGATAGACGAATTTGTGGAACAATAATTTTTTGTATTTTTCTCTCCAGATACCCAATTTTTATATTTTCGCTACTTTACAAGCAAATTGATGCTAGATTCAGGATATATTTCAATATTAATTTCTATAAGTTGCATAAAGCCTAGGACTTAAAATAAATAATTCAAAGTTAATTTTTAAACCAATTAATTTACAAGTATGCCCCAGAACAAGCATATAGGGGGTAATTCAGATTTGATCGCAGCAGCAAATTTGTTAGCAGTTGGGCAAAACCATGGGGGTAATTCCAAGTTGATCGCAGCAGGATTTTTGATAGCAATTGGGCAAAACCATGTGCACTGCAGGGGAGGCAGATATGACATGTGCAGACAGAGTTAGATTTGGGTGGGTTATTTTATTTCTGTGCAGGGTAAATACTGGCTGCTTAATGTTTACACTGCAAATTAGATTGCAGATTGAATACACCCCACCCAAATCTAACTCTCTCTGCACATGTTATATCTGCCTCCCCTGCAGTGCACATGGTTTTGCCCAATTGCTAACAAAATCCTGCTGCGATCAACTTGGAATTACCCCCCATGTGCACTGAATGGAGGGGGGGGGGTGCGGATATAACATGTGCAGAGAGAGTTAGATCAACTCTGAATTACCATTCCGAGTTGATCGCTCACTAGCAGTTTTTAGCAGCCGTGCAAATGCTATGCCACCGCCCACTGGGAGTGTATTTTAGCTTAGCAGAAGTGCGAACGTTTTTATCGCAGAGTGCCTGCAAAAAAAAATTTCTGTAGTTTCAGAGTAGCTCAAAACCTACTCAGCGCTTGCGATAACTTCAGACTATTCAGTTCCGGATTTGACGTCACACACCCGCCCAACATTCACCCAGCCACGCCTGCGTTTTCCCTGGCACGCCTGCGTTTTTCCGAACACTCCCTGAAAATGGTCAGTTGCCACTCAGAAACGCCCACTTCATGTCAATCACTCTGCGGCAACCAGTGCGACTGAAATGCATCGCTAGACCCTGTGCAAAACTGCATCGTTCTTTGTGCCCATACGTCGCACGTTGCGCATTGCGCCCATACGCATGCGCAGAACTGCCGTTTTTTAGCCTGATTGCTGCGCTGCGAAAAAATGCAGCTAGCGATCAACTCAGAATGACCCCCATAGTCTCTTTCCTTTTACGTCTTTGTAAAAACCATTTATCTACTAGATCAACCTGCCAGACTAACAGAGGAAACTACCAAATTCAAAGAGAAGCTTACCAATAACAGTGATTACTAAAAGGTTAATATCTGTGCTGTCGATAGAAAAACTATTTTTTACTTTGTCGGGAGCACAAATAGTATACTAAACAATTAGTAGCAGCACCAGTTTCTAGCTTATATTCGCTATCGTATCCAGGGGCTCAGATATTTGTAAATATAAGCTGTGGTTTGCCACTGATGAAAAGCAGCGTTGATCGATAGATTTAAATCAACATTTAAATCAACAACAAAAATAAATCATAAACCAGTCATTGAAAAACTGCATCTAACTGTTGGAGTTTGCCCAAAAAGTGACCTAACTTAATGTGGGATTTGGTTTTGTGATCAGATGACACTAAAATTGAGCTTTTGTCCTCAATTCAAACTGTTATGTATGGCACATACTGTAACCTAGAACTGCCCATTCCTCAGCAAACACCATACCCAACAGTGGAGTAATAGCATGACAGCATCATGTTGTGGGGCTTCTTTTCCTCAGTAGGAACTGGTCATCTTGCTAAAATGAAAGCAAGGATGGATGGTGCAAAATACATTGAGATACTGCAATACAACCCACTAGTCTGCTAAAACACTAACATTTGGGAGAAAGTTTACCTTTCAGCAGGACAAAGATCCCAAGCACAAGGTCAAAGCAACACTGATGTGGTTAAACAACATAAATGTGAATGTTCTGCAATATCCATATCAAAGTACAAGTCTCTATCCAATTGAGAATCTGTGGAAATATTTAAAATTGCAGTCCACAAGAGTCATTTAACCAACCACCTACAGTTGGGCCATGGCCAAACCTGGAAGAAATGTTCCCAATAGACTTACAGCTGTTATACTAATTAACAAAGTTCCTTCTGAAGCAGGTTCTACCAATTGAAAAATCAATTACACGCTTTAGAATTAGGCTTCTAGGTTTAAGGTTCATTGTAAATTCAATTTCACAAACAATGGATATGAAATCATCAATGGAAGAAATTCACTTAAAATTATGACGCGTTTCACGGGCACACTGCCTGCTTCCTCAGACTGTTTATTTCAGTATTTTTATGATTATTATTTGTATCCTGTCCTGTTGTGATAAGTATGCTGCATCTATCAATCAAAGTGCTGGTGTTTCATTTCATCCCCCTGCTATGCAGATCAAACGCTGTATAGCAAGAGGATGAAAAGCTTGCTCTTTGACAGATAGATAGATAGATAGATAGATAGATAGATAGATAGATGCAGCATACTTATCACAACAGGATACAAATAATAATTCTGAATCAGCCCCATCATGTTACGTTCAATAAATGGCATAATGTAAATGTGTATATATTTTGTAATTACATACATTTCTTAAATCTTATTAAATCTTAATATCTTGAATGTTTTCAAATAAATTCTCAACCTGCACAAATTATATTTAAAATGTATATATGTATATATATATATATATATATATATATATATACAGTCTCTGCGGCGCGGCATTCAGCTTTTCTGCATGAATGAATGATGCGGACCACAGTCTGCCGACCAACCTGTCTAAGTACATTGCGCTTCAGGATGATTGATACGGTACTTGAAAATATCCGAGGTGGTAATAGGAGCCTTCAGTTATTGAGGCGTGAGGCACAATGGATTCGTCGACTAGATGTAATAAGCCCTAGAGGTCTTAATGAAAATGTGTCATATGCAGCATTGAGATAAAAATGCTATTCCCCCATGTGAGCAAGATACCTCTCGTTTAATAATTGTCTTAACAAAGTAGCCATGTAATAAGAACAGTATTGTTACACAGCCATTGCTTTATGTTTTATATTATTACAAAGTTACTGCTTTCTATTGTAGGTATCAAGTGAATAGTAGCGCTCCAATGTTTATTTAAGCACTAAAGTGTTCCTATGCATTGTTTTTAGTAACTATGGTGACGGTTTTTGAACACAGCTGAGTTGTCGCTTCCAGATGACATCAGCACTGAGCGACATGGGGGCGGGTGTTTGGTCCTGAGCCGCATGTCTGCAGTTCACATGGTGATGTGCGCTATAAAGGTATGTGTGTGTTTTTGTATTTCATCCTGACGAAAATATGTAAATATATTGAAACGTTAGATCAGCAGACTGTGGTCCGCATCATTCGTTCATACAGAAAAGCTGAGTGCCGCTCCGCTGAGACTGTATTTGCATCCATTTAGTGAAGGCACCGGCGCACGCTATTTCTTTTAACTATGGAGTGCCAGACCCCCGAGAATGCTATATACATATATATATATATATATATATATATATAAGTCTCCAGCAGCAGCCGGCACTCACAAAACGTAGACAAAGTGCTCTGGTGCTCGCTATAGAAGCTATGCAGTCCTCCAGCTATAGAAGCTATGCAGGTGTTTCTTGTTGATGTCCTGACGACGGGGCTGTGTGCCCTGAAACGATCGTAGACTGACTTCTTCTAATACAGTTCTTTTGCTACTATTGTTGTCTCTGAGTGCCGCTTTCTTGTTGGAGGACTATATATATATTTATATATATATATATATATATATATATATATATATTAGTGATGTGCACCGGAAATTTTTCGGGTTTTGTGTTTTGGTTTTGGATTCGGTTCCGCGGCCGTGTTTTGGATTCGGACGCGTTTTGGCAAAACCTCCCTGAAAATTTTTTGTCGGATTCGGGTGTGTTTTGGATTCGTTTTTTTTTTACAAAAAAAACCTCAAAAACAGCTTAAATCATAGAATTTGGGGGTCATTTTGATCCCATAGTATTATTAACCTCAATAGCCATAATTTCCACTCATTTTCATTCTATTCTGAACACCTCACGCCTCACAATATTATTTTTAGTCTTAAAATTTGCAACGAGGTCGCTGGATGACTAAGCTAAGCGACCCAAGTGGCCGACACAAACACCTGGCCCATCTAGGAGTGGCACTGCAGTGTCAGACAGGATGGCCGATTTAAAAAATAGTCCCCAAACAGCACATGATGCAAAGAAAAAAAGAGGTGCACCAAGGTCGCTGGATGGCTAAGCTAAGCGACCCAAGTGGCCGACACAAACACCTGGCCCATCTAAGAGTGGCACTGCAGTTTTCTAGCGAGAGGATGAGTGCTTCCATCCTCATGTGAATCTGAACCACTAGCCATGAACATAGGCCAGGGCCTCAGTCGTTCCTTTCCACTCCGTGTCGTAAATGGCATATTGGCAAGTTTACGCTTCTCATCAGATGCTTTTAATTTTGATTTTTGGGTCATTTTACTAAAATTTTGTAGTATACTTGACGACACAGAGGTAGAGCAATGGACTACTGTACCGTACTGCTATATATATACTAGTGATGTGCACCGGACATTTTTCGGGTTTTGTGTTTTGGTTTTGGATTCGGTTCCGCTGCCGTGTTTTGGATTCGGACGCGTTTTGGCAAAACCTCACCGAAATTTTTTTGTCGGATTCGGGTGTGTTTTGGATTCGGGTGTTTTTTACAAAAAACCCTAAAAAACAGCTTAAATCATAGAATTTGGGGGTCATTTTGATCCCATAGTATTATTAACCTCAATTACCATAATTTCCACTCATTTCCAGTCTATTCTGAACACCTCACACCTCACAATATTATTTTTAGTCCTACAATTTGCACCGAGGTCGCTGGATGGCTAAGCTAAGCGACACAAGTGGCCGACACAAACACCTGGCCCATCTAGGAGTGGCACTGCAGTGTCAGGCAGGATGGCATTTCCAAAAATTGTCCACAAACAGCACATGATGCAAAGAAAAAAAGAGGCGCACCAAGGTCACTGTGTGACTAAGCTAAGCGACACAAGTGGCCGACACAAACACCTGGCCCATCTAGGAGTGGCACTGCAGTGTCAGGCAGGATGGCACTTCAAAAAAATTGTCCCCAAACAGCACATGATGCAAAGAAAAAAAGAGGCGCAACAAGGTCGCTGGATGGCTAAGCTAAGCGACACAAGTGGCCGACACAAACACCTGGCCCATCTAGGAGTGGCACTGCAGTGTCAGGCAGGATGACACGACTGTGACTGAAATGACTGGTTGGTTTGGGCCCCCACCAAAAAAAGAAGCAATCAATCTCTCTTTGCACAAACTGGCTCTACAGAGGCAAGATGTCCACCTCATCATCATCCTCCGATTCCTCACCCCTTTCACTGTGTACATCCCCCTCCATACAGATTATTAATTCGTCCCCACTGGAATCCACCATCTCAGGTCCCCGTGTACTTTCTGGAGGCAATTGCTGCTGGTGAATGTCTCCACGGAGGAATTGATTATAATTCATTTTGATGAACATCATCTTCTCCACATTTTCTGGAAGTAACCTCGTACGCCGATTGCTGACAAGGTGAGCGGCTGCACTAAACACTCTTTCGGAGTACACACTGGAGGGAGGGCAACTTAGGTAGAATAAAGCCAGTTTGTGCAAGGGCCTCCAAATTGCCTCTTTTTCCTACCAGTATACGTACCTACTTGGATGCGGTCACTCATATAATCCTCCACCATTCTTTCCATGGTGAGAGAATCATATGCAGTGACAGTAGACGACATGTCAGTAATCATTGGCAGGTCCTTCAGTCCGGACCAGATGTCAGCACTCGCTCCAGACTGCCCTGCATCACCGCCAGCGGGTGGGCTCGGAATTCTTAGCCTTTTCCTCGCACCCCCAGTTGCAGGAGAATGTGAAGGAGGAGATGTTGATGGGTCACGTTCCGCTTGACTTGACAATTTTCTCACCAGCAGGTCTTTGAACCTCTGCAGACTTGTGTCTGCCGGAAAGAGAGATACAACGTAGGTTTTAAATCTAGGATCGAGCACAGTGGCCAAAATGTAGTGCTCTGATTTCAACAGATTGACCACCCGTGAATCCTGCTTAAGCAAATTAAGGGCTCCAATCACACAAGTCCCACATGCCTAGCAGAATCGATCTGTTTTAGCTCCTCCTTCAATGTCTCCAGCTTCTTCTGCAAAAGCCTGATGAGGGGAATGACCTGACTCAGGCTGGCAGTGTCTGAACTGACTTCACGTGTGGCAAGTTCAAAGGGTTGCAGAACCTTGCACAACGTTGAAATCATTCTCCACTGCGCTTGAGTCAGGTACATTCCCCCTCCTTTGCCTATATTGTGGGCAGATGTATAGGCTTGAATGGCCTTTTGCTGCTCCTACATCCTCTGAAGCATATAGAGGGTTGAATTCCACCTCGTTACCACTTCTTGCTTCAGATGATGGCAGGGCAGGTTCAGGACTGTTTGCTGGTGCTCCAGTCTTCGGCACGCGGTGGCTGAATGCCGAAAGTGGCCCGCAATTCTTCGGGCCACCGACAGCATCTCTTGCACGCCCCTGTCGTTTTTTAAATAATTCTGCACCACCAAATTCAATGTATGTGCAAAACATGGGACGTGCTGTAATTTGCACAGATGTAATGCACGCACAATATTGGTGGCGTTGTCCGATGTCACAAATCCCCAGGAGAGTCCAATTGGGGTAAGCCATTCTGCGATGATGTTCCTCAGTTTCCGTAAGAGGTTGTCAGCTGTGTGCCTCTTATTAAAAGCGGTGATACAAAGCGTAGCCTGCCTAGGAACGAGTTGGCGTTTGCGAGATGCTGCTACTGGTGCCGCCGCTGCTGTTCTTGCTGCGGGAGGCAATACATCTACACAGTGGGCTGTCACAGTCATATAGTCCTGAGTCTGCCCTGCTCCACTTGTCCACATGTCCGTGGTTAAGTGGACATTAAGTACAACTGCATTTTTTAGGACACTGGTGAGTCTTTTTCTGAGGTCTGTGTACATTTTCGGTATCGCCTGCCTAGAGAAATAGAACCTAGATGGTATTTGGTACCGGGGACACAGTACCTCAATCAAGTCTATAGTTGCCTCTGAATTAACTATGGATACCGGAGGACTTCCGGTTCCGGCAATGGGAGAGTGAGCAGCCTCTTCCGACAGCTCCGCTCCCCAACTCACTCGACATTGCAGTAACCCTGTTTACCAAAGGCAGACACCGTTCCCGTTCCCCACGGAGGATAGAGGGAACGATGGACAAGTTTTTGAGTGTGTCCTCCGTCTCAGGAGTACCCCCGCCACCTCAGCCACCGCGACTAGAGAAGCGCCGGGGAGACCACAACATGGCGCCGGACGGTGATAATGCTCCAGGGACGCCAGTACAGAAGAAACCCATAGCGGATCCTATGTTGGACCTTGCTCCGGCTCCGGGCGGTACAGGTACTCTCTCTTCCTCTTATGAGGATATGGTTTTGGCAATTCACTCCACCATGGCGCCTCTATTGCAAAAGGCAGTTTCTGATATTACCTCACAATTGCAAACTCTATCTGGCCGTGTTACTGACGTAGAAAAACATGTAAGTGACACTATGGACGATGTCAGTATCTTACAAAAATCTGTACGGGCTCTGGAAATAGATAATAAGCGCTTGGCAGAAAAGCTAGATAGTTTTGAAAACAGGGCCAGACGGAAGAATTTGAGAATCACAGGCCTTCCTGAGTCACTTAAAGGAAATCACTTGGATCATTTTGTTCGCATTATTCTCCCTAAGCTGTTACATGTGGAAGAAGCATGTGCTGATATTTCCATAGAGAGAGTCCATAGAGTGGGAGATATCTCGAAAGCCACTGCACAGAAACCAAGAGTGGTGGTTTTTAAAACCTTAAATTTTTTGCATAAGCAAGTTATTTGGAAAGC
This sequence comes from Pseudophryne corroboree, assembly GCF_028390025.1. Lineage (NCBI taxonomy): Eukaryota > Metazoa > Chordata > Amphibia > Anura > Myobatrachidae > Pseudophryne > Pseudophryne corroboree. The sequence goes on from NC_086448.1 coordinate 660,422,262, forward strand.
ATCTCGCAAATTATATCCGATTCAGTGGGAAGGACATAACATCCGTATCTATCAAGATTTTTCAGTTGAACTCTCAAGACTGCGTCGTTCTTTTTCGGAAATTTGTACCACCTTGGTACGAGCAAATAGAAAATTTATTATGTTTTTTCCTGCACGTCTCCGCATCTTTTCTGGTACATCGTACTCGGAGTTTACAAATCCTGAAGATGCTGCAGCATTTCTTAAAGAAGAGGCCTCTGCAAAGGAACACGGGGACATTGCTGATGTTGTGGATGAGTGAGAACTGGGACTGCCGTATATATTTGAGTTTAAATAAGTATATATGGGGTATACTCTATGCTTAAGGGGTGCTATATGTCTTACTGCATTTCTGAGGCACGTTAAGAAGCTTTTAAGCCTTAAGAAGTTATTAAGCCTTAATATTGCTTACATCTTCATTTAGAGTATATTTCGTAGGTGTTGAAATATTTTCAGCCAATCACTGTAATATCGAGGAGCGGAGCTGCGCCATTTTTTCTTTTTATTTTTGTTAATAAATACGTTATTAGGTCTGCTATTTGGGATCTTTGTGTCTCAGAGAGCAGTCAGTTGCTGGAAGTCCAGTTTGGTTAAATTAGTACTGCTCAAATTATTTGGTTATATATGTCTGTCCATTTTCTGTTTGTCTTTCCCTTATGTTTTTTCCACCCTCCCTTACCCCTTCTTTATGGATATGAACAGTATCAGATGATTAAGAGACTTGTATGTGATAATGCCTCTCAGAATAGGTTCACTTAATATTAGAGGCATACATACACCTGCGAAAAGACGTAAACTACTTGTATACCTCAATAAGCTATCTATAGAATTGATATGTTTACAGGAGACCCATCTAAAAGCTTTGGAAGCGAATAAGTTAAAAATGCTGGGTTGGGATTTACTAGCTGTAGCCTCATACAATACTAAATCACGAGGAGTAATTATTTTAGGGAAAAAGTCATTAAATAGTCATGTTTTATCTGTTTTCCCTGATCCAGATGGTAGATTTGTGGTGCTTACAGTGGATATACAAGGAATCGTATTCAATATATGTAATGTGTATGCCCCCAATCAATATAAGAAAACCTTTTTTACATCATTATTGGCTAAACTCCATACGTATGATCCTGCCTCTTTAATAGTTTGCGGGGATTTTAATTTAATTTCATCTTCTTTTCTTGACCGTTCCCCTGCTCCGAAACTCCCGATTACCCTTCCAAAAATAGGGGTCCCATTTTTTGTTAAATCCCTCAATCTAGTAGATACTTGGCGAGCAGTTTACCCGGTTGAGAGAGAGTTTACATGCTTTTCCATGACTCATAACACCTGTTCTAGAATAGACTATATTTTTCTGGCAGAACCTTTATTTACTAAAATCTCTACTGTAAATATTGAACCCCCTATATTATCAGATCACGGTATGGTATGGATTAACTTAGAACTCAAGAGATCTGTGGAGACTAAACCTTTGTGGAAATTTCCCCTACATCTTGTAAAAGCGAAAGGCTTTAAAGTCTTCTTAGAAAAGACGTGGGGAAAATATCAGACGCATAATTCTGGCTGTGCTGTATCCAATCCCTCTAATTTTTGGATGGCGGCCAAGGCCGTGTTACGTGGTGAATTGATAGAATACTCTTCTCGAATTAATAAGCTACGAAATGCTTCTTACTTAGACCTGCAAGGTAAGCTTTCTAATGCTTTCCAACTATTTAAACAGGCCCCCTCCTTGGAAAATAAAATACGTTATAACACAGCTAAGACTCACTTCTCAGAGCTTTTACAGACCAGTGGGGATAAATATTATTTTAATGTAAACTCAAAATATTATAAATTTGGTAATAAAAATGGTAGACTCCTTACAAATTTACTACATGGATCTAGAAAGCGTACAGTGATCAGGCCCTTATTGAAATCAGACGGAACTTTTACGGACTCCGACTCTCATATAATCGAAGTGATGAGATCATTTTATGAGGAGCTTTATTCTGTGCCTACATACTCAGTAAATGCTTCCGTTGCTTCTGGTAATCTGGAAACCACCTCTCCTACCCCTGTATCTCTTCCCTCTTCTTCTTCTACCTTTTGGGATTTACTTTCATTGCCACAACTCCCAGTATCCTTTCTACCTGTTTTGATGGCTCCTGTGACTCCGTTGGAGGTTGTTGGGGTTATTAAGCAGTTGAAATTATTTAAATCGCCAGGCCCTGATGGGTTTTCTAATGAATTTTTTCGTTTGTTATCTACCCAAATTGCTGAACCTTTGGCCGCATGTTTTAATTCAATTATAGCTGAGGGAACTCTCCCTGCTCACTTCTCGGATGCCGTCATTAAAGTCTTACCGAAAGAGGGACGTGATCTTAGTCTTCCGGGGTCTTATAGACCAATTTCACTTCTTAATACTGATTATAAAATTTTTACAAAAATTTTAGCGGAAAGATTAAAGCCCATTCTTCCGGTTTTGATACATAAAGATCAAACTGGCTTTATAACAGGACGGCATTCGGTGGTGAATGTACGGAGGGTTCTCGCAGCTATATCACAGGTAACATCTAATCATACCTTGCGGGTAGCCCCTCATATGATAGTAACGTTGGACGCTGAAAAAGCGTTTGATTTAGTTTTATGGCCCCATTTATTTCGTACCCTAGAGAAATTTGGCTTTCCTACCCATTTTATTAATATTTTACGTACCTTATATTCTTCTCCACAGTCACAATTAGCATGCAATGGACTTCTTTCATCTGCTTTTAAACTAGAGAGGGGGACCCGTCAAGGGTGTCCCTTGTCCCCTCTTCTTTTCGCCATTGCCATAGAACCCCTTGCTGTGGCTATACGTGCTTCCCCCTTGATTCAGGGGATTAAAATTGGAGGGGAGGAGCTGAAGATAGGACTATTTGCAGATGATACCCTTTTATTTCTTTCTAACCCTACTCACTCTTTGCCTTCTTTGTTACATCTACTTGACTCTTTTGGGGTGGTTTCCGGATATAAAATTAATAGATCCAAATCGGAGGTTTTATTGCTGGGAAACTCTAGTCCAGACCTTTTGAGATCCATACAAATGCCGTTTTCTATAGCTCCATCGAGATTTAAATATTTGGGGGTCCATATATGTTCAGACTTATCCAAAATATACCCGACAAATTTCTCTACTACAATAACCAAAATTGCTACAAAACTTGAGTCATGGAGGGACCTACCTCTCTCTTTATTGGGACGCTTAGCAATAATTCGATCTATTATTTTTCCGAAAATATTTTATTGCATGCAACAATTACCAGTTGCTATACTTAAATCGGATATTAAGAGATTGGATGCATTATTTTCTAAATTTGTATGGCAAAATAAACGCCCGAGAATATCAAGGGTTAAATTAATTACTCCTAAAACTGCAGGTGGTCTGGGATATCCTGATTTGGAAACATACTCTCAAGCAGTTTTTTTTCGTTACATAAGTGCTTGGATACTTAATAAGGACCAATACATAGATTTATCTTTAGATTTAGCTATTTTTTCCCCCTACTCCCCAAGTGCACTTTTACAAACTAAATGGCTTTCTATCCCACTAAATATTCGGAACCATATTTTGTTTACAGATACATATAAAGCATGGCTTGAATTAAATAAAAGATGTAAGTCCAATCCCTTTGTTACACCTTTTATTCCTTTATGGGGGAATCCATCGTTCCCCCCATCGCTTTCTAACTCATTGTTTGATACTTGGAGGGCAAAGGGATTGGATTTATCATGTAAGGTTTTTGATCCAGGAGGCTCCTTATATACCTTTCAAGAGTTATGTCTTAGATATGCAATACCAAGCTCACAGAGATTTATGTATTTTCAAATGCGGCATTTTTTACTTTCTATTAATGCACCTAAACCCCCTATTCAGACCCAAAAATTTAATATCGCTCAGGTTAAATCTATCGATACATTGTTATTTTTTCTCCGTGAGAAGGATTATAGAGTGAAATATTTATATAATGTTATAATCAGTTCTACAGAACATGTACAATGGCAGATATTGTTACAGAAATGGACTAAAGATATTCCAATGTTAACTGAGATTCATGATTTAACTGAATTATATTCATATTCACTTAAGGTGTTACAATCAGCGTACTTACAAGAAGTTCACATACGCACATTGCATAGAGCATATATAACTCCATATCAAAGACGGTATATGGTTAAGGATGAGATGGGATATTGTATTAAATGCGGAACTGTAGTTGCTGATTTTTACCACTGTATATGGGATTGTTTTAAGTTACGTAAATTTTGGTGCAAAATACTGAGTTTTATTAATACAATGTTTGGTCTCGCTTTACAACCTGATCCTATGGCTTGTTTGGGGTTCAGTTTTAAAAACTGGACTATAACAGGGGGGAAAAAATACACTTTGCCATTATTGATCACAATTCTAGCAGTATGCAAAAAATGTATTTTGTGTCATTGGATCAAGAAATCGGTACCTAGCCTAATGGAAGTTAAACAAAAATTACTTCAAATATTATATTATGAGCGAAAATACGCAGAGGTAGATTTACTATTAGGAGCTCAAAAGTTTTATTGTAAATGGGCTCCATTTATCAGTACTTTGGAAAAAGAGACCCGATTACATATATACAAATCTTTTGAAAATTTTAACTTTGAGGAGCATATGGCATTTTATGTTACGTGAACTTGGTATTGGGTGCATACTGAGAGTCAGCTATTTTAAGTTGTTTTCTTTTGGAATCTAGATACTGTGTCAAAATATAAGATGAATATTAGGTATATATTTTCCTTCCCATTCCCCTCTTTCCTCACCTCCTTCCTTTGTCTATGTCTTGTGTCCTTTTTAATTTTTCTTTTTATCATTATACTGTTATCCCTGTATCGCCTTAATCTATTATGTCTCATTACCTCATAGTGAGATTATGTGGATAGATAATAACAACTATGATATGATATTTGGGATTATGCTTTTATTGTCTTATTGTATACTATTTTCGTTTTCCTTTCTGTATGTGGAAAATCCTTAATAAAAACATTTAAAAAAAAAAAAAAAAAAAAAACTATGGATACCGGAACCACGTTTCTCACCGCCCAGGCTGCCAAGGCCTCAGTTATCCGCTTTGCAGCAGGATGACTGCTGTGATATTTCATCTTCCTCGCAAAGGACTGTTGGACAGTCAATTGCTTACTGGAAGTAGTACAAGTGGTCTTCCGACTTCCCTTCTGGGATGACGATCGACTCCCAGCAGCAACAACAGCAGCGCCAGCAGCAGTAGGCGTTACACTCAAGGATGCATCGGAGGAATCCCAGGCAGGAGAGGACTCGTCAGACTTGACAGTGACATGGCCTGCAGGACTATTGGCTTTCCTGGGTAAGGAGGAAATTGACACTGAGGGAGTTGGTGGTGTGGTTTGCAGGAGCTTGGTTACAAGAGGAAGGAATTTAGTGGTCAGTGGACTGCTTCCGCTCTCACCCAAAGTTTTTGAACTTGTCACTGACTTATGATGAATGCGCTGCAGGTGACGTATAAGGGAGGATGTTCCGAGGTGGTTAACATCCTTACCCCTACTTATTACAGCTTGACAAAGGCAACACACGGCTTGACACCTGTTGTCCGCATTTGTGTTGAAATAATTCCACACCGAAGAGCTGATTTTTTTTGTATTTTGACCAGGCATGTCAATGGCCATATTCGTCCCACGGACAACAGGTGTCTCTCCGGGTGCCTGACTTAAACAAACCACCTCACCATCAGAATCCTCCTTGTCAATTTCCTCCCCAGCGCCAGCAACACCCATATCCTCATCCTGGTGTACTTCAACAGTGACATCTTCAATTTGACTATCAGGAACTGGACTGTGGGTGCTCCTTCCAGCACTTGCAGGGGGCGTGTAAATGGTGGAAGGCGCAAGCTCTTCCCGTCCAGTGTTGGGAAGGTCAGGCATCGCAACCGACACAATTGGACTCTCCTTGGGGATTTGTGATTTAGAAGAACGCACAGTTCTTTGCTGTGCTTTTGCCAGCTTAAGTCTTTTCATTTTTCTAGCGAGAGGATGAGTGCTTCCATCCTCATGTGAAGCTGATCCACTAGCCATGAACATAGGCCAGGGCCTCAGCCGTTCCTTGCCACTCCGTGTCGTAAATGGCATATTGGCAAGTTTACGCTTCTCCTCAGACGATTTTAATTTTGATTTTTGGGTCATTTTACTGAACTTTTGTTTTTTGGATTTTACATGCTCTCTACTATGACATTGGGCATCGGCCTTGGCAGACGACGTTGATGGCATTTCATCGTCTCGGCCATGACTAGTGGCAGCAGCTTCAGCACGAGGTGGAAGTGGATCTTGATCTTTCCCTATTTTAACCTCCACATTTTTGTTCTCTATTTTTTAATGTGTGGAATTATATGCCAGTATCAATAGCAATGGCCTTCTTCTATATTTACTGCGCACAACTGAAATGCACCACAGGTATGGATGGATAGTATACTTGACGACACAGAGGTAGGTACAGCAGTGGCCTACCGTACTGCTATATATAGTATACTGGTGGTCACTGTGTCAGCAAACTGCAAAACTAAAATGCACCACAGGTATAGAATGTAGATGGATAGTATTGTCAAAGTCAGAAAAATATCTCTATGCACACTACCATATTTGCACCTCACACAGGTCCGTGCTGCACATGCGTACGCTCTCCCGTACGTGCGCATACTCACAGTCGCGGGCACCCGCAGGCGCATGGTATGCGTATTTACGGTAGAGTTTATGTGGTTGTAGCGTGCGACTCAATCATTACATATTTTCACTAATAATGTATTTTGTAGATCATGGTCCCTTTGATAGATTCTGAAAGTTTGGTTAATATAGAATGTTTATGAACAGAGGAATCCCTCTTTGTTTGATACGAAGGGTCAGACAGGAGTAATATAGTGGTGTTTAGTATCCATCGGAAGAATATTTAATTAGAAATATTCCGGTGTTGGTTTGAAGCAGATCAATCGCTCGTGCGAATAGTTATGGACATAAGAAGTTTATGAACATTTACTTTATTTGCACTTTATTACCCATGCGGCGGGAAACCCAGTTTCCCTCCCACCTGAGCAGTTGGAAATAGTCACAGCCCACCTGTATGAATCAACCTATGACCTTTTGTTATAATGCGAAGCCGAATTCCTGTGTCCAATGAACAATGAGATTGTAGGGACCATTGAATTGTATTGTGTGTGGGGCATAAATAGGCAGGCCGACCGTATCCAGTTCTCTCTCTTCAACGGTTCTCATTGCTGATAATCGGGAGCTGGATATCGAGGCGCATGCGATCGTTCCCCTTGTGCGTAAGTTTTCTCCGTAATCATATTGTCTTACTGTGAGCCATCTCTCTCTCTCTCTATCTCTCTCTCTCTCTATCTCTCTCGTATTTTCCTTTAATTGTATTGTATTGTATTTCCTGTGTAGTTTATCTGGTTAGTTGGTTTATGTTATATTGTAGTGTATGCTTTGTACTGTGATTCTTTTTGCAAGTATAATAGTCATAATACATATAATAGGTTTCGGACCCTAAGCCCAGGTATCTGTGTATTCTTTATAAGGGTTAAGTATTCTCTGAGCGTCGGTGACGCTCAAGCAGCTTTGTAGTTAATCAGGTTACACCAGGTTGCACTTACACTCTGTCTCTACACTAAGGTATACTGTGTATCTCACTGTTAAAGGTATAGATATAAAGGTTTAAACGTTGTAAGCGTCTGCACCGCTGGTGATCTCCTCGTGGTCCCGAGCGTACGCTACGCTATAGCGAATCATTACGTTAGTCGGCAGCCAATAGCGTGCCTGCCTGTGATCACTGGGCCGTAAGCGAACGTGACGCACGAGCGTCTCGACTACGGCTGAGCGATCGCTACGCAACTTGCGTACCCTTACGGTACTTCTTACGTAGATAGCGTACAGTGTTCTTAGACCTCTTAAAGTGATTTATATACGATAAATATTCAGCTTTATCAATTGGCGGCTCGCCCGTCCTTCACATATCTGCACTAGGTAGATCAGCAGACATTATCCCTCAGCAAAGGGCGGGAGGTTGTATCCCTCGTAGTGCTGACAGGATAAGCGTCTGCTTCGCTTAGGTAAAGAGTGCTGAAGGAATCCGGGAACCGGAGGTAAGAACAAAACGCTAGTGTCTTTTAAAACTGTTTATTTTTCTGTCTTGCGTACACACGCACGCACACATATATATATCTGCATTTCTTTTTCTTTTTCATTTTCGTATATCACTCTCCTGTCTGCCAGTTTTTATAGTTGATAGAAGTGCTAAAAGAGATTTGCCGTTATTTCATAGTTTAAGAGTAAAGATAATATAGTTAAAAGATAGACAAACACACAGTTTTGCCTGGGAGATAAGGCGAAGTCAGTGTGTTGTGTGGTAGATGATCAAGGATCATCTACATTGATAAAAGTATAAATTTGTGTTACGGTGGATCTTTGCTTTGCATATACGTGTCTCTAACAAAGACTTGCGTACGCAATCCAAAGGCCGACGCACGCAGCGTACGTTACGCAACGGAGCGTCCGGTTACGCCCACGTAGCTCAAGTCACGATAAGTTGATTTTTAACGCAAAGCGATAAATAACGCGAGGCGAGAAATAACGCAAGTCTATTTTTGGGTGTCCGAAATTTTAATTAACAGATCCTGCTCCTAATTGGTAACACACCCGATCTGAAGAAAAATTTCTGCGCAGAAATAGAAATAGAAACAAAAGTGTACATGTGATGAGTGAGTGTTTTTACAATTTTTAAAGGTTGAACCACAAGAAAAGTCGAGTACTCGTGAGGTACATGCGTGTAAGTGACGTGCACGGTGGCTAGGGAGGCGTCTCTGGTTAAATATACAATTTTGAGCATTAGAGTATAGCAGACCAGGAGGTCATACTGTAACAAGACCAGGAGGTCATACTGTAACAAGACCAGGAGGTCATAACAGACCAGGAGGTCCAGGTACAGCCGACAAGGAAGTCCGCTATACAGTTCACAGGCACGACACCGAAAAGGGTTGGTGCAACACCCATATAGGCCATATAAGCTCTGGCTGAAGGAATTCGCAGTCGTAAGTTTCGATTCCATTGGTCTTTCCGTACATAAGCTTAGTTGTTTGTGTACTGAACGACTGGACCGCACGTAAGTGTGTGCAGTAGTTAGTAATCTGACCTAATACCATTAGAGTAAAGGGGTCACAAACGCTATCTGTACACTCTAACGTGATTTGTGTAATTTTTTTATTTTAAGGGAAGTTCGCTGCTCACTCAGGAACTATCCAGCAACCAATAGTTACTGGAAAGAGTAAGTGTTCTTCGGATAACCCTCGCAGGTTCCAGTAAATAGAGGTTCAGGTCGCAGGGGCCCTAGGTCGAGTACGCCAGCACCATATCGGTGTGATCAGGTCGTATTGGTCGGCGTGGGCGAGTGAGTGGGGTACTCTGTAAACCGCCACCGTCAGCCTATTGTTGACATTTGGTTTTTCGTAAGGGTTGGCTAAATAAAGCAACACTTTCGAACTATGGGGGCCACTTGTTCAGGTAGGGGACGATCAACCTCGGTTCGGGTTGATTCAGTGGTCCGACCAATTGGGTCGGCCAGGTATATAATGTGTGAGAAATATGGAAGTCACACAGAAACTTTATGTGATGAATGGGAGAGAATGACTGTACAAGACGGGGAGAAATTCCCAAGAATAGGGAGCTTCATCTCAGAAGTGTTACAAAATTTAAGGAGGAGGATATGTCTCATAAAATCAACAAAGAGACGAATCCAGCATTATGATTATTTACAGTTGTGGCAACAGGAAGGTGAGATACAGAGAGGTTTGGCTCAGGCGGCGGGATCTGGCTCTAACAGAAAACTGATTGCCACGGCCCCGCCGCCACCATACATATCAGGAGAGAAGTTGATTGCGGAGAAAGACGCACTAAGGTGTAACACAAAATCACTTAGTAACTGTGTAAATGTTAATGATAATGTTAACCCATTAACCCATGCAAGTATTAACCCGTGCAAGTTGTACCCTGTTTTGAACTTTCCTCAGGAGTGTGATCAAGAGGACGAATCGGCAACGATTTCAGCGCTCTCTCTAGCAGCCACCATAGCAGAGACCACAGTAGGCACAGCTCCACCCACGAGATTAGTAAAGGCCCCTAGCGGAGGGATAGGTGAGGTCGTATCAACTGGTAAGTACGGCACCATGCATTATGCTGAAACTATTTCACCACAGCCTGTAGAATCTACACAGAATGAGGTTGTTAGAATTACACCTGTTAGAGTAATAGCAGTGCCAAATGGGAAAACAGACGCATCAGGAGCCACTCCCATTAGGAACATTGCCATGTACACCCCATTTTCCCGAATGGAATTAAGGACCATAGTGTCTGAATTTCCTGACCCTAGAAAAGACTTAGTTGCCAGTCAAAAAATACATCAGAGACTTAGGTAACACTGCAGAGCCCAACAATAAAGACTGGCAGATATTGCTGAGAGCATGTTTACCCTCAAATGTCGACGCAACTCAATTTTTAGCTGATTGCGGACTAGATCATGATGTACCTCTTACAGATGTGTACAACCAAGATAATGTGAAAAGAATAAACTTGCAGCTAAAAGAGTATTTCCCAGCAGTAGCTAAATGGAATAAGATATTCTCCATTAAACAGAAGGAGTCAGAGACAGCTGCAGAGTATTTTCACAGAGCATTATTAGAAATGGCAAAATACACAGGCATAGAGGACATTAAAACAGACACAAACCATCGGGAAGTAGCAGTATCGGTACTGATGGATGGTTTAAAAGAGTCATTGAAGACTAGGGTACAGACCACACAACCATGTTGGCGAGGTCTGTCTGTGGCTACCTTGAGAGAGGCTGCTATTGATCACGATAGAAACATCACCAGACACAGGGAGCAACAAGGTGATAAATTAATGTCAGTAAGTATACAGGCTCTGACCACAAGGCAGCCTTTGTTTGTATCACCAAATCCTGTGGGTAAGTCAAGTATGGTTACTTGTTATTCTTGTCACAAACAGGGACACATGGCACGAGATTGTAGAGTAAAGAATCCACGAAACTCATACCAACCCCCTAGACAACGACACGACACACGACATTGGGAGCAAGGTCAGCAGAAACGGAGTTATGAGCCACATACAGGGGAAACAAAAATATATCCCCCAAACAGAGACTGGCATGCCTCTGGTAGTTCCCAACTATCTCCCTCACAAGTAGTTGCTGCCAGCGGGATTCAGGGAGGTCACCATACCCAATAGGGGTGTGGCCATACCTGTAATCTGCAGCCAGTAAAATTAATTGCCAATCTTGGAAGTGAACCCGTGATCGCAATTAATGTAGCTGGTAAAACTTTAAACTTTCTTGTAGACACAGGGGCGGCCAAGTCAGTGATAAATTCGACAGTGGGCATGAGAACCACTGGTAGGACAATTCCAGCCATGGGAGTAACAGGAGTAGTCCAGCACTACCCTGTTAGCAAACCAGCCGAGATTACAATAGGGCCTTTGCATACCAAGCATTCCTTTTTGCTGGCTGCATCGGCACCAACCAATCTCCTGGGAAGAGACTTACTGTGTAAAATGGGGTGCGTCATTTATTGTACTCCTGAAGGTGTATTCTTGGACATACCTGAGAAACACGCTCAGGAAGTGCGAGACATGTTAGACTCCCCATCAAAATTAATGTCACATACCAGTATGACAAATAGGAATCCATCCCAAATAGAAGAGATGACATCTCAGATACCAGAGTCACTTTGGACAAAAGACGGACAAGACACTGGATTAATGGCAAACGTAGCTCCAGTAGTGGTACAAGTAAAAGATGGTAGGATAGCTCCAAAAATCCCACAGTACCCTCTGAAGCCAGAGGTGGAGTTAGGAGTTTACCCAGTAATAGAGCGCTTGCTACAACAGGGCATTCTGGTAAGAACGTCCAGCACTGCTAATAGTCCCATCTTCCCTGTGAAAAAGAGTGGGGGGAGGGGTTACAGTCTAGTGCAGGATCTAAGGGGGATTAACAAAATAGTTGAGAGTCAGTTCCCCGTAGTGCCAAATCCAGCTGTCATCCTAATGCAAATCCCTCCCACTGCCAAATTTTTCACTGTTATTGACCTCTGCTCCGCTTTCTTTTCGGTACCTCTGCACCCTGACAGCCAATATTTGTTTGCATTTACATACAGAGGAGTCCAATACACGTGGACTCGATTACCCCAAGGTTTCATAGATAGTCCAAGTATATTTTCTCAGGCTTTGCATGATTGTTTACAGTCTTTCCAACCAGACAGTGGATCAGTATTGATACAGTATGTGGACGATTTGTTACTGTGTTCAGATTCACTGGAAGCATCTCTGAAGGATACGAAACAGCTCCTGTTTCATCTTTCAGACACAGGACACAAGGTGTCCAAAGACAAGTTACAATTATGCCAAACTAAGGTAAAATATTTGGGACACTGTCTAACACAAGGACTGAGACACCTGACCGCTGATAGAATCCAAGCAATTAGAGACATGACTCTGCCACAAACCCAGCAACAGATCAGAACGTTTTTAGGAATGTGTGGGTATTGCCGTAATTGGATCCCAGGGTTTTCCATCCTAGCGTTACCCTTGCAGGAAATGGTCTCCTCAAACAAACCTGATCGGATTTCGCATACAGACGAGTCTGAGGCAGCATTTGAGAGACTTAAACAGTGCCTAACGCAGGCACCAGCATTAGGTATGCCGGACTATGGGAAACCCTTTGAACTATACGGAACAGAAAGTGCTGGTTGCGCGGCAGGTGTACTAACCCAAAAACACGGTGATGCCAGTAGGCCAGTTGCATACTACAGCGCTCAGCTAGACACGGTAGCGCGATCCCTCCCCACATGCTTGCGAAGCGTTGCTGCCATAGCATTGCTAGTGACAAAAAGTGAAGACGTCGTGCTAGGCCACAACCTCACAATCCATACGCCACATGCAGTATCAGCCTTATTGAATTCTGCCCAAACCAGACACGTCTCATCAGCGAGGTTTACAAGATGGGAATTGGCACTAATGGCCCCCGTAAACATCACCATAAGGAGATGCAGTGCATTAAATCCTGCAATGTATCTCCCAGGTGTGCCTGGTCAGGCACAAAGGGTGGAAGGTGAGAGTGATGGGGAAGGAGGATTTAATACAAAGGAAGATACACATGATTGTATGGAATATTTGACCCAAAATTTTACCGCAAGGCCTGACATCAGTGACAACCCACTGGAAGATGCAGAACTCACGTTCTACACGGACGGTAGTTGCCATAGACAGTCAGACTCGGGAGACTTGTGTACTGGATACGCAGTCGTAGATGACCAAGACACCATTGAAGCGGAACCGCTAGGCCCACCTCACTCAGCCCAGGTTGCTGAACTGGTCGCCCTAACCAGAGCATGTGAATTGGCTAAGGGTAAGTCAGCCAATATCTACACCGATTCTAGATACGCATTCGGAGTAGTCCATGATTTCGGAGCCCTATGGCGCCTCAGAAATTTCATGACGGCAGCTGGTACACCGGTAGCGCATGCAGCTCACATAAAAAGGCTTCTAACAGCGATACAGGAACCCGACAGAGTGGCTGTTATCAAATGCAAAGCACACACATATAGCCAAGACCCGGTATCACTTGGTAACAGCCGAGCAGACGAAGCTGCTAAGTTAGCAGCTGCTACCCCCATACAGACAGACACCACACAATTAATGGTATTTAATACCATTAACACACAGAAGTTGTGTGAAATGCAAAATTTGTGTTCCACACAGGAAAAGGCAGTCTGGAAGGCAAAGGGATGTGGCCAGGAGTCTTCAGGACTCTGGACGGATGGACATGGTAAACCAGTGGCCCCCAGAGCATATCTTCCATGTCTGGCTGAAGCAGCTCACGGGCTGACTCATCTAGGCAAGGAAGGGATGTGCAAATTGGTAAGAGCCTATTGGTGCGCCCCAGGATTCTCCTCTCATGCGAGTAAAAGAGCAATGTCATGCCTTACCTGTTTGAGAAAGAATATTGGAAAGGCAATACCTACAGAACCATCCCATATCCCACCTGCCGGCGGCCCTTTCCAGGTAATACAAATTGACTTTATACAATTACCCCCTTGTCGGAATTTGAAATATGTACTTGTTTGTATAGATGTTTTCTCAAATTGGGTCGAAGCATTTCCTGCGGCTACAAATACCGCTATGTTTACTGCTAAGAAAATTGTGCAGGAATTTGTATGTAGATATGGTATCCCTAGAATAATCGAAAGTGATAGGGGTACCCATTTTACAGGTGATGTCTTTCAAGGAATGTGTAAGTTGATGGGAATTGATAGCAAGCTGCACACTCCGTACCGTCCACAGGCGAGTGCGAAGGTCGAAAGAGTGAACAGCACTATTAAAAATAAATTGAGTAAAGTGATGGCAGAGACAGGATTGACATGGCCAGAAGCTTTACCCATTGTATTGTATAGTATCAGAACCACTCCCAGGTCCCCTCTTAATCTGTCTCCCTTTGAAATCTTGTTTGGTCGACAACCGCATGTCATGATTAACCCTCAGGATGATTTGAAATGTAACAATGAAGTAACTGTAAAGTACTTGATTAACATGAGTAAACAGTTAAGGAATCAAAATGATAGTCTGAAGTTGGTGATTCCTGATCTACCTGATAGTAATTGTCATGACATTGAACCTGGGGATTATGTAATGATACGGAATTTTCTACGCTCAGGTTGCCTTATTGACAGATGGGAAGGACCATACCAGGTCTTATTGACTAGCACTACAGCACTGAAGGTTGCTGAGAGAGAGACTTGGGTCCATTCGTCCCACTGCAAGAAGGTTGCTGATCCAGAGAAGTCCCGTGATAAGGAACAGACGGTAGAGGTTGTATCACTGGAGTGTCTGTTCCAGGAGGACTGAGGCGGCACCTGAGCCTTGAAGACCGAGAGCTGTTGTCGACTCCCCACTCCCTTTTATTGTTTTTCTCCACTTCCCATCCCCTCTCCCTCAAATTTATTTTTCCTCCTTCTCATTCTTCTCCGTTTCCTCCTATAAGATGGACTTGCCCCAAGAGACTGTGATCCGGATTTTCCTGTTGACCATGATGTTGACCAGAGCAGTCTGTTCCGGCGAGAGTACCATGGAGGTCGATAGAGGTTCTGGAATGGGTTCTGATGATAAAGATGGAGGCGTAGTTTTCCAAGACCAACCTAACCAACAAGCAAAGGCGAGTATCAGAAAACGATCCGATAGCATTGACCATAGAAGAAATTGTGACGGATTGTTAGCTGAAGAAAACTGTATCTGTAGGCTCTGTAACAATGTCATTGAAGATGGGTGCATTAAGAAATGCCAATCCAGTTTTAATATCCATATGGACCGGCATCCATTGAGTGACTATCACTCCTTAGTGGGTAATGTGTTAAACAAAACAGATTGTTGGGTATGCTCTCAAGTACCTCAAGGTCATAGCAAATCAGGGCTAGTACCATTTCCTTTAACGATAGGGGAGGTACTTGAGTTAAATGGTGGGAGACCGGTGGACAGGAGGTTTAATATCTCCAGCCCTCCTAGTTTGAAGCTCCACCAATACCATGTGGATAGGTCCCTATTATGTTTCAACATCTCCAATCCCAGAAAACCGGGAAATTGGGAAGTGTCATGGAGTAACCACACCATGACCTTTTCGCATAGAGCAGATAGAATGCCTACAGATACAGAGCTTGTACGCCACATAGCCAGTAGAGGAAAATCTTTCCGGTATAGGTACACCTTAGGAAATAGGATTACGAGAGTTGGAGAAGTATCACCAGGATACTGTGCACATATCGTACAACCTGATACGTGTATTAAGCAGATGGAAGAATTAGGGTTAGGAGATTTCACCTGGAAGGTGTGTAATATGGTTATGTCCTTCTCCGTCCCATATGTTCTCCCCGATGATGCATATTTCATATGCGGGAGAAAGGCGTACAAGTGGCTTGCCCCAAACTCTGAAGGATTGTGTTATATTGGAAAAGTATTGCCTGAAGTAATGACTGTAACACATGATAAAATGAAAGACATACATCGTGGTGCCCAAGCTCCTTATACTCACACCCATTACGAGCACGTCGTTAAAAGGCACCTGATAGAGAAGACAGAGCATCCGGCCTCTGATCTGATAAGTGAATCCACCGGGATTCAATTCTTAATCGCGTTAGATTTCACCCGCACCGCTAGAGGAGTGCTAAATTATAAATACATATCGGCGCTCGCAAATTTGTTAGATAATATCACTGAAATGTATGATGACACGTTTAGATATACTGGAAGGGAACTTCAAGCTTATAAAACAGAACTGGTGCAGCATAGAATGGTTCTTAATTACCTCACAGCAGTGACAGGCGGATATTGTGTTACATTGGCAACACAGTACGGCGTGAAGTGTTGCACGTATATCACGAATAGCACCGAGGATCCGGTCGAGGTCATAGACCAAAAGATGGACGATATTCTCCAATTGAAGTGGGAATTTCGCCGAAAACACAATCTCACTCTTGCTGCTGTAGGTAATGAGCTGACTGGTTGGGTGTCATGGTTGAACCCGCGAAATTGGTTCTCCGGTTTGGGAGACTGGGCTCAAGGAGTCATAATGGATGTTGGGAAGTTTCTCCTATGTATCTTAGGTGTTATCATAACGATCGGTTTGATATTTAGATGCGGTCAGGCTTTAATGAGGTGCAATCGTCGTACTAAGGTAATGAGTTTGAGGAGTGAGGAAACTGTAATTAACCTGGATTTGATTTATGACCCAATGATAGAAACAATG
The DNA here is from genome assembly GCF_028390025.1 of Pseudophryne corroboree. Lineage (NCBI taxonomy): Eukaryota > Metazoa > Chordata > Amphibia > Anura > Myobatrachidae > Pseudophryne > Pseudophryne corroboree. Next base: position 660,439,150 of record NC_086448.1, read on the forward strand.
ATGTGATGAAAATGCGATTTCTACGGTCCGTTTCTTTCACCTGTTTTTCTGGTTTTTCTCCAAGATAAAAAGACCCACTTGGACGAGGAAGTTGACGAGACGCTATACAGACAACGGATAGACCAAAGAAGAAGTTTTGACCACTTGAGATATGGACATTTGATGAACTTTGCCAAGGATCCCCAGTTTCCCTAGAATTCTTAAACTTACGCTAGCCCAACATTTTTTGTAAATCTAATGGCATTGACAAAGCTTTTTGCTCACACCTAATGGGCAACACAGCGCAAAGAAGACGACTTTCAACTGATACCGAACAAAACTTCAACCGACAGATGTACATTAACCTGACATAGAATACCACCGCATTTACCGTAATTATGTCTTTTCTTCATTTCTACAACCCTCAGGTAATGACACACATAGTATAGGGAATACAGGCACAGATATCAGCAATCACATATTCCCCCATTCATGTATCATCAACTAAAATGTGCTCCCCATTTTGTTCAAAATCCGAAAAGAGCTCGGTAAAGTTTGACAGCCCATCCACAGACCCGTACCACGGGATAAGAAGGAATTCAAATGTATACTTCGCAATACCTCGAAGCTTGATTTACAACACGTACGGCACGATGATACATGACCCCCCCAAACACGGATTCATACACACATGCTTCTGCTATCTCACTAGGTCATACCCTCTTCACACCTACTCCTCTCTCCTCCCTTACCCAACCATGGAAATGAATTAACCCCTAACATATATTTTTCTCCTTTTGAAATGTTTTCAGGAAGTGGCAGTTATTATTGACTGCCAAAGGGTTAACTGTCAAAGTCAGAAAAATATCTCTATGCACACTACCATATTTGCACCTCACACAGGTCCGTGCTGCGCATGCGTACGCTCTCCTGTACGTGCGCATACTCACAGTCGCGGGCACCCGCAGGCGCATGGTATGCGTATTTACGGTAGAGTTTATGTGGTTGTAGCGTGCGACTCAATCATTACATATTTTCACTAATAATGTATTTTGTAGATCATGGTCCCTTTGATAGATTCTGAAAGTTTGGTTAATATAGAATGTTTATGAACAGAGGAATCCCTCTTTGTTTGATACGAAGGGTCAGACAGGAGTAATATAGTGGTGTTTAGTATCCATCGGAAGAATATTTAATTAGAAATATTCCGGTGTTGGTTTGAAGCAGATCAATCGCTCGTGCGAATAGTTATGGACATAAGAAGTTTATGAACATTTACTTTATTTGCACTTTATTACCCATGCGGCGGGAAACCCAGTTTCCCTCCCACCTGAGCAGTTGGAAATAGTCACAGCCCACCTGTATGAATCAACCTATGACCTTTTGTTATAATGCGAAGCCGAATTCCTGTGTCCAATGAACAATGAGATTGTAGGGACCATTGAATTGTATTGTGTGTGGGGCATAAATAGGCAGGCCGACCGTATCCAGTTCTCTCTCTTCAACGGTTCTCATTGCTGATAATCGGGAGCTGGATATCGAGGCGCATGCGATCGTTCCCCTTGTGCGTAAGTTTTCTCCGTAATCATATTGTCTTACTGTGAGCCATCTCTCTCTCTCTCTATCTCTCTCTCTCTCTATCTCTCTCGTATTTTCCTTTAATTGTATTGTATTGTATTTCCTGTGTAGTTTATCTGGTTAGTTGGTTTATGTTATATTGTAGTGTATGCTTTGTACTGTGATTCTTTTTGCAAGTATAATAGTCATAATACATATAATAGGTTTCGGACCCTAAGCCCAGGTATCTGTGTATTCTTTATAAGGGTTAAGTATTCTCTGAGCGTCGGTGACGCTCAAGCAGCTTTGTAGTTAATCAGGTTACACCAGGTTGCACTTACACTCTGTCTCTACACTAAGGTATACTGTGTATCTCACTGTTAAAGGTATAGATATAAAGGTTTAAACGTTGTAAGCGTCTGCACCGCTGGTGATCTCCTCGTGGTCCCGAGCGTACGCTACGCTATAGTGAATCATTACGTTAGTCGGCAGCCAATAGCGTGCCTGCCTGTGATCACTGGGCCGTAAGCGAACGTGACGCACGAGCGTCTCGACTACGGCTGAGCGATCGCTACGCAACTTGCGTACCCTTACGGTACTTCTTACGTAGATAGCGTACAGTGTTCTTAGACCTCTTAAAGTGATTTATATACGATAAATATTCAGCTTTATCAGTATACTTAATGGATGACGACACAGAGGTAGGTACAGCAGTGGCCTACCGTACTGCTATATATAGTATACTGGTGGTCACTGTGTCCGCAAACTGCAAAACTAAAATGCACCACAGGTATAGAATGTAGATGGATAGTATACTTAATGGATGACGACACAGAGGTAGGTACAGCAGTGGCCTACCGTACTGCTATATATAGTATACTGGTGGTCACTGTGTCAGCAAACTGCAAAACTAAAATGCACCACAGGTATAGAATGTAGATGGATAGTATACTTAATGGATGACGACACAGAGGTAGGTACAGCAGTGGCCTACCGTACTGCTATATATAGTATACTGGTGGTCACCGTGTCAGCAAACTGCAAAACTAAAATGCACCACAGGTATAGAATGTAGATGGATAGTATACTTAATGGATGACGACACAGAGGTAGGTACAGCAGTGGCCTACCGTACTGCTATATATAGTATACTGGTGGTCACTGTGTCAGCAAACTGCAAAACTAAAATGCACCACAGGTATAGAATGTAGATGGATAGTATACTTAATGGATGACGACACAGAGGTAGGTACAGCAGTGCACTCTGCACTGTACTCCTCCTACATAATATTAATTATACTGGTGGTCCCCAGTCCCCACAATAAAGCAGCACACTGAGCACAGATATGGAGTGTTTTTCAGGCAGACAACGTATACTTGTGGTCACTGTCAGCAAAACTCTGCACTGTACTCCTGCTATATAAATAATACAGCTGCTCCCCAGTCCCCACAATTAAGCAGTGTGAGCACTCAGCACAGATATATTATGCAGCACACTGAGCACAGATATGGTATGGAGCGTTTTTTTCAGGCAGAGAACGGATAAAAACTGGTGGTCACTTATCAGCAAAACTCTGTACTGTACTCCTCCTAACAGCTGCTCCCCAGTCCTCCCCACAATTAAGCAATAAAGCAATCAACTTCAACAATAAACGGAGAGGACGCCAGCCACGTCCTCTCCCTATCATCTCCAATGCACGAGTGAAAATGGCGGCGACGCGCGGCTGCTTATATAGAATCCGAATCTCGCGAGAATCCGACAGCGGGATGATGACGTTCGGGCGCGCTCGGGTTAGCCGACCAAGGCGGGAAGGTTCGAACCTGCCTCGGACCCGTGTAAAAAGGGAGAAGTTCGGGGGGGGTTCGGTTTCCGAGAAACCGAACCCGCTCATCACTAATATATACTGGTGGTCAGCAAAATTATGCAGTCTATATGGAGTAGTGATGAGCGTGTTCGGTTCCTCAAAATCCGAACCCCTCCCGAACGAATACGAATCTCGCGAGAATCCGACAGCGGGATGATGACGTTCGGGCGCGTTCAGGTTAACCGAGCAAGGCGGGAAGATCCGAGTCTGCCTCGGACCCGTGTAAAATGGGTGAAGTTCGGGGGTGTTCGGATTTCGAGGAACCGAACTCGCTCATCATTAATATATATATATATATATATATATATATACATACATACTGTACATGGTGTTCTGAGGAGAGGGAAACTATTTTCTATGTTTTTACCTGTTTACGCTGCTTATTGTTTTAGAGCAGGCCTGGCCAACCTGTGGCTCTCCAGATGTAGTGAAACTACACATCCCAGCATGCCCTGCCACAGTTTTATCATTCCCTAATAGCAAAACTGTGGCAAGGCATGATGGGACTTGTAGTTTCACAACAGCTGGAGAGCCACAGGTTGGCCAGGCCTGTTTTAGAGTATACTCAGCAGAGAAAATTACTGACTGCAAATGAAGATGAATTCTTCAGTTCAGTTTACCCATTTATATTATAACTGGTTAAACCTCAGGAGTGATCTGTGTTAGGCCCACATGGTTTTCAAAATAATTTTTTATGGGTGGTTTGTTCCAAATACGCCATACTATTTTTATTACTCATAAACTTTCTCAAGTCAGCTTTAAAATGCGGCCCTTATATCTAAATAATAATAATAATTATTATTATTATTATTAAGATGTTTGCATTTGCACAAAAAGTATGACATCAGAAAACAGCCTTTGCACTTTGTACTCTTTATATTTTGTGTTATGAGAGTGTTGCAGGAGTGTTGTTTTTAGATGCTTGATTGCTCACATTGGCGGCTATACTCTGATGGCTAATTATGCACCATGCATTAGGGCTGGTGCAAGTTTAAATGGTGTGACCATCTAAAGACACACCATGTGGTATTTCATCATCTAAAGGTGCTTAAAGTGGGAGTGTCAGTCCTTACAAATCCAAACAGCTGGATATACATCAGGGAAGGGCTTGTATCACTATTAGAATAAAAACCCATACAAACTAGCTGATTTTGAGCTCAAAGTAGCTCACTTTTGGCGTTTTAAGCTACTTTGAGCATAAACTCAGCGAGTGTGTATGGGCGGGCGATGAGCGGGGAGCGCTGACGCGTGCTCCCACATCATCACTGGCCATCGCTGGCCATCGCCGTCCATCGGGCTGTTTGAACAGCCAAGTGAAGCACTTTCCACAGTCTCCTGCTGTGGAAAGTAGTGTGGTAATCCTCAATGGGCGCTGGAGTTTTCTAAAATTGTATATTTATTAACATGGGACAAGACAATACAAATTTAAAAGCACATTAAAACAACACAATGAAAGCTGGGTTATGAAAAATCCTACATGTATCCAAAACATCATAGTCTAATAGAAGACATGCATAGATGTTTGATGTTAAAAAAAGGGTTCTCAGTCGTCCATACAAAGCAGGAGGGTACAAGGCTTACCCAGTAGGTGGAAATGGAGCCACTGGTGGTAGAAAAAACTAGTTTGCAGGAATCTATGACCTGAAAACTGGATTTGTTCTAGTGAACGGATTGCCACCTAGCAACAGCAGGTGGGTAGGTAGCAAGCCTTCCCAGAATCTGCTGAGGCAGAGGAGAGTGAATAAAAGAAATTCACTCCCCCTGTCTATAAAACGGACCTGGTGCGCACACGCGCGCACATCCGCGGGCACGTGCACGTTAGGTCACGTGCACACTTCCGGCTACGTACACGCGCACGCCGGGCCCGCTGATCAGATTTTTCCAGAAGCTCGCTGGTGGCAAACCCTTCCTCTACAGAGATAGTAGAGAAGAACAGTAAGTATTGGCCTGACTATTGACGCATTACTGAGAGTGTCTATCAGGACCGAAGGAAGGAAAAAAGGACGCAGTGTATGCAAGCAAGAAAAACAACATTTATTAAACTTTAAATGCAAGCGGGCTGAGGACCACCTTGCTGCCAGCATGATTGATTGTAAAGGTGTACCTTTAGCTGCCGCATTTGTGGCTGCTGCTCCCCGGAGGGAGTGGCATTTAAATTGGTTAGTATCTATTCCTGCCTGTTTCATGGATGCTACAATCCACCCTCTGATGGTAGAAGACCTTGCGGGGCGAAATGGCTTCCTACAAGTGATGAAAAGTTGGGTGATCTCATCTCTAACAGTGGCTGTCAGAGCCAAATAGGAGGACAAGCAAGAGACTACGCATAGATGAGGTTCTGAAAGATCCTGTACAATGTCGAATTCGACTATAGGATTATTAAATGAGGAAGTTTTCGTGTGACCTTTGAGTATTATGTGAAAGCCTGTTGGGGTTTGTGACAACCATGGATCGGATATGTGAATGAGAGCCAGTTTGGCTCCCCTGGCCGCTATGGCCAGAGCCAATAAGGACGCCAACTTGCGAGATAGGAGGTAAATGTTGGAATTTGCTTCCCAGGATTCAGACCCCTTTCCCCGAATGCCGGGACCCCACGTGACTGCTGTCACCGAGGTCCCTTCAGCCAATCAGGAAGCGCTACTTCGTTGAACTCACATGATTGGCTGTATGCGCGTGTGACCTCAGACAGCGCATCGCAAAGCCTCTCCATTACTTTCAATAGTGGGAACTTTGCGGGTAGCGGTGGGGTTACCCGCGGTCAGCCGCTGACCGCGGGTGACCTCACCGCTGACGCAAAGTTCCCACCATTGAGTATAATGGAGAGGCTTTGCGAGGCGCTGTCTGACAGCGCAGACGTCCAGCCAATCCGCAGAGTGCCAGGACGTTGCGCTCGCTGATTGGCTGAAGGGACCTCGGTGAAAGCAGTCACGTGGTGTCCCGGCATTCGGGGAAAGGGGTCTGATGTGTAAACATGGGACCCCTTTCAGTCCGCTGGTCCGGGTAAATGCTGTTTGTATTTTTGCCAAGTACGTGGATTTATATCTGGACACTGGATTGAGGTGAGTATAATTTGATTCACAGGTACCCCGGATCGTCGGATCAGGAGACGTGGCAGTCGGCTGGTCAACATAGGTAAGTATGTGTGTGTCGGCAGGTGTGTAATAAAGTTTTACTCTCAAGGTGTGTGTCTCCTGTTTGTATTTGGGTATTTTTTTTCCAGTAGTACTACAGGTACCAGCGGGCCCGTTTTTCTCCTGCATGCTGGTACTTGTGGTTCTCCAAGTACCAGCTTGTGGGGGAGGCTTGCTGGAACTTGTAGTACTACAGGATAAAACAATATTCTTTACATTTTCTCAAGGCTATCAGCCTCCCATCCGCAGCCCTTGGATGGGGGGGACAGCCTCGGGCTTCACCCCTGGCCCTTGGGTGGCTGGGGGGGGACCACTTGATTGAAGGGGTCCCCACTCCCCCAGGGTACCCCGGCCAGGGGTGACTAGTTGGATATTTAATGCCACGGCCGCAGGGCACTGTATAAAAGTGACCCCCGGCTGTGGCATTATCTGTCCAGCTAGTGGAGCCCGATGCTGGTGTAAAAAATACGGGGGACCCCTACTCTTTTTGTCCCCCGTATTTTTTGCACCAGCACCAGGCGCAGAGCCCGGTGCTGGTTTTAAAAATACGGGGGATCCCCTGTCCATTTTTTCCCCGGATTTTTAGAACCAGGACCGGCTCGAAGAGCCCGAGGCTGGTTATGCTTTGGAGGGGGGACCCCACGCCATTTTTTTCCGGGATTTTACCATTCCATCTAAAAAAAAAAAAAAATTAAATATATAAATAATACTTGTGCCTCCCAAAAAGACAAACCAAGTACCTAATCCCTTCTAATATAAATAGATATGCTATTACCAATGAAAAAAACACAAAAAAAACATGTTTTAATTTTTTTTTATTAGTTTCACCCACCAAAGTGTGGCGGATTGAAAATGTTGAATTTACTGTCTAAATGCACTGTTGTCGAATTTCCAAACTTCAATTGAATATACTTTTGTCGAATTGCCGCATTTGTACCATTGCAGAAAAGTCGAATTTGACAAAAGTCGAATTTCAAAAAGTCGAATTTTGGAACTCAGTTTTTTTGACGGAAAGTACTGTATTGCATTGTCGATTTTTTTTTTTGGGCGAAAAAGTCCCGTTTTTCGACAATTTCGGGAATTCGACCGCAATTGCATATACCCCCTATGACTCCCTGAGAGTTCTGTGGGGAGAATGGTGTATGGGTAAACTCACCATAGTTGTGGCCTTTTCTGGCGTTGTTTCTTGCGCCTGAGGTTGATGCTCTAGAGTTGTCTCTGTCGCTGAAACCTCCTCTATGGCCTGCTCTTGTGCCTTGGAAGTCTCGGGCCGGACCTGCGGCTTTTGATGTCCGACCCCCTTGGGGAAAGGGCCTCTTGAAGCTTTCATCACCCTTTTTAAGGTCAGAAAGGGATTTTCAGGGCTTTGTGGTGAATTTTGACCTCCTCTATAAACTGCGGACCGAATAGGTCGGCATCGGAGAGGTTAGGAAACTCCAGGGATTTTGGTGCTAAATCAGCTAACCCTGCAGTAGTTAACCACCTTGCTCTGCGGGTATTGGTGATATTATTAAAGGTTTGCCTTTTGTCTGCACCAAATAAGGTGTTTTAGGGCCCAGTGTGTGGAATACAATTTTGATGGTGGAGTTTTCCCTGCTAGAGCTACTCTAGCCATCTGTATTTAACTAAATTCGCCATGCTGGGATGATGCAGATGTTCTCGTGCCTTCCCAGTCTAATGTGGAAGTATTTTAGGGGGGAGGTGTGACTCTCTGACGGGTGACCCCATAACCTGAGTACGTGCCCTTTTGGACTGTCGGCTATGGGCAGAATTGGCTTGCCAGCTACGGGTAAAAGGTGTGTGCTTGCTCCAAGCACTAGATTGTTGTCTGCTCCGGACAATACCAGGCAATGGGGGAATATCGCCTGAACAGGTGTCCCTGGGGTAAAGTTTACCTTTATTTTTACTTTTGTGCTTTCTCTTATGTGCCTTTGGGCTTTCCGAGCTGGATGAAGAGTTGGCAGCATCCTGAGGCTTATTATTTACCTCAGACTCTGAGGAGCTGGAGGATTGCAGGTCCCTAGCTGGGGCTACCTTTTTCCTTTTATAATTAATAATTTCCTCAGAGGAGTCAGAAGAGGAAGACCTTGCCCTTTTATGGGCTCTCTTCCCCTGAACACTGCCAGCAGCAGAGGACAAATTAAAAGAATCTGTCGCTGTGACAGAAACTGAGTCTTCCATCTGTGCTGACAGGAAAAATCTGATCAGCGGGCCCAGCATGCGCGTGCACGTAGCCGTGAGCGTGCACGTGTCCTAACGTGCACGTGCCCGTGGGCGTGCGCGCGTACCAGGTCCGTTTTATAGGCAGGGGGAGTGAATTTCTTTTATTCACTCTCCTCTGCCTTAGCAAATTCCGGGAAGGCTTGCTACCTTCCCACCGGCTGTTGCTAGGTGGCAACCCTTCCCTAAGAACAAAGCAGAGTGCAGTCCGGACTACGCACCCTGCTGGGCTCCAATGCTTGAACTAGGCAAGTCAGTCACTGCACCTAATAGTCCCTGGTAAGTTACAGTCACCACTGGCGCGTTTCAAGACGCACAGGCTCTTTTTTCAAGGTATGGTGACTGTGAATAGGCTTCCTCCTTTTAAACTTTCTATTTCCCATGTTTAAATCAACCGGAAGTGCATCATCAGACCATGGCAAGTTTTTCTATATCCACTCCATCAACTGGCATCTTATACTACTCCAATCACCTTGTGCCACACCATGGGATCAGTCACTTTGTCTATTATCCTTGATACTGATACAGTCAGTAATTTCATTTTAGTATTTGTAGTCTCTGACATTGCTCTTCCCACATATATTCTATGGACTGTTATCCTTATGACTGCTATCAATGGCAGAAAAATCCACCACAACACTGTTCAGCAGTATACATTGTCACTAACTATGCACAAATAAGTGATGCCATTACTGTGTACATCAACCCTTTTATCTTCAGTTTTCTGTGTTTGCAGCAAGAATCCGAAGCATTCAAATGTTATACAGTCCAAGTATTCACATGAGGTCCTGCTTTCATTCTCAGTGTCTTCAAAGAACTCAACCACTTCTTGTCTGCCTGTGTCCTGTATGTCCGTGATGCATCAGATAAAGTACCTCCTTAATACTCCAATACATTCTCAATGTTGCTGCTCAGCTTTTTTTTCCAACCACTGCTTCTGCTCTCTACTGTTCCTGGCCCTATACCGGTTCATCTTCCCCATTAAAACCCAATACAGATTTATTATACTCAACAATAAAGCCATCTTCTAAACCTCTTCCTTCTACATCTCCCTAAACAGCCTAAGCACCCTCCACACTCTTTATTTTGCTAACAGACTTTTTTTAAAGGGGCAATCACTTACAAGGCATGGTTTTGCCTTGTAAGTGATTTCCCTTTTAAAAAAAGTCAGAGTTCAGCTGGCATCCTGCATGGCCACTGATCTTGGCGTCATTACATCCGGCCCTAGTTTTTTGAGTATGATGTCTATAAATGCAGTTTACAGGGCTTGTATTCTTGTATATTCTACATTGTTTTGAACTGTAAGTTTTTTGCACTTTATATCTTGTTATGTTGCACTCAGGCTTGGACTGGCCCACAGGGGTACAGGGGAAGCCACCGATGGGCCCCATTGCCTGGGGCACCCACCTCCGGCTCTAAGGATCAGGTTCCAGACTGTGCACTTGAATTATACATTATACACATGTTACCTTATACTGGACTATGGTGTATTTTCTACAGTGCATTGCTGTTATTAATCTGTTATTAATCTGGTACATTATCATGCATGCAGCAGCTGAATTTACTGTATATATTTATGAAGGGGCCAAGACGTTGCTCTATCTAATGGTTAGCCAAACCAATGAGGTGACAGGCCACACCCCCTCTGCAGACTGGCCACACCCCTAACATGGGCCCCTGCCACTGCATTCCCCCGGTGGGCCCTTCATGCCCCAGTCCGACACGGTTTGCACTGTTTATGTGCAGTTGCACTTGTGGCAACAAAATGTGTGATGTGGAAATTGGCGGCCCCAATATATTCTTTACAACAACTTTTAATATTTCTGGTGACTGAGGCATTTATTACTGTGTCATAACTAAGAACAAACTAATGATTTTCCTAATTGCGCAAAAAAAGAACAGTGGTGCAGCTATGAGAAAAGAGGGGACTCTTCACAACAATCCCAATAGCATATATAGAGTACAAATTTTTTTTCTCAAATAAGCGCAGACACATACATATCCTATTAGTCCTTAATCCTTCTTCAATGGAGGAAAAGATGACACCACGGTTTAGCTTCAATATATAAAGAAACTTTCAGGCAATAATAGTTCCTTATAGTGCCCAAGCCGTTTTAGACGATGTCCACAAACTGGAGAAGATGATGGATCTCAACAGAAAAAAAGATCATAGTGCAATAACGCCAAAGAATAAAATCCAAGTATTTATTCACACTATACACTCACAATAAAAAAAACAAGTAACAGCATATAACCATAAAGATGGTAGACGTAATTCTTAGCCTGGGGACAATGCAGCTAACACGAAAGCCCTCTAAATGGAACAGATCCAGACTATTCCACAAAGAGGTACCATTTGCAGCTCTCCCGACCAGTCCAACGTAACAGCTCACAGGATTAAGGACTAATAGAATATGTATGTGTCTGCGCTTATTTGAGAAATTTTTTTTGTACTCTATACTGTGTCATAACTAGACATTTAGATCACAAAAGCTACTAGGGTCATATACAGAGCAGCTGCCTATTCTAGCAGTAACAGAATGTCAGAGTGCATACAGCAACTGGTGCTGCTGGCAATATACAGTGCTTGCTGTCTTTCATGCTTCAGCCATCTGATCTGATCTCACAACTAATCAGAAAGACTCCAAGCTCCATATGGGAAACTCTCTCAGTATAAAACATCCAACAAGGCTCTTGACTAAATCCAATTACTGGTGAGCTCATGTTAACTAACATATCTAAAGAACTATAGTGTAGCTTTATAAAACAACTGTCCATAGAATAAGACACGGGTTCTACATATATTGTACAATAATGTATGCCGCTAGTTATACATCCGTTTAGAGGTGTTAATGATTACGATTTTTAAGAGATAAGAATGTAGTGTATGCATCCATTGTTTTTTTTTCTGATGATGAAATAATCTTCATTGCTATTATTTTAATATTGAATTCTATTACTGTTGTTTATTAAATAAGTCAGTTTTTATTCAGCTTTCCAGTTTTTAGATATTTTTGTATTTATATTCAGCTCTGTTTTCCATATTTTCCTGTACAAGCATTTGTAAGGTTCTGTGGATGTCTTGTGGCAACCTATAAATAAAGGATAAATAATAATAATAATAATAATTATTATTATTATTATTGTTATTATTATTATTATCATCATCATTATAATAACAACAATCAGAAGAATATTTATTATTATTATTATTATTATTATTATTATTATTATTATTATTTGAAACAATCTTAAATTGGCCCCAGATCATTGGTCTTAAAGCTATAAAATGTTTTGGTTTTTCTTTAGGATTTGCATACTACTTTCACCTATTAATCAAAGGACTATGATGGTAGCCCTAATCTTAGCCTTGATACCTAGATGCCAAAAACTTCCAATCCAAGCAATTTATCCTTCTTTAATAGGCATAAACATTGGCACCATTCTTTAGGCAACTGGGTAATTTTTGCGGGTTTGTATTAGAAGTTGAATCTGTAAAGTAGTCTGTGTGCAAATCATTACATGACTATGGAGGACTGTGCAGAGTATCTTATGGAACAGCAAAAAAAGGGGGGGTTTGGCACTGCGCTAACAGAAAGGTACACTCACTTCACTATAGATGCAGCTCAGGAAGAGGGTGCGGAATCGCTACCTAATTCCGCTATTATAGTTAGAGATACAGGTGGCTTTTTTCCCAGCGCAAAGTAAATAAAGATGAGTGACGCACGTATAGTAAAAAGTAATTACTTTATTTTAAGAAAAAAATTCGTAATGTTTAACATAAGTGCAACAATCCTCTGTAATCACCTATGACTGGTGTACAATAAAAGGTGCCATATGGCAGGAACTATGTGTGCAATTATGACTATTATTTAAAACACCTATTTCCGGAAAACACACAAACAAACTACATAAAAACACATAAAACACAAAACCAAATGGCTAGACGTTCACAGTCTGTTAACATGAGCTGTGCATATATATGGCTCAGTGTAACGTATAGTTCAATATAACTTATCAGTACAGAGAAAGTGCACTTTTTAGCGGCTTACCCTCTCTGTTATGGTTTGGGATTTTTCTTTGGATAAGCAACTTCCAATAGATGCAGGGTTATGGGTCCATATTAGACTCAGTCTTATTAAGGTATATGGTGTCAAATGTAATCAGCAAGAATTACATATGTTGTCAAAAGGATTAAAATACCTTATTGTCCCATGCAGCCCAAGTTCCTTGCTGTTGGAGTAAGGATCCCAAATGTGTTATCCCCCTAAGGCAGGTGAGTCTGGAGTCCGCCGGCGGAGATCTTGCATGACTGGCCATTATTGTATTCCAGTCTTCATGTGAATAGGTTGCTGATTTTCGGTTTGCTTTTTGGGCTCTACACAAGTGTTTGCCAGTGTCTGCCAATTTATGTTGAATTCCTCATTGCTCCAAGCTACTGTACTATCCGTTGTCTGCCATCAAGCCTGGTGCATCTCGATATCCATTACAGACCTGGTGGATTTATCTGCTATCCTGAGGAAGCCTTATCGAAGGCGAAACGCATCGATTACAGATCCAATCGATCCTGCTCTCTGCCGCTCAGCACTGAGGAACGGCTCATGCAAGATCTCCGCCGGCGGACTCCAGACTCACCTGCCTTAGGGGGATAACACATTTGGGATCCTTACTCCAACAGCAAGGAACTTGGGCTGCATGGGACAACAAGGTATTTTAAACCTTTTGACAACATATGTAATTCTTGCTGATTACATTTGACACCATATACCTTAATAAGACTGAGTCTAATATGGACCCATAACCCTGCATCTATTGGAAGTTGCTTATCCAAAGAAAAATCCCAAACCATAACAGAGAGGGTAAGCCGCTAAAAAGTGCACTTTCTCTGTACTGATAAGTTCTATTGAACTATACGTTACACTGAGCCATATATATGCACAGCTCATGTTAACAGACTGTGAACGTCTAGCCATTTGGTTTTGTGTTTTATGTGTTTTTATGTAGTTTGTTTGTGTGTTTTCCGGAAATAGGTGTTTTAAATAATAGTCATAATTGCACACATAGTTCTTGCCATACGGCACCTTTTATTGTACACCAGTCATAGGTAATTACAGAGGATTGTTGCACTTATGTTAAACATTACAAGACACACATATTTACGATTTTTTTTCTTAAAATAAAGTAATTACTTTTTACTATACGTGCGTCACTCATCTTTATTTACTTTGCGCTGGGAAAAAAGCCACCTGTGCAGAGTATCTTGCATGTTTTCAACTTATGGTCTAACTTTGAACTTTGTGATGGGAATAATGTTGCTAGTGTACCTGGAGAGAAGATAATGAGCAGGAGAGAGAATTTGAGGAGTGCCACATAAACATCATAACCATCTCTATAACATTTATCTAACAGGTGCTTTTCAGAACATACTGCCCTATCTGCTAGACCATGGGACTGTGGATAATTAGGACTGCTGGTGACGTGAGATGTCCCATTCACTGGTGAAAATCTGGAACTGACCACTCACTAATTGCATGGCAATGTAAGTAAATAGCTTGGGTCAATTTGGGAAGATAATCTATACTGTACCTACTGGAATATGAATCCACTAATGCAGTGGTTCTCATTTTTCATTTAATCACGGCGCTCCAGAGTATTAGAATTGTTTTCATGGCACCCCTAGGCCAAACATTTCTTCTTGAGAAATTTAGAATGAAATATTAAATTAAGTAAATTGGGCTTATATGCCATCCTTAGGTTCAGTTGTGTTTGGAGAGACAATATTTGCTTCTGTTTGTCCACATATTTTATGATTGACAGCCACCGGTACTCGTTTTGCCTATACATTGACCATAACTAATTTGAAATGGCCCTGGATCAGTAACCCAGGGCCTCCCTGCAAGTTCCCATAGCACCCCAGGGTGCCTAGGCACACAGTTTGAGATCACTGCACTAATGCAAGATGCTCTTTTCCCAGTCATTCAAAAATATCTGCAGCAAAGATAGACTAAGGTATATCAGGTATCTCATGGAGAGTGAGCGGTTCCTTGGTATGATGGGCCCGTAAGGCATCACAAGGGGGCACAGGCAGAGACAAGTCGCTCAATGTCATCATTCATAGAGGGCCAAAACAGAGCACCAGGGTTGGACTGGCCCACAGGGGTACAGGGGAAACCACCGGTGGGCCCTAATGCCTGTGGTCCACCCCCTCCTCTGGGGATCAGGTTCCAGACTGTGCTGTTGCTAATCTAGTACATTATCTTGCATGCACTACAGTATTTACTGTATATATTTATCTAGGGGGCCAACACTTACAAAATGGTTAGGCAAACCAATGTGGTGGCTGGGCACACCCCCTCTAGAGACTGGCCATACCCCTAAACATGGGCCCCTAACCACTGCAGTCCCTCGGTGGGCCCTACATGCCCCAGTCCGACACTGAGAGCATCCTTAACCTGTTGTATGGTGGCCTCACAGGCAGATGCCCCTGCTGTTCCTGCTGAGCATATAATCCATAAATAGTATAAGATATCGCAAAAGCTGACCATGCAGATGTACGCTATCTGAGAGTCAGTTTATTGCAGGAGTTGAAGAAAGACTTGCGCAACAAATACAATTTTTATTTTTATTATTTTAAACCGGAAACTTGGCTCACAGTTTTTAAACTTTTTTTGCTGACAAATATGAAGTCACACTCTGAACACAGTAGATGGAGCCTGCAGAGTCAGTGTAGGCCCCACTGTGATGGATTTAGACTAAGGGGACTGGACAAAGCTTGTGGATGAACACAGCACAGCAAAGCCACTTAGATGGACACAGTGACAGCAGCACAACCCCGTAGATCAGACATGTCAAACTCTCTGCACATGGTCCACAATGCATACTTTTGCGGCCCAAGTTTACTTTATTTTAAATGGAATGCAGCCAGCGATTGCTGGATGAGTTATGTAGGCCCGTCTGCCATGATCGGATTTTAGCTCTGTTCGGGCAGCATTTACCGTTCTGCAAATACCTGAGAAGACATTGATGGAGATGGGGAAATGTCCATGGGGAGCTGCTGCGCATGACCAGCTGCCTTTGCAAAGCTCTGCCCTCCACCGTATCCTGCCTGCTCAGCGCCATTAGCACTGAAGTCATAACGCCTTGTATGTGTGTATGCACAACTGCCCTGTGTACCCAGCTGCTCTAATTGCAGGAGGATTCTTCTGGTATCTGGATAGAACAATGTCTCTCAATGAAGAAGGTAATTTGAGGTAATTTGGAGGGGGCTGACACAGGGGTTGGAGGCTGAATAGACTCAGGAGGCACAGAGGGCTTGTGGTTGGAGGGGACACAAGGAGCAAGAGGGGATACCAAGGGGCATGTGGCTGTACTAGAGGGATAGATGGTGCTGGAAGTGACATATTTTACTAGTTCACACTGATATGTATTATAGAAGGGAGGGGACCGCACAGTGATATACAGTATGAGGGGGAATAACACAGCTCCCAGCTTATTGGTATGTGGTATTAATAATATATAGAGTAGAGGGGACCGCACAGTGATATATGAGGGTGAATAACACAGCTCCCACAATTAAAGATGTTTTCTTCCTGATACTTGACATCTCTTTGATTATACTTTATTGTTGTTTTTTATTACTAATCCTTTCAAACTTGCATAAAAGACTTTTTTATTGCGGACTACACAAAACTTATACCATGATTATTTGGCCCAGTTGGGATTTTGAGTTTGACATGCCTGCCCTGGATGGACACAGTGACATCAGCAAAACCCCTTATGGACACAGTGACATCATTTGTATTCTGCACAGCCACTTGGATAGACACCACAGAACAGAGCGCAGCATGACTGGAGTGAAATAGCGCCGAGTCCTGGACACGGCTCCCTTACATGGAACACAAAACTTGTGAGAATCCGATGCCAGGAGGATGATATTCGGCCTCAATATGGAATCTGAGTCTATCAGGGACACCCGAGCCATGGCTTGGGTAGACTCAGAATCCATAAATTTGGTGCAGTTCTGATTCATCTCTGATTGTACTATACTGTCAGATGATGCCAGGTTCCCTTACTGGATCTGGTTTTTAACACTGATACTGACTCTCTTTTCTCACTCCTAATATGCTGTGACTTCAATCTGCAGACTACATGCTATAGGAGCGAGCACGTCTTTGTCAGTGATTTAATAGCATGATCACATTACCACTTACATCACAAGCCTACCTAATTCAATTTGTCCAACCTTTAAAAAAATCTTCTTTGAGCAAAGTCTAGTGCCTAAGTATCTGCCTCTTTCATGTTCCTTAGTAGTCCTGAACTTTTGTATCCTGATCCAGTGCATGTTGTACTTAGAACTGTTCATTTTCTCCAGCTGATACATTCAAAGCAAGCAGAGTAAAGAGTGGGCTGGTGGTCAGGATTTTAGATTCATCCTTTATGTAGTTTAACAATACACTGCTGCTCCTACACTGTACAATTAATTGCTTTGATCTTGATCACACATCATATCAGACCAGGCAGATTGTGATGTCGAAATCGAAATTCAGAAGAGACACTTATTTTATTTATTTGTTTTTATTAGTAAAAAACACCCCCAGATGCTGCTAAATAGTTTTAATGATAGTGTATCACTTTATTTCATCACATGGTTAAATAAGATAGATGTTACGCATCTTGACCATGGTGAAATCCATAATCAAAGACATTGTTGAAATGGACTATGACATTATATGAAGAAATACATTGCAGTCATTGTTAAAGTTTTTCTTAATGCTTTTTGGATTGCGTTACAGCTACAAGATGAAACTATGGTCTTTGTCCTAGGGACTGAGAAAACCCAGTAGAAACTTACCTTTGAGTGTATACAGTATGTATAGCCAAGTTTCACTTCATGTGACACAAATTATATTTAGGCAAGGTTTAAGTCACATGCTCTACTGCTATTATTAACTTTTACTTATAGGGTACCACAATGGCCCCACAGTGCCAAAAAGTGATAAGAACATTCACATAAATCTAGCATAAATACATAGAATAAAGCAAAGCACAGTTCAGGGGTAGGGGAGTAGATGGATAGAAACACTTGTAAGGCTTGAAGAAGCAAGAAAAGGTGGATTGCAAACAGCATTTAGTCAGTTTGTATCCCCCAAGTAGGTAGACAGACAGGAATAGTGCCACTGGTGGGAAAAATGGAGACAGTGCACCATGGGCCTAATTCAGACATGATCGTAGCCATGCAAAATTTAGCATGGCTATGATCAGTCACTCAGACATGTGGGGGGACTCCCAGCACAGGGCTAGTCCACCCCACATGTCTGGACCTACCCCTCCCCTCCCTCTGCACAAGCACAGTACTTGACAAGTAGCACCCTACCTGCGCAGCTCTTGTGCACTGGCAAGGAGCCTCCTGTCGCTGTCCGGGTTGCAGCGGGTGCGTGTGATGGTCACGCTGCCGCCGCAGCCCACCATGCCTGCGTTGCCCGGACCGCGCCCCCAAAACGGCGGCCAAATGCTGCCAGCCCATCCGCTCCTGCCCATCGACCATCTCTGCCTGTCAATCAGGCAGAGGCGATCGTTGGGCTGAGATGGCCATCGGCCATCGCACAGCAGCAATCAGGTCAGAATTAGGCCCCATATGAACAGAGATAGAACAGACAGTCTAAGAAAAACTGTCTATTTTAGTCATTAAGGCAACAGGTGTGTTGTTGAACATTTTGTTAATTAATCCAGAATAAAAGCCAGGACAGGTTCAAATTCAAGTATTTGTGATATAGATTTACTATTTGGTAAACTTAAAATGAAATTCCCTTTTCAGAACACACATTTTCACACTAAAACCTCTTTTTTTATTGACTGCCTAAAGCTATGCAGTGTTTATAAGTCCCCTGCAGCATTTGCAGAAACAATGTGGACATTTATTTAGCTTTCAAATAAAGCTAGCATAACATGCACTTAAACAAGTTGTAACTATTATAAAACACCTGACAAAACATTATTTATGTCTATATATCCACCTTTGACTAAGTACAATAGTTTTCTCTTTGATTCTGGGATCAGCATTCACATATCTCTCCAAGAATAACTAAAACAGTTCTTTTATCCAACATTTATGACTGCAATGAGAATGCACAAGCACTTTCTCCTACAAATGCATTTCACTAATTTATATGGGGTCACAGAGCCAAATGATTACGCAAGGGGTTTGGGGAGGACAATGTAGCACAGTAATAAAATCTTTTAATGTTGAATAGCTGAGTAACAAATTTTATATACTGTAGTAGAAAATATGAGTAATAAAACTTTCTGCACATTAATATGATATACTGAACTGGCAACTGGTGAGTCAGTTGTCTTTTCCAATACTATAAAACTATATCTGACCATACACACTAAAGATTATCTGTGAAATCATTAAATTAGTTGGGTCAGGAGATTTGTACAAAAATCTGATAATGTATGAGAGCAAATGACAAACAATCATTTGCTCCCAAACACTGGAAAATGGACAAAAACAGTTGTTCAAACTGGTAAAATCCTTTTGCTTTAAAAGCAAATGATTGCTTGTCATTGGCTTATGTCACGGTTTTGTGCACAAGGTTACCTGGGTCAGGTGATGACCAATGAACTGCCTTTGATATGAGCTCAAAGTTATGAACCACACAGGGATAATGTACTGGACTGGTTACTGGCTGAAGAAAGTTGGACTGGACTGGCTACCGGTAAAGGAATACAGGTGGACCGGACTGGCTACCATCTGTAGAGATGCTGCTGGGCTAGACTGGCTACAGGCTGAGGAATACAGTAGGATTGGATTGTCTACAGGCTAAAGAAATGATGCTGTACCAGACTGGCTACCGGCTGAGGAATACAGTAGGCTCGGACTGGTTACCGGCTGAGGATATGCAGGACCAGACTGGTTAATGGCTGAGGATATGCTGGGCCTGATAGAGCCACATGGACGAAGTGCCCATAGCCTTTCCAGTCAGTGAGATACTGCAATTGACCCAGATGATACCGTGAATCAAGAATCCGTGCAATTTCAAATTCAACTCCACACTCCGTTGGGACATGTGGCAACTTAGGTGGAGAAGGTCTAAATTAATTCAAAAAGAGTGATGTCATTCTGGCTGTGATGGTCTATACAAGGACGTAGACCACAGTCCTTTTTGTTAATGAAACACAAAATCTGCACTGGCTGGTGATGTAGAAGGCCAGATGAACACTTTCTTTACATTTTCTTGCACATAATCCGACCTTGCCTGAGTTTCAGGAATAGACAGTGGATATGTTTGACCCCTGGTAGGTGATTTTCCAGGGAACAAGTCAATCGGGGAATCCCATGGCCAGTGAGGTGGTAACTGGTCTGCAGCTTGCTCAGAAAAGACATCTAAAAAATCTTGATATTCTGCATGTATGGTAGGTGAGGAAAGAGAAGTCTTATGAAACATATGTTCAGAAGAAAAACAGGTCCCCTGGCAGGAAGGACGCCAGTCCACGATTTTAGAAGTGCACCAGTCAATGTGTGGGTTGTGAAGATGAAGCCATGGTGAACCTAACCCCACATGATGTTTTTCATAGGGCAAGATGAAAAAGGATATTTATTCATGATGACAAGAACCTATAGAGAGAGTCAAGGTTTTGGTCACATGAGAAATAGTTTCTACAGGAATCTGAGATCCATTGACCGCAGTGAGAATGATGGGCTGCTGAAGACTCTGGAGTGATATTTCTAAGAGTTGAACTAAAAAAGAATAAATACAATTTCCAGCAGCCCCTGAGTCAACAAGAGCAGGAATTTGATAAGGATGTTTGGAACCCTTGAGGGCCACAATAATTAGGCAGTCTTTTTTGGGAGGATGACTTCCGATTGCTCCCAACCTGACTCCTCCTGTACAGGTTAGGAGGCCTAGTTTCCCAGTCAGCTAGGACAATTCTTTAAATACTGTAATGATCAGCTGTGCCGCAATATAGACAGAGCTTTTCCTGACGTTTGCGTTGATGTTCCTTGGGAGTGAGTCGAGATCGTCCTAACTGCATCGGTTCTTCTTTAGGAGGAGACTTGGGACGGAAATTGTGAGCCAATCAAATTTTTGGGCAATCAATCCGACTATGCTCTAACCCACACTGATGAAGAAACAGATCAATCTTTCTACATAATGAAGTCAGAGCATCAAGTGTGTCAGCTAAATCTTTAGTTGCCAGTTCATCCTCTGAATGCTCAGATAATCCATTGAAAAAGGTGGCTTTCAAGGCATTATTGTTCCAGCGCAGCTCTGAGGCAATTTTTTGAAATTGAAGTACAGTACATATTGGGGGTCATTCCGAGTTGTTCGCTCGTTGCCGATTTTCGCTATACTGCGATTAGTCGCTTACTGCGCATGCGCAAGGTTCGCAGAGCGAGTGCGCTTAGTTATTTTACACAAAAGTTAGGTATTTTACTCACGGCATACCGAAGCTTTTTCATTGTTCTGGTGATCGTAGTGTGATTGAACTTATAGGGATAGTTCCGCAACAGGTTGTTGATACAGACGTTAACCAAAATAGGTTCTTGGTCTGTGACCGACTTTAAACAAATAATGTACACTAAGTGTATCAATTACCAGTCGGTGGTGCTCCCAGAGTCAGTAGGTTTAAAGCAAAAAAACGAAGAGGAGAAAGACTCTTTGTTGGGGCACTCTTTGTCAAATATTAGACATTAAAACATAACTTTTAATAATTGTATTAAAAATAAAGTGACACAGTTAGTAGAGATATGTTTACAAATAGTGATGCATATCAATTATGCTAATCTTAACAAATTATTTAACAAATGTAAAGATAATAAACGCCTTGGTGAAGATTGTTAGTAATTAATAGATAATTAATTAAGCTGGGAATAGGTCTGTCTATAATGTACGACAGATTGTTTTTCTAATCCCAGAAAGAAAAGGATACCTTGGTTTAGTTACCTCCGTGTTTATAAATGCTTCCAATGAGAAGGAGAGTAGATGTGATCTGACAAAATTGAATGTTGCCTATATGGGTTCTTAAACACCTTCTGCTCTATATTTAGGCAGCCGTGTACCCGGGAAGGCTTTTACTTGATAAATATTGTATCATTCGACTTTTTGCTACAGACAGAAGTCTGAAAGTCCGAATAATTGCTGATTTGGTATGAGAATATACTAATCACACAAGTAGTATAATGAAGATAAATGGAGAAAAGATTGATTGGGTATATAGTATATGTGATAGTTACTGCTAGATTTTTTAGGATACAGGAAAGACAAGGTGAAGAAAAAGATGGAATAATTTGAGGGGGTGTCTTACTTCTGCTGTTCAGCTGGGTTGTTTACTGCACCTGGTGTTCACTGCTGGTCCCCCACACAGTTACTGACCAGGCCTGCCACAGATTTGCTTCCAAGATCGAACGGGATCAGGCGTATCCTGTGGAGTATGGCCGTAATCTGCTGAATGAGAGAGTATGACTACCAAAGTGCTTCTGCTGTCCAGATTAGTGGATGAGAGAGCATGAAATTTATAGGCTGTATATCAGAAAGAACACATATAAGCTGTATATCAGAAAGAGCATACATCAGAAAGAGCATAAACCAAACATTTGGCTAATATTGCTGATAGAGGACTGAATGCCCTAGGTTCTTGTCAATGTTATTAACATTGACAAGAACCTAGGGCATTCAGTCCTCTATCAGCAATATTAGCCAAATGTTTGGTTTATGCTCTTTCTGATGTATGCTCTTTCTGATATACAGCTTATATGTGTTCTTTCTGATATACAGCCTATAAATTTCATGCTCTCTCATCCACTAATCTGGACAGCAGAAGCACTTTGGTAGTCATACTCTCTCATTCAGCAGATTACGGCCATACTCCACAGGATACGCCTGATCCCGTTCGATCTTGGAAGCAAATCTGTGGCAGGCCTGGTCAGTAACTGTGTTGGGGACCAGCAGTGAACACCAGGTGCAGTAAACAACCCAGCTGAACAGCAGAAGTAAGACACCCCCTCAAATTATTCCATCTTTTTCTTCACCTTGTCTTTCCTGTATCCTAAAAAATCTAGCAGTAACTATCACATATACTATATACCCAATCAATCTTTTCTCCATTTATCTTCATTATACTACTTGTGTGATTAGTATATTCTCATACCAAATCAGCAATTATTCGGACTTTCAGACTTCTGTCTGTAGCAAAAAGTCGAATGATACAATATTTATCAAGTAAAATCCTTCCCGGGTACACGGCTGCCTAAACATAGAGCAGAAGGTGTTTAAGAACCCATATAGGCAACATTCAATTTTGTCAGATCACATCTACTCTCCTTCTCATTGGAAGCATTTATAAACACGGAGGTAACTAAACCAAGGTATCCTTTTCTTTCTGGGATTAGAAAAACAATCTGTCGTACATTATAGACAGACCTATTCCCAGCTTAATTAATTATCTATTAATTACTAACAATCTTCACCAAGGCGTTTATTATCTTTACATTTGTTAAATAATTTGTTAAGATTAGCATAATTGATATGCATCACTATTTGTAAACATATCTCTACTAACTGTGTCACTTTATTTTTAATACAATTATTAAAAGTTATGTTTTAATGTCTAATATTTGACAAAGAGTGCCCCAACAAAGAGTCTTTCTCCTCTTCGTTTTTTTGATCGTAGTGTGATTGACAGGAAGTGGGTGTTTCTGGGCGGAAACTGGCCGTTTTCTGGGAGTGTGCGAAAAAACGCTGGCGTTTCTGGAAAAAACGCGGGAGTGTCTGAAGAAATGGGGGAGTGTCTGGGCGAACGCTGGGTGTGTTTGTGACGTCAAACCAGGAACGAAACTGACTGAACTGATCGCAATGTAGGAGTAAGTCTGGAGCTACTCAGAAACTGCTAAGAAATTTCTATTCGCAATTCTGATAATCTTTCGTTCGCAATTCTGCTATGCTAAGATACACTCCCAGAGGGCGGCGGCTTAGCATGTGCAATGCTGCTAAAAGCAGCTAGCGAGCGAACAACTCGGAATGAGGGCCATTGTCCCACCGGGCAAGAGCCCTGTTTAATATGAAGTAAATCCCTAGAAGCTGCCACTGGTCTACCTGGCTCGTCAAAAATGCACTTGAAAGAAGAAATAAATGAGTAGTCTGAAGTGATGGGATCTGAATGTTCCCATAACGGAGACACCCAGTCGAGAGCCGGTCCTTCCAAGAGAGATAATATACAGTATACGCAATCTTAGACCTTTGTGGAAAAGGAAATTCTGTGGAAGTAATTCGAAGTGCACTTCGCACTGATTAATTAATCCTCAACAGTTCTTAGGGTTACCATTGAAACTACTTGGAATGGGTCTTTGTAAACGAGACTTGGTGCTTGTAACCGACATAGTAGCTGATGCCGAAGAAGTTGAAGAAGTGACGGGAGCAGTAACTGGTGTGGTTAATATGGACTGAATTCTGTCATGGCGAACTGATAATTCTTGTAAATACTGAATCACCTGATTTTGAGCAGCCTCCTGTACTTCCACTCGATTTGCTAAACTCTGTAGAGCCACTGTCTCTGGCTTTGGAGCTGGATTGGGATCCATATCAGAGCCTGCGCAAACTGTCATGGTTTTGTGCACAAGGTTAGGTGATGATCGACATCCAGGGTCTGAGGCTTGGAGCTGGAGTCAAGGAGGCTGAATATAGCTCATTTGCATTGGATTTGGGTAGCAGTAAGAACTGCCTTTGATATGAGTTCAAAGTACTGAACCACACAGCGGTAATGTACTGGACTGGTTACCGGCTGAAGAAAGCATGACTGGACTGGTTACTGGTTAAGGAATACAGCTGGACTGGACTGGCCACCAGCTGAAGAGATGCTGCTGGACCTGACTGCCTACTGGCTGTGGAATACAGCTGGGCTGGACTATCTACCTGCTTAAGAAATACTGCTGGCCCAGACTGGCTACTGGCTGAGGAATACAGCTGGACCGAACTGGCTACCGGCTGGATACAGTATATTGTTTTTGGACTAATTTAAGAGAAGCTTCACACATTCAAAAATAACAATCATCTGTTTGCATATGTAAATATTTGGCCACAGTATGTAAACATGAATATTCTAATGCATAAGACATTCAAAGATCTAGAAGAAAATACAAAAGAGGAGATATATCCAACCTTTGAGAAAGATAAAATGGAGAGAGATAAAGTACCAACCAATCAGCTTCTGCTATTTTACAGTCTGTGTTTCCTTTATGAACCACAGGGTTAATAGAGGTTTACCTTGGGGTTCCCAGTATAGAATACAATGTTGTGGTTCTCCCCACAGGTTTGAATGGAGCTACTGTATATTCTACATGAACAAGATGAGTTGACTGGCTGCAGGGAGTGTAAGTAAGTAGTAGGCCAGTGGGCCCAAGTCCCATTGGGCCCTGCATGATGGTACCTGTGGTTCTCCAAGTACCAGCATGTGGGGGAGGCTTGCTGGGACCTGTAGTCCCACCTGTAAAATACAATATTACTTTTAACTTTAACAATTAAAATGCTATCAACTCAGCACCCACCACCCATGGGTGCCAAGGATAGCCCTGAGCTTAAGTCCATGCCTTGGGTGCCAGGGAGGGGGACCCCTTTATTAGGGGTGATACCCACTCCCTCAGTGAACCCCAGCCTGGTCTGACTAGTTAGGTGGGGAAATGCTTTGCCCATGGGACCCTGACAAGTGTGTCCCCTGGCTCTGGCATTACGTCTCTGCTAATGGAGCCTGGTGCTGGTTATAAAAATATGGGGGACCCCTATGTCTTTCTCCCCACACTTTTTTAGAACCAGGACTGGTCCAAGAGACCATTGTTGGTTGTTAAAATACAGGAGGACCAGAAAATTTTCCCCCCTGTTTTTTGTAAACTAATATTGGCTCAAAGAGCTCGGGGCTGGTTATGCTTTGGGGGTGTGGGGGATAATTTTTAAAAATTATTTGTTAACTTTTATACACAGAAGCATGCAAATCTGCACTGATCTGTGCATGCTTCTGTACAACTTGTACCTTGTAATGAAACTCGCATTACAAGGTGCGAGTTTAAGCACTAAAAAACTTACACACAGTCGCACATTGTAATAGCCTTGAACTTAAAATGTTTGCAGGCAATTACATTGGCCAGGTTTTCGGACAAACTCTCACCTTTTAATGTGCGAGAAGGTGCGTGTTTGTCCCACACAAAAACTCAGATCTTATCACATTTCCCCAATGTGTGATTCATTAGTCATTCCAAACACAGAGTTCTGACAGCTGATGCCAAGATCAGAGATATTGGACAAAAATTTCCTACAGATGTAGCCCAGCTAATTGCTGGCTGCAGCTAATCGCACCCACGACTAGTGTGCCGTGGGTAGTTGGCACATGTGTATATTCGTATCCACAGTTCATAGACATTACATTGTCTAGTTCAGGGGTGGGGAACCTCCGGCATGCGGGCCATATACGGCTTGCAAAGCCGTTTGTTCTGGCCCACCCGCTTGTTTGGCAGCGAGACATGCCGCCGCTCAGTCCGGCAATGGTGTGTCTCAGCTGTTAGGGCAGGGAGGAGAGCGCAGCTACTATGTTCGGCAGCGGCGGGTAGGATCTCAAACCAGCCACCGGTTCATGAGCCAATCAGAGCTCGCGGACCGGTAGCCAATCAGGAGCCGCTGCTGCCGGTCCGTAAGCTCTGATTGGCTCACAAACCGGCAGCTGTTTTGAAGTCCTACATGCCGCCACAGCCTGACATAGCCGCGCTCTCCTCCTTGCCCTGACCTGACTGCTGAGACACGCTGCCGCCGCCACTGGATGGAGCTGCAGCAGTGGTGAAGGGTATGGCACAGTGGGGGCATTTGTATATCTGGCACTGTAGGGGCATTTGTGTATCTGGCACTCTGGGGGCATTTGTGTATCTGGCACTGTGGCGGTATTTGTGTATGTGGCACTGTGGGGGCATTTGTGTATCTGGCACTGTGGGGGAATTTGTGTATCTGGCACTGCACTGGCATATTTGTATCTGGAACTGCACTGGCATATGTGTATCTGGCACTGCACTATTGGGGCATATGTGTATCACATCCCATTTTAATTGGCCACACACATTTTTTGGTGCACGCCTTCGGTGCGCGCACTCAGTACCTCTAAGGGGCATAACTACTGGGGACAAAACTACTGGGGGGGCAGGGTAATTTTTAAGTTGATAATTTTTGAATGACCCCCAAAACATTTTATAAATATCCAAAAGGCCTGTGGTAGAAAAAAGGTTCCCCACCCCCGGTCTAGTTGCTGGTGCGAATAGTCACAGCTGGGTGCAGTTATATAATTCTATCATTCTTGTATGAATTTAACTAGTTATATATTAAAGCATATTATGATTTAAAGTAAATACCAGTTTACAATTAGTGTACACATTCTGTTGACTAGTAAAGTTTGTTACTTTGTCCTATTATGTAATTAGGTCAGTTTTTTTCACCTAGGTGAAAAAACTGTACTTTTCACTATTTTTAGGGTGAATGGGGATTCGCCTTATTCAATTTCAGGGCCTAGGTGAAAAATTCAGCAGGTGCGAAAAACATGCAGATTGGCGAATCCACATGTTTTCTCACCTGCACTGTTGAAAACACAGTCCGTTTTTGCTGATTTTGAGGCATTTTTCACCAATGCCTTTTCACACTAAAAAAAAAAGGTGAAAATTTCCCTAAAAAATGGGTGAAACCGGCCTCAATTGAATAGGCTAGAGGGCGAAATCAATAGCTTCGAAATTACTGGAGCTAATTGTATTTTCCCCTTATCCTAAGCTGCACAATGCTGAGAATCATAGTGATGGCTAAAGCAACCCTGTAAGATTTTACCTTTATATCACCTGAGACAGATATAGGTGTACTGTTAACCTATATGTTTTAAAATTGTATCGATTAAGATAATAAATATTTTATATTTTATACGTTGTGCTCTCCATTCTATATAGCTGCTGACACACAGCGCAGCCACGTTTTGTTGTTTTATAGTCTGCTAATCCATCTCACATAGTGGTTGTGGCAAGCGCAGTGTCTCAGGAGCCTGGTTGATCATTAATTTGATTGTTTCTTTTAATTTGACTGATCTGTATGAGGCGCTGTACAAGTAGTTATCTCTGTTGTTCTGTAAGATTTTAGCCAGTGCTTCAATAACATGGGCCCTCATTCCGAGTTGTTCGCTCGGTATTTTTCATCGCATCGCAGTGAAAATCCGCTTAGTACGCATGCGCAATGTTCGCACTGCGACTGCGCCAAGTAACTTTACTATGATGAAAGTATTTTTACTCACGGCTTTTTCTTCGCTCCGGCGATCGTAATGTGATTGACAGGAAATGGGTGTTACTGGGCGGAAACACGGCGTTTCAGGGGCGTGTGGCTGAAAACGCTACCGTTTCCGGAAAAAACGCAGGAGTGGCCGGTGAAACGGTGGGAGTGCCTGGGCGAACGCTGGGTGTGTTTGTGACGTCAACCAGGAACGACAAGCACTGAAATGATCGCACAGGCAGAGTAAGTCTGGAGCTACTCAGAAACTGCTAACTCGTTTGTAATCGCAATATTGCGCGTACGTCGGTCGCAATTTTAAGAAGCTAAGATTCACTCCCAGTAGGCGGCGGCTTAGCGTGTGTAACTCTGCTACATTCGCCTTGCGAGCGAACAACTCGGAATGAGGGCCATTGATTTACAGTATGTGGATTTTTTTAATTTCGTGGCCACACTGGGAATGAATACATACATCATCGGAGGTGAAATTCAGAACTTATGTTCATTATTGATTTATTTTGAAATAGTTTCTTCTCTAGTTAAGTCCTTAATCTTTTATTATATTTTTCATAAACTTTCATATCATAACAAATATTAATTTGCTCACAATTTCAGTCAAACATCTTTTGCAGGGTGTGTGTTGTGGGTCTCCCTGAAACCAGGGGCCTGTGGGAACTGCACAAACTGCACCCATTATAGATACACTGATGCACAAAAGTGACAAATGTAATAAACGCAGCCACAATGTACTTGCATATGAACTAGTGATGTGCACCAGAAATTTTTCGGGTTTTGGTTTTGGATTTGGTTCCACGGCCGTATTTTGGATTCAGACGCGTTTTGGCAAACCCTCCCTGAAAACTTTTTGTCGGATTCGGGTGTGTTTTGGATTCGGGTGTTTTTTTACAAAAAACCCTCAAAAACAGCTTAAATCATAGAATTTTGGGGTCATTTTGATCCCGTAGTATTATTAACCTCAATAACCATAATTTCCACTCATTTCCAGTCTATTCTGAACACCTCACACCTCACAATATTATTTTTAGTCCTAAAATTTGCACCGAGGTCGCTGGATGGCTAAGCTAAGCGAACCAAGTGGCCGACACAAACACCTACCGTACTGCTATATATATACTGGTGGTCAGCAAAATTCTGCAAGTGGCCAACACAAACACCTGGCCCATCTAGGAGTGGCACTGCAGTGTCAGACAGGATGGCAGATTTAAAAAATAGTCCCCAAACAGCACATGATGCAAAGAAAAAAAGATGTGCAATGAGGTAGCTGTGTGACTAAGCTAAGTGACCCAAGTGGCCGACACAAACACCTGGCCCATCTAGGAGTGGCACTGCAGTGTCAGACAGGATGGCAGATTTAAAAAATAGTCCCCAAACAGCACATGATGCAAAGAAAAAAAGAGGTGCAATGAGGTAGCTGTGTGACTAAGCTAAGCGACTTAAGTGGCCGACACAAACACCTGGCCCATCTAGGAGTGGCACTGCAGTGTCAGACAGGATGGCAGATTTAAAAAATAGTCCCCAAACAGCACATGATGCAAAGAAAAAAAGAGGTGCAATGAGGTAGCTGTGTGACTAAACTAAGTGACCCAAGTGGCCGACACAAACACCTGGCCCATCTAGGAGTGGCACTGCAGTGTCAGACAGGATGGCAGATTTAAAAAATAGTCCCCAAACAGCATATGATGCAAAGAAAAAAAGAGGCGCAATGAGGTAGCTGTGTGACTAAGCTAAGCGACCCAAGTGGCCAACACAAACACCTGGCCCATCTAGGAGAGGCAAAGCAGTGTCAGACAGGATGGCAGATTTAAAAAATAGTCCCCAAACAGCACATGATGCAAAGAAAAAAAGAAGTGCAATGAGGTAGCTGTGTGACTAAGCTAAGTGACCCAAGTGGCCGACACAAACACCTGGCCCATCTAGGAGTGGCACTGCAGTGTCAGACAGGATGGCAGATTTAAAAAATAGTCCCCAAACAGCACATGATGCAAAGAAAAAAAGAGGTGCAATGAGGTAGCTGTGTGACTAAGCTAAGCTACTTAAGTGGCCGACACAAACACCTGGCCCATCTAGGAGTGGCACTGCAGTGTCAGACAGGATGGCTGATTTAAAAAATAGTCCCCAAACAGCACATGATGCAAAGAAAAAAAGAGGTGCAATGAGGTAGCTGTGTGACTAAGCTAAGCGACCCAAGTGGCCGACACAAACACTGGCCCATCTAGGAGTGGCACTGCAGTGTCAGACAGGATGGCAGATTTAAAAAATAGTCCCCCAACAGCACATGATGCAAAGAAAAAAAGAGGTGCAATGAGGTAGCTGTGTGACTAAGCTAAGCGACCCAAGTGGCCGACACAATCACCTGGCCCATCTAGGAGTGGCACTGCAGTTTTCTAGCGAGAGGATGAGTGCTTCCATCCTCATGTGAATCTGAACCACTAGCCATGAACATAGGCCAGGGCCTCAGCCGTTCCTTGCCACTCCGTGTCGTAAATGGCATATTGGCAAGTTTACACTTCTCATCAGACGCTTTTAATTTTGCTTTTAGTGTCATTTTACTAAACTTTTGTAGTATACTTGACGACACAGAGGTAGAGCAGTGGACTACTGTACCGTACTGCTATATATTGTCAAAGTCGAAAAATATCGTAATCCACAATGCCTTATACTAACCCCAATGCACATGCCCGCTGCTCGTGCATTCAGTCTGCCGTACGTGCACATGTCCGCAAATTGCGTACACTCGCTCCGGCAATAACGCGCGGTATATGCGTATTTACGGTAGAGTTTATGAGCTTGTAGCGGGTGACTCGTTTATAGCATAGTTAACTAATATAGTGCGTTTTGTAGATAATGGTCCCCTTAATAATGTCTGCGAGTATAATTAGTGTAAATTGTTCGTGGACTCAGGGATTCCTCTTTGCATAATACGAAGGGTCAGGCAAAGGTTGAACGGTGGTGTCTAGTGTCTAACTAAAGAGTATTTTATTAGAAACATTCCGGTGTTGGTTAGGAAGAGATTAATCGCTCCTGCATATAGTTATGTCTATCAGAAGTTTATGGACATTTACTGTACTTGCAGTTCATTATCCATGCGGCGGGAATCCTGTGGATACCTCCCACCTGAGCAGTTTGAAATAGTCACAGCCCACCTGTTCAAATCCACCTATGACCTTTTGTTATAATGCAGAGACACATTCCTGTGTCCAATAAACAATGAGATTGTAGGGACCATTGTATTTACTATAGGATGTGTATATAAAGACCACCATAGCTAGACCAGCACTCACTTCTCTCTACAAAGGTTTTCATGGTGAAAAGCTGAGGGCTGGTTTCCAGATAGCGCCTGCGAGTCATTCCCACGTGTGTAAGTTTCTCTGTGGCCATTTCGTTACTCTGTGTGTATGCAATTGTTCTCTTTTTGTTATCCTTTAAGTGTTTGCCATTTATTCTCTTTCTGTTTATGTGTATTTGCGATCTTTCACTATTGTTTATATTTCTGTTTAGTTATTCTGTTTTAGGTATTAATGTTAGGTCTGTAGTGTATGAGCTGTAACTGTTTTCCCCTTTTTACGTACGAAATATCATCTATAAAGGTGTTGGAACCTTAGCAAGCAGTGTGTGTTTCACCAGTCATTATAGAGGGTTTCTGAGCGTCTCAATCGCTCAAACAGCTTTCATATAACAAGGGTTAATCATCGTTACATTGTGGTAATATTACAGTACTAAGGTTTACAGTACAAGCATACCCTTACAGTGTTCATTGAAAAAGGTTTAAAGGTTAACAACTGTGTGTACGCTCGCTGAGTGTATTCCATACACTCAGCGCAGCGTGTGTACGCAACGTGCGTACCACGTACGGTTCTTTATACGCAAACTGCGTATAAAGTACGCAGCACGTGCACGTGGTTTAGTGGCCATTACGGCTACACGGTATTAGTATAGCTTATGTTAAAGGGTAGATATTTGACTCTATCAATTGGGGCCTCGTCCGTCCTCCTCATATCCACAGCTTGGCGGAACCAGGTAGACTTTATCTATCAGCAAAAGGCGGAAAGGTAGTAACCCTTGTATCCGTGTTTGTGGTTGGGGATACAGTAGTGCTGATTAGATAAGCGTCTGCTCCGCTTGGTTTGCAGGAATGCTGGTGGGATCCGGAACCGAAAGGTAAGAACGTTAAGCTATTGTCTTTTTAAACTGTTTTAATTTCTGTTTGGTGCAAATTGCATACGCAACACACACACACACACACACACACACACCTGTATTTTCATTTGTGTATTTTCACCTATCTAACATTCCTGTTTGCCATTTGCATTGATAACGTGCTGAGGAAATTTGTTGCTATTTTAGTTAAAAGTAAAGAGTAATACTTAAGGGAGTAATCGTAAAAACACGCACGCAGCATAGAAGACACTGTGTGATGTTTGGTAAGCGTTTATAGTGAAATATCGCTTACATTTATAGAAGCGTGTTATTTGTGGTACTGCTGACGTATCCGGCCTGTGTACACGTGTCTCTCACCGAGTGCGAGTCAAGCATACGCAACGCAAAAGCCTACACACGTGGCGTAAATTACGTAACGTGCGTACAGATACGCCCACTGAATACAAATCACACGATAGCATTGTTTAGTAGTAGATACGGAAGCCACAAGATAATAGCACAAATTTGTTCAGTTTCCAAAATTTAGTTTAAAGGAAAAAGGTCCTTCTCTCGTTGCATTACCTCTGGGATTAGCCTGTGTTACCTGAATGAAAGAAATTTTCTGTACAGAAAAATCAAAGTATATTTGAAGTGAAAGAAGCGTGTGTATGCAAGTGAATTTTTTTTCTTTGGGTGAACCTTGAGAAAAATCGAGATCTCGTAGAAGGATACCCGTGAAGTGAACACGTGGTGGCGTGGGAGAAGGCCATCTCACGTTAAAAGTCCATAAGGTAAGAGGAGCAATTAGTGTTTAGAAATCTGAAGACCCTGAGTTAAGAAAGGTCAGAGGTAGTGAGCGCAACCCAGAGGGAGGTTGGCGCAAAACCCATATAGGCCCGTGTTGAGAATACGCTCCGGCTGAAGGACTCGCAGCCTAAACAACCGATTCCGCTGGTCGTTCTGCAGATAAGTAATAGTTACTTATACGCATTGCGACTGTACCACACGTAATTGTGTGCATTAGTTTGTTACCTTGATACCCATTCTTGCGGGATCATAAACGCTATTTGTACATTCTAACGTGATTTGTGAAGGTTTTTTTTTATTTTTAGGGAGGTTCGCTGATCATTCAGGAATTCTCCAGCAACTGATACTTACTGGGGAGGGTAGCATACTCCCACACGCCCCAGTAAATAGAGGTTCAGGTTGCAGGGGCCCTGGGTTGAGTACGCCAGCGCTAAGGCAGTGTGTGGGCGTATTGGTTGACGTGGGCGAGAGTGAAGTGAAGGCACTCGTTGAACTTTCACCGTCGCCTTACCTCTGGGAACTTGGTTTTTTGTAGGAATTCGCAAAGAAGGCAATACCTGCAAATAATGGGGGCCAGTTGTTCAAGTAAGGGGCGATCAACCAGGGTTCAGGTTGATTCAGTACCGTGACCAGTTGGGTCGGCCAGGTATATAATGTGTGAGAAATATGGATCACACGCCGAGGTTTTATGCAATGAGTGGGAACGTATGACTGTGAATGACGGGGAGAAGTTTCCCAGGGTAGGCAGTTTTAGTCCTGAGGTTTTGCAAAATTTAAGGAGAAGGATATGTCTAATAAATTCCGGCAAGCAACGGATTAGACATTATGATTATTTACAGTTATGGCAACAGGAAGGTGAGATACAAAGAGGATTAGCTCAAGCAGCTGGTTCCAATCCTATCAGGAAACTGATAGCTACCACACCACCACCACCATACATAACAGGAGAGAAAATGGCTGCAGAGAATGGCACACTGGTATATGATAAAAATGCACTTAATAAATGTATTAGTGATAAGAATAAAGTAGATAAGTGTATTGATGTTAATACTAACCCGTGCAAGTTGTATCCCGTCTTAAACTTCCCCCAGGATTGTGAGCAGGAAGATGAGCCTACCACAATATTGTCACTCTCTCTAGCAGCCACCATAGCAGAGACTACAGTGGGCACGGCCCAACCAGTAAGAGGAGTAGCAAAGGCCCCTAGTGGAGGGACAGGTGAGGTCGTGTCGGCAGGTAAGTACGGCACTGTACACTACGCAGAAACAATTACACCACATATTGTAGAATCAACCCAGAGTGATGTCATTGAACTTAATCCTGTCAGGGTAATTGCGGTCCCAAATGGGAAAACTGACACTTCGGGAGTCACTCCCGTCAGGAACATTGCAATGCATTGTCCCTTTTCCCAGACTGAATTAAGAGCAATTATGTCTGAATTTCCTGATCCTAGGAAAGATCTAGTTGCATGCCAAAGGTTCGTTAGAGAACTAGGTAACTCCGCAGAACCCAATAACAAAGATTGGCGGACAGTGCTGAGGGCATGTTTGCCCCCCAATATCGACTCTGCGAAATTTATCACTGATTGTAGGTTTGATGAAGAGATGCCTCTCACAGATGCATACAATCAGGAAAATGTTAAGCAGATCAACATGCAATTAGGAGTATATTTCCCAGCTGTTGTCAAGTGGAACAAAATATTTTCCATAAGACACAAAAAGAGGGTGAAATAGCTTCTGATTATTTCCATCGGGCACTGCAGGAA
Source organism: Pseudophryne corroboree (assembly GCF_028390025.1). NCBI lineage: Eukaryota > Metazoa > Chordata > Amphibia > Anura > Myobatrachidae > Pseudophryne > Pseudophryne corroboree. The sequence goes on from NC_086448.1 coordinate 660,473,900, forward strand.
ATGGCTAAGTATACTGGAATAGAAGACATTAAGACAAATGTGCATCATAGGGAAGTAGCAGTTTCTGTGTTAATGGATGGTTTAAAGGAAGTGTTAAGGACAAGGGTACAGACCACTCAACCAAGTTGGCGAGGTCTGTCGGTGGCTGCTTTGAGAGAGACCGCTATTGAACATGATCGGAACATCATGAGACACAGGGAGTCACAGGGCGATAAGCTGATGGCAGTAAGTATACAAGCCCTTACAACAAAGCCACCTCAGCCAAAGCCCCAGACCCCTGTGGGTAAGTCAACTGTGATAAAATGTTATAACTGTAGCAGAGAAGGACATATTGCACGGAATTGTATGTTTAACGACCCATATAAGGTATACCAACCCCCTAGACAACGACATGACACACGTAATTGGGATCAGGGACCGCAGAGACGGAGTTATGAGCCACATGCAGGGGAAACAAAAAGGTACCCACCAAAAAGAGACTGGCAAGTCTCTGATAATTCCCAGTTACCCCCCTCACATGTAGTAGCTGCCAGCGCGCTGCGGGGAGGTCACCACACACAATAGGGGTGGGGCCACACCTGTAGTCTGCAGCCAGTGAAATTAATTGCGAGCCTTGGAAATGAACCCGAGGTCACAATTGATGTAGCTGGTAGATCTCTACCTTTCCTTGTAGATACGGGGGCGGCCAAGTCAGTGATAAATTCAACAGTGGGTATGAAGACCACTGGTAGAACAATTCCAGCCATGGGAGTAACGGGAGTAGTACAACACTACCCGTTAAGCAAACCAGCAGAGATTACGATAGGGCCTTTGCAGATCAAGCATTCCTTTTTGCTAGCTGCATCGGCTCCGACTAATCTACTTGGGAGAGATTTACTGTGCAAGATGGGGTGTGTCATATATTGTACTCCTGAAGGTGTGTTCTTAGATATACCCGAGAATAACGCTCAGGAAGTGCAGGATATGCTAGATTCCCCACAAAGGTTAATGACGCATACTGCTGTTACAGATAGGTGTCCATCCAAGGTAGAGAAAATGATTTCCCAGATACCGTAGTCACTTTGGACCAAGGATGGACAAGACACTGGATTAATGGCAAATGTAGCTCCTGTAGTAGTCCAAGTAAAAGATGGTAGGATAGCTCCAAAAAAATCCCACAATATCCTCTGAAGCCAGAGGTGGAGTTAGGAGTTTACCCAGTAATAGAGCGCTTGCTACAACAGGGCATTCTGGTAAGGACGTCCAGCACTGCCAATAGTCCCATCTTCCCTGTGAAGAAGAGCGGGGGAGGGGTTACAGGCTAGTGCAGGATCTAAGGGGGATCAACAAAATAGTTGAGAGCCAATTCCCCGTAGTGCCAAATCCAGCTGTCATCCTTATGCAAATCCCTCCATCTGCAACATTTTTCACTGTAATTGACCTCTGCTCCGCCTTCTTCTCGGTACCTCTGCACCCTGACAGCCAATATTTGTTTGCATTCACATACAGAGGAGTACAGTACACCTGGACTCGCTTACCACAAGGTTTCATTGACAGCCCAAGTATTTTCTCGCAGGCTTTGCATGATTGTTTACAATCCTTTCAACCTGAGAGCGGATCAATATTAATACAGTATGTAGACGACTTACTGCTGTGTTCTGATTCACTCGAATCGTCCTTGAGAGACACGAAACAGCTTCTGTTTCATCTTTCTGATACGGGACACAAGGTTTCAAAGGATAAATTGCAATTGTGCCAGACCAAGGTAAAATATTTGGGGCATTGTTTGACACAAGGACTGAGACACCTCACCACTGATAGAGTACAGGCAATTCACAACATGACTCTGCCACAGACTCAGCAACAGATTCGCACGTTCCTAGGAATGTGTGGGTACTGTCGTAACTGGATCCCAGGATTTTCCATACTAGCCCTACCTTTGCAGGAAATGGTCTCATCAAACAAACCAGATCAGATTTCGCACACAGGTGAGTCTGAACTGGCATTTGAGAGACTCAAGCAGTGCCTAACGCAGGCACCAGCATTAGGTATGCCAGATTATGGAAAACCCTTTGTACTGTACGGTACGGAAAATGCTGGATGTGCGGCAGGTGTCTTAACCCAGACGCATGGTGATGCCAGCAGGCCGGTAGCCTACTACAGCGCTCAGCTAGACACGGTAGCGCGATCCCTCCCCACATGCTTGCAAAGTGTTGCAGCAATGGCATTGCTAGTAAGTAAAAGCGAAGATGTAGTGCTAGGACACAACCTCACAATTCATACACCTCATGCAGTGTCAGCCTTATTAAATTCTGCCCAAACCAGACACGTCTCATCCGCACGGTTTACAAGGTGGGAATTAGCACTAATGGCCCCTGTAAACATCACCATAAAGAGATGCAGTGCACTAAATCCGGCAACGTATCTCCCAGGTGTGCCTGGACAGGCACAAAGGGTGGGGGATGAAAATGATGGCGAAGGAGGATTTAGTACAGACACTGACTCACATGATTGTATGGAATATTTGACCCAAAATTTCACTGCAAGGCCTGACATCAGTAACAACCCACTGGACGGTGTAGATTTTACTTTCTACACTGACGGTAGTTGCCACAGACAGACGGACTCGGGAGACTTGTGTACTGGATACGCAGTCGTAGATGACAAAGGCACCATAGAAGCAGAACCCCTGGGCCCACCTCACTCAGCACAAGTTGCTGAGCTGGTTGCCCTAACCAGAGCGTGTGAATTGGCTAAAGGAAAGTCAGCCAATATCTACACAGATTCTAGGTACGCCTTTGGAGTAGTTCATGATTTCGGGGCCCTATGGCGCCTCAGAAATTTCATGACTGCAGCTGGCACACCCGTGGCACATGCAACCCACATCAAAAGACTTTTAGCAGCAATACAAGAACCTGACAGAGTGGCTGTTATCAAGTGTAAAGCCCACACGTACAGTCAAGACCCAGTGTCACTTGGTAACAGCCGAGCAGACGAAGCTGCTAAATCAGCAGCCAGTACCCCCATACAGACAGACACCACTCAACTGATGGTATTTAATACTGTAAACACACAGAAATTGTATAAAATGCAAAATGTGTGTTCACCACAAGAAAAGGCAGTTTGGAGGTCAAAAGGATATGGCCAGGAGTCCTCAGGACTTTGGACAGATGAACAAGGTAAGCCAGTGGCACCCAGAGCATACCTTCCAAGTCTAGCGGAAGCGGCACATGGGCTGACTCATCTAGGCAAAGAAGGAATGTGTAAGTTGGTAAGAGCATATTGGTGCGCACCAGGATTTTCTTCCCATGCGGGTAAAAGAGCGATGACATGTCTCACCTGCTTGAGGAAGAATATAGGAAAGGCAATACCAACAGAGCCATCCCATATCCCTCCTACAGATGGTCCTTTCCAGGTAATACAAATTGATTTCATACAATTACCACCTTGTAGAAATTTAAAGTATGTATTGGTTTGTATTGATGTGTTCTCAAATTGGGTTGAAGCATTCCCCGCTGCCACAAATACCGGTACGTTTACTGTAAAGAAAATTGTGCAGGAATTTGTGTGCAGGTATAGTATCCCTAGGATAATTGAAAGCGATAGGGGTACCCATTTTACAGGTGAAGTCTTTCAGGTAATGTGCAAATTAATGGGAATTAATAGTAAGCTGCATACTCCGTATCGCCCCCAGGCGAGTGCGAAAGTGGAAAGAGTAAACAGCACTATTAAGAACAAATTGAGCAAAGTAATGGCTGAAACTGGATTGTTGTGGCCAGAAGCTTTGCCACTTGTATTGTACAGCATCAGAACCACTCCAAGGTCCCCTCTTAATCTGTCCCCCTTTGAAATTCTTTTTGGTCGACAACCCCATATTATGATTGACCCCCAGGATGATTTGAAATGTAACAATGAAGTAACCGTAAAGTATTTGGTTAAGATGAGCAAGCAGTTGAGGAATCAGAATAGCAATCTAAAGCTGGTGATTCCTGATCTGCCAGACAGTAATTGTCATGACATTGAACCTGGGGATTATGTAATGATTCGAAACTTTCTACGCTCAGGTTGCCTTATTGACAGATGGGAAGGACCATACCAAGTCTTATTGACCAGCACTACAGCGTTAAAGGTTGCCGAGAGAGAGACTTGGGTCCATTCGTCTCACTGTAAGAAGGTCGCTGATCCAGAGAGGTCCCGTGACAAAGAACAGACGGTAGAGGAAATTGTATCACTAGAGTATCTGTTCCAGGAAGGTTGAGACGGCACCTGAGCACTGAAAACAATAAGATCGGAGGCAGTTGTCGAGCCAGATTTCTTTTTTCCCTTTTGTTATTTTCTCCAGTTCCCATCTCCCTCCTTTTCTCCTTCCCCCTTTTTATTCTTCTCCTTTTCCTCCTCTAAGATGGACTTGCCCCAAGAGACTGTGTCCTGGATTTTCCTGTTGACCCTGTTGTTGACCAGAGCAGTCTGTTTCGGCGAGAGTACCAGAGAGGCCAAAGAGGGATCTGGAATGGGTTCTGATGATCAAGATGGAGGCGTAGAATTCCAAGAGCAACACAGTCACAGAGCAAAGGCGAGTATCAGAAAACGATCTGGTAGCCATGTTATTAATAGACATTGTGAAGGATTGTTAGCTGAAGAGAATTGTATTTGTAGAAATTGTGACAACATAGTTGAGGACGGTTGCATCAAGGAATGTCAGTCCCGTTTTAATATCAACATGGACCGGCATCCATTGAGTGACTATCACTCATTGGTGGGTAAAGTGTTAAATCAGACAGACTGTTGGGTATGCTCACAAGTACCTCAAGGTCATAGAAAGTCAGGACTAGTGCCATATCCTTTAACGGTAGATGAGGTACTTGAGTTAAAGGGTGGGAGACCGGTGGACAAGAGATTTAATATTTCTAGTCCTCCTAGTTTGAAGCTCCAACAATACCATGTAGATAGGTCCCTAATATGTTTTAACATTTCCAATCCCCGAAAGCCGGGAAATTGGGAGGTGTCATGGAACAACCAAACCATGACATTTTCACACAGAGCCGACAGAATGCCCATAGATTCAGAGCTTATACGCCAAATAGCCGACAGTGGAAAATATTTCCGGTATAGGTACACTCTAGGAAGTAGGATCATGCGAGTTGGAGAAGTATCACCAGGATACTGTGCACATGTCATACAGCCTGATACGTGTACTAGACAAATGAGAGAGTTAGGGATAGGACTGTTTTCATGGAAGGTTTGTAATATGGTTATGTCATTTTCTATCCCATATGTTCTCCCCGATGATTCATATTTCATATGTGGGAGAAAGGCGTATAAGTGGCTTGCCCCAAACTCAGAGGGATTGTGTTACGTTGGAAAAGTGTTGCCAGAAATAATGACCATTACCCATAACAAAATGAAAGACATTCACCACAGTGCCCAAGCTCCTTACACTCACACTCATTACGAACACATTGTAAAGAGACACCTTGTAGATAGGACAGAGCATGCGGCCTCTGATTTGATTCACGAATCCACCAGGATTCAATTCCTACTCGCGTTAGATATCACCCGTACCGCCAGAGGAGTTATAAATTATAGGTATATAACTGCGCTAGCGAACCTGTTAGATAATATCACCGAGATGTATGATGACACCTTCAGGTATACCGGGAGAGAATTGCAAGCTTACAAAACGGAACTGGTACAGCACAGGATGGTTCTAAATTACCTCATAGCAGTGACAGGAGGGTATTGTGTCACCCTAGCAACTCAGTATGGTGTGAAATGTTGTACATATATCACAAACAGCACTGAGGACCCAACAGAGGTCATAGATCAAAAGATGGACGATATCTTGCAATTGAAGTGGGAGTTCCGAAGGAGGCACAACCTAACCCTTGCTTCTGTGGGTAATGAACTAACCGGCTGGGTATCATGGTTGAACCCACAAAATTGGTTCTCAGGTTTAGGAGAATGCGCTCAAAATGTTATCGTTACTGTAGGGAAGTTCCTCTTGTGTATCCTGGGAGTTATCATACTGATTGGTCTGGTATTCAGATGTGTTCGGATTTTAATGAATTGCAAGCGTAGTACCAAATTGATGAGTTTGAGGAGCGAGGGCATTGTAACAACAACTAATTTAATTTATGACCCGTCAATCGAGACAATGTTGTGATAAAATGTGATTCCACGTCTGTTTCTTTCACCCGTTTCTCCTTTGATTTTCTGCGAGGTACCAAGAGATCCGCCTGGAAGAAGAATTTGATGACCCCCTATACAAGACCACTGATGAACTGTGTCACAGACACCTAACGAGCTTTTAGAGACTGTAATTCTTTTTATGGACACTTGAAGAAGCTTTTTGTTTGCCAATAAACCTCAAAGCTACAAGACATCAGACAAGACATCAGACAAGACATCAACAAGACCCCAATCGGCGAACACATACATAATCACATGACTGCATTTATAACGCATGTTTCTTATCTTCATCTCTACAACCTCCAGGTAGTACCCCACATAGTCGACAGGTGATTTTCACATATTAGCACTCACATATTCTCCCCTTTCATGTATCATCAACTAATGTGCACCCCATTTGTTGTAACCAAAAGCCGAAAAGAGCTCGGTAGAGATTGACAGCCCATCCACAGACCCTTAATACGGGATAAGAAGGATTCAAATGTATACTTCGCAATACCTCGAAGCTTGATCTAGAACACGTACGGCACGATGATACATGACCCCTCAGACATGGATTTCATACACACATGCTTTTACTATCTCACTAGGTCATATCATTCCCACCTTCTCCTCTCCTCCCTCTACCCAATCATAATAAGGTATTCCACAATGACATATATTTTTCTGTTTGAATTGTTTAGAAAGTGGCAGTTATTGGTGACTGCCAAAGGGTGGACTGTCAAAGTCGAAAAATATCGTAATCCACAATGCCTTATACTAACCCCAATGCACATGCCCGCTGCTCGTGCATTCAGTCTGCCATACGTGCACATGTCCGCAAATTGCGTACACTCGCTCCGGCGATAACGCGCGGTATATGGGTATTTACGGTAGAGTTTATGAGCTTGTAGCGGGCGACTCGTTTATAGCATAGTTAACTAATATAGTGCGTTTTGTAGATAATGGTCCCCTTAATAATGTCTGCGAGTATAATTAGTGTAAATTGTTCGTGGACTCAGGGATTCCTCTTTGCATGATACGAAGGGTCAGGCAAAGGTTGAACGGTGGTGTCTAGTTTCTAACTAAGGAGTATTTTATTAGAAACATTCCGGTGTTGGTTAGGAAGAGATTAATCGCTCCTGCGTATGGTTATGTCTATCAGAAGTTTATGGACATTTACTGTATTTGCAGTTCCTTATCCATGCGGCGGGAATCCTGTGGATACCTCCCACCTGAGCAGTTTGAAATAGTCACAGCCCACCTGTTCAATCCACCTATGACCTTTTGTTATAATGCAGAGACACATTCCTGTGTCCAATAAACAAAGAGATTGTAGGGACCATTGTATTGTACTGTAGGATGTGTATATAAAGACCACCATAGCTAGACCAGCACTCACTTCTCTCTACAAAGGTTTTCATGGTGAAAAGCTGAGGGCTGGTTTCCAGATAGCGCATGCGAGTCATTCCCACATGTGTACGTTTCTCTGTGGCCATTTCGTTACTCTGTGTGTATGCAATTGTTCTCTCTTTGTTATCCTTTAAGTGTTTGCCATTTATTCTCTTTCTGTTTATGTGTATTTGCGATCGTTCACTATTGTTTATATTTCTGTTTAGTTATTCTGTTTTAGGTATTAATGTTAGGTCTGTAGTGTATGAGCTGTAACTGTTTTCCCCTTTTTACGTACGAAATATAATCTATAAAGGTGTTGGAACCTTAGCAAGCAGTGTGTGTTTCACCAGTCATTATAGAGGGTTTCTGAGCATCTCAATCGCTCAAACAGCTTTCATATAACAAGGGTTAATCATCGTTACATTGTGGTAATATTACAGTACTAAGGTTTACAGTATAAGCATACCCTTACAGTGTTCATTGAAAAAGGTTTAAAGGTTAACAACTGTGTGTACGCTCGCTGAGTGTATTCCATACACTCAGCGCAGCGTGTATACGCAACGTGCGTACCACGTATGGTTCTTTATACGCAAACTGCGTATAAAGTACGCAGCACGTGCACGTGGTTTAGTGGCCATTACGGCTACACGGTATTAGTATATAGCTTATGTTAAAGGGTAGATATTTGACTCTATCAATATATACTGGTGGTCAGCAAAATTCTGCACTGTCCTCCTACTATATACTGCGCACAACTAAAATGCAGCACAGGTATGGATGCATAGTATACTTGATGGCACAGAGGTAGAGCAGTGGACTACTGTACCGTACTGCTATATATATACTGGTGGTCAGCAAAATTCTGCACTGTCCTCCTACAATATACTGCGCACAACTAAAATGCAGCACAGGTATGGATGCATAGTATACTTGACGACACAGAGGTAGAGCAGTGGACTACTGTACCGTACTGCTATATATATATATACTGGTGGTCAGCAAAATTCTGCACTGTCCTCCTACAATATACTGCGCACAACTAAAATGCAGCACAGGTATGGATGCGTAGTATACTTGACGACACAGAGGTAGAGCAGTGGACTACTGTACCGTACTGCTATATATATATATACTGGTGGTCAGCAAAATTCTGCACTGTCCTCCTACTATATACTGCGCACAACTAAAATGCAGCACAGGTATGGATGCATAGTATACTTGACGACACTGAGGTAGAGCAGTGGACTACGGTACCGTACTGCTATATATATATACTGGTAGTCAGCAAAATTCTGCACTGTCCTCCTACTATATACTGCGCACAGCTAAAATTCAGCACAGGTTTGGATGCATAGTATACTTGATGACACAGAGGTAGAGCAGTGGACTACTGTACCGTACTGCTATATATATATATACTGGTGGTCAGCAAAATTCTGCACTGTCCTCCTACTATATACTGCGCACAATTAAAATGCAGCACAGGTATGGATGCATAGTATACTTGACGACACAGAGGTAGTGCAGTGGACTACTGTACCATACTGCTATATATATACTGTTGGTCACAGCAATATTCTGCACTGTCCTCCTACTATATACTACAATGCAGCACAGATATGGAGCGTTTTTTCAGGCAGAGAACGTAGATATTTTCAGCACACTGAGCACAGATATTTGCAAGCACACTGAGCACAGATATTTCAGCACACTGAGCACAGATATTTGCAGCACACTGAACATAGAAACTGAGAGAACGCAGCCACGTCCTCTCACTATCATCTCCAAAGCATGAGTGAAAATGGCGGCGACGCGCGGCTCCTTATATAGAATACGAATCTCGCGAGAATCCGACAGCGGGATGATGACGTTCGGGCGCGCTCGGGTTAACCGAGCAAGGCGGGAAGACCCGAGGCTGCCTCGGAACCATGTAAAATGGGTGAAGTTCATGGGGGTTCGGATCCCGAGGAACCGAACCCGCTCATCACTAATATGAACAGTTCTAATCCATTGGCGTTTCTATAATGGGTGCAATGTGTGCACACACTGCACCTATATTTTAATACTTACCTTTCCGAAGTCCAGTGTCAGATGCTGCAGCCACGGTGAAAATCACAGCCAAAATGGCCACCGCACATGCCTGGTAGTCAAATTGGTCTCCGGAACATGTGCAGTAGACCCTGCAAATCAATGCCGGAGACTACTGCGCCATGAAGAGGAGGGGGCCCACCCGTCCCTGCTGTAGTCTCCACCCCAAATCTCATGTTACCAGAAGTGTTAGATATATGCAGTAATGTTATTCAAGACTTTATTTACACAGCACTAAATGGAAACATAGAAATTTATTTAATTTGGTCTTTTTTTTTACCGGCTCCAGTTTAACAATACCTATCAATGACTCCCTACATCCAAATCATATTATTTTTCCTTGTACCAGTGTGTCTTCTAATAGATGTGCAAGTACTGTAGTATTAGTGTATTTATGTTTGTGAGCCAAAGAAGAGGATGAATTAAGTGCCTGTAATGGTTGTAATTGTTCCACATAAAGTTTTACATAACACAATAATGATGCAATAATAAAAAATATTTTGGTTTTCTTTTATCACTAATAAACAAACAAAAAACTAAAATTATGACAAGCTATTAAAGCAGATTTGCATCTTTTTCTTTCTCTAACTTTTGTTTTCATCATAACACATCTGTAAAATATATTGAGTTGTAATCAAAATAAATCAATTTTAGAGAGATTATGTTTAATTTTGAAAAAAATCTGTGGCACAATTATAATGTGAAAGTTAATACATCTGTTCAATTAATTGTTTGCTGTTTTTAGAAACAGATCAGTATTATTTGTGTCTGAATTTCCTTTATATAATGAGGATGTGCATTTCACATCCCATGGTTAACAATAGGACAATCTGGTGCCCATGCTGAGTAATATCGTGCAGTAGATTTATGTTACCAAGTTGGCCATTCTTTATCTCTGTGAGTAGCCTTGTCTTATTTTAGGATTACAAATATCCACTGTAAGTATGCTTCACAAATTTAGGTTTTATTAACATACACAAAAGGCATTCACACAAGGACACTCAATAAAAACAGATAAAGATATTTAACTTTTTATGCAAAATACTATTTTCATATTCTTTCCAAATTAAAATAAAAAAACTACATAAATTCCAGTTATTCAACAGCTTTATACAAAACATATGGCAGAAATTAGTGCTGACATATTTAAAAGAAAGCTCAGTAAGACAACATGGTGCTCATAAAAATAATAATAGTAAAAAGATAATAAAAAAAACTTATTGTAATGTTTATAGCTTTGCTTGATTATTTTGAGGGAGCAGGTCACAGATGTTTGTATTGATGGTCTGTAACAAGAATCTATATGGCAGCGGCTACGTACAAATGTATAATGTGGGTAGTCTGTCCCAGACTGACCCTACCTTATTGCCCTGCAGCACGCCTCTTCTTTCTGGATGCAGCTCCCGATGGTGTCCGACAACATCTACAGCTGCTGCACTCTTTGATGATGTCACATTCAGACCAATGTAGAAGGGAGTATCCTAGACGGTATCCACTTGGTGACCGTTGTTAGTCCACTGGCTTCAATGCGTTTCACACCACTGCGGTGCTTTATGAAGGATGATTTTGGTCCTTTCCTTAGGTACTTTTATACTTTAAAAACTTTATTGAAAAATGGAAGTTAAAAAATGGAAATTGGTAAAAGATGAGTGGCAAGCTCATGTTTCTTGTAAAAATACCCAATCAAAAGTTTACTTTCTTTGCTGTTAACATTGTGTGCCTTTTTATAACAATGTGTGGTTCACTGATTAATATTAATAGTTTGGGTAAAATAAAATGAGAGGGTGTGAAAAAAGAGAAATATATGAATGTTATTAGTGTATTGTAGAATATGAAAAAGATTTTATAGGAATACTGATAAATCAATATCTGCAGTATGTTTGAACCATGCAGCTTAAGAGTTTTCAAAAGATAAGTCTACTTTATCTCTTTTTATTATAACCCCTCCAGTGTTACTTTATACCGATGACTTTAAGCCCTTAATCTTTATTATGTTAACTGGCAAAATGTGCAGACAGACTGAGTACTTAATCCTTTTTTGATATTGTAAATGTGTTCTGCTATTCTAGTTTTTATTTTTTTTATTTGCCCCACGTATTGAGTGTCACAAGTACATTTCTAAAGTGTATATATGTCTCTTTCAGTTTCTGTTACGCAGACTACTCGGTATCTGTGTTATCAGGTGGGACCAGGTGACGCTCATGCAATTACCCCTTGCCCAGCAGTCTTTTAGCCTCCTGTGATGCTAGGCTTCTCCTATAGCAGCCGCCTTTCCAGGGTGAATTAGGTTCACCCTGTACTCAGATGCCTCCAGGTTTTATGTATGGACAAGGTGGCTATTGGAGGCTGGGCAAGAGTAGATGACAACCTTGGTAACCCTGCCCAATACTCAGACAGGAATAGTAAACAAATTGTACACAGGTGCAACTATGCACAGGGTGATATTATAACAAACACTCAAAGAATATGAATTGCAATAATAAATGCTAATGATATGTAAAATGTATCAATGCACAGGATGATATGAGCAACTTAGCTAAATACAGTATAAAGGCAACAATGCAAAGGATGATACATATATTCAAATACAGGAGGTAACTCAAACTCTGAAAATAACCAATGCAAAATCCCAGTACTTAGCTTAAACTGTCTGATGTGGATTCTGAAGAAGCCCAGAATTTGGAACTGGAATAGAACCCCCTGAGGGGAGCAATGATCCAGAGACACTTAGACTGAGACTGGCTTCAGAGCAGGATTACACTGTGTGCAGTGTTAGGCTTGGCAACTGGAACAGACAGCACTAACTGTACAGATTCTAGACTCCACCAAGGAAACAGTGACCAGGTACAAACAGGAACTTTTAGTTATAACCAGCCTCAGGTGAAGGGCAAGCTGGGTAATAAAGAGAGCAATCCCAAATTAGGATTGCTGGAAAAGAACAAGCCTCCTGAACACTAATTACCTGCAGTTGTAAAACCAGACACAAGGTAATGGCCTAATTATCTTGCAGGTGAAACTGCACAGACCATACGTACAGGAGACAGGCTGCAGTTACACAGACCACAGACAGGAATGAGTCACAGCGGTGGCTCATGATAGTTTCACAAGTTTTCTGTTGTTTAATTTTATATTCTTTCTTTCTTTGGTTATATTGAAAGTTTTGTTTTTGTATAGTATTGTTTCTTTGGTTCTAAAACCGACACAATATAGGCAATAATGGTAGCCTTTTATCTTGATAATGTCATTTGAATTGGTTTCAATGGGTAACCCACTTTTTGTTAATTCTTGTTTCGGTTTTTTCACTCTTTAAGTACAAATTTTGGTCTTGATGAATTTATGGTTTTTATCTCTTCATCAAGAAGGAGTATGTGCCAATGTTTCTTAAAAATTTATTTTTTTTCCCTTATAGGTCCCATTGTATTGTGTGATAAAAGTGGTTTGTAACTCCATTTTGTTTTGTTTTATTGGTTTATAATGAATAAGTTCCTTTCTCTCAAGTACTGTTACCTTATCAATTTGTTGTTGAAAAAAATATTCTCTATACACTTTGTGTAGAATATTTTCCTTTTTCTCTAAACTCTGATGTTGAAATGTAGATACCTCTATGCAATTTCTTCTCAATCTCTGAAATTAGCCTCTTGGGATAATCTCAATCCATTTTCGGTAATGGTTACTTTTGATAGCATGTTACTTTTTTATGCATTCTTATGTATATGAAGCCTTCCTTAATGACAATTTCAAAATCTAAGAAGACAACCATTTGGTACTGTAATATTGTTGTAAATTGCAAATTTACCTTATAGTTATTAATGTGTTTAATGAAGTCTTCCAGATGTTCTTGTGAACCATTCCATATGAAAAACAAATTGACACTACATCTATTCCAGCATAAGATGTTATCTCTGTATTTGTTATTTTTCCAGATGTTTCTAACTTCCCACCATGCAGAAAAAAGCTTGGCAAAGCTTGGTACAAAAAATGTTCCCATTGATGTACCTCTTTTATTCAGGAAGAATTCACCATCATACCAAAAATACTTGTGTCATAGTATAAAGTCTATATATTTCATGATGAAATTAATCTCTGCATTTGAAATATCTTTTTTGTATGAAAGGTAGTATCTCATTGCTTCACATCCCTCATTATGACTTATGCAAGTGTATAATAATTTAACATTGCTGATGCAAAGTAAATATGTGTTTCTCCATTGTACTGTGTCGATAATGAGTTGATAATCAGTTTTTTAGATGTTTGGCCTTGAGAAAGCTGTTACACAGGGAAATGTATGTATCAGCAGCGTGTTCACTGATTAGTATTATACTAACAATATATAATATTCTGTGCACAAGTATTAGGCAGGTATGGAAAAATGCTGCAAAGTAAGAATGCTTGAAAAAAATAGAAGTGTTAATAGTTATTTTTTGATACAACTTTATTTGAAACATCAGTTCAAGCATACAAGAACATTACATGTTTACTCTGTATGGTAACATCTTAGAAATAATAAAGATCAAGTACAATCAGCATATAAGAATAACATACTGAGACAATTGTACTAAACAAACATAAAAAGTAGAAATTAAATATGTCAAATAGGTTATATAGGCTGTGGGTAGGATGTAGGAATATCCAAGTTTTAAACCATTCTGTTGAGTGGAAGCATTTACAAATTGAACTTTTCATATTAGAAGATAGAATGGCAATTCAATTTTCCCATGTATCAAACAGTTGTTTCACATGTTTTTCTTTTTGAAGTGAAGCCTCCACCTATTCCATGCAAAAAATCTAAAACAATTTTGACCTAAATAAAGGCAGTTTATTTTTATCAATTAACAAAATGCAAACTGAATGAACAGAAGATAAATCTAAATACAATTAATATTTGGCCTGGCATCCCTTTGCCCTCAAAACAGCATAAATTCTTCAAGTTACACAGTCATTGAAGGAACTCTCCAGGGAGTTATACCAAACATATTGGAGAATTAACCACAGATCTTCTGTGGATGTAAGCTTGCTCAATCATCTGTCTCTTCATGTAATCCCAGAAAGACTCAATGATGTTGAGATCAGGGCTCTGTGGGGGCCATATCATCACTTCCAGGAGTTCTTCTTCTTTACCCTGAAGATAACTCTTTATTACATTGGCTGTATGTTTTGGGGTTGTTATCCTGCTGCTAAATAAATTTTGAGCCAATCAGATGCCTCCCTGATGGTACTGTATAAAGTATAAGAACCTGCCTGTATTATTCACTTTTGAGGACACCATCAATCCTGACCAAATCCCCAACTCCATTTGCTGAAATGCAGTCTCAAAATTTCAAGGAACCTCCACTATGCTTCACTGTTACCTGCAGACACTTAATAATGAACCACTCTCCAGCCCTACCATGAACAAACTGCATTCTGTTACAGCCAAATATTTCAAATTTTGACTCATCAATCCAGAACACCTGCTGCCATTTTTCTGCACCACAGTTCCTATGTTTTCATGCACAGTTGAGTTATTTTTTTATTGCAACCTTAGGCCAAAAATTTCTTACTGAGAAACTGAAACATTTTTAAATTAAGTAGTTTTGGGTTACATGTCATCCTTAAGTTCTGTTATGTGGTGGTGGACAGGGTGGTGCTTCTGTTTATCCATGTATGTTTATGATTGGCAGCCAATAGTGCTGATATTGCCTATCACATTGACCATAAATAATTACATTTGTTCCTGGAAAACCAACCCCAGGCACCACAGGGTGCCAATGCATACAGTTTGGGAACCACTGTTATAAGTAATAAGAATAATTCTCTTAATTGATTTATATTAATCCCAGGCATTACATATACCTCAACCTTTGTCTCTCATTGTTTAATGTGTGGGACATCAACCAACCTTAAGGAAACCACAAACAAGTGTTGAAATGATCCTGGCAATACACATGGAACACGCCACATATACTGTAGCTTGCAAATGTATCTATAATCTTTATTTTGTAAAGGCTGATCCAGTGAAAACAATGCATATAAAAATAGCACATTTGCACCCACATGGGGGAGCACAGAATGCACCCTGAATGGCAACAGTACACCTTAATGTCCCACTTACACCTGTGTTGTAAACCATTCATATTATGTGCAGAAAAAGCATTCATTATTAAGCATCAATTAAATGACAAAAATATCACTAATGTAGAAGAAACAAATTCCCCCCCTCCCCCACACACATATAATAAAAGATATTGTTTAACATACTGGCAAAAGCCAATATAGTCTCAAGTGATGAAGAAAGCACCAGTGGAGTGTTCACAAACAGACAATCACAAAAGCAGTTCGCTTGTGTAGGCATCCATTATTATCATCATCTTTATTATAATCATCCTTATCTTTATCTGCATCTGTTAGCAGAGGCATAAATTCATACTAGACACCCAGAGGAAAAATAGAAGGTGGTGCCCCCCATGCACAAGCCAATGCCTCTAGCTTGCGCATGTGCCAATGTCCACCGATGCATGTATAGTAGCACAGCTGAGGGGACAAAGGGTGAAGTAATGTGATCGCAATGTGATCACTTCTCAGTAATCACTGGGACAGGATCTACAACCATCAGACCCTCACATGCCCCTATTTATTCCATGGGCCACTCATGATGCTTTTTGTCATCAGATCCCCCTCGTGACCCAGTGTATATAGTATTATCATAAAGCCCCTCCCCCACACACAAACATGTATATTCATTATTGTTCTCCCATACCCCCATACACATCCCACACTATGCACCTCTCCCCCTATTCCACATGCCTAACACTGTGTTCCCCTGCTCCCTTCCATACCCCGCACTGTCTTCTCCTTTCCCCATTGTGACCCCATTTCCCCATTCCAGATGTCTCACTCTGTGCTCCTCTTCCCTATTCTACATGTCACACTCTGTACTCCCATTCCCCCTCACACTCACCTGTCCTGCTCCTCCTCCTAGCTCCTCATTATCATCAGAGAACACCCACCCCCAGATGCAGTTAACTTACCCCCACCAGTGGTAAGTGCACCCCGTGCTGCTGCAGCTGATCCCCTGCTGACTGCTGCTGGGCTGGTCAAGCCTAGAGAATCAGATGCTAAGCACTGTGGTTGTGGTGGGGCTTCCTAATGATTCATTGAATCTCTTTGCCAGTGATACGAGGAGTCTGAAATAACATACAGCTTTCTGCAGACTCCTCAGACCACTGGCTGAGAGATCCGAGGAGTCATCAGTCTCCACCCTCTCTCCAGTGCACTGCTTCTAGTGCTGCAGAAGTTCATATGGCTGGATGAAGAAGGGAGAGGCATGTCTCCTTGACAGTTGGTGCCCAGAAGGCAAATGTTTCTATTGTCTCTGAGATTTACATCACTGAATGTTAGTATTCTATCTAATGCTAGCCCTACATCAGAACGATTTCTATCTTACCAGCCAACTAGTTGGCTGGTTGTAAAGATAATCTGGCAGTGTGTGGGAGCAAATGATTATCATCCGTTTGCTTCCACACGCTAAAAAATGTCCAGAAATGGTCTGTCCAACTAGTTGGGAAAATCAAACCTGTTTGATTTACCAACTAATCGTTCAGGTGTAGGGGAAACTCTCCCCCCAACTGAACGTTAAGTAGGCAGACACTGGCCAGCAGTGTCTGCCTACTTCTTCCCCATCACTGCTGACTGGGCTGCCCCTGTTACCCTGGCAGCAAACGGTGAAGTGGAGCGGAGATGGAAGGAGGTTCAGGGGCAGCTGCGGCAGTCCATCACTGCTGTGGTGCTGCCCCTGTAATCCCGGTAGTGATGGTGGCAGTAATCCACTGTATGGCTAGCATTAGCATTGGGACCCCTGGCAGCGGCAGCAGAGGAGAAGCAGGGGCAGCGGCGGCAGTACTCCACTGCTCCCTGGCTGCCCCTGTGACATCGGGACCCCTGGCAGTGGCGGCAGAGCAGGAGAAGAACCAGGGGCAGCGGCGGCAGTACTCCACTGTTGCCCAGCTGCCCCTGTGACACTGGGACCCCTGGCAGCGGCGGCAGAGCTGGAGGAGAACCAGGGGTAGCAGGGGCAGTACTTAACTGCTGCCCCTGTGACATCGGGACCCCTGGCAGTAGCGGCAGAAGGAGAAGCAGGGATAGCGGTGGCAGTACTTGACTGCTGCCCTGCTGCCCCTGTGACACCAGGAACCCTGGCAGTGGCGGCAGAGCAGGAGGAGAAACAGGGGCAGCAGCAGCAGTACTTCACTGCTGCCCGGCTGCCCCTGTGACACCGGGACCCCTGGCAGTGGCAGTAGAAGAAGCAGGGGCATTGGCGGCAGTATTTCATTGCTGCCCAGCTGCCACTGTGACACTGGGAGCCCTGGCAGCGGTGGCAGAGCAGGAGGAGAACCAGGGGCAGCGGCGGCAGTACTTCACTGCTGCCCCTATGACACCTGGACCCCTGGCAGCGGCGGCAGAAGGAGAAGCAGGAGCAGCAGTGGCAGTACTTCATTGCTGCCCGGCTGCCCCAGTGACACTGGGACCCCTGGCAGCAGCGGCAGAGCAGGAGGAGAACAAGGGGCAGCAGCGGCAGTACTTCACTGCTGCCTGACTGCCCCTGTGACACTGGGACCCCTGGCAGCGACGGCAGAATGAGAAGCAGGGGCAGCAGTGGCGGCAGTACTTCATTGCTGCCCGGGTGCCCCTGTGAAACCGGGACCTCTGGCAATGGCGGCAGAGCAGGAGGAGCGACCATACTTACATGACTTATTACAAGTCTGGTCACTCCATCCAACGTCATGTCATATATTTACTGACTGACTCACTGTTACGGCCTGTAATACAGTCATTAATTAGGTCTATATATACCTGGAAAATGTCACATAATGGATATGTACATTTTAAAAAACAGATATTAGGGGACTGCAAACAACATCAAAGTGTCTGCAGCCCCCTGTAGTCCCTAACCCCCCTTCACTGCTGCCCGGCTGCCCCTGTGACACCAGGACCCCTGGCAGTGGTGGCAGAGCAGGAGGAGAACCAGGGACAGTGGCAGCAGTACTTTACTGTTGCACCGGTGTCCCCAGGGTCCCCAGTGGCATTACACAGGTCTGAGCGCAGGAGGAGAATACCAGTCCCCTGCCCACACTCCACCCTTGATCACCCACTAACCCTCTCCCGGCAATCAGTACCTGGCTGCAGCAGTGTCCCCTATCCTCATGCACTCCAACGGCAACCACTCACAGGCACCCCTTACCCTGCGATCAACATAATTTCTCTATCATTTGCAGCCTTTGACATATTATATGACAGTCATGTGTCAAAAGGGGAGAGTCTGCCTGTTGCAATGTGTAAAAAAGGGGACACTGCCTGTCGTAATGTGTAAGAGGGGGGACTTTGTGTCAAGTCCGAGTGTTTTTGTGAATCCGTTAACCCTGGACTGACCGAAGGTGTTGGTGCTGGGGTATGATGTAAACAGGGAGAATGAAGAAAGTTCTGTTTCATATATTTATTAAAGGCAACAATTCTCGTAAGGAGTTAAATGACAATTAGTCACCATATGTAATCTGACGTACTGCAATGAATGGTATAATGATAAACTGGAACAGTCCTAAAGATGCATTCAAGAAATATTCATACAACTGAGTTTAAACAGGCTTGTGAATGAATAAATAATTGTCCAAATGAAGCAATGATTGGTGCCAAACTGTAAGGAGTGTTAACTGGATATTGTAGACATAAATTAATAACTGTAGAGACTTGTACTGAAACTTAAAGGTTAAACTGGAAGGCTGTGAAAAATTGTCCTTGATTGCAGCAACAATGAAAATACAATACTGAATGGAATACTTGCAAGTTGTGAAGGTAACACTTGAAGCACTGTGAAACTGCAGTAGATGACAATGGTGAAGAATGAATTAAACTGGATGATGAGAGAACAAGATCCATGATGAAGTTGAAATTTCCACAGTCTGTGATTATAGCAGGCAGTCACTGAACAGAGAACCTCACACAGGACTCCGGGGATTCCACTTGTTGGAGAGCGATTAACTGACAGCACAGCAGGGAGCTGGTGGATCTCTTGCAGTGAAGGCTGCAGGCAGACCCCTGGGAGTGGAGGCGATATCAGGACCACTGGAACTACACAGGATAACACAGAGAGAGCACAGAGCTAGGGCATAGAGTTGATGCAACTAAGCACTGGCTCAGAGTAACATAATCCCAGCCTACTTAAAGGCAGCACAAACACGAGATTGGATTGGCTAACACTTAAGCACAGGTGTTTCACAAGTGCTCTCAGGTTCAGGTGCTCATTTGGTCTCCAACATGGCCACCTCCTATACTGCAGACACACAGCGGCACCTTAGGCCATTCGGTTCCCACACTCCTGGCTCCCAGAACCTACATCACCTCTGCCGCTGACCATGCCACATCCCCACACGGCCACACAGTACCGCTCCGGCAACTGACGGACCCCAGAACCCGCAGTGGTGAGTGATCGGTTCGTGACAGTAACCCCCCTTTGAGGTTGGATTATGGACACCTTTGAGCTTTGGCAGGATTCTTAGAGTCAAATTTTTGTACCAGCCTTGGAGCATGAACATCTTCAGCAAAAACCCAGGACCTCTCCTCTGGACCATAACCCTTCCAATCAACAAGAAACTGCAGACGTCCATATCGACGACGTGAGTCCGCAATCTCCTTAACCTCAAATTTCTCATCCTGCAAAGAGTGAACTTTAGGAGGTTTGGACAGGGCATTACGAAACTTACTGCGAATCAAAGGTTTCAACAACGATATATGAAAGGCGTTAGGAATTTTCAAAGAAGGTGGCATCTTGACTTTGTATGACACAGGATTGAGTACCTTTTCAATGGGAAATGGACCAATAAACTTGGGAGCAAACTTCTTAGAAGGAACTTGAACTTAAGATTGCAAGTAGAAATCCAAACTTGGTCTCCCACCTTGTAGTTTGGTACAGCCTTACATTATCTATCTGCAAAAGATTTATAACGAGCAGAGGATTTAATCAATGACTTGTGCACACAACTCCAGATTTTAGACAAACGTTAAAGCACTTGATCTGCTGGTGGAACCTCTTGAGCTGGCAACGGATGGAACTCTGGCACGAGGATGACAACCAAAGTTAGTATAAAACGGCGTAGATTCTGTAGATGAATGAAAGAGATTATTATGAGCAAATTCTGCCAATGGAAGGTAGTCAATCCAATCATCCTGTGAGGAAGATATGTATAACCGGAGAAAGGTTTCAAGATCTTGATTTACTCTCTCAGTTTGTTCATCTGTCTGGGGATGATATGCTAAAGAAAAATTCAATTTAATGTTTAAAGATGAACAAAGCGACCTCCAAAACTTGGCTACAAATTGTGTTCCTCGATCAGAGATGATCTCTTGAGGAAAGCCATGCAATTTAAAGATATCAGAAATTAATAATCTGGCTAGTGAAGGAGCTGATGGTAATCCAGTTAACGAAATGAAATGCGCCATTTTCAAAAATTGCCCAAATGGTATTCCGCCCTTTTGATGGAGGTAAATCGGTCATGAAATCCATTGAGATATGAGTCCACGTTTGTTTGGGTATAGATAACGGATGTAACAAACCTGGAGGAGAACCCTTTGGACTCTTATGTTGGGCACATTTAGGACATGCTGCTATAAACTCTTGAACATCGGCTTTAAGACTTGGCCACCAGTAAGACTGTTGAATAAATTTGAGAGTCTTTAGGACCCCAGGATGACCCATGAAGGATGAATAGTGAGCCCAAGTAAGTAATCATTTTCGAAGATTTGTGGCAACAAAGGTTTTGCCAGGTGGAGGAACTGGGACCGGAGAATTTTGAGTCATTAAAAAGGACATAGGATTCACAATGGCTTGATTCATGGTAGCATCATTTGATTTAGAAGAATTGAAAGACCGAGAAAGGGCATCTGCTTTTTTGTTTTGAGACCCTGGACGACAGGTGAGCTTAAAATTAAATCGGGTGAAGAAAAGAGCCCATCGAGCTTGTCGTGAATTCAAACACTGAGCCGACTGCAGATTAAGAAGATTCTTATTATCAGTATATACTATAATGGGGTGTTGTGCTCCCTTTAGAAGGTATCTTCACTCCCCAAATGCCAATTTGATGGCAAGTAATTCCTGATCCCCAATAGCATAATTACGTTCAGCCGGTAGGAAATTACGGTAGAAATATCCGCAGGGATGGACTTTTTTATCTTCAAAGACTTGTGACAACACAGCTCCCACTGCTTCCGTAGATGCGTCTACCTCCACTAAAAAGGGACGGTTAAAATCTGGCTGTCGAAGAATGGGGGCTGACACAATGGCTTGATTTAAATCGGAGAAGGCTTTGATTGCTTCAGAAAACCAGTTCATAGGATTTGCTCCCTTGCGAGTCAGGGCTGTGATGGGAGTGACCAACGTAGAATAATTCTTAATGAATTTCCTATAAAAAATAGCGAAGCCAAGGAATCGCTGAATCCCCTTGAGAGTTGTAGGAATGAACCAGTCTCGGATAGCTTGTACTTTTACAGGATCCATACATAGCTATGATCTGGAAATTATGTAACCAAGGAACGGTATAGAAGATACTTCAAATGTACACTTCTGCAACTTACAATATAGTTGATTTTTCCTCAGGCGGGTAAGTACCTCTTTAACTTGGTTACGGTGAGACTTAAGATTCTTGGAGAATATTAAGATATCATCCAAGTACACTACTAAACACTTGTAGAGAAGATCGTTCACATAGCTTTGGAAAACTGCAGGAGCATTACAAAGACCAAAAGGCATTACAAGGTATTCTTAATGCCCATCCCAGGTATTAAAGGCAGTCTTCCATTTGTCCCCTGCACAGATGCAAATTAAATTGTAGGCTCCATAAAGATCTAATTTTGTAAACACAGTAGCTCCCTTTACCTAGTCAAATAATTCTAGAATTAATGGCAATGGGTATTTGTTCTTCACAGTGATCTCATTAAGTCCATGATGATCTATGCATGGTCGTAAACCACCGTCTTTCTTCTTAATGTAGAATAATCTGGCTCCTGCAGGGGAAGAAGATGGTCTAATAAATCCTTTGGATAAATTCTCTTGTATATACTCAGACATAGCTTGAGTCTCCGGGATGGACAGCGGATAAATTCACGCCCTAGGAGGTATTTTGCCCTGCAACAAATCGATTGGGCAGTCCCATTCGCGATGAGGGGGTAAGGAGTCAGCCGCTTGTTTACTGAAGACATCCACAAAAGTTTGATTGACTGAAGGTAACTCGGGAAGACTGACTGACCAGAGGGGTTTAACTGAAGCTAAACAGTCCTTGGTACAAGATTCTCCCCACAAAAGAATTTCCATGGTTTTCCAGTTGAATTGTGGATTATGTTTCTGCAGCCAAGGTAATCCAAGTATCACATCATGAGAGGCTTTGGGAATCACGAGGAAAAAAATATATATTCAGAATGGAACACAACAACTTTCATCTTGAGACATACAGTTTGATGAGTAATTATGCTGTCTGGAATTTGACTTCCATCCACTGGTGTAAAAGCAACTGCTACTTCCAGAGGCACGGTTTGTACTTTATATCGTATGACAAAGGTGATGAAGTTCTCGGCTGCATCGGAATCTAGGAGAGCAGAATCTTTAACAGTAGAACCCGGAACTTCAAAATGAATAGGCAAAGTTGGCTCCTCCCCGGAACGTGATTCCACAGTTTGCAAGACTTAATTAAATGTTCGGAGAACCCGCAGTACATGCAGAGGTTATCCTGTCGACGACGAATTCGTTCCTCCTCCGTAAGGCGAGAGCGCATGATCTGCATAGAATCTTCTGTCGTTATAGGAGACTGAGATGAAAAAGAATCTTTTTGAGGTCTGGGACGATAGCACGGACTAGATCGCTCTACCTTGGATTTCTCTAAGCAACACTCTCTGTAGCGCAGATCAAGTTTATTGCAGATGGAAATTAATTAATCCAGCTTAGTTTGCACATCACAATTGGTTAAATCATCCTTGATTCTTTCTGAGACTCCATTCCAAAATGCTGCGACCATGTCCTCCTCATTCTAAATTAACACTGAAGACAACGTGCAAAACCGAATAATATATTGACTAACAGGACGTAAACCATGACGTAGATGGAGAATCTCCAAAGATGCAGAGGTGGTTCTACCTGGTTCATTGATGATTTTCCGGAAGGATGATACAAACTCTTTATAATTAGAGAGAATAGGATTTCCCCTCTCCCACAGTGGCGATGCCTACTCCAAGCCCTGAATGGATCTCGCATTGGTTTAGAAATCCTCTGAAAAGCTTTGGGGTTCCGTCAAACTTTCTTGGCGTAGGTAACTGTAGACAAGATATAGGCACTATCACTGGAGAAACTGTTGCGGAAGCCGAGACTACCGGAGCTGGAACTTGAACTTGTGGTGTCTTTATAGCTGTATGAAGAGCCTACAAGCGATCTGCCATAGTTTGCATAAACTGAACTATTTGTGTCTGTATAGACTCCTGATTTTCCAGACGGGAAAGGATGTTTGCTGTAGCACCACCTGATGGATCCATGGAGCCAGTGCTTACTGTCAAGGCCGAGTGTTTTTGTGAATCCATTAACCATGGACCAACCGAAGGTGTAGGTGCTGGGGTATGATGAAAACAGGGAGGATGAAGAAAGTTCAGTTTCATATATTTATTAAAGGCAACAATTCCAGTAAGGAGTTAAATGACAATTATTAGTCACCGTATGTAAACTGACGTACTGCAATGAATGGCATAATGATAAACTGGAACAGTCTTAAAGAAGCATTCAAGAAATGTTCATACAACGGAGTTGGCTTGTTAATGAATAAAGAATTGTCCAAATGAAGCAATGATTGGTGCCAAACTGTAAGGAGTGTTAACTGGATATTGTAGACATAAATTAATAACTGTAGAGACTTGTACTGAATCTTAAAGGTTAAACTGGAAGGCTGTGAAGAATTGTCCTTGATTGCAGCAACAATGAAAACACAATACTGAATGGAATACTTGCAAGTTGTGAATGTAACACTTGAAGCACTGTGAAACTGCAGCAGATGACAATGGTGAAGAATGAGTTAAACTGGATAATAAGAGAACGAGAATGAAGTGGAAACTTCCACAGACTGTGATTATAGCAGGCAGTCACTGAACAGAGAAACCTCACACAGGACTCCGGGGATTCCACTTGTTGCCACCTGGAGAGCGATTAACTGACAGCACAGCAGGGAGCTGGTGGATCTCTTGCGGTGAAGGCTGCAGGCAGACCCCTGGGAGCGGAGGCGATATCAGGACCACTGGAACTACACAGGATAACACGGAGAGAGCACAGAGCTAGGGCATAGAGTTGATACAACAAAGCACTGGCTCAGAGTAACATATTCCCAGCCTACTTAAAGGCATCACAAGCACAGGATTGGCTAACACTTGCCCACAGGTGTTTCACAAGTGCTCTCAGGTGCTCATTTGGTCTCAAACATGGCCGCCTCCTATACTGCAGATACACAGCGGTGCCTTCGGCCATTCGGTCCCCGCACTCCCGGCTCCCAGAAACTGCATCACCTCTGCCGCTGACCATGCCGCGTCTCCACACAGCCACACAGCACCATGAGCAACCACACCGCCAACGGACGGACCCCAGAACCCACAGTTGTGAGTGATCGGTTTCTGACACTCTGCCTGCCGTAATGTGTAAGGAGGGGGACTCTGCTGCTGTAATATGTCAAAAGGGGACTCTGCATGCTGTAATGTGTAAAAAATATTCAAAACAGGCAGACACTATCCGCCTACTTCTGTGATATCACAAGTTGGACAGAAGTTGGCAGGTTGGTTGGTCTGATGAGAAGTTGGTTAAACGTGTGGAGCACTGTTTTAGTTGAACATACAAGTTGGATGGTTGGAAGTTTGGAAAGTTGGAGAAAAGTTGGTCTGAAGTTGGTCTGATGTATGGCTAGCATAAATGGAACACAACTTGTCTTTCTGTTTGAAAGGTTAGGGCATGGAGGCAGAACAATGGGTAGCCAGGATGAAACCTTTTACTAACTACTGAAAATTGTTTAAAAAAACTAAATGAAAAAAATAAATAAAAAATAAAACAATCAGATTGAAAATGTTACCAGGACAAGTCAAAGGAAATTTTTGAACTGGTCTAGAACTGGCACTGAGTATGCAGTATAGAGAAGGTACAGTATACTAGAAATGTTCATTTGTTTATTAGCAGTTTCAGAGAAAGCAAAACATCGTTTAATCTAAAGCTATATAACTGTACAGCCTTTAGTAAATGTCTGAAGTTTAAAATGAAACAGGATATACTATCAGTAATTAAGATTCTAGTTAACCTCTTGCGCTATTAAATAAAGGTAACATGACTTGAGGACACTTAATTAATGATTGAAATAAATTTAATATCCGTAAAATAAATTATAAACAATAAACATAAAATTGAATAGTTATGTATGCGCATACACATAAAAAGATAAATACTATACTTTACTAATTGAGCATAAGAGGTGGATCATATAATTAATTGTGACCATATATGACTAATCAATATTCATACGTTGACAGTGTCCATTATTTTCAACATGGGACAGTCCCATTAATTATGCTCATAGAAATGAGATTAGGTGTGTGTCAAGTAGATAAATCGAACCACTATATCAGTTGTAAATGGTCCTTTTATACATGGAGAAATCTCCAAACAGCACGGAGAAGCTAAATGTCACCTGGGGTTTGGTGCACAGCAAGCACCTATGTGAAACTCCCGGTTATCACTGTCCGTGAATGGTGTACTCCGTCTTCTGCTGTGTCAGGTCATCCCACACACCTTACTTCGCATTAGGGGATGGAGGTTGTATCCGGCTCCCGGGGCTTTGCGCACTGCAGGCGCTGGTATGATGATTCCAATTGAAGAGTTACTCTATGAGGAAGCTTCAATTGGAAGCGAAACGCGTCAGAGAAGGAGCCCTGTGTGACCTAACGGACGTTTGACAGTAGGTCCTATTGATGTACAAACACTGCCTGAGACCGATAAGCGGGAGACGGGAGGACGCGCTATATGCGGCGGCTTGAGGACGGGAGCAGAATCATCATACCAGCGCCTGCAGTGCGCAAAGCCCCGGGAGCCGGATACAACCTCCATCCCCTAATGCGAAGTAAGGTGTGTGGGATGACCTGACACAGCAGAAGACGGAGTACACCATTCACGGACAGTGATAACCGGGAGTTTCACATAGGTGCTTGCTGTGCACCAAACCCCAGGTGACATTTAGCTTCTCCGTGCTGTTTGGAGATTTCTCCATGTATAAAAGGACCATTTACAACTGATATAGTGGTTCGATTTATCTACTTGACACACACCTAATCTCATTTCTATGAGCATAATTAATGGGACTGTCCCATGTTGAAAATAATGGACACTGTCAACGTATGAATATTGATTAGTCATATATGGTCACAATTAATTATATGATCCACCTCTTATGCTCAATTAGTAAAGTATAGTATTTATCTTTTTATGTGTATGCGCATACATAACTATTCAATTTTATGTTTATTGTTTATAATTTATTTTACGGATATTAAATTTATTTCAATCATTAATTAAGTGTCCTCAAGTCATGTTACCTTTATTTAATAGCGCAAGAGGTTAACTAGAATCTTTTTTGCTACACCTGGTTTTAATCAGGTGTGATTACGTTGGCCACTTCCACAGGCCATTTCACCTTGTTTGCGGCTATTTAAATTGTATGAGCTGTAAGAGAATTATTTATTTATTTATTTATATATTATTTATAATTGTCGATAGCGCCTGACATCAGTATTACTATCAGTAATTAGGCTAATTTGTGCTCTTCTGTCATGAAATCATGTTTCCATGCTTGCAGATTAGCAAAGTGAAAGAACCCACTGAAGACATGTTATCTTCTTTTGAACAAGGAAGAGGTTTAAAGAGGGAGAGATTAGTGATGAGTAATGTGCATTCACTGTTCTTTTGCTGAGTGCTAGCACCTGTTCTGTCTTATCATGTAACCAAATAGGAGAAAGGAGAGGGCATATAAGGTAAATGTGTCATACTGATAGACTTTCTGACAGAAGTCATACATTATTTTATGAATAAAACTGCAAAGCAAGAGAACCTAAATGAAGGTTCTAGGGGACAGTCAGACTAATCTCCTGCTAAAGAAAAAAAAAATGGAAACACTTAGGTGGTACAGTAATATAAATTATGAATGCATCAAGTGATCACGTTTTTGCATTTGAAGTTTCTGATAAAGCAGCATGCAGCCTGTCAAAAATGAAAAATTTTAACCAATACCAACTGTTTTTTTTTTTAGCGCAAAACCATAAAATATAAACTTTTTTTGTTTGGAAGTGGGGTTGGAAGGGCTGAAGTTAATGCATGTCACTGATCTGATCATTACAAACTGCTGTGTATACAGTATATATATATATATATATATATATATACAGTGTATATATATATATATATATAAAAACATCTATGACCGGCACTCCTACAGCAGAGAGCAAATACCCGGGTGCCCTCCCGTGGCACTACAGGGCCCAGCAAACAATACAACGTAATGGGCGGCACTCCAATGGATTTGAACAAAATCATACAGCTCACCAAGCCAGTGTAGATCTACACTGGCTTGGTGAGCTGTATGATTTTGTTCATATCCATTGGAGTGCCGCCCATTACGTTGTATTATATATATATATATATATATATATATATATATATAAAAAAGAGATATGAAGATTTAAACTAATTTCAAACACTCTAAATTGTAAAAATAAGTCTTATGTTTTGCATGGCTCTTTTGCTTAATAGAACACTCATGACATTTTAATAGAGAGTGGTAATAATTGCTATGGCAACTCCATTGATCGTTGCTCATCTCAGGGACAGTTTGTTAAACAGCGGTAGGCAAAGCAGTTAGTACCATGTAACTGTGAGACCTGTGGTGTTCAACAAATTAATGGTGGTTTGTTAAAAAAGTAAAAGATCCTTAATAGTGCTTCTTTCTAATCAGCTGTGTGTTCCAGCTGCTGAAGTATTTATTCAGAAAAATATTAATGGCCGGAGGGAAAAGCCAACAGCTGTGTTCTTTGGTGGCTGGGATGCTAAAATAGACCTCAGCCAACTGCTGTGTTCTGTTATTCCAAGTTCTTCTACTGCAATAGGGACTATGGGAAGTACTGACCTGAGTGGGTGATATGAAAAGGTATAGTCTCTTTTTTGTGCGCACTCATCAAATTATAAACCTTAACTTTTATTCAATGGTCTCATAAAACTTTTGTTAACATGTCAGTGTGCAACATAAAATCTTTTTAAACAATTCAATAAATATCATACACCAGCAAAGCATTTGTAGAAGACACTATGACTATGGTATTGAGTTTAATCAAAACTGTTGGTTATATTGTGCTCTGCTCTGTTGTATCAACACACATCCTACCATCCCTTCCAAGGGTTTCCAGGCTATATTTCACTTATCGGTATATGTACAGGGTTATGAACATAATTATGTAATTTGTATAGAACAGAGCACAATATAACAGTAATGCATATTACTGGTACATCATTTTATAACTGTTAATACTATATAAAGCTATCAGTACCGTTTCTAGCGTCGGGTGAGCCGTGCGATCGCACGGGGCACCTGCCGCAGCACTTGCTGACTCCTATCCTGCTACCCCTCCTCCTTCCCACAGTACTCTGCTCAGGGGAGCGGAGTCTTGCAGAATCACACAGTTGCATCGTGATGTCATTTTTTACTGCTCACACTGGGGCCAAATTGTCTAGAAACAGCCCTTAAAGCGATACATGTGCACCAACCAAACCACCAACACATCCTATGAAATATATAGCCATCAGCACTTTTTGTGGGGTCGGCATTATACAGTCATTAGAGCATACAGTTTCCTCCATAAAGAATCAGAATTATATTGTTGTAACTAGTCAGGATTTTTTTTTGTATAGTCACTTAAATGCTATGCAACATATAATGTATCCTCCGTATGAAATAAATAAATAAATAGGATGGTGTATGTATAGTTTATTTGTTAGAAATAATGCTGTCTGTATTGTACATTGATCATTAGATTATTCTCTGCATTGGTGACCAACCTCTGTCTCTCATCACACTGTCATTCATTCAGCATCATTTATCTTTTGTTGTGTGTACTAACCTCATGTGACCGCCATCTGGTGGCCAGTCTCATTATTTCAATTATTGTAAAGCCGTGCTTTGACCCATTAATGAGTTTGTACTTTCATTGAAAGACAACAAGTGAAAACTGATAGTAATGAAAACTCAATCTTTTTCAGACTGTTCTGTGAAGAAGAAACAGCTCCCTCCATTCTTTCCCTTGTGGCAATATTGTCCATAGACCTATCTGTCATTGTTACATTGGCCAACTCTTCAGAAACTCAGATATTTTACTTCTTAGGTAGTCACATCCAGTGGAGGCTGCTGCCCCTGGGCTGCAGCTCTGACCACACATTACTACGGGGAGCCAGTCAGCACATATAAACTGTCAAAGTCGAAAAATATCTAAACCTACATTGCCTTGTTTTCTCCCCATGCGTGTGCACGCTGCACGTGCATGAACCCTCCCGTGCGAGCGCATACTCGCCGTCACGGGCGCACGGTATGCGCATTTACGGTAGAGTTTGTGTGCGTCTAGCATGCGACTCGATCGTTACATATTTTAGTCATATAATGTATTTTGTAGATTATGGTCCCTTTGATAGAATCTGAAAGTTTAGTTAATATAGCATGTTCAGAGACAAAGAGATCCCTCTTTGTTTGATACGAAGGGTCAGACAGGGGTTAAGCAGTGGTGTTTAGTATCCATCGGAAGAGTATATAATTAGCAATATTCCGGTGTTGGTTAGAAACAGATTAATCGCTCGTGCGTATAGTTATGACTATAAGAAGTTTATGGACATTTACTACATTTGCAGTTTATTACCCATGCGGCGGGAAACCTGAGTTCCCCTCCCACCTGAGCAGTTTGAAATAGTCACAGCCCACCTGTATGAACCAACCTATGACCTTTTGTTATAATGCGGAGACGGATTCCTATGTCCAATGAACAATAAGAATGTAGGGACCATTGTACTGTACTGTGTGTAGTGTATATAAAGACAAGCCGACCTGGGCCAGCCCCACTCTACTCTTCTCAACGGTTCTCATCACTGATAATCGGGAGCTGGATATCCAGGAAGGCGCTTGCGATTGTTTCCCCTTGTGCGTAAGTTCTCTGAAGCCATTTTACCTCCTATTTGTTGTAAGCCATTCTCTCTCTCCTTCCCCTTAAATGTAATAGTGCTGCTATTGTATTTTAACGTGTAGTAATTCTGTTAGGTATTTATGTTAGCCTGGTAGTGTATAAACTGTACTGTATATTCTTTTGCAATTGAACGTTCATTCTCTCTCTTAAAGGTGTTAGAACCTTAGACCGGTATTTGAGTGTTTATTATATTTCTAAGGGTTCTCTGAGCGTCTCAGTCGCTCATACAGCTTTTAAACAAACAAGGTTACATTGCGTTGCATCTACACATTATCACTGCATAAAGGTTTACAGTATATGTACATTCATTAAGGTATAGTTATTAAGGTTTAATTCTGTGAGCGTTCGTGCCACTTGTGTTCGTTTCCTGTTCACAAGCGTCCATTACGCTATTAGCGTAACATTACGGTGATCGGCAGCCTATGGTGTGCTTGATACCAACAGCGTATTCTCACGAGCGTTTGTGTCGCTCGAGCGGCTAGCTCCCGATACAGCGTCCGCTACGCTAAGGGCGTACCCTTACGGTACCTCGTGCGCCAATTGCGTACTGTGTCTCTTAACCTTTTATAGTGTTTAATATAGGGTAAATCTGTAGGCTTTATCAATTGGGGGCTCCTCCGCTCTTCACATATCTGCACTAAGTAACTTTAGCAGACATTATCGGTCAGCAAAGGGCGGGAAGGTGGTATCCCTCGTAGTGCTGACCAGATAAGCGTCTGCTTCGCTTAGTAAGGAGTGCAGAGGGAATCCGGAACCGGAAGGTAGGAACAGTACGTTATTGTCTTTTAAAACTGTTTAGTTTCTGTTTTGCGTACGTACGCATAAGCACACACACCTGTATTTCTTGCTTAGTAGTATTTGTCGTATCTCATTCTCCTGATTGCCACATACCATTGATAACGTGCTGAGAGATTTGTTGTTATTAATAGTTAAAAGATAAAAAGTAATATTTAAGGGAATAGTTGTAAAGGCACGCACACAGTCTCGCCTAGAAATACAAGGGAGATTTGGGTGGTGTCCAGTAAATGATTACACTTAAAGATCATTTACATTGATAAACGTGTAGTTGTGTTACTGTGGACGTACTTGGTCTGTGTACACGTGTCCTTACAAAGGCGGGGCGTACACGATGCAAGGGTCGACGCACGGAGCGTATATTACGCAACGGAGCGTACGGATACGCCCACATAATACAAACCGCACAATAGTATTGTTTTAGTAGGCGATAAGGAAGTAACGCGATAATAACGCAAATCTATTTCAAATCCAAAAAGTTAAAGTTAAAAGAAAAACCTTCTCTGTTGCAATTCTTCTGGGTTAGACTAATACCGAATAAAAGGAATTCTGTACAGAAATAAGAGTGTTCGAATGTAAGAGTGTGTATATATAAGATTTCTCTCTTTTTACGGATGTGGGAACCATAGGAAATTAGAAAGAGGTACACCAGCGAAAGTGATAGCGCGGGGTGGCTTGGGAGGCGTCCCTTGTTAGTCTCGACATATTATGAGCAGTAGAGTCTGCTGTACATAACAGACCAGGAGGTCACGGACCAGGAGGTTCAGGTACAGTAGACTAGAAGTAGAGAGCACAACCGAAGAGGGTTGGTGCGAGACCCATATAGGCCATCAAAGCTCATTGCTGAAGGAATTTGCAGCCGAAATTTTCAATTCCGTTGATCGTTCCGCACATAAGATTAGTTGCTTGTGTGCAGATACGATTGTACCGCATGTGATTGTGTGCAGTAGCGTGTCTTGAATATTCATAAGAACGCTACTTGCACATTGTTAACGTGATTTGTGTAATTTTTTTTATTTTAAGGGAGGTAGCCTGATCACTCAGGGACACTCCAACGACTGATACTTGCTGGGGAGGGTAACATACTCCCACACGCCCGAGCAAGTAGACGTTCATAGGGGCCCCAGGTTGGGTACGGAACCTCTGGGAACTTTGGTCGCCGTATTGGCCAGCGTGGGCGGAGTTAAGTGGGCGGACCTCGGTGCAAAACCCCCACCGCAGCCTTACCCCGGACATCTTGGTTTTTGTAAGGGTTGCCGAAGACCCTGATTTGAAGTCAGAGGTAGTGAAAGCAGCACCTGCAAAGATGGG
The DNA here is from genome assembly GCF_028390025.1 of Pseudophryne corroboree. Classification (NCBI taxonomy): domain Eukaryota; kingdom Metazoa; phylum Chordata; class Amphibia; order Anura; family Myobatrachidae; genus Pseudophryne; species Pseudophryne corroboree. The sequence goes on from NC_086448.1 coordinate 660,506,936, forward strand.
GGCCAGTTGTTCAGGTAAGGGGCGATCAACCGAGGTTCAGGTTGATTTGGTAAACCGACCAATCGGGTCGGCAAGGTATATCATGTGTGAGAAATATGGTCATCACACAGAGATGTTGTGCAATGAATGGGAAAGGATGACTGTGCATGACGGGGAGAAGTTTCCCCGGGTAGGTAGTTTTAACCCAGAAGTATTACAGAATTTAAGGAGAAGAGTTTGCCTGATTAAATCTTCAAAAAGGCGTATTAGACATTATGACTATTTAACATTGTGGCAACAGGTAGGTGAAATACAAAGGGGGTTGGCGTAAGCCGCTGGATCTAACCCTATCAGGAAACTGATAGCCACTGCACCCCCACCACCATACATACCTGGAGAGAAATTGGTTGCAGAGAATGGCACACAGGGTTATGATAAATGTATAGAAGTTAAAGATAATGTAACCAAAGTAATTAATGCTAAGACTAATCCGTGCAAGTTGTACCCTGTTTTGAACTTTCCCCAGGATTGTGACTACTACAATATCAGCACTCTCCCTAGCAGCCACCATAAGAGAGACTACCGTTGGTACAGCCCAACCCCCCAGAGCGGTAACAAAAGCCCCTAGCGGAGGGATAGGTGAGGTATCGTCGACTGGTAAGTACGGTACTGTACATTATGCAGAAACCATTACACCAAGTATTGTAGAATCTACACAGAATGATATCATTGAGCTTAATCCTGTCAGGGTAATTGCAGTCCCAAATGGGCGAACTGACGCTTCAGGAGCAACACCTGTCAGGAACATCGCCATGCACTGTCCCTTTTCCCGAGCAGAATTAAGATCAATGATGTCTGAATTCCCTGATCCTAGGAAAGACTTAGTTGCATGTCAAAAGTATATTAGAGAGCTAGGAAATTCTGCAGAGCCAAATAACAAAGATTGGAGGACAGTTTTGAGGGCATGTTTACCCCCCAATGTTGATTCGTTAAAATTTATCGCTGATTGTAAGTTAGATGAGGAAGTACCACTAACAGACGAGTATAATCAGGATAATGTAAAGAGAATCAACTTACAGTTAGGAGTATATTTTCCTGCAGTAGTAAAGTGGAATAAAATCTTTACAATAAAACAAAAAGAAGGTGAATCCACACCAGAGTATTTTCACCGGGCTCTGCAGGATATGGCTAGGTACACTGGTATAGATGACATTAAAACTAATGTACACCACAGGGAAGTAGCTGTCTCTGTATTAATGGATGGGTTAAAAGAGGTTTTAAGGAATAGAATACAAACCACTAGGCCTGATTGGAGAGGTATGTCGGTGGATGCATTGGGAGAGGCTGCTGCTGGGCATGATCGGAATATCATCAGACACAGGGAGTCACAGAGTGATAAATTAATGGCTGTGAGCATACAGGCCCTTACTACCAGGCCACCTCAGCCCAGAACTGTGACCCCTGAGGGTAAGTCAAGAGGTATAAAATGTTATTATTGCCACAGAGAGGGACACATGGCACGTGATTGTAAAGCAAGACAAATACAAAATTCATATCAATCCCCTAGACAACGACCTGATACGAGACATTGGGATCAAGGACCGCAGAGGCGGAGCTATGAGCAACATGCAGGGGAAAGAAAAAGGTATCCCCCAAGAAGAGACTGGCAAATCTCTGATAGTTCCCATCTACCCCCACCACAAGTAATTGCTGCCAGTGCGTTTCAGGGAGGTCACCATACCCAATAGGGGTGTGGCCATACCTGTAATCTGCAGCCAGTGAAATTAATTGCGAGTCTTGGAAGTGAACCCGAGGTCACAATTGATGTAGCTGGTAAACCATAAAATTTCCTTGTAGATACAGGGGCGGCCAAATCAGTGATAAATTCGACAGTGGGCATGAGAACCACTGGTAAGACAATTCCAGCCATGGGAGTAACGGGAGTAGTACAGCACTACCCTGTTAGCAAACCAGCAGAGATTACAATAGGGCCTTTGCATACCAAGCATTCCTTTTTGCTGGCTGCATCGGCACCAACTAATCTCCTGGGAAGAGATTTATTGTGTAAAAAGGGGTGCGTCATATATTGTACTCCTGAAGGTGTATTCCTAGACATACCGGAGAACCACGCTCAGGAAGTACAAGATATGCTAGACTCCCCATCAAAATTAATGTCACATACTGTTATGATAAATAGGAGTCCATCCCAGGTAGAAGAAATGACATCCCAAATACCAGAGTCACTTTGGACAAAAGATGGACAAGACACTGGATTAATGTCAAACGTAGCTCCAGTAGTTGTGCAAGTAAAAGATGGTAGGATAGCTCCAAAAATCCCACAATACCCTCTGAAGCCAGAGGTGGAGTTAGGAGTGTACCCCGTAATAGAGCGCTTGCTACAACAGGGCATTCTGGTAAGAACATCCAGCACTGCCAATAGTCCCATCTTCCCTGTTAAAAAGAGTGGGGGGGAGGGGTTACAGGCTAGTACAGGATCTAAGGGGGATTAACAAAATAGTTGAGAGTCAGTTCCCCGTAGTGCCAAATCCAGCTGTTATCCTTATGCAAATCCCTCCCACTGCGAAATTTTTCACTGTAATTGACCTCTGCTCCGCCTTCTTCTCGGTACCTCTGCACCCTGACAGCCAATATTTGTTTGCGTTCACATACAGAGGAGTTCAATACACCTGGACTCGCTTACCACAAGGTTTCATTGACAGTCCAAGTATTTTCTCACAAGCCTTACATGATTGTTTACAGTCTTTTCAACCTGAGAGTGGATCAATATTAATACAGTATGTAGACTATCTACTTCTGTGTTCTGATTCACTCGAATCGTCCCTGAAAGATACGAAACAACTCCTGATTCATCTCTCAGAAACCGGACACAAGGTTTCAAAAGATAAGTTGCAATTATGCCGGACTAAGGTAAAATATTTGGGACACTGTCTGACACAAGGACTTAGACACCTGACCGCTGATAGAATTCAAGCAATTCGTGACATGACTCTGCCACAAACCCAGCAACAGATCAGAACGTTTTTAGGAATGTGTGGGTATTGCCGTAACTGGATCCCAGGTTTTTCCATACTAGCATTACCTTTGCAGAAGATGGTCTCATCAAACAAACCTGATCGGATTTCGCATACAGACGAATCTGAGATGGCATTTGAGAGACTTAAACAGTGCCTAACGCAGGCACCAGCATTAGGTATGCCAGACTATGGGAAACCCTTTGAGCTGTACGGAACAGAAAGTGCTGGTTGCGCGGCAGGCGTCCTAACCCAAAAGCATGGTGATGCCAGCAGGCCGGTAGCATACTACAGCGCTCAGCTAGATACGGTAGCGCGATCCCTCCCCACATGCTTGCGAAGTGTTGCTGCGATAGCATTGCTAGTAACAAAAAGCGAAGATGTAGTGCTAGGACACAACCTCACAATCCATACACCGCATGCAGTGTCAGCCTTGCTAAATTCAGCTCAAACCAGACACGTCTCTTCAGCACGGTTTACAAGATGGGAATTGGCATTGATGGCCCCGGTAAACATCACTATAAAGAGATGCAGTACACTAAATCCTGCAACATATCTTCCAGGTGTGCCTGGACAGGCACAAAGGGTGGAGGATGAGAGTGATGGTGAAGGAGGATTTAGTATAGGAAAAGACATGCATGATTGTATGGAATATCTGACCCAAAATTTCACGGCAAGGCCTGACATCAGTGACAACCCACTGGAAGATGTAGATTTTACTTTCTACACTGACGGTAGTTGTCACAGACAGACGGACTCGGGAGACTTGTGTACTGGATACGCAGTCGTAGATGACCAAGACACCATAGAAGCAGAACCGCTAGGCCCACCTCACTCAGCCCAGGTTGCTGAACTGGTTGCCCTAACCAGAGCATGTGAATTGGCTAAGGGAAAGTCAGCCAATATCTATACGGATTCTAGATACGCCTTCGGGGTAGTCCATGATTTCGGAGCCCTATGGCGCCTCAGAAATTTCATGACGGCAGCTGGTACACCGGTAGCGCATGCAGCCCACATAAAAAGGCTTCTAACAGCGATACAGGAACCCGACAGAGTGGCTGTTATCAAGTGTAAAGCACATACATATAGCCAAGACCCGGTATCACTTGGTAACAGCCGAGCAGACGAAGCTGCTAAGTTAGCAGCTGGTACCCCTGGACAGACAGACATCACACAATTGATGGTATTTAATACTGTTAACACACAGAAATTGTGTGAAATGCAAAATTTGTGTTCCCCACAGGAAAAGGCAGTTTGGAGGTTAAAAGGATATGGCCAGGAGTCCTCAGGACTCTGGACAGATGGACAGAGTAAACCAGTGGCACCAAGAGCATACCTTCCAAGTCTAGCGGAAGCAGCACACGGGCTGACTCATCTGGGCAAAGAAGGGATGTGTAAGCTAGTAAGAGCTTATTGGTGCGCCCCAGGATTTTCTTCTCATGCAGGTAAGAGAGCAATGACATGCCTCACCTGCTTGAGGAAGAATATCGGGAAGGCAATACCAACAGAACCATCTCATATCCCACCAACAGACGGCCCTTTTCAAGTAATACAGATTGATTTCATACAATTACCCCTTTGTCGAAATTTGAAGTATGTACTGGTTTGTTTAGATGTGTTTTCAAATTGGGTCGAAGCATTTCCTGCGGCCACAAATACCGCTATGTTTACTGCTAAGAAAATTGTGCAGGAATTTGTGTGTAGATACGGTATCCCTAGAATAATTGAAAGTGATAGGGGTACCCATTTTACAGGTGATGTCTTTCAAGGAATGTGTAAGTTGATGGGAATTAATAGTAAGCTGCACACTCCGTACCGCCCCCAGGCGAGTGCGAAGGTAGAAAGAGTGAACAGCACTATTAAAAATAAATTGAGCAAAGTTATGGCAGAAACAGGATTGACATGGCCAGAAGCTTTGCCCATTGTACTATACAGCATCAGAACCACTCCCAGGTCCCCTCTTAATCTGTCCCCCTTTGAAATTCTGTTTGGTCGACAACCGCATGTTATGATTAACCCTCAGGATGATTTGAAGTGTAACAATGAAGTGACTGTAAAGTACTTGGTTAAGATGAGTAAACAGCTAAGGAATCAGAATGATAATTTGAAGTTGGTGATTCCTGATCTGCCAGATAGTAATTGTCATGACATTGAACCTGGGGATTATGTAATGATACGGAATTTTCTACGCTCAGGTTGCCTTATCGACAGATGGGAAGGACCATACCAAGTCTTATTGATTAGCAAGACAGCATTGAAGGTTGCCGAGAGAGAGACTTGGGTTCATTCGTCCCATTGTAAGAAGGTTGCTGATCCAGAGAGGTCTCGTGATAAAGAACAGACGGTAGAGGAAGTTGTATCACTGGAGTGTCTGTTTAAGGAAGAGTGAAACGGCACCTGAGCATTGAGAATAATAAGATCGGAGGCAGTTGTCGATCCCCTGTTCCCTTTTATTGTTTTTCTCCATCTCCCATCCCATCTCCCTCAATTATTTATTTCCCCCTTCTCATTTTTCTCCATTTCCTCCTATAAGATGGACTTGCCCCAAGAGACTGTGATCCGGATTTTCCTGATGACCATGATGTTGACCAGAGCAGTCTGTTCCGGCGAGAGTACCATGGAGGTCGAGAGAGGTTCTGGAATGGGTTCTGATGACAGAGATGGAGGCGTAGATTTCCAAGAACAACATAATCACCAAGCAAAGGCGAGTATCAGAAAACGATCTGGTAGCATTGACCATAGAAGGAATTGTGAAGGATTGTTAGCTGAAGAAAATTGCATCTGTAGGCATTGTGATAACTTAGTTGAGGATGGGTGCATAAAGAAATGTCAGTCCAGTTTTAATGTCCACATGGATCCATTGAGTGACTATCACTCCTTAGTGGGTAAAGTGTTAAACCAGACAGACTGTTGGGTATGCTCTCAAGTACCTCAAGGCCATAGTAAATCAGGATTAGTACCATTCCCTTTAACTGTAGGAGAGGTACTTGAGCTAAGTGGTGGGAGGCCGGTGGACAAGAGGTTTAATATCTCTAGTCCTCCTAGTTTGAAGCTCCACCAATATCATGTGGATAGGTCCTTAGTGTGCTTTAACATTTCCAATCCCCGAAAGCCGGGAAATTGGGAAGTGTCATGGAGTAATCAAACCATGACATTCTCACATAGAGCCGACAGATTGCCCATAGACACAGAACTTATACGCCAGATAGCCGACCATAGGAAATTCTTTCGGTATAGGTACACCTTAGGAAGTAGGGTCATGCGAGTTGGAGAAGTATCACCAGGATACTGTGCACAGATCGTACAGACTGATTCGTGTACTAAACAGATGGAAGAATTAGGGTTAGGAGAGTTCACATGGAAAATCTGTAATATGGTTATGTCACACTCCGTCCCATATGTTCTCCCCGATGATGCATACTTCATATGCGGGAGGAAGGCGTATAAGTGGCTTGCCCCAAACTCAGAAGGGTTATGTTATATTGGAAAAGTACTGCCTGAGGTAATGACTGTATCCCACACAAAAATGAAAGATATTCACCGCAGTGCCAAAGCTCCTTATACTCACACTCATTACGAGCACATCGTTAAACGGCACCTGATAGAAAGAACAGAGCATCCGGCCTCTGACCTGATCCATGAATCCACCGGGATTCAATTCCTAATCGCGTTAGATATCACTCGTACCGCCAGAGGAGTGATAAATTACAAATATATATCTGCGCTTGCAAATTTATTAGACAATATCACTGAAATGTATGACGACACATTCAGGTATACGGGGAGAGAGTTACAAGCCTACAAAACGGAACTGGTTCAGCATAGGATGATTCTCAATTATCTCACAGCTGTGACAGGCGGGTATTGTGTTACCCTAGCGACTCAATATGGAATAAAGTGTTGCACGTATATTACAAACAGCACGGAGGACCCAGCCGAGGTCATAGACCAAAAGATGGATGACATCTTGCAATTACAATGGGAGTTCCGAAGGAAACACAATCTCACCCTTGCTGCTGTGGGTAATGAGCTGACCAGTTGGGTGTCATGGTTGAACCCACGAAATTGGTTCTCTGGTTTAGGAGAATGGGCCCAAGGTATTATCATGGATGTAGGGAAATTTCTTTTGTGTATTCTGGGTGTCATCATATTGGTCAGTCTGATATTTAGATGCATTCGGGTTTTAACGAAGTGTAAACGTAGTGCCCGAGTGATGAGTTTAAGAAGTGAAGATACTGCAATAACAACAACTAATTTGATTTATGACCCAACGATAGAGACAATGTTGTGATGAAAATGTGATTCCACGGTCCGTTTCTTTCACCCGTTTCTCTTTTGTTTTTCTCCAAGGTACAAGACCCGCTTGGAAGAAGGATTTGAAGACCACATTTAAACAAAGATTTTTTTTTATGGACTATGTTGCCGGCCCCCAATATCCCTAGTGACTTTAATGAAAACGCTAGCCCAGAACTTTAGTGATTTAAAATTTTATGGACATTGAAACGGCTTTGCTCGCATTATAGCAAAAGCCCAAAGAGACTACAGTCAACATGTACATCGAGACAAGACACAAGACAAGACCTCAATCAACAAATGTATATTAAACTCACATAGTTTATGACTGCATTTACCATAATTGCTTCTTATCTTCATTTCTACAACCTTCAGGTAGTGACACACATAGTCGATAGGGAATATAGGCACAGATATCAGCACTCACATATCCCCCCATTCATGTATCATCAACTAAAATGTGCTCCCCCATTTTGTTGCAACCAAAAGCCGAAAAGAGCTCGGTAAAGTTTGACAGCCCATCCACAGGCCCATAATACGGGATAAGAAGGAATTCAAATGTATACTTCGCAATACCTCGAAGCTTGATTTAAAACATGTATGGCACGATGATACATGACCCCTCAAGACATGGGGGTACATTTACTAAGATTCGTAATTTCCGAAAATAGGTCAAAGTTCAATCACGAATGACATCGGCAGTGTAAAACTGCAACTTTTTGAATTGATTACGACTAATTTACTAAGCTGTCGTATTCGTATTTTTCTTTGCTTCCGATGTCGATGTCATTCGTGTTTTCTTACCTAATTTGACGGCAGTGATTAGCAAAACACTGCCGTTTTTTTTTACAATCAATCTCGGCCGGATCTGTGTGATCCGTGCTGGGGTTCGTATTTTTTTTTTTTTTTAAATTAAACAAAGTAAAATCCTAAAAAAAATTGCGTGGGGTCCCCCCTCCTAAGCATAACCTGCCTCGGGCTCTTTGAGCCGATCCTGGTTGCAGAAATATGGGTAAAAAAATGACAGGGGTTCCCCCATATTTAAGCAACCAGCATCGGGCTCTGCGCCTGGTCCTGGTCCCAAAAATACGGGGGACAAAAAGAGTAGGGGTCCCCCGTATTTTTAAAACCAGCACCGGGCTCCACTAGCTGGACAGATAATGCCACAGCCGGGGGTCACTTTTATATAGCGCCCTGCGGCCGTGGCATCAAAAATCCAACTAGTCACCCCTGGCCGGGGTACCCTGGGGGAGTGGGGACCCCTTCAATCAAGGGGTCCCCCCCCCCAGCCACCCAAGGGCCAGGGGTGAAGCCCGAGGCTGTCCCCCCCCATCCAATGGGCTGCGGATGGGAGGGCTGATAGCCTTTGCTGTAAAATAAAAGATATTGTTTTTAGTAGCAGTACTACAAGTCCCAGCAAGCCTCCCCCGCATGCTTGTACTTGGAGAACCACAAGTACCAGCATGCGGCGGAAAAACGGGCCCGCTGGTACCTGTAGTACTGCCACTAAAAAAATACCAAAAAAAACACAAGACACACACACCGTGAAAGTATAATTTTATTACATACATACACACATACATACATACTTACCTTATGTTCCCACGCAGGTCGGTCCTCTTCTCCAGTAGAATCCAAGGGGTACCTGTTGAAGAAATTCTACTCACCAGATCCAGTGGTCCAGGCTCCTCGGCAAATCCAGGGATAATCCACGTACTTGAATAAAACAAAAAAACGGTTGCCCGACCACGAACTGAAAGGTGACCCATGTTTGCACATGGGTCACCTTTCCACGAATGCCAGAAACCCACTTTGCCTTCTGGCTAAGTGGGTTTCTTCAGCCAATCAGGGAGTGCCACGTTGTAGCACTCTCCTGATCAGCTGTGTGCTGCTGTCCTCACTGACAGGCAGCACGCGGCAGTGTTACAATGTAGCGCCTATGCGCTACATTGTAACCAATGATGGGAACTTTCTGCTCAGCGGTGACGTCACTTTAGGTCAACCGCAGGGCAGAAAGTTCCCATCATTGGTTACAATGTAGCGCATAGGCGCTACATTGTAACACTGCCGTGTGCCGCCTGTCAGTGAGGACAGGAGCACACAGCTGATCAGGAGAGTGCTACAACGTGGCACTCCCTGATTGGCTGAAGAAACCCACTTAGCCAGAAGGCAAAGTGGGTTTCTGGCATTCGTGGAAAGGTGACCCATGTGCAAACATGGGTCACCTTTCAGTTCGTGGTCGGGCAACCGTTTTTTTGTTTTATTCAAGTACGTGGATTATCCCTGGATTTGCCGAGGAGCCTGGACCACTGGATCTGGTGAGTAGAATTTCTTCAACAGGTACCCCTTGGATTCTACTGGAGAAGAGGACCGACCTGCGTGGGAACATAAGGTAAGTATGTATGTATGTGTGTATGTATGTAATAAAATTATACTTTCACGGTGTGTGTGTCTTGTGTTTTTTTGGGTATTTTTTTAGTGGTAGTACTACAGGTACCAGCGGGCCCGTTTTTCCGCCGCATGCTGGTACTTGTGGTTCTCCAAGTACAAGCATGCGGGGGAGGCTTGCTGGGACTTGTAGTACTGCTACTAAAAACAATATCTTTTATTTTACAACAAAGGCTATCAGCCCTCCCATCCGCAGCCCATTGGATGGGGGGGACAGCCTCGGGCTTCACCCCTGGCCCTTGGGTGGCTGGGGGGGGGGACCCCTTGATTGAAGGGGTCCCCACTCCCCCAGGGTACCCCGGCCAGGGGTGACTAGTTGGATTTTTGATGCCACGGCCGCAGGGCGCTATATAAAAGTGACCCCCGGCTGTGGCATTATCTGTCCAGCTAGTGGAGCCCGGTGCTGGTTTTAAAAATACGGGGGACCCCTACTCTTTTTGTCCCCCGTATTTTTGGGACCAGGACCAGGCGCAGAGCCCGATGCTGGTTGCTTAAATATGGGGGAACCCCTGTCATTTTTTTTCCCATATTTCTGCAACCAGGATCGGCTCAAAGAGCCCGAGGCTGGTTATGCTTAGGAGGGGGGACCCCACGCAATTTTTTTTGGCAAAAAAAAGCACTTTCCAACCCCTTCCCACTGATATACATGCACGGATCTCATGGATCCCTGCATGCATCTCAAATCACGAATAAAAAAAGCAGGTCTGTTTTTTTTTAGGACTTTTTTACGAATTGTAATTTTTCACGGCAGTGTTTTGGGTTTTTTTGCTTTGCACTTCTTAGTAAATGACCGAGATTCATACTTAAACAGGCGTAATTTGACCGATGGTGTATTCATTCGTAATTTTTTACCTGAACTAGAAAAAAATTACGAATGCCCTCATCACTGCCGTGATTAGTGTTTAGTAAATGACCGAGATTGACCGAGATGACACTTTGATGAAAAAACGGCATCTCGGTCAAAATCGGGAGCTTAGTAAATATACCCCATGGATTTCATACACACACGCTTTGCTATCTCACTAGGTCATAACTTTTCCCACCTTCTCCTCTCCTTCTCTCCCCAATCATAAAAAGGTATTTGATGATGACATATATTTTTCTGTTTGAAATGTTTAGGAAGTGGCAGTTATTGGTGACTGCCAAAGGGTGGACTGTCAAAGTCGAAAAATATCTAAACCTACATTGCCTTGTTTTCTCCCCATGCGTGTGCACGCTGCACGTGCATGAACCCTCCCGTGCGTGCGCATACTCGCCGTCACGGGCGCATGGTATGCGCATTTACGGTAGAGTTTGTGTGCGTCTAGCATGCGACTCGATCGTTACATATTTTAGTCATATAATGTATTTTGTAGATTATGGTCCCTTTGATAGAATCTGAAAGTTTAGTTAATATAGCATGTTCAGAGACAAAGAGATCCCTCTTTGTTTGATACGAAGGGTCAGACAGGGGTTACGCAGTGGTGTTTAGTATCCATCGGAAGAGTATATAATTAGCAATATTCCGGTGTTGGTTAGAAACAGATTAATCGCTCGTGCGTATAGTTATGACTATAAGAAGTTTATGGACATTTACTATATTTGCAGTTTATTACCCATGCGGCGGGAAACCTGAGTTCCCCTCCCACCTGAGCAGTTTGAAATAGTCACAGCCCACCTGTATGAACCAACCTATGACCTTTTGTTATAATGCGGAGACGGATTCCTATGTCCAATGAACAATAAGAATGTAGGGACCATTGTACTGTACTGTGTGTAGTGTATATAAAGACAAGCCGACCTGGGCCAGCCCCACTCTACTCTTCTCAACGGTTCTCATCACTGATAATCGGGAGCTGGATATCCAGGAAGGCGCTTGTGATTGTTTCCCCTTGTGCGTAAGTTCTCTGAAGCCATTTTACCTCCTATTTGTTGTAAGCCATTCTCTCTCTCCTTCCCCTTAAATGTAATAGTGCTGCTATTGTATTTTAACGTGTAGTAATTCTGTTAGGTATTTATGTTAGCCTGGTAGTGTATAAACTGTACTGTATATTCTTTTGCAATTGAACGTTCATTCTCTCCCTTAAAGGTGTTAGAACCTTAGACCGGTATTTGAGTGTTTATTATATTTCTAACGGTTCTCTGAGCGTCTCAGTCGCTCATACAGCTTTTAAACAAACAAGGTTACATTGCGTTGCATCTACACATTATCACTGCATAAAGGTTTACAGTATATGTACATTCATTAAGGCATAGTTATTAAGGTTTAATTCTGTGAGCGTTCGTGCCGCTTGTGTTCGTTTCCTGTTCACAAGCGTCCATTACGCTATTAGCGTAACATTACGGTGATCGGCAGCCTATGGTGTGCTTGATACCCTTACGGTACCTCGTGCGCCAATTGCGTACTGTGTCTCTTAACCTTTTATAGTGTTTAATATAGGGTAAATCTGTAGGCTTTATCAAAACATACATGTGATGTTAAATATAATATTTGTGTTGGCTTGCCTTACCCGGGGATCAGCAGAAGCTGCTGTGTGTATCACTGACCTGCCACCACGGTATGGGAGACATCACTCTGCTTGTCTATCATTTACTATAAGCCTGCCTCCCTCCCATTGGCTGACAGCAGTCAGGAGGTGGGCTTATAGAAAATGATAGACAATCAAAGTGATGTCTCCCATGCAGCAGCAGCAGGTCAGTGATACACACAGCGGCGACTGCTGTTCCCTGGAAAAGGCAACCAGCACAAATATTACATACAACATCACATGTATGTTTATATGTGCTGACTGGTTTCCCCTTGTAATGTGTGGTTGGAGCTGCAGCCCAGGGGCATCAGCCGCCACTGGTCACATTCATAAATTGTGCTGTTGTTTATATTCATTAATGTCGCTTAGATACTTATGTATCATATGCATTCAATATACTGTAAGGTACAATGTTTTCATGCTGTAATTGAATGTCTGCTTTTTCCAGTATTACCACCCTATTACTTCAATACATTTTTATTGTTTAGTCATCTATATCCAGTGAATAGCTTAACATTCACGTCAAAAGACATGATGCCGCAGGTCATAGGCATATCTACAGAGGAGGGGACCCATGTGCAGTCTCCGTTTATGGCTCCCCTCCTCTCCCGTAGCCGACAGCACCGCTGTTAGCGCTTTGACCACTGAGGTTCTGGCACAGTGCCAGAGTCATAGAATAAACAAATGTTTCTAGTGAATATGCGCAACAAAACTTGATGTGCAGCTATAAGGTGTACAGATAGAAGTGTATCCCACACATCAAAGAAGATATTATACACAAAAGAAGATACTGCACACACAACTACAGTGCTCACCCATTACCATGACACCACATATGCATAGCAGTGAACAAATTTGTATGGAATAAATACAATCACCCTTAATTGGATAATGATCCTCAAATGATTGAATAATGACGGATGGATATTCTTACTGAGGGATCTCTCCTTCAAACACAAAACACAGGCAGGACTGGTTTATCCTTGCTTGAACCTGGAAAATAAGTGCCTCTTTTCCCAATATGAATGGGAATGATAAGAGGCACTATAAAATGCAGACCATAGTGCAGTAGTAATTAAAAGCACGCACAAGTTTAATGCCACAGATTAAACTTACAAGATACATAAAAGAAAACAGCATATCACATAAGACTCCATAGGGAAACACAGCAGATATATCACTGAGAGGATCCTTGCAGCCACAAATGTAAAAGGTGTGGAGTGTTGTCAGGCTCTCCGGATGCCTGATTTCATACAGGATCAACCCCCAAAGCCGATGAATAGGTCCGTGTGTCCCAGAGTCAGTAACAAGTAAAAATAGGACCCACGCTTAACGCGTATCGGACGCCAAGTCCTTCATCAGAAGCGTGGTTCTCTGGCTCCAATTGTCCGTTTATAAACGCTACTGATTAGGGAGTCCAGCTGACGTCAATTCCCTGTTAGACACCGTGCTTCTGGTGGTGTACATGCGCAGTCGTCATCTATAACCGGAACCGGAAGTGGTTCCTGCAGGTCATATGCGTTCCAAAGGATAGGAAGCAATGCTGTCAGCTCCCCAGAGCCGTGCTGGACAATTACTCTTGCGGTTGACATGCTTTCCAGTAATCAGGAAGTACTATGGGATGCTCTTCACAGCCGCAATAAGAGTGTTTCTTTTTAAAGGACAGTACATTAACCCTTTAGATGGCAATGAAGTCCTCATAATAAACGTCACATACAGTAAAAGAGTCCTGGACTAGGATAATACCATCATAAAATATACACAAAAGAAAAAAACAGCAGCAATTACCAACGGTTTGCATACATGAAAGTGCATAGCAGTGCAGAAAAAGTGCATAAATAGATAACTCAACTAGGTAAGAAAGCATTAGTGGCAGACAGTGCCAGAGTCTACAGCGCATGCACAGAACTCTGAAACAAAAATGGTTGCCAGAGTCTCTAGTGCCAGAGTCTCTAGTGCTCACTGCACTAGCAGCGGCGGTGTTGGCTACGGGAAAGTAGGGGCCCACACACGGTTACCGATGGATGCCGGAAAGGAGAGTATAGAAGAAATGGGTGCAGTGTGTGCGGTGCGGGCCCCCTCTGGACCCAGGGGCCTGTGTGCACCGCATTATTGATACGCTATTGCCGCAGGTTAAAGTGTAGTGAAGATAGAGCAGACACTGAGTTGTACATTTGCTCTGAATTCCATAATGACGAAGCATGTGTTTGGAAAGCATGTCTGTCATTCACTTGGCTGTTATTGCACATCCCTATTAAATCTGTGGTTGTGTGCCTAACCTTTATTATTAGCTATTTGGAATTGTCCTACATATATATCCTGTCAGAGTTATTGTGTACCAATTGCATTTTGCACACAATTGTTATTCTGTAGGGTTACCACCTTTTCATTTTCAGGGGACATGACCAGGTGCCGTGGTTAGGTGCAAACCCAAAACAGCAGTAGGGTTGTAACCATTTTACTTGGCAGATTTCAGGCAATTACCTGGTCACTCTAAAACAAGAGTCCTCTAATGTCCTTTCATGTGCCTCAGAGACCCTGTTTAACCCCAGAGCCTTCTCATACCTGTACATGCCAACCCAGAGCCCATCATGCCACATGTATCACAGAACCCCCTCATGCCCCGATATGCAGGCCCTGAGCTCCACATATACAGTATTTATTTATTTTACAGTTTCTTATATAGCGCAGCATATTCTGTTGCGCTTTACAATTGGAAACAAGAGTGATAAGACAAACTGTGTAATAACAGACAGACATAGAGGTAGGAAGGCCCTGCTCGCAAGCTTACAATCTACAGGGAATTTGGAAGGAAACACAGTGATACGCACTATCTATAGCATAGTGGTCCCACCAGATTGCAAAGACAGTCCTGATGGGATGTAATTAGATATAAATGCTTCGGAGATCATGTGGGCAGTTCAGGAATTTGATAGGCTGCCTTAAGAGGTGAGTTTTCAGGTAATGCTTGAAAGTTTGGAAGCTAGAGAAGAGTCTTATCGTGCATAGAAAGGCAGTGCCATAACTAGGCATTTTAGCGCTGTGTGCAAGAAACGGCACTGGTGCCCCCTATGCAAGATAGGGGCAGCGCGCGCCGTAGGCGTGCGAAAAATACATAGGGGCATGACTTCATGGGGAAGGGGTGTGGCCACAAAATAATACCAAGTCATACTACGGTGTATGTCTCCATTATTCAAATTACGCTGCACAGTAGCGCCACTACACCAGGTAGATCTTTTTACACATTACGGCAGACAGCGTCCCCTTTTTACACATTACGGCAGACAGCGTCCCCCTTTTTACACATTATGGCAGACAGCGTCCCCCTTTTTACACATTATGGCAGACAGCGTCCCCCTTTTTACACATTATGGCAGACAGCATCCCCCTTTTTACACATTGCGGCAGATAGAATAGATAAAAAGATAGATATAGAGAGAGGGAGAGATAGAGAGACAGATAGATAGATACTTACCATCTCTCCCCGCCGGCAGTCAGGCTCCTCGGTGCTGGCAGATCCCGGTCAGGGGAGAATGAAGAGGAGGTAGGGGGACTGGAGCCTTAGCAACGCTATTTATTTGGTAGAGGCGCCGCTGCAGCAGTCCCCTCTCCTTCTGCATTGCCTGCCTGCCGCTGCTGTGAGTGCTGGGATGAGGGAAGCGCATCCCAGCATTCACAGCAGCACCAGGCAGCCAATGTGGAAGGAGAGGGAACTGCTGCAGCGGCACCACTACCAATTACATAGCGCTGCTGCGGCTCCAGTCCCCCTCCCTCCTCCTCCTTCCCCCTGCCTCTGGCACTACTGCTCTCCTCCCCTGCCTTCTCCAGCGTGGTGCACACAGCAGAGGCGGCTTGTAATGAGTCAATTTGACTCATTAGAAGCCACTGGCCGTTGCGCCCTCAGGGCGACTGCGCTGTGTGCCAGGCACACCTGGCACACATGTTGTTACGGCGCTGTGGAAGGGTATTCCATAGGGTGGGTGCTGCCCGAAGAAAGTCCTGTAATTGTGAATGGGAGCGAGTGATCCATGCAGATGAGAGATACAGATCTTGTGCAGAGCGGAAAGGTCAAGTTGGGAGACATTTTAAGAATAAGCAAAGAGATATATGTTGGTGTAGTTTGGTTATTAGCTTTATATGTGAGTAGAAGTATTTTAAATTGAATACAGAAGAATATGGGCAACCAATGGAGGAACTGACAGAGTGGATCTGCAGACAATGAACATCTTGCTTGGAAGATTAGCCTTGCAGCTGCATTCAGAATGGATTGTGGTGGTAAGAGTTTTTTCTTGGGAAGACCAGTAAGGAGATTATTGCAATAATCAATGCGGGAGATAATGAGTGCAAGAATTAAAGTTTTTGTAGTGTGTGTTGTGTAAGATGTGGTCGTATTATGGATATGTTTTTAGATGGATGTAGCATGATTTAGAGACAGGTTGAATGTGTGGCACAAATGACAGTTCAGAGTCAAGGATGAAACATAGACAGCGAACTTGTGGGGACAAGATTGTCAAAATGTCAACAGGTATGGAGATCTCAGGTTGGTAACTACTCTTGACTGGTGGGAATATAATTAATTCCGGCTTGAAAATGTTGAGTTTGAGATGGTGAGATGATATCCAAGATGAAATGGCAGAAAGGCATTCAGTGACACGGACCAAAACAGATTGTGACAAATCTGGGGAGGATTGATAGATTTGAGTATCATCAGTGTACAAATTATATTGAAATCAGAAGGAGCTGATTAGTTTACCAAGGGATGAGGTATAGAATGAAAAAAGCAGAGGCCCTAAGACTGAGCCGTATGGTACTCCAACTGATAGAGGTAGTGAAGAGGAGGTGGAATCAGAGAAGTGAACACTGAAAGAGCGATTAGATAGGTAGGATGAGAATCAATAAATGGCAGTGTCATGAAGACCTAGGGATTGTAGTGTTTGTATGAGAAGAGAGCGGTCAACAGTGTCAAAAGCTGCAGAGAGATCTAGAAGAATAAGAAGTGAATAATGGCCTTTAGATTTAGCAGTGACTACTTTAGTCAGTGCTGTCTCTGTGGAGTGTTGGGAACAAAAGCCTGACTGAAATGGGTCCCTTAAGTTGTGGGAGTTAAGAAAGTGTGTGAGGCGAGTGTAGACGAGTCTCTCAAGTAGCTTGGAGGGGTATCGGAGCTGAGAGATGGGACAGTAGCATAGGCAAATGCAGGGGGGTTTCTGGTTGCCCAGAAACTCCTCTCATCTTGTCAAGTGGCTCAAATTATGACAACAATGGCATGGTATATAATATGATTACTAGAACTGCAGCCACATCATGTAGTTTAAGAGACAGAGCAGGCAGGTTTAAGTGGTCAGAGATGAAGATGTCGTGGATGGATGTTAATTTGTTACAAACAGAGCGTGCATTCAATAGAGCACATTTTAGTGACTTGGAAGGTGATGTGAGACGTGATATTTATGATGGTAGATGAATGTCTATATTGTTTTTAATCAGCTGAGTGTGAGTGGGGCAAGTGTTTAGGGCCTGGATTTGGTGATATGTCACCAGCTAATAAATGCATAAGAGATAGATAAATATTGGTGGAGGATTGTGAGTGTTTATTATGGTGGCTGATTGTGGATGTTAAACTACTGTACTTGTAGAGAAGTAAGTAAAAAGCTCAGGAGTGTTTAGAAAGGGGAGTAGATAATAGAAGCTGTAATGTGCACATAGAGTGGGTTGTAGGGTGAATGTACAGATGGACACGCAGATGAGCGCACAGAGATGTTCCCATTTACTTTGCATGAGGCGTGTGCTCGTCTACGATGCACGCATGTACCATACGTGCATGGGAATCCGCCTCGGTGGGCACACTCAGTCGCAGATAGAGCCAAGATTAAAGTTTGGTGAGAATTCCATGAACTGAAATGAGAAATTGTAGTTTGGTGTACATGCTGTGGTAGATTGTGAGTTAGATCTTGGGTTAAGTGGTTTTGGTAGAGTTTTGTCTACAATACCCTGTTCCTTGATGTAGTTTTATGTTCAGATAGGACACTTTGTTAATTCACATTTTGGTAAATGCATCCCCTAGACTGTATCTAAAGAAATGCTATGTCTGATTAAGATACAGGCCTACATCTGAGCATTTGATCACCAGATTTGTTTTATATATATATATATATATATATATATATATATATAAACACAAATGTGTCCCTCTCATACCCTGCGAGGTACAGTTAGATATATGTGGATGTAGCATACTAACCTGGTCCAGTTGTAGCTCTTCTTCGGCCTGGTAGTCAGACTGCGGTCTCCACGACAGATTTCTTTGCTGCTTTCAGAGAAATGTAACAGAAGTACAAGTCCAGGTGACGATAATGAGAGTTAAGGCCTCAATGGGAGGTCGTTTAATTTAAATGAGGTAGCAAAGGCAAGGGACACAACTCGTAAGGTGGTTCCACGGTAATAAAGAACAAAGGTGTATGGGAAACAATAAAATCAACAATGTATACGCTCTGAAACACTTGACATACACTTAAAATCAGGTATGTGCAATACTCTCAGTAATCCTAGGCACTTCACTATGTATCAACATATAATAATGGCATGTTTTCAGCACTTTGCATCAAAAGAAAATATATCATCATTGCAATGTGTATATTAAATATGTAATGTCCCAGAATACTTCTTATCTATGGTCAGTAAATATAGGCACACCACAATAATACGGACATTCATATAATATTGTCCCAGTAGCGCCTGGGCCCAGAATAAGGTATCAGATCCCAATGATGACTGTCAAAGTTGAAAAATATTGTAGCACACACATTACGTACTAACCACACACACATGCCCGCTGCGCGTGCACTTGTTCCGCTGTGCGTGCACATATCTGCAATTTGCGTATGGTCGCTCCGCGGTCCTGCGCGTGGTATGGGTATTTACGGCGGAGTTTGTGAACGCATGGAGGGTTATCAAAACATTCCATATTTAATCCAAATAGAGCACATTGTACACATAGCCCCCCTGCACCACATCAGCAAGTATCAACAGTTTAAATGATTCCAGGACTAAGGGATTCGCCTTTGCATGATAGGAAGGGACAGACTGAGGTTATACGGTGGTGTCTGGTATCCAGCTGTAGGGTATTTTAAGGGTAACATTCCGGTGTTAGTTAGAGGAAGATCGCATGTTCCTGCGTATAGTTATGTGCAGAAGTAGAATATAGATTTAAACTGTATTTACTGTATATTATGTATGCGGCGGGAATCCAGAGGAGACCACCCACAAGAGCAGTTGAGAAAGACATCGCCCACCTTTTCAAATCAACCTATGACCTCTCCTGTAATGTAAAGATGCATCTCTGTGTCCAATGGACAAAGGGATTACAGTATCCATTGTATTGCTTTTGGAAGTAGTGTATAAAAAGCCTGTTGCTACCTGGCCGGTCGGAAGACTCTCAACGCTATCTACCCGATTAGCGGAGGACTGGACCAGGAAGCGCATGCGAATATTCTCACGTATGTACATTGACTGTAGCCATTTACTCTGTTGTATTGTAGTGTATAAATTGTATTGTTATCCCCTTCCAGATATATACGCTGAGGTGTCGGAGCCCAGTGTTTAACTACAAATCGGTGTTGTGTCCTCTTTTCCCTGATAGGGTTTAAAGCGTATTACATTACCTAACTGCATAAGGTTTAAAAGTGTATTGATAAGTTGTGTACGCGCTGTGGGTACTTTGTACCGTCAGCGCTGCATAAGGTTTAAGGTGTAACATCATTGCAGTGCTTTGCTGCATAAGGTTTAGAGTGTAATAATATCATTACATTGCATTACTAATAAGGTTTAAAGTATATCAAGAGTGTGTGCGTGCTGTGTGTACTTTGTACCCCTAACGCGGCGTTTATACGCTAAGTCCGTACACGGTACGGGACTCTGTACGCAAATAGCGTACAAAGTACGTAGAGTGCATATTTAGTCTAGCGGCCGCAGCGGCTCCATGGTAAAAGTGTGTTTAAAGGTATAGCTTTATGGTTTAAGATAATATCGACATTATCAATTAGGGGCATCGTCCGGTTTTTCCTCATACCCACAGCCTAGCAGGTTAAAGCAGACTTTATCTATCAGCAAAGGGCGGAAAGGTATCCCACGTAAGCCTTCTCCTGGTTGGTGGATACACTGGAAACCCTGTTTTGTATTGCTGATTAGATGGCGTCTGCTCTGCATGGTTTGTAGGGATGCTGGTGGGACCCGTAAAGTAAATACGCAATGCTATTTTAAAAAAATCTGTGAATTTCTATTTTGGCGCCAAATGCGCACACAACACAAGCATACACCTGTACTTTGTATTTGTATACCTGCTCGCATTGTTGCCATAAGTACTGATTACTAGATTCATTTAGACCTGTATGGAGAAATTTGTCGCTATTTAGTTAAAATATAGAATAAATATTAAGGAAGTAAACATAAAACACAAATACAGTCTGGCCTAGTTAAACAGGTTTATACAGAAAGAAACTGTGTTGTGTTAAGTAAACGATTATAGGTAATATCGCTTACATTTATAGAAGTATGTGATTTGTACTATTGCAGACGTACGGTTTTTGTACACGTGTCTCGGACAAAGTACGGGACTGCGTACGCAACATAAAGACATACGCATGGTCGCGTGTTTACGCAACGTGCGTAAGGGTACGACCGCTAAGTACAAATTACACAATAGCATTGTTTAGGGGCGGAACAGTAGCCACGCTACAATAGCACAAATTGCTCGGTTTCCAAAATTTAGTTTAATTAAAACCTTTTTTACTGTATTACCTCTGGTACTAAGGCTGTTTATCTGAATGAAAGTTAATTTTCTGTACAGAAAAACCAAAGTGTATTTGAGTGAACGAACGTGAGTGTGCAAACATAATAAAGGTTTTGTGGACCCAGTGAATTCGGGATCCTGTAGAAGTGGTACACCAGGTGAGTGGAGACCTGGTGGCATGAGAATAGCTGGCTCACGTTTCTAGAGATTGAAGTACAAAGGAGCAAGGTAGCAGAGTACCGCGGCCCAAGAGGTCAGCGAGGTTTAGAGTACCGCAGCCCAGGGGGTTAGCGACGTTGACCCATATAGGCCAGTTTTTGATACGCTCCGGCTGAGGTTTTTGCAGCCTGAAAAATCGATTCCATTGGTCATGCGGCGGATAAATAACAAGTACCTATACGCTGTGCGATTGGACCGCGCGTGAGTGGGTGCAATAGTTAGCGCAACGTGATACTCTTTTTACGAGCTTTCCATAAAATCGCGGGATCATTAGCGCTGAATATAGCATACGCAAGCGTGATTTGTGTATAATAACGGTTTAGGGAGTTTTCGCTGGTCTCACTCAGGAACTCTCCAACGACCAATATTTACTGGAAAGGGTAAGTCACTCCCAGAAACTTCCAGTGAATAGAGGTTACACAGGGCCCTAGGTTGGGTACATACCTTCGCTAACGACAGTGTATGGTAGTATTGGCCAATGTGGGCGGTGAGTGGGTGAAAGCACTCGGAGGACTTTCACAGTTGCCTTATATTGAGTATTTTGGTTATTTTTGTTGGATTAGCCAAAAGGACTATACCTGCAAAATATGGGGGCCAGTTGCTCAAGTAAGGGATGGTCAACCAGGGTTCAGGTTGACATTCCGCGGCCCAGGGGGTCGGCGAGGTACATAATGTGTGAGAAGCATGGACCACACACAGAAGGTTTTTGCAATTAATGGGAACGTATGACTGTGGAAGATAGGGAACCATTCCCTAAGGTAGGCAGTTTTGAACCAGAGGTATTGCAGAATTTAAGGAGTAGGATATGTCTAATAAAATTCAGAAAACAAAGGATTAGACATACAGATTGTTTAAACTTATGGCAGCAAGAGGGCGATATGCAAGAGAAATTAACATATGCGGCAGGTTCCAAATCTAGCGGGAATGAGAACACAAACACACCATTGTCGACACAGGTCAAAGGGGAGCAGAAGGCTACAGTCAATGATACATCCGTAAATGATAGTAATATGAAAGAGCAATGTATTAACCCTAACTTTTGCAAAATGTATCCTGTTTTGAAGTCTCTCCAAGGTTTTAGGTCACAGGGAGATGAAGGATTCAGCCAAATCGCAGCTCTCCTCCAAGCAGTCATGTTGCAGGAAACTCAGGTGGGACCTGTCCAACCAGGTAGAGCAGTAACAGTATTCCCCAATGAAAGAACTGGTGAGGTCACAGCTACCGGTAAGTATGAGATAGTTCATTGCACAGAAACAACAACACCACAAAGTAAACAGATTAGGAACGGAATGGTAGGATTACACCCTGCCTTGGTAGTAGTAATAGTAACTCCCAATGGGGGAACAGATAGTCAGGAAGTAGTCCTCACCAGGAATAATGCAATGTATTGCCCGTGGCCCAGAGATGAGCTGCGATCAATCATTTCAGAATTCCCCGACCCTCGGAAGCATTTAGCCAGATGTCAAAAATTTATCAGAGAACTGGGTAATGTGTATGAACCGACAAACCAACATTGGCGGACATTTTTGAAAGCATGCCTACCCCCTAATATTGACACCCAAAAATTTACCACTGATTGTAGACTAGAGTCGGATAGTCCTATGACTGACAGAAACAATCAGGAAAATATAGAACGAATTAATAGGCAACTAGAGTTGTGTTTCCCCACTGAGTGGAGAATAATTTTCTCCATAAAACAGAGGGAAAATGAAATGACATCTGAATATTTCCACCGAGTACTGCAGGAAATGGATAGATACATGGGGGTATCAGATACAGGGAACGATACGAATTACAGGAAGGTAGCTGTGTCTGCACTAATGGACGGACTCGATAAGACAGTAAGGGACAGAGTACAAACATCTTTGCCTAATTGGAGAGGGGTCACAGTAGCTTGCCTTAGAGAGTGCGCAATTGAACACCACAAAAATATTGTTAGGCGTAGAAAACAACAAGAGGAGAGGCTGAGGATTGAAAGTATGCAGGCTCTTACACCAAAGTCTCATCAGCCCAAGCCCCAAAACCCTAGTAGTAACAAAATACCGAGAATATGTTACATTTGTAAAAATAAAGGGCATTATGCCAGCAATTGTAACAGCACACAAAAATTCAGACCCCCTAGACAAGAACACGAGCAAAGTTATTAAACACATAATAGGGATCAGGGATCGCATAGGAGAAGTTACGAGCCACACGCAGGGAAAACAAAGAAGCACCCACCAAGGAAGGACTGACAGACCTCTGAAAACTCTGAACTATCCCCCTCACATATTGTAACTGCCAGCGCGCTGCGGGATGGTCACAATATACAATAGGGGTTGGGCCACACCTGTAGTCTGCAGCCAGTGAAGTTGATTGCTAGCCTTGGTAGTGAACCTGAGGTCACAGTTGATGTAGCTGGTAGATCATTCCTTGTAGATACAGGGGCGGCCAGGTAAACTCTGTGATTTGTCTTCAAAGTTTCCTCTTCATCCTCTTACGTTCACTGACAGGATTACAGTTCAAATGTCACATGCCTACTCGGTCTGTCAGAGCTCTGCCTAAATCCAGTATATCTCACTAGCATAGGGACACCAGTATCAGTGTGCCTGGTCATGCACAAAGGGTGGCGAATGGGAATACTGGTGAAGATAGACTGTGCATAGATACCGATATACATGATGGTGTGACAGCCTGATGGTGAACGCAAATCTGACAAATTTTCTTTTTATTATTCCCCCCCACCCCTCTCTTTTCACTTTCCAAAGATGGTTTACTTCATACAACAGTTAAACACATTGAAATACAAGATTTATGTTCCCTACAGAAAGGTCGCTGACCCGGAGAGAACATCGTATCACTGGAGTGTCTGTTCCGGGAAGGTTGAGAGGCAGTACTGTTGAGACGGCACCTGAGCGCGGAGAACAACAAGACCAGAGGCAGTTGTCGCACCAGTTTTTCTTTTTTTATTATTTTCCCCATCTCCCACTACCCTCCTTCTCTCCTTCTCTTCCTCCCCCTTCTTGTTTCCTTTCTCTTCCCTTAACAAGATGGACTTACCCCAAGAGACTGCGTTCCGGGTTTTCCTGTTAACCCTGTTGTTGACCAGAACAGTCTGTTTCAGTGAGAGTCCCAGAGAGGTCGAGAAAGGATCTGGAATGGGTTCTGGTGGCGAGGACGGATTTGTAGAATTCCAAGAGCAACACATCACTCGAGCAAAGGCGAGTATCAGAAAACGATCTGGTAGTCAGGGAATTAAGAGGCACTGTGAAGGGTTATTGGCTGAGGAAAACTGCATTTGTAAAAATTGTGAGAACATAGTTGAGGATGGGTGCATCCAGAAATGTCAGTCCAGCCTTAATATCAACATGGACCGTCATCCATTGAGTGATTACCACTCACTAGTGGGTAAGGTTTTAAACCAAACAGAATGCTGGGTGTGCTCACAAGTACCTCAAGATCAAAGCAAGTCAGGATTACTACCTTACCCTTTAGCAATAGATGAGGTACTCGAATTACGGGGTGGGAGACCGGTGGACAAGAAATTTAATATTTCTAGGCCCCCTAGTTTGAAGTTACACCAGTATCATGTAGATAGATCCTTATTATGCTTCAACATTTCCAATTTCCGAAAACCAGGAAATTAGGAGGTGACATGGAATAACCAGACTATGGCCTTTTCGCATAGAGCTGATAGGATACCCATAGACTCTGAACTTGTACGCCAAATAGCCAACAGTGGAAGGTATTTTCGGTATAGGTATACTCGAGGAAGCAAGACCATGTGGGTTGGAGAAGTCTCACCAGGGTACTGTGCTCATATCATCCAGCCTGATACTTGTACTGAGCAGATGGGAGAACTAGGGATTGGGTTTTTAACTTGAAAAGTTTGTAATATGGTAATGTCATATTCTGTCCCATATGTTCTCCCCGATGATGCCTATTTTATATGTGGGAGGGAGGCGTATAAGTGGCTTGCCCCAAACTCAGAGGGATTGTGTTATGTTGGAAGAGTGTTGCCAGAGGTCATGACCATAACCCATGATAAGATGAAAGACGTTCACCGCAGTGCTCAGGCTCCTTATACTCATACTCACTATGAACACATCGTGAATAGACACCTCATAGATAGGACAGAGCACGTAGCCTCTGATTTGATCCACAAATCCACCGGGATTCAATTCCTTCTCGCATTAGACATCACCCGTACTGCCAGAGGAATTATAAATTATAGGTATATCCATGCGCTAGCGAACTTGATAGATAATATCACTGAGATGTATGACGACACCTTCAGGTATACGGGTAGGCAGTTGCAAGCTTACAAGACAGAACTGATCCAGCATAGGATGGTCCTCAATTATATCACAGCCGTGACGGTTGGGTACTGTGTCACTTTGGCAACTCAAAATGGTGTGAAGTGCTGCACGTATATTACAAACAGCACTGATGACCCAACCGAGATCATCGATCAAAAGATGGACGATATCTTGTAGTTGAAGTGGGAGTTCCGAAGGAGACACAACCTTACCCTGACTGCTGTGAGTAATGAACTGACCGGCTGGGTCTCATGGTTGAACCCACGAAATTGGTTCTCAGGTTTAGAAGAGTGGGCTCAAAATGTTAACATGAGTGTATGGAAGTTTCTCCTTTGTATCCTGGGAGTTGTCATAATTATTGGTTTGATATTTAGGTGTATTCGAATTCTAATGTGGCGCAAGCACGGCACAAAATTGATGAGTTTAAGGAGCGGGGGCATTGTTACAGCAACAGATTTAATTTACGACCCATCCATAGAGACAATGTTATGATAAGGATTGCAAATGAATTCCATGGCCTGTTTCTTTCACCTATTTTTCCTTTGTCTCCCCCTTTGCCCAGATACATCGATCCGGAAAAGACATCGACTACACCCAAGAATGATTACGAAAATGTTATGTGAATGTATTTTTGATATGTGTTTTATCTTCATCTCTACAACCTTCAGTTAGTGACACACATAGTCGACAGGTGATATCCACATATACTAGCACTCACATATGTTCCCCCTCCATGTATCATCAACTAAATGTGCACCCCATTTGTTGGAACAAGAAGCCGAAAAGAGCTCGGTAGTGTTTGTTGGCCCACTTACAGACCCTTAATACGGGATAAGAAGGATTTAAGGTATTCTTCGCAATACCTCGAAGCTTATCTAGAACATATACGGCACGATGATACATGCCCCTCAGACATGGATTCATACATACATGCTTTTACTATCCCACTAGGTCATACATTTCCCACCTACACCTCTCCTCCTACCATCCAACCATCTGTAGATATTGTATTGTATATTTTTCTGTTTAGTGTTTAGATAGTGGCAGTTGTTGTTGACTGCCAAATGGTGGACTGTCAAAGTCGAAAAATATTGTAGTACACACATTACGTACTAACCACACACACATGCCCGCTGCGCGTGCACTTGTTCCGCTGTGCGTGCACATATCCGCAATTTGCGTATGGTCGCTCCCGCGGTCCTGCGCGTGGTATGGTTATTTATGGCGGAGTTTGTGAACGCATGGAGGGTTATCAAAACATTCCATATTTAATCCAAATAGTGCACATTGTACACATAGCCCCCCTGCACCACATCAGCAAGTATCAACAGTTTAAATGATTCAGGATTAAGGGATTCGCCTTTGCATGAAAGGAAGGGACAGACTGAGGTTATACGGTGGTGTCTGGTATCCAGCTGTAGGGTATTTTAAGGGTAACATTCCGGTGTTAGTTAGAGGAAGATCGCATGTTCCTGCGTATGGTTATGTGCAGAAGTAGAATATAGATATAAACTGTATTTACTGTATATTATGTATGCGGCGGGAATCCAGAGGATACCACCCACAAGAGCAGTTGAGAAAGACATCGCCCACCTTTTCAAATCAACCTATGACCTCTCCTGTAATGTAAAGATACATCTCTGTGTCCAATGGACAAAGGGATTACAGTATCCATTGTATTGCTTTTGGAAGTAGTGTATAAAAAGCCTGTTGCTGCCTGGACGGTCGGAAGACTCTCAACGCTATCTACCTGATTAGCGGAGGACTGGACCAGGAAGTGCATGCGAATATTCTCACGTATGTACATTGACTGTAGCCATTTACTCTGTTGTATTGTAGTGTATAAATTGCATTGTTATCCCCTTCCAGATATATACGCTGAGGTGTCGGAGCCCAGTGTTTAACTACAAATCGGTGTTGTGTCCTCTTTTCCCTGCTAGGGTTTAAAGCGTATTACATTACCTAACTGCATAAGGTTTAAAAGTGTATTGATAAGTTGTGTACGCCTTGCGGTTTACTTTGTACCGTCAGCGCTGCATAAGGTTTAAGGTGTAACATCATTGCAGTGCTTTGCTGCATAAGGTTTAGAGTGTAATAATATCATTACATTGCATTACTAATAAGGTTTAAAGTATATCAAGAGTGTGTGCGTGCTGTGTGTACTTTGTACCCCTAACGCGGCGTTTGTACGCTAAGTCCGTACACGGTATGGGACTCCATATGCAAATAGCGTACAAAGTACGTAGGGTGCATATTAAGTCTAGCGGCCGCAGCGGCTCCATGGTAAAAGTGTGTTTAAAGGAATAGCTGTATGGTTTAAGATAATATCGACATTATCATGACGTCACTTGGTAAAGACGATGGGATATACATGCATGTACATAAAACCCAAAGCAGTATAAGCTTAGTTCCAGGAATGATCAAATATACTGCTGAAGTAACGGTAAAATAAAGGGTTATGTAAATTGTGACTGTCTTGTATCACACTGGTGGAGAGTCACTGTACACCTCAGGGGCAAGGTAGATTCCCTTGGTAATGATCCCAACTATAAATATGGCAGGCCTAATTACTAAGCCCCTGCTGTATGTTTGTGAGTTGGGGTGGTCCCTGTATAAAGTTTGGGTGTGGTAAAGTGTGAGTACTCACTGTTACTCTGGCCTTTATGCTGCTCACATGCAAAGTCCGGTTGTGGCTGCTGAGTCTTCTGCTGCAGTGCTGATGTGTGCAGATGCAGGTGTCCTTGGGAATCTGCAGCTCTGCTTCCACCAGTCTGCTGCCTGTGGGCTGGATGCCCTCTATGTGCACTTTTCCCAGCTCGGGCTGTGGCTTCTCTTCCCTTATTTGTGCACCTGTGTCACTCTGGGCTCCCTGGAGATGGCTTCCCCTTCTGCTGCTGCTACAATCGCTGGGTGCCGCTCACCACCGCTCAGCTAGACACACAGGACCCTGTCACTTGTGGCTATTTGGACTGTCCTTTGTCCTGGCTACACACACTGTGGCCACCACTAGTACTGTTGCAAGGGCTACTCAGCACTTCATAGACCTGCCAGATGCACACTGCTCGCCTTCTCAGCACACTGCTGACTCTGCCTTTAGAGCTCTTCCAGCTCCTTCCTGTCTCACCATGCTCCACGTGCAGTCTGACCCTCCCCCACACACACACTTCCTGTTCCAATAGGCTGCTCATGTGCTCTTTTCCTGCAGCCAGCTCTGGGTCCTAAAGTCCTCCTCTTTTCAGAGCTCACTGCAGACTCATGCTGTTCACAGTAAAAAGGACAACTAAAAGGGAGTCAACCCCTGCAGTCCCTGGGTAAATATTGGTCATGCCTCTATCTGGGTGTCAACAAGGAGGGGGACCATAGGGCTGTGGGCTGCATGTCTCAACAACTGGGTGACTTGGACTGCACACCCTAATTTTAAACATAATGAGGGGTGTTACTATTGTGAGACTTGTAGTTCAACAAAAAAAATGCAGGTGCACACTCTAAATACTAAACACTTCTAATCAGAATAATTATAATAAACTATATGTAAATTTTGTGTAATTTTGGCCAAAAGTATGAGCCCACCAACTGCTACCAGGTAACCTCATTAGGTGGATCCCTAATATTAAGGATTACGTTCAGGGTCCTGTGTCCTGGGCTTGAACCTTTGTGTTAGGACCCACCAGATAAGGTCACC
The DNA here is from genome assembly GCF_028390025.1 of Pseudophryne corroboree. NCBI lineage: Eukaryota > Metazoa > Chordata > Amphibia > Anura > Myobatrachidae > Pseudophryne > Pseudophryne corroboree. The sequence goes on from NC_086448.1 coordinate 660,536,179, forward strand.
TGGTACTGGTTAGTGGGCCCATATTTTTGGCCAAAATGACAGTGTTAGAATCAGAATCAGCTTTATTGGCCGGGTATACTTGCGTATACTAGGAATTTGTCTTTGGTTTGCTATACAACAGCCAAGTAGGTAACAGATAAGCAGGTGTGGGGGTGCATGTAAAGTCATACACATAGGTATACCGTAGGGACACAAGTGAGTTACATGTACATCTTGTCAGTCAATATTCAGGAGTTCAGCAGACGGATGCTTGGGGAAAGAAACTTTTGAGGCTTCTGGTGGACCCAACGGGGACAGCCCTGTAACACCTGCCTGAAGGAAGCAAGTTAAACATGGTGTGGTTGGGGTGTAGCTGGTCCTATCTTCATTGCCCACTTTTTGGCTCTGGACAGGTACAGGTCCCGGACTGAGGGAAGGTTGACCCTGATGATCTGTGGTTCTGACCACCTTTTGGAGCATGCATCTGTCCTTCATGCTGGCGGAGCCGTACCATACCAGTATCGAGGAGCACAGTACTGACTCCTCAATCGCAGAGTAGAAGGGGAGCAGGAACTTCTGTGGGATGTTGAACTTCCTTGCTTGCCTGTGGGAGAACAACCTCTGCTGCATTTTACCAACAGTGGCATCAGCGTTTGACCCCCAGTTAAGGTCCCAGGAAATTGTGGTCCCTAGGAACTTGAAGGAGTCCACCAGCGATACCACACTGTCAGCAATCGCTAGCGTAGGTGCACTAGCTGACTTCTTCCTGAAGTCCACTATCATCTCAACAGTTTTGAGGGGGTTGAGCTCAAGGTTGATGTGGCTGCACCACTGGGCCAACCGGTCTACTTTCTGTCTATAGGCCGATTCATCCCTGTCCTTGATGAGGTTGATGATGGTGGTGTCGTCTGCGAATTTGATGATCTTTACTGATTGTGCCTCTGAGGTGCAGTCATTTGTGTACAGGGAGAAGAGCAGGGGTGAGAGGACACAGAACTGAGGGGCCTCTGTGCTAATGGACTGCTCTTGAGAGGTGAATTCCCCTGCTCTCCCCACCTATGTCCTATCTGTCAGGAAGTATACTATCCAGGAACAGGTAGCTTCTGGAACCCCTAGGCGAAGTAATTTGGGGTGGAGGATGCTGGGAATGATTGTATTGAAGGCCAAGCTGAAATCGACAAACAGGACCCTCGCATAGGTACCAGGAATGTCTAGGTGCTGTAGAATGTAGTGCAGGCCCAGGTTGATTGCATCCTCAACACACCGATTCGAACGATAGGCGAACTGTAGGGGGTCCAGTTGGGGGCCATTCACAGTTTTCAGGTGATTCAAAACCAGACGCTCAAACATTTTCATGACAACAGATGTCAGTGCTATTGGCCTGTAGTCGTTCAGGTTCGTGACAGAGGGTTTCTTGGGGACTGGGACGATAGTGGACCTTTTGAGGCAGGAAGGGACTTTCTGTAGCTTCAGCGATTTGTTGAAGATCTTGGTGAATATGGGGTCGAGCTGACTCGCACATGTTCTCTGGGCAGATGGTGACACTCCGTTAGGACCCGGAGCTTTCCTGGGTTTTGCCCCTTTGAACAGTGCCTCTACCTCTTCTTGGGTGACTTGCAGTGCCTGGAGTTGACCGTCGGTGTTCAGGGAATTGTAGAGGTAATTGTTTGGGTCGCAGGGGACTTCTTTTGCGAACCTGCAATAAAAGTGATTCAGCTCGTCTGCTAGGTCTTGGTGCTTGGTGGTGGACTTCGATGTTTTCTTGTAGTTGGTTATGGATTGCATTCCTTTCCATACAGATACTGGGTCATTGGTGGAGAGATCATTTGTCAGCTTGTCTGAGAACCACTTTTTTGCTAGCCTGATTTCTTTCTTCAGAGAGTTCCTTGTTCAGTTGTACAGTGCTCTGTCACCACTGCTATAGGCCTCCTCTTTGGCCCGATGAAGTTGCCTGAGCTGGGCGTTGAACCAGGGCTTGTTGATGTTGTAAATGTAGTAAACCTGCCGGAGAAAGATCTACAAAATGCATTGCATTCAGTATTTTGAGGTTATTTTAATTCTCATTCACTTCCTATTTTACTATTTACATTTTATTTTATTGATTTAAGATTTTTTTACATTTTCTGTGTATAATACCTGTTTATAGCTGTACCAATTACTCCAGGTTTTAAGTATATAAACATGTATTGCATTCAACAAATATTCCCCTTATTAAAAAAAAACCCTTTTGTTGCCTTATTGCTATTAAAGGGGCTGAATCACTGAAATAGTTTACAAATATGTGACACCGTTTACAATATGTGACACCGTCTGTTACAAATTTGTTAATTTTTCCTAAAACACCAACAGACATTGCAGTGTTAATGTTGGTGAATGTCCAAAGCAACTGAAAATCAGCAAAGGGTGAGTATGACCTAATAAGGATTTACTGTTGTGGGTTTACTACTGTCAATGCTAGACATGATCTGGGGGGATTTGAGGACTGCGCTTATTCGCCTCACTTGATTGACTTACAGCTGCTATGGAGAAAAAGGCTTTCCACTAGCCTCTTAAAATCTGAATAAATAAAATAAAATATCTCCCAGCGCTTATAATTTTCCAGTGTATCAATATATTTCCTACTATATTAGTCGAGGTATTCAATTTTATAAATAAGTACAATAACAATCCTATTTCATAAAAATAGTGTTTTCTTTATTAAGAGTATAGTGTTAACAACACCTAAAAATAGGAGAATTTTGTCTAATAATATTACTCAATAAAACGTGATCCTAATACCGGTATACGTTTAACACAGAACAAAACAACATAAAACATATACTTTAAACAGTAGGCTATTTCCAGCTGTTTAACCTCATTAAAAGTCCACGATTATAATTTCCAATCACATTCCCATTCCTAACTAGAAGGAATGAATCCTGGATTTCCAAAATTAAGGTGGTATGTTAAGAATTGGATCACAATGGTTCTGTTCACTGTAATGGTTGGTCCTTTGATTGCATCAGCATATTATACATCAGAGTTCCTAGCCAGGAATAAACCATATGTAGACTCACTTAAAAGCCACAGGTCCAGAACCAGTCAGTATTCATGACCAAGGGTACAGGTTTACTCAAATGCCACAGGTCCAAAGCAGTTCAGTATTTATAGCCAGGAATAAAGTGTATGCAGATTTTGCTCAAATGTTGCAGGTCCAGAGCAAATCAACATTCATGACCAAGAGTAAAGTATATGCAAAACTTACTCAGATGCCACAGGTTCAGAAAAAGGTTTGAGTGTCTGCCGGCAGACTGTTGCAGGTGCTTTCAGCGATCAACTAGTTTCGCCTGTCTAAGCAGGCTTCCTCATGATCTAGTTTTCCCATTACCTTTAACTGTATGTTGTAAATGCATACGTTATGTTACACAACATTGCCCTACAGCTAGATAGGGCTTGCCTAGACAATATGGTTATACAGTGCATCCGTAAAGTATTCACAGCGCTTCACTTTTTCCACATTTTGTTATGTTACAGCCTTATGCCAAAATGGAATAAATTCATATTTTTCCCCTCAAAATTCTACACACAATACCCCATAATGACAACATGAAAAAAGTGTTTTTGAGCTTTTTAATAATTTATTAAAATAACTAAGAAATCACATGTATATAAGTATTCACAGCCTTTGCTCAAAAATTTGTTGATACACCTTTGGCAGCAATTACAGCCTCAAGTCTTTTTGAATATGATGCCACAAGCTTAGGACACACCTATCTTTAGGCAGTTTCGCCCATTCCTCTTTGCAGTACCTCTCTAGCTCCATCAGGTTGGATGGGAAGCGTCGGTGCACAGCCATTTTCAGATCTCTCCAGAGATGTTCAATTGGATTCAAGTCTGGGCTCTGGCTGGGTCACTCAAGGACATTCACAGAGTTGTCCTTAAGCCACTCCTTTGATATCTTGGCTGTGTACTTAGGGTCGTTGTCCTTCTGAAAGATGAACCGTCGTGCCAGTCTGAGGTCAAGAGCTCTCCAGAGCAGCTTTTTATCCAGACTGTCTCTACATTGCTGCATTCATCTTTCCCTCTACCCTGACTAGTCTCCAAGACTAGTCTGCTACTTAAAACATCCCCGCTGCATGATGCTGTCACCACCATGCTGCACTGTAGGGATAGTATTGGCCTGGTGATGAGCGGTGCCTGGTTTCCTCCAAACATGACGACTGGCATTCACGCCAAACAGTTCAATCTTTAGCTCATCAGACCAGGAAATTTAGTTTTTCATGGTCTGAGAGTCCTTCAGGTGCATTTTTGCAAACTCCAGGCGGGCTGCCATGTGCTTTTTACTAAGGAGTGGCTTCCGTCTGGCCACTCTACCATACAGGCCTGATTGGTGGATTGCTGCAGAGATGGTTGTCCTTCTGGAAGTTCTCCTCTCTTCACAGAGGAATGCTGTAGCTCTGACAGAGTGACCATCGGATTCTTGGTCACCTTTCTCACTATGGCACTTCTCCCCCGATCACTCAGTTTAGATGGACGGCCAGCTCAAGAAAGAGTCCTGGTGGTTACAAACTTCTTCTATTTACGGATGATGAAGGCCACTGTGCTCACTGGGACCTTAAAAACAGCAGCTATTTTTCTGTACCCTTCTCCAGATTTGTGCCTCCAGACAATCCTGTCTCGGAGATAAAAACTATTTTTTGATGACCCAAAGATGTGCGCAAAAATAGCAGCTTTAAGAAAAACAATTCCCCACATACTGTAGGTGTCACCACACCCACCAAACTCAGAATGTATATGTAGAAATAAGAGAAAGTACAACTCATATAAGCGCTACTGGTAATAAAATGAAAGGAAATTATACATTCCTCATATGTCCTTGAGATCTTGTTCCTTGTATTTCTTATGTCCTTTTCATCACTCGAGAAGGGTTCTCATTAATCAGTTGTTAGATTCGATGAACATGTAGGAGAAAATAAATCAAGCAATATATAGTATTGTCAGAAAATAGAGACAAAACTTTATCCAGCCCATGGGATCCCCCAGTGGTAATGTAAAGATATATTTAGATGATCAACCGCGTACCCCGAGTCTGGGGGGGGGGGGTGTAGTCGGGGTACGCGGTTGATCATCTAGATATATCTTTACATTACCACTGGGGGATCCCATGGGCTGGATAAAGTTTGTCTCTATTTTCTGACAATACTACATATTGTTTGATTTATTTTCTCCTACATGTTCATCGAATCTAACAACTGAAGAATGAGAACTCTTCTTGAGTGATGAAAAATACATATGAAATACAAGGAACAAGATCTCAAGGACATATGAGGAATGTATAATTTCCTTTCATTTTATTACCAGTAGCGCTTATACAGGTTGTCTTTTCCCTTATTTCTATATATAAATCCTGTCTCGGAGGTCTACAGAAAATAATTTTGACTTCATGCTTGGTTTGTGCTCAGACATGCCATGTCAAGTGTGGGACCTTATATAGACAAGTGTGTGCCTTTCCAAATCATGTCCACTCAACTAAATTTACCACAGGTGGACTCCAATTAAGTTGTAGGAACATCTCAAAGATGATCAGTGGAAACAGGATGCACCTGAGCTCAATTTTGAGCTTCATGGCAAAGGCTGTGAATAATTATGTACATGTGATTTCTTAGTTTTTTTAATAAATTAGCAAAAATCTCAAAAACACTTTTTTCATGTTGTCATTATGGGGTATTGTGTGTAGAATTGTGAGGGGAAAAATTAATTTATTCCATTTTGGAATAAGGCTGTAACATAACAAAATGTGGAAAAAGTGAAGCTCTGTGAATACTTTCCAGATGCACTGTATAGAGTGGTGAGTCAGAGGACCCTTTATCATCAGTGATGGTGAATACAGAAAAGGGAAGGGAGGTTAGAACCTGGCTAATCCAGCCCTACTTCACATATAAGTCAAGCACAATATAGAACTTTTTATGGTGCAAGTTTAGTGAAGTTTTTGTTTTATCCTTTTAAAATTATAGAGAGTCTCCAGCTCTACCTTTACTGACCATTAATTTGGTAAGTGATGTTACATCTTTCTTTTTTTGTTAATTGTCGATATTCTGCAGATGTAGTGTAAAGTATGTTATAAATAAAATGGCATTTTTTATGATATGTGAATTTTTATCTAATGCAAAATGTTAATGACAAATGTATGCAATCAGAACATAACATGAATCTATGCTTTTTTCTTTTTGAAATGTTCATCAACATCTGATCCTCTAGAAATTTGCCTCCCTTGTTCTTTGCAGTTCCTCACATTTCATCTTGGCAGACTAGTTGCTGCAGATTTTTTCTAGTTTGTTGATTAACAATTTCTACACAATTTTGATTAGTCATCAGTTGTAGACTCTGTCTGTGTACACAAGCTTCTGTCATGAACTGGGTATTCTGTAGAACCATAGCAAAGGTAAAATAAGGAGTCTTTATGTAACACTTGCTCATGTAGTAGATACTGGTAGCCAGGAAACATTAGTGGTATAGGAAGGAAACCACTGAACTGGAGATGGCTAGGATACAGAACTGAAACCTGTAGATGTGACAACCTGGAACTGCTTGCGATGATGAACTCAACCCAATTACCTAATCCAGGCTAACAGGGGTATAACTCACTGCTAGGAACTCAGCACAATATAGTTCTGGAACAGGAGTTAGTATTCAGAACTCAGGCTATTGGCCAGAGACAATAAACTCAGAGCTGCCAGCTGTAATTCTAGCAACCTGGGTTATTTTGTTTCTATGCAGAGTAAATAATGGCTGCTTTATTTTTACACTGCAATTAAGATTTCAGTTTGAACACACCCCACCGAAATCTAACTCTCTCTGCACATGTTACATCTGCCCCACCTGCACTGCACATGGTTTTGCCCAACTGCTAACAAATATGCTGCTGCGATCAACTCTGAATTAGGCCCATTGTTGTTATGTAATGAGCCTGATCTGAATCTCACACAGTTTCATATAGGACTGACAGTAGCAAATATTAGCAAACTGTGCTTGTGCAGTAGTGATATTAAGCATTTCTTTTTAATATATCACCAGATGGTTCTAAGCTGGTAGGATATTGGCCCGGCTCTTTCTGTCCATGAAATAGGCGTTTTATGGGCAGCAACTAGTAACAACATTGGCCATCATTCCGAGTTGTTCGCTCGCAAGCTGCTTTTAGCAGCATTGCACACGCTAAGCCGCTGCCTACTGGGAGTGTATCTTAGCTTAGCAAAATTGCGAACGAAAGATTCTCTAAATTGCGATTCAAAATTTCTTTGCAGTTTCTGAGTAGCTCGAGATTTACTCTGCCACTGCGATCAGTTCAGTCAGTGTCGTTCCTGGTTTGACGTCACAAACACACCTAGCATTCGCCCAGACACTCCCCTGTTTCTCCAGCCACTCCCGCGTTTTTCCCAGAAACGGCAGCGTTTTTTCACACACTCCCATAAAACGGCCAATTTCCGCCCAGAAACACCCACTTCCTGTCAATCACATTACGATTACCAGAACGAAGAAAAAACCCCGTAATGCCGTGAGTAAAATACCAAACTTCTTAGCAAATTTACTTGGCGCAGTTGCAGTGCGAACATTGCGCATGCGCAATTAGCGGAAAATCGCTGCGATGCAAAGAAAATTACCGAGCGAACAACTCGGAATGAGGGCCATTGTGGATATCCACAATACTGTAGCTCCATCTTATGGAAGTGTCATGGGCATGTATTGGAGCTAGAGTTCTGTGATATTCTGAGGTGTGCATTAAGCAAACGGAAGACTGCACCCAAGTACCGGGCAGGTGCAAGTGATGCTACTAATGATGACCAACCGTTTTGGCAGAAAAACAGAGAGCAGTGTGGTTTTCCACTTGAAACTTTGCATTAGCATACATTACTGTAGTAAAACTGCATGCTGATTAGGTCAAATATGTCTAAGTAAATAATCAAGTCCACTGCAGTGGTCAAAATCATGCTAGATGGAACATATCATTTTTATATATCTTAACATATTCTGATTAGAGCTCATCAGTTTAGAATAATATTTGTCCTTTGTTTTGTTTCTGTCTGTTGAAGGGCATACGTTTATGTATTAATTATTTAATAACTTCTGCAGAATTTCATTTTAGTTCTATTCACCAGCTATTTCTCTAGTGGTTGTTGTCATCTACATGTGATTTGACACCTTGGTGCTGTAACTGGCAATAGAAGAAAAAGAGGGCATGGGCAGCAGAACCTATATCACAAATCTTGGAGGGTTTTTTTCACATATTGAACATTATTAGCATTTAATGGTCCTTAAGCTGAACACAGGGTAGAAAAAGTGTTGGATAATAAGAATATTAAAGTATTGAGTAGACCTTAAAATTAATAAGCATACCTGTATTATCAAGTATACATAAACATGCTGTAGACAATAAACACATTAAAAAGAAAAAAATGATAACGATAAAAATGTTAAATTGTATAGAGTATGTATGTGAATCAGTAGCATTAGTAGACTGACAAACAAGGCTTTGATTAGTACTGTAAAAAGTGTTGTGAAAAATAGTTAATACTGCAGACCCATATTGTAAACCCACCACAATTTTGGTGCCAGAATGACCCCATATTCAAGATTAACAGCCCTATATCTATAACATTATAGTACAGGTTGAGTATCCCATATCCAAATATTCCGAAATACGGAATATTCCGAAATACCAACTTTTTTGGGTGAGAGTGAGAAAGTGAAACCTTTGTTTTTTGATGGCTCAATGTACACAAACTTTGTTTAATATACAAAGTTATTAATAATATTGTATTAAATGACCTTCAGGCTGTGTATATAAGGTGTATATGAAACATAAATGAAATGTGTGAATGTACACACACTTTGTTTAATGCACAAAAATATAAAAAATATTGGCTAAAATTACCTTCAGGCTGTGTGTATAAGGTGTATATGTAACATAAATGCATTCTGTGCTTAGATTTAGGTCCCATCATCATAAGATCTCATTATGGTATCTAATTATTCGAAAATACGGAAAAATCCGAGATCCAAAATACCTCTGGTCCCAAGCATTTTGGATAAGGGATACTCAACCTGTAATATTACATTTTATACAACCTAATAATAACACACTCTGCACAGTAGCGGATCTTGCCACGGGCAAGCAGGACTTTTGCCAGGGGCGCCACCTTCCGAAGGGCGCAGGGTGCCATCCGGAGGGCGCCGCACCAGGGCAAGATACGCTGCTGCTGTGTGCCCCCCGCTGCCCGCTGCCCCCTGCTGCTGTTGGCCGCTGCCCCCCCCGCTGCCGCTGTGAAGGGAAACAAGACGCGTACGCATCTAGTTTCCCTTCGTGGAGAGGTCCTTTACTGTGCGGTGCACGATGACGTCATCGCGCACCGCACAGCAAAGGTCCTCTCCAAGAAGGGAACTAGACACTACGCGTCTAGTTTCCCTTCGTGGAGAGGACCTTTTCTGTGCGGTGCGCGATGACGTCATCGCGCACCGCACATCATTTCAGTCTGCACAGGGGGCGTAAATGACCACGCCCCCTGTACGATGCCACGCCCCCTATTGCCGCCTGGGGTGCACAGGGCGCCAGAACCGGCCCTGACTCTGCAGACTGCATAATGCAGTAATTTGGCTAGGATCTGCAATCTCTAAAGCAGAATAGACCACAATATGTCAAAGGTTAATATTATGTAGAGTAGAGTCCTGAGCAATGGTGGCTCCAGAGGTGGAGCTACATCACAGTCCAAAATTCAAATGGGAACCACACCAACTGCCATCCCAAACACTGCCCAACATTGCTGGCTGGGACTCACTGGCAGTTGCTGTGGCTCCACTATTTAAATTTTGACTGGGCTGCAGACACATCTCTGGATCTGCCACTGATCCTGAGTAATGAAGCCAGTAAGTTGCAGTAGAAGGGGGAAATCTAGATTCATCCAGCAGTGTGACCATCTTGATGGCCTACTTGTAAGCCCAGAAATATGTTTTCTAATATATTATCTACAGATGTGCACGGGAAATTTTTCGGGTTTTGTGTTTTGGTTTTGGATTCGGTTCCTCGGCCGTGTTTTGGATTCGGACGCGTTTTGGCAAAACCTCCCTTAAAATTTTTTTGTCGGATTCGGGTGTTTTTTTTTTCAAAACCCCCTCAAAAACAGCTTAAATCATAGAATTTGGGGGTAATTTTGATCCTATAGTATTATTAACCTCAATAACCATAATTTCCACTCATTTCCAGTCTATTCTGAACACCTCACACCTCACAATACTATTATTAGTCCTAAAATTTGCGCCAAGGTCGCTGGATGACTAAGCTAAGCGACCCAAGAGGCACAAACACCTGGCCCATCTAGGAGTGGCACTGCAGTGTCAGACAGGATGGCACTTAAAAAAATTGGCCCCAAACAGCACATGATGCAAAGAAAAGAGAAAAAGAGGTGCACTGTGGTCGCTGGACGGCTAAGCTAAGCAACACAAACACCTCAATATCACAGGAATTATTTGTTCTAATCAATGGTATTATTGGTCCAAATCACTGGAAGAAAATGACAAAATCACAGGAATTATTCGTTCTAATCAATGGTATTATTGGTCCAAATCACTGGAAGAAAATGACAAAATCACTGGAATCATTTGGCAAGATCAATGTAATTAATAATTAATTATAAATCACTGATATTAATTGGTAAAATCTCGCTATCGCCTGCCTAGTGAAGTGGAACCTAGATGGCATTTGGTACCGGGGACACACTACCTCAAGAAATTCTCTAAGTCCCTGTGAACTAACAGTGGATAACAGACACACGTCTAACACCAACACAGCTGCCAAGGCCTGAGTTATCCGCTTTGCAACAGGATGACTGCTGTGATATTTCATCTTCCTCGCAAAGGACTGTTGGACAGTCAATTGCTTACTGGAAGAAGCACAAGTGGTCTTTCGACTTCCCCTCTGGGATGACGATCGACTCCCAGCAGCAACAACAGCAGTGCCAGCAGCAGTAGGCTTTACACTCAAGGATCCATCGGAGGAATCCAAGTTAGGAGAGGACTCGTCAGACTTGCCAGTGACATGGCCTGCAGGACTATTGACGTTCCTGTCTAAGGAGGAATTTGACACTGATGGAGTTGGTGGTGTGGTTTGCAGGAGCTTGGGTACAAGAAAAAGAAGAGATTTAGTTGTCAGTGGACTGCTTCCGCTGTCACCAAAAGTTTTTGAACTTGTCAAAGACTTCTGATGAATGCGCTCCAGTTGACGTATAAGGGAGGATGTTCCTAGGTGGTTAACGTCCTTACCCCTACTTACTACAGCTTGACAAAGGCAACACATGGCTTGACAACTTTTGTCCGCATTTCTGTTGAAATAATTCCACACCAAGAGGTGATTTTTTTGTATTTTGACCAGGCATGTCAATGGCCATATTCATCTCACAGACAATAGGTGTCTTCCCAGGTGCCTGACTTAAACAAACCACCTCACCATCAGAATCCTCCTTGTCAATTTCCTCCTCAGCGCCAGCAACACCCATATCCTCATCCTGGTGTACTTCAACAGTGACATCTTCAATTTGAATATCAGGAACTGGACTGTGGGTGCTCCTTCTAGCACTTGCAGGGGGCATGCAAATGGTGGAAGGCACAGTTCATTGCTGTGCTTTTGCCAGCTTAACTCTTTTCATTTTTCTAGCGGGAGGATGCGTGCTTCCATCCTCAATTCCTCATGTGAAGCTGAACCACTAGCCATGAACATAGGCCAGGGCCTCAGCCGTTCCTTGTCACTCCGTGTCATAAATGGCATATTGGCAAGTTTACGCTTCTCCTCAGACGCTTCTAATTTAGATTTTTGGGAAATTTTACTGAACTTTTGTTTTTTTATATTTTACACTCTCTCTACTATGACATTTGGCATCGGCCTTGGCAGACGACGTTAATGGCATTTCATCGTCTCTGCCATGACTAGTGGCAGCAGCTTCAGCACTAGGTGGAAGTGGATCTTGATCTTTCCCTATTTTACCCTCCACATTTTTGTTCTCCATTTTTTAATGTGTGGAATTATATGCCAGTAATATTATTATATCAATAGCAATGGCCTACTGTACTGTACTACTATATACTGCTCACAACAATGCAGTACAGATATGGATACTTGCAGTGACACGGAGCTGTAAGATACAGCAATGGCCTACTGTACTGTACAACTATATACTGTTGGTCACCAAAATGCTGCACTGTACTACTATATATACTGCTCACAACAATGCAGCACAGATATGGATACTTGCAGTGACACGGAGCAGCAAGATACAGCAATGGACTACTGTACTGTACAACTATATACTGTTGGTCACCAAAATGCTGCACTGTACTACTATGTATACTGCTCACTACAATGCAGCACAGATATGGATACTTGCAGTAACACGGAGCTGCAAGATACAGCAATGGACTACTGTACTGTAGAACTATATACTGTTGGTCACCAAAATGCTGCACTGTACTACTATATATACAGCTCACAACAATGCAGCACAGATATAGATACTTGCAGTGACACGGAGCTGCAAGATACAGCAATGGCCTACTGTACTGTAGAACTATATACTGTTGGTCACCAAAATGCTGCACTGTACTACTATATATACAGCTCACAACAATGCAGCACAGATATAGATACTTGCAGTGATACGGAGCTGCAAGATACAGCAATGGCCTACTGTACTGTAGAACTATATACTGTTGGTCACCAAAATGCTGCACTGTACTACTATATATAATATATATAGTATATACTGGTCACACAACAATGCAGCAGATATTGAGCACTGATGATCAGGATACTGTCTAGAACTGAGTCTGACACGGAGCTGCAAGATACAGCAATGGCCTACTGTACTGTACTACTATAATTATATACTGGTGGTCCCCCAATGCAGCACACTGAGCACAGATATTTGCAGCACACTGAGCACAGATATGGAGCTTTTCAGGCAGAGAACGTAGATATTTGCAGCACACTGAGCACAGATATGGAGCGTTTTCAGGCAGAGAACGTAGATATTTGCAGCACACTGAGCACAGATATTTGCAGCACACTGAGCACTGATATTTGCAGCACACTGAGCACAGATACAGAGCTTTTCAGGGAGAGAACATAGCCACGTCCTCTCCATTCAATCTCCAATGCACAAGTGAAAATGGCGGCGACGCGCGGCTCTTTATATGGAATACGAATCTCGCGAGAATCCGACAGCGGGATGATGACGTTCGGCCTCGTTCGGGTTAACCAAGCAAGGCGGGAAGATCCGAGGCTACCTCGGACCCGTGTAAAATAGGTGAAGTTCGGGGGGGGGGGGGGGTTCGGATCTCAATGAACCGAACCCGCTCATCTCTAATATTAACCTGTTAAGTGTTTGTCTACTGCATGTGCAGTGAGAGAAGAGGGAGCACCCTAGGGTCTGTGTTTTTTAAATGCCAGTGCCAATATTTAGTCCTACCAGGAAGAGAGGGATAGAAGGAATAGGGGAAGATGTTGTAAATGGATGGGAGGGATAGGGGAGGATGGGGGAGAGGGAAAATAAAACCTCGGTAGCACTGAGCACAATAACTAGTGACCTAGTGAATGATGGGTCCAAAATACTAGTTACACTATAGTAGTACAGTTTCCATCCCCAGAACTTCCTGGTGTTGCCAATAAAGGCCATAGTTCATAATAGTGAAAAAATACAGCATGTCTGTAGACGCTGGTCATGACCTTGGCTTGCCTCACCCCTTGTAACTCTTTCAAATTAACTCTCATGATCTCCCTACAATAAATATGGAGACCAAATAAGAAATCATTAAAAAAAACACTGGTGTACTTGATAATTTGGCATGAATATATATGTTTTCATCAAGGACATACATTTTCATATAAACAATAAAAATCCCTGTGCATCACATCAAAAAACACTTATATTTTGTGGACAGTGATAACATTTGTGTTACCTGGCTCAGTATATAAGGCTATATTTGTGAATTTTTAGTGGATCCTTTATCTAATCTATCTGTCTATCTATCTGTCTGTCTGTCTGTCTGCCTGTCTGTCTGTCTGTCTGTCTGTCTGTCTATCTGTCTGTCTGTCTGTCTATCTATCTATCTATCTATCTATCTATCTATCTATCTATCTATCTATCTATCTATCTATCTATCTATCTATCTATCTATCTATCTATCTATCTATCTATCTATCCGGCCGGTCTGTCTGTCTGTCTGTCAATCTATCTATCTTAAGTTTGGCTAAGTTAAGTTATACTACACTATTTCCCTGAGCTCCTGAACAAACGAAATAGTGCATACACAGAGTAATATAGCATAAAATTTAGCACAATTGAATTTAGCATAAGGTATAGCATAGATATGTATTCTCACTATTGTGATGACACAAATTGGATACAATATTGGGGGTCATTCCGAGTTGTTCGCTTGGTAAATTTCTTCGCATCGCAGCGATTTTCTGCTTAGTGCGCATGCGCAATGTTCGCACTGCGACTACGCCAAGTAAATTTGCTATGCAGTTAGGAATTTTACTCACGGCTTTTTCTTCGTTCTGGTGATCGTAATGTGATTGACAGGAAGTGGATGTTTCTGGGCGGAAACTGGCCGTTTTATGGGTGTGTGTGAAAAAACGCTACCGTTTCTGGGAAAAACGCGGGAGTGGCTGGAGAAACGGAGGAGTGTCTGGGCGAACGCTGGGTGTGTTTGTGACGTCAAACCAGGAACGACAAGCACTGAACTGATCGCAGATGCCGAGTAAGTCTGGAGCTACTCAGAAACTGCTAAGAGAGGTCTAATCGCAATATTGCGAATACGTCGTTCGCAATTTTAAGAAGCTAAGATTCACTCCCAGTAGGCGGCGACTTAGCGTGAGCAAATCTGCTAAAAGCAGCTTGCGAGCGAACAACTCGGAATGAGGGCCAAAGTTCCTGCTGCGATCAACTCAGAATTACCCCCTATGGGCAAAGATGGGAGGACTCCTTTAAGTAAAGAGGATGAGTTATACCAGCTAAAGGCGTTCCCTTAAATGTACCAAGGTACGAGGCATATCGGTTACTCACGGCTGAAGAATGCTGTCTTCCACTTACGCCTGGTCTCGATCTGGGACACTTCAGCGGTCACTGAGCAGTTGCCTGGACCTCTGCTGCACTGCCGTCCACAGGGCTACTCTCTTCGGACACCTGAGTAGTTGCCTGGGCCTCCACTATGCTGTGAGTCACAAGGCTGCTTTCTTCTTGAGGCTGTGACTTTAACTACAACTTTGTCTTAACGTGCAATAATGTCTTTAAGGCAGACTGCGTTCTTAATACAGGGCTGGTTCCCTATGCTGGCATACTTCTCTGCTGGCATGCAGGCTGGCTCTTGCAAAACTGTGTTTTAACTGTAGGCTATGTGTGCTACGTGGCTGCTGGGCTCTCCCTTCTGATCTGCAGAGCTGCTGCTGGTACTAGGCTCACAAATGCTGTAACACATATTGGGGATAACTGCTACCCAAAATGGAACCTCCCTTGGCTGCCATGAACCCTCTTGCATGCAGGGTTTCTTATATTAGTCTGTGCTGCTTAACTCTATTAGCTGTTTCACAGTGAGGTTTTCTCCTGCTGCTGCTGCAGTCTCACTCTTAAATGTAGGGCTGCTCTTTCCCCTGGGATTCCTGTCTGGTGACTGTGGGGGCTATTAATATGGCCGCTCACCTCTTAATCCCAGTTGCACTCTTCTCCTCACAGTGTCCCACTTCCACACACTTCAGTACACTTTTGTCTACCAAAGCAGGAGCTCCTCTCCTCTTCCCTGTCCTGTCTAGGGCAATGTTCCATTCTCCCTCCCTGCAGGCAGCCAATCAGTAAGGAGACCACAGGCTATCTGGTTACATTGTTTTAGATGTAGGCTGCATTAACCCTCTGGTAAACTCTTTAGCTGTGGCCTGCAGGTCTGTCTCAATATAAAAGGGCAGGCTGGGATCTGCAGTACCACAGCTGTATGCTGCATGCCTCTAGATCACACGGGGCATGCTGGCACTTGTGGTGCCACAATCCACTTTCAGGGGTGCCACATCCCTTCATGCTGAAATAATGCGTGTCCTCACGTTCAGACTCTCAAAGAACACGGTCACAGGGCAAGTAGTTCATGAATCATTCCCATAACAATGGCGGTTTCAGTCAACATGTTTTAAATGTCAAATGTTCATGAGGTGTACCGGATCATGTCTCTGCCTATTTCTACAGTTTTTGCATTAACATAAAATTTTTATATAAACATTTTAATGCAAAACATATAAATGCAATCAAAAGAGAAGAATGTAAATACTAACAAGTTCTATCTGCCGACCTCTCTATTCTGTATAACGTTCCTCAGGTACTTCTACATGAGCATCTCAGTTCATTATCTGTAGGGGCATTTTCAGGGATTTCGTCCAGTATTTGTAGGCTACTGGTATTTTGGGCCCTATTCAGAGTTACAACAGGCTAGCACATGCTCAGCAATAGGCTTAATGGGTCTTGTGGCAGCAATGGGTGGACAATTACTTGCTGGTTCAGATGCTTCAGCTGGACTAGAATACAATTTCAGCTGGTCACGATGTACTACCTTCGAGGGTCCCCCGTGTCATTTGGCGATCTGGTAGACTGCAATCTCAGGATCAGGTATTCCCGTAATTACATAGGGTTCAGGCTCCCAACGGTGATCCAGTTTTCTGTGTCGCTGATTGTTGCGTTTCCAATCTCTGGTGCCTGTAGTCAGTGGACTTGCATGGGCGTTCTCATCATAATAGTCTTTTTGTGGTTCACGGACGACATCCATTCTCCGATCCAATGTTGCTTGAGCAATCTTTAGTCTGTGTTGATGCTCCACCACCCAATCAGTTTGAAAGCTGGATTCAGCGGTATCAAGTGCAGGCAGCTCCAGTTGAACATGGGTCTGGTATGGTATGCCAGCGACCGGGCTCCCGGCGACCAGCATACCGGCACCGGAAGCCCGACCGCCGGCATACCAACAGCATGGTGAGCACAAATGAGCCCCTTGCGCTCGCCATGCTGCGGGCACGGTGGCGTGTTACGCGTGCTACACTATTTATTCTCCCTCCAGGGGGTTCGTGGACCCCCACAAGGGAGAAAAAATGTCAGTATGCTGGCTGTCGGGATTCCGGCGCCGGTATACTGTGCGCCGGGATCCCGACAGTCGGCAACCTGAAGTCCACCCCTTGAACATCGGTAGGTAGTTTACCTTGATGGCTGAACATCAGATAGTACGGATTGTACCTGGTGGAATCTTGCACAGTGTTGTTGTTAATGAATATAAGTTCAGCTAGCAGTGTGGACCACTCACGTCTTTGGGGTAGGGGCACTGCCCGTAACATATTGATCACCATTTGGTTCATTCTTTTGCAGGCCCCATTACACTGAGAATGGTATGCAGTGGTACGCAATTTCATGCATCCATACAGTTGGCACAATTCTTGAAAGTGTTGTGCAAGAAAAGAAAGAAGACTTCTTTGTGTGCGCACTCTTATGAAAAAGAAATGTAATGTTTCAATGAGAAAGTTAAAACTTAACTTTTAATTATAATGCTTAAGAAATTAATCTCCTAGAACAAATACACATAACACATGCCTAAAACAAATAGACAGAACATATAACAAGATGATTTAAAAGTAAGAGAAGTGACCAAGTCTGGTGAATACGGGTGAAATGCGTCTTGCCGACTCCAGTGGTGACGGCAGATCCGGTGGTCTCAGCCCTGGGGCACCCAGTGACTGTATCGTTATTTTTACCTTTCAGAGATCCCACACGGTGGTGAGACAAATCTCCCCCGCCTGGGAAAGCTCACAACATCCACATTGTTTCTCTTTCCCCATTCATAGCAACGAGAGATTTATGTCATATCTGTCCCCACGATCAGGATTGTTTATATGCTTCAGAATTTTTGTGGAATTGTTCTAGCTAGGAAATAATGCATAACTGAAGACTGATCACTTTACAGTTTCTACTTTAAGCATTCTACCATTTTCTATCTGGACATGAGATTATCAAAGGAGTAACTATGTATATCTTTTTGTTATGCAAGAAATAGTTGCAAACAAGGCCTTTCTTAGGCAATAGTTTGACTTTTTTTCTGATACACTCTGTCTATTCTGATGTTTTATTAACCACAGAGTGGTAATAAATGTTGCATACTAAGCAAATTTCAGTTACATGTTATGCAGCCTACCTTACAAAAGAAACATTAGTTGCAAATAACACTTTTCTTTGGTAACAGACTGATCTTCATTTCAATAAACTCTGCTTGTTTATTTTGATGCTCTATTAACCACAGAGTGGTAACAACTACTGGATACATAGTAAATTCAAGTTACAGGCTGACTTGGGTATTTGCTCTATTATATGTATCTTTATTTTTACTGTAACACTGGCCTTTGATTTATAATTAAGGGATCTGCCTCCTCTATATTCTATCTTTTCCAATTCAGGACTCTCATTGGCAGAGGCGGATTGGCCATTGGGTTCACAGGGAAGATTCCCGGTGGGCCGACGCACCCGTGGGGCCTGTTTTGTTTGAGGACATGTGGTCCTTTTTATAGACATAATGAATAAGATGATAAATAATTTGCATATATGAAAATTACTGCCACTTAGCCTGTGATTGCGGAAGATCTAGTGTATGCTCTGTCTGCCTGCTTGGCTGACATATAGGATTGAGTGAATAGTGATTGGGATACGGTTGGTGTAATAAGCAAGAAAATATATCTTTCTAAAGAATTATATAGCTTCCTAAATTCTGAAGGTGTATCATATAATGTGCTCATAATATTTAATTTTATTTATTTTTAATTTCCCCATTGATGCTGTACATGCCCACTATCTGGAAAGTTTTGGGGGGAGGGTGGTGCTGCCATGGCCCATGGCTAGACCTTACACCTCTGGTGCTGCCCAAGTGGGGCCACTAGTACAAATTTTTCCAGGGCCGCTTTTTGTTCCCAATCCGCCCCTGCTCATTGGTGATTTGAGGGACTCACCCTCCCACGGCAGTTTTACAACTGGTGGTACATTTGTCCACCATCTAACACCAAAAGCAGATCCACTTTACTTTTACTCTAAATATTTTCTGAACTCTCATCAATGATTCAGGAGATGGCTGCATATCAACACTCATAATCTACTATCATACCTCACTGCTTATGCCCAATATCGTCTGATCTTGGAAGCCAAACAGTTAAGGGCCAGGTCAGTACCTGGTGGGGAACTACCAGGGAATACCCGGTGTAGTAGATCTAGAATTAGGAACAACTCCTGTCTAAAATTGACAGCAGATTCACATTTATTTTTGCACTTTATCTGTGCTATTACAGGCATCCCATCTATAAAAAATGTAGGCCTATTAACCTCACAAAAGCTGCCTTATAAAAAATTATTGAAGTTCTAACGACAATGGTATAGACAGTGGTTAATGTATACCAGGTCCTTACAATAGACATTTGGACTGAGCTTTTTTTTGCGGCAGAATTCCCCAATTGATAGGGATCAAATTGATCGGACAATGGGGGTCATTCCGAGTTGTTTGCTCATTGCCGATTTTCGCTATGCTGCAATTTGTTGCAAAATGCACATGCGCAAGGCAGGCAGGGCGCATGCACTTATTTATTTAACTAAAAACTTAGTAGATTTGCTGTGGATTCTGCGGCGCTTTTCAGTCGCACTGCTGATCGGTGAGTGATTGACAGCAAAGGGGCATTTCTGGGTGGTAACTGAGCCTTTTCCAGGAGTGTGCTAAAAAACGCAGGCGTGTCAGGGAAAAACACTGGAGTGTCTGGAGAAACGGGGGAGTGGCTGGCCCGAACGGAGGGCGTGTTTGTGACGTCAAACCAGGAATTAAACGGACTGAGCTGATCGCAATCTGTGAGTAGGTCTGGAGCTACTCAGAAACTGCAAATAATTATTTTGTAGCAATTCTGCTAATCTTTCGTTCGCTATTCTGCTAAGCTAAGATACACTCCCAGAGGGCGGCGGCCTAGCATGTGCAATGCTGCTAAAAGCAGCTAGCGAGCGCACAACTCGGAATGAGGGCCAGTATACAGTCTTATTTGATAACCAATCTCCCAATTATAAGGGATCATATTTATTTAACAGTATACACTTCGACTGCCAACTGCTTTTTAAATCGTCTTGTTATATGTTCTATTTGTTTTAGGCATGTATTATAGGGGTCATTCCGGGTTGTTCGCTCGCAAGCGGATTTTAGCAGATTTGCTCATGCTAAGCCGCCGCCTACTGGGAGTGAATCTTAGCATCTTAAAATTGCGAACGATGTATTCGCAATATTGCGATTACACACCTCGTAGCAGTTTCTGAGTAGCTCCAGACTTACTCGGCATCTGCGATCATTTCACTGCTTGTCGTTCCTGGTTTGACGTCACAAACACACCCAGCGTTCGCCCAGACACTCCTCTGTTTCTCCGACCACTCCTGCGTTTTTTCCGGAAACGGTAGCGTTTTTTCCCACACGCCCATAAAACGGCCTGTTTCCGCCCAGTAACACCCATTTCCTGTCAATCACATTACGATCGCCGGAACGATGAAAAAGCCGTGAGTAAAAATCCTAACTGCATAGCAAATTTACTTGGCGCAGTCGCAGTGCGGACATTGCGCATGCGCATTAAGCGGAAATTCGCTGCGATGCGAAGATTTTTACCGAGCGACCAACTCGGAATGACCCCCAATGTGTATTTGTTCTAGGAGATTAACTTCTTAAGCATTATAATTAAAAGTTAAGTTTTAACTTTCTCATCGAAACATTACATTTCTTTTTCAGAAGAGTGCGCACACAAAAAAGTCTTCTTTTTTTTTCTTGCACAGCAGGTTTACAGTAAGCAATTACTGACTTCAGGGTGTACCACCAGTTAACTTATAGTGGCATTTTGGCCGAGATATTTGACATATACTGGTTAATAGAATGAATTAATATTTAAGATCTGATACCAGTGCGGAATTGAACCCATACTTTTTTTTTACAATTCTTCAAAGAGCAAGGCTTCAAATGCAGGGCCTTTATCTCTAAGGAAGCTGGTGAGGTACACATAGGGTCGTATAAAGGCATGTCATACAATTTCTGTGATTGTTTTTGCAGTGAGATTTCAGACTGGGAGGACGACAGTGAATGTTTTGTAGTTGTCAATGATGGTTATGGCATACTGGTACCCTGTACTGCTTGTCTCCAGTTTCACATAATCGATGCCCACTATCTCCAATGGTTGTTGAGTCACAATTGGATGTAGCGGGGCTTTTTCCCCCGATGGCGTTGGTCTTTGCACTATACACCGTTCACACAATTTGCACCAGTTCTCAATATCATGATGCATATTTACCCAATAGAACCGTCGGCGTAAGGCTGCCTCGCCTGGAGACTAGCAACTATTTCACATGTTGAAATGTCAGACTTTCACCTTGCTAGACAGCCCAGTCATCATCTGTAACTTCACCTGGTGACCCAGCGGGGACAGGGAACATAGAGTTCTGCTCTGGCGCCTCAGTCTGCAGGCTGAAGTTGGCGGTTTCTTTCTGTTCCCACCATCTATGTCTTCTGTGTCTTTGTCACTTAAGGGCAACTGGAAGAGTGCATCAGCATTTGCATTGCTGCGCCTACTTCGGTACTCTATGTGGTACCAGCAGTTAGCCAGTCGAGAGCACCACCACTGCTCCAATGCTCCCAGCCCTGCAGGCTTGGTGAGCCTGCAGGTTGCAGTCTTTGTAAGTCATGAAAGGTGTTGCAGCGAGGTAGTCTTGGAATTTTTCAGTTACCACCCACACCAATGCGAGGAATTTAAGCTTGTATGCACTGTAGTTGGCGTCGTTTATCACGGTGGGGCGTAGGCTGTGGCTAAAGTATGCGATTACCCACTCCTGACCATTCTGGAATTGGGTGAGTACAGCTCCCAACCCTTGCTTACTAGTGTCCGTGTACAGCCGGAAAGGATAATTGTAATCTGGGTAAGCTAACATAGGAGACTCAGTCAGGGTTTTCTTCAACTGGTCAAACGCTTTCTGTCACTCACTCATCCATTGGATGGGGATCCGATTGTTATAGGCATCCTTGGGGACCATTCACAATGTTTGCAGTAACGGAGCTGCAACTTTAGCAAAATCCTTTATGAACTGCCTATAGTATACTACAAATCCGAGGAGGCGTCGGATGTTTTTGATGGTCTGCGGGATAGGCCACTCTACTACTGCCATCATTTTCTCAGGATCGGGGGTCATGCCTTTGGGGCTCACTTTATGGCCTAGATACTGAACTTGTGGCTAAAACAGGTGGCAATTTTAATGGCTTCAGTTTCAACCCAAAATTTGGATAGTTGCTGGAAGTCCTCCCGAGGGTGATGTTGTAGGTGGTCTTGGTAAGTTTTTGAGAATCTGATGATATCGTTCAAATATAAAAGTACTATGTCAAAATTCTTATGACCCAAACAACGATCCATCACGCGTTGGAAGGTGGCAGGGGCGTTGCATAGGCCGAATGGCATGCGATTGAACTTGTAGAGTCCCATTGGGGTAACAAACGCAGTCTTCTCTTTATCTTCTTTGTTCATCTGCACCTGCCAATAGCCACTGGTCGAGTCCAGGGTGGAAAAGTAGTTAGCGGATTTGAGCGCTGTTAAGGACTCCTCAATTCAGGGCATAGGATATGCGTCTTTATGAGTGACAGCATTGAGTCTTCTATAATCCACACAAAATCTTAGCTGGCCATCCTTCTTTCAGACTAGCACCAACAGGGCTGCCCATGGGCTATGACTCTCCTGAATGATACCATGTCTTTTAACAGCTGTCGCAATGGGTTATACAATGTTGGGGCTAATGGGCCATGTCTCTCTTTTATTGGTGGTGACTCTCCAGTGAGAATCTGGTGTTGTATCTCTTTCACCACCCCCAGAATGCATTGGAACTTTCTTTTACCACTTGGAGGACTCCGTCTTTGTGATCCTCTGGGGTGTGGGCATATCCTATCTGTATCTCCTTCCACCAGTGTTGTACTGAGGCACCTGTGGCACCACCTTTGGTAACTACTTGGTGCTGATTAGCCTGTAGGGATGAGTAGATGACATACTGTATTGAAATGAAGTCCATGAAGAGCTTGGCATTGATATCATTTAACGGTGTGGTTGTGGGAGTTCAGTATCTGAACTGGTTCCCTACCATTTGTCACTGTGACTAAACTGCTGGCTACCACAACTTCTTGCTGAGCAGATGCCAAGAATGGTTCCTGAGTTCGGTTGGAGATGGACGGGTTTGTTGTCTGTCAATCTAACATTCCCTATCTCTTCGGAAGCATGGGAGAATCTTTGGTGACCCTGGAGTAACTTAATGGTTTTCTTCATCACTCGCCACTCCCTTGTCACTAGGTGGGGCAACTCACTCTTCAAGGCAGACACTAATTCTCCTGGGCATTGCTGTAAAACATTCATCTCCAAGATTAGGGATGGTGCTTTTCCCTCGTTGCTCTCAGTGATCAGGCATCTATGTAGTGGGAGGTGGAACTTCCCTATTCTCCTATCAGCCTCCCAGTATCCTATGCAAGGGATTCCCAGACCATCACTAGCAACCAATTGTAGCGACAAAGGGGGTGGCATCAACAGTTGCTCTTCGTCCCAATAACGTCTGAACACTGATAACTGAATGGTAGTAATTTGGACCCTGTGTCCACCAGAGCTATGATTTCTATGCCATTTATGATGATGGGGATGGTCAGGCACGTTCCAAAATACCGGGGCAATCATTCCTCAGGATTCAGCTCTACTCCTCCTGTTTGCCCCGTGTCTTGGCCCCCACCCATGGGGTGTCGCAGTTTAAAGACTCTTCTTGCCGACATTGCCTCTCAATGTGCCCAGCCCTCTGGCACCTCCAGCAAATGGGGCGGCCTTGCACATAGAAACAGTCTAAAGGTCTCCTCTCTTGTCTTCGGGGTGGTTCCCACTAATCATCAGGCCTCCGTCTACTTAGCCTGAATCTTGACTCCCCATAATCAGATGCTGGAGATTGGGCCAAACTGTGTACATCTCTATGCATCTCTGCCATTCCGAATGTCAGATCTTCCAATTGCCTCTTCAACAATTGTAGTGGGTCGGTGGACAGCAACTGGGACCCTTTAGAAACAACATTCACTCCCAGAGACATAGGGAGTGCTTGACTTGAGAGTCCTGGCATTTCTGGAAACTCTGCGCTTTGCTTTGCAGCTGTACCTGAACTTATGTTGCAGGAGTTGCAGTCGCAGCATTCTCAATTGGGCTTGAGTTCCCTACCCACTGGTTCCTTCGATCAAATGATTGATTAATGCTTCGTCTGTATTCTTTACTTCATCTTTATCGACAGCCTGAACTGCCGGAGAGCATCTTGCAGGCTTAGGGAGAAGTCTCGCAGGCTCTCTCCTGGTTTCTGCTTGCACCCGTAAAATTGCACTTTCAAAACGGATGCAGTTTGGGTATCGAATGTAGTTGACAAACACTTCAACGCTTGCTTAGCAGTCTTCTTCTCCTCTATCAGCCAGGACATCACTTCATGAAGGGCTGACCCTTTAGCTTGCCTAATAAGTATCTCAAACTATTGCTGGTCACTTAGCAAATACAGGTGAAACAGAAAAGCATCTTTAACTTGAACTCAGCAAGAGTGCTTCCTTCTGCGCCATGGGTTTCTCCGGTGTACGTTGGGAGCCATTGGGCCCCAAAGAAATAAAGAAGGGTAATTGGGTTATTTTGTGTTGCTGATGGAGCTGGTGGATTCTCTCCGCTGCTGGATGGTAAGTCCGGGGCTCCTTGGGTTGGCTGGCTAGTCAACATTGTCTCTTCAAGCTTCCAATCTTCTCACTTTGGACTTTGCGAATCCTGTTCGTGACGCCAATTGATGCACCTTCACATGGTGGTGCGTAATGTGTTAGGTGTATACCTTGAGATCCACTTCAGTTACTTCACTCCAGTGCAGAGAGGTGAGAATTGTGGGAGCACTTGAAGACACGTTGAGTCAGGTCTCATCTCAAAAGGAATGAGTTTTTATTAGAGGGTCGGCAGAAGTTAAGCAACCCACTTATCAGAGACTTTTCAACAGATCATGACACACGTATAAAGCATGCGTGAATTAGCAAAAAGCAGTACCCTGCGTACTGACTGGCAAATCACGATATAATGCGGGATAACATTTATTAAGGCAATATACAAGTCTGATATTCACTATCATAAATAACAATGGCTAAATAGCATGCGCAGACTGTATCACGGTTTTCCTAAGCTTGCGCACCACATGACAAAGCACTTTTTTTTTCAACAATGATGTTTTTTATTAATTTCCAAATATAGAGGAAAAAACATATAACAAATAAATGTACACGAACATACGTCATATAGAAAGTGCTACATTGAGCTAACACATAGAGCCCGATCATAAACAGCAAATCTGGATTCAGAGGCTCAGTTCACTAATAGTGTACATAGTTTCTTTTAACTATCAATCATAACTATAACCGTAAAGGTAATATGATAGAGAGCTCAGTAGAGAAGAAAAGTGAGAAAGACATAACAAGACAGTGACACACGGGGGAGAGAGATAAAAAAAAAGAAGAAAAAACCCTATATGCAGGGGAATACCTTACTCAGAAATTGTAACATAAAGGTATGTAGATAAATAGATATAGGGCATCTGTTACGAATGAGTGTTATCAGATTGTGGAGAGTTTAGAATTGCCACATCAATGGGATCACTAAAAATTGCTGAGTGACTCCGGCTCTCCCGGAATTCACTCCATTTAAACCATCTCATATAGATAGAAGAAGGAGAGGAAGAGTACACACATCCCGCTGTTTCAAAAAGGAAGTGCTTATGTGTATTATTAATAACCGTCTGAATGTGTGGTATGGACTGTGATTTCCACAGTTGGCCTATCGCCGCCTTAGCTGATATTAGAATGTGACCTACAATATACTTGTCGCAGCTGAGAAGAGCGTGAGGAGAGTAGTGGAACAGGGCAAATAGCGGATCTAGTGGCACAGTCGCTCCTACCACTTCCCCCAAAAGAGAGAACACCTCCGTCCACAGAGGCCTCAAAACTGGGCAATCCCAGAAAATATGTAGGATAGTACCAACATCCCCACACTTTCGCCAACATAGCCGGGATGTCGAGGGCCAGATACGGTGAAGCCTCTGCGGGGTGAGGTACGCCCTATTGCAAAGTTTATAGAACATTTCTGAATGTTGGAGACATTTAGAGATCTTAAAACACTGTGAGGAAATTGTATCCCACTCTTTCTCTTGAAGTATGATAGAAAGATCCCTCTCCCACCTAACCTGCGCAGGGAGTTTACCGGTTTTATTCAAAAGAACAATATACTGATACCATCTGGATATCCCACCCCTATGACCCGAGGTAGACAATCTAGAGATCATATTAGCAGGAAGGGAGAGGGGAAGGGGGCCTCCAGACCTGTCAACATTAGTCTGGAGCCAATGGCGTAATTGTAAGTACTTGAAAAAATCATGCTTTGATATCCCAAACTGATACTGAAGCTGAGAGAAGGGGGTCAGACCATCATTCTGGAAAAGATCCTTCAATCTCACAACCCCAGCGTCAATCCAGGAGTCTAATATGAGATCAGGGATAGTGCAAGCAACGGTTCTGATAGAGAGGTCCGCTGCCGGTAATGCAATAGTTGGGTCCGATATAGCCACTGAGTGCCATGATTTCAAAGTACATCTAATCGCGTCCCCAGGGCCAGTCCATTTCGTAGCATTATTTATCGGCAGTAGAAATAGATCTGTAATGTTAATCGACCCTAAAAAGGATTTCTCAATGACTACCCATGGTTTGGGGGAATGGGTGGCATACCAGTCTCGGGCCTGACTAAGGAGGCAGGCGGAGTGATATGAATCTAAGTTGGGGTAAGCAACCCCGCCAAAGCCCTTGGGCAATGACAGAACCTGCCTAGAGATACGCGGTCTAGATCCCTTCCAAATGAAGTGTGATAGAATTTTATTAGCCCTAACACTAAGCTGTTTAGGGAAGCTGCGGGGGATGGCCCGAAACAGGTAAAGGAGTTTAGGGAGTAGTACCATCTTAGTTGCAGAGATACGCCCCAGCCAAGAGATTTCATGTAAAGACCATTCTTTAATCAGTTTATCGAAGGCGCTAAACAAAGGTGAGTAGTTACAGTCATACAGATCTCTTTCAAGCGATAGATGTATACCTAAATATTTAATAGTTTTCGCTTGCCAAGCATACCTGTACTTATCCTTAAGTAAAGCCAGGATATGTGGTGGGATGTGGAGCAGTAGTGCCTCCGTCTTGGATGTATTCAGTTTGTAGTATGATATTTTAGAATACCCATCTAATATGGCATGGAGACCGATAAGGGAGGATCCAGGGTTAGTCAGGCAGAGTAAAATATCATCTGCGAAAAGGTTGATTTTATAACTCAATCCTCCTATCTCGGGCCCCGAGACCTCCACATCAGACCTAATAGTCAGGGGTTCAATAGCCAGGGCAAAAATAAGGGGAGACAAAGGGCACCCCTGTCTGGTGCCATTGAAAATATCAAAGCCCCTGGATAGACACCCATTAACAAACACCCTAGCAGAGGGGGCAGAATATAAAGCAAAAATGGAATCCAGAAACCTTCCCTGGAAGCCAAACCTACCCAGGACCGATCTCAGGTATCCCCAGTGTAACCTATCAAACGCCTTCTCAGCGTTCAGCGATAGGACGAGAAGGGGCGTCCTATTAGCATCACAATATTCCATGACATTATAAACTCTCCGAGTGTTGTCCGGGGCCTGCCTGCCCGGGACGAAGCCAACCTGATCAGCAGCTATAAGGGAGGGTAATAGAGGGCAGAGACGGTTAGCTATAACCTTAGCAAAAAGCTTTACGTCTGTGTTCAACAGAGCTATCGGTCGGTAATTTTGAACGGATGTGGGAGATTTACCCGGCTTAGGGATAGCAACTATCCGCGCTTCAAGCATTTCTCTCGGGAACCTCCCAGACTCCGACGCCTCGTTGAAAACCGCCAATAACACTGGTGCCAAATCTGCTTTATAAGTTTTGTAGAAATTAGACGGAAATCCATCTGTCCCAGGTGCTTTATCACGTGGAAGACCGTCAATAGCTGCCTCAAGTTCAGGGATAGTCCAGGGTGAGCTGAGGGACAGGCAGGCCTCGGAGTTCAGTGTCGGTAGGGACAGGTCTTTTAGAAAGGACTGGATTTCAGCTTCAATGGGTTGGGGAGTATTAATATCTGCCTGAAGGTTGTAGAGTTGGGAGTAATACTCTGCAAAGGTGTCTGCTATATTATAAGGGTCAGAGACTCTTGAGCCCGTAGGGGAATAGACAAAATGAAGTCTGGCCTTAGCTCGCTGGCCTCGCAGTTTCCGTGCCAAGAGACGCCCTGCCTTATTTCCAAATACGTAAAATCTCTGATTTAATCGGGCAAGATTGCGGTGTACTTCCCGAAGCGAAAAAATGTTCACCCTTTCCCTTGCGGCAAGCAAAAGCTTAAAGACAGTTCTATTCTGCGGGTCAGCTTTATGGGCTAATTCTAATTTTGCAACCTCTCTTTCAGCCGAAAGACGTTCAGCATTTTGGGAGCGTTTTAATCGTGAAGCGGCCTGAATGGCAGCCCCCCGCATTACAGCTTTACAAGAGCACCAATTATTAAAGACCGAAGTATCTTCGGGTTTGTTAGTTTCTAAATATAGCTTTAAGGTTTGCTGCATGGCAAGTGAAGCTTCCTGATGGCATAACAGGAAATTTCCTAGTCTCCAAGGGCCCGGTGAGACTCTACGGTCCCCAAGTTTCCACACCACCCTCAGTGGAGTATGATCCGACCATGTCATTGGTAATATATCAATTTTCATGATGGCCGGCAGTGACATTCTGTCAGTCAGAACTAGATCGATTCTAGAATATGAGGAGTGGACATGCGAATAAAAGGAGTAATCCCTAACTGTAGAATGTTTAGTTCTCCACGTATCGTAGAGATCGTACTCTCCTAGCAATTGTCGAAGCCCAAGGGTATAAACAGGGGAGGTTCTGGGTTTAGCTAAGGGGCTTCTAGTGGGGAGAGATCTATCTACAGAAGGGTCTACAATTAAGTTGAAGTCCCCCAGAAGCATGACGGCACCTTTAGCGTGTTTCTGTATCAGGGAGAATAGTTTTCTACAAAATGAGAGTTGACCGGAGTTAGGTGCGTAGCAGGAAGCCAAGGTAACAGTAGTATCCTCGAGCTGTCCAATTAATATTAAATACCTGCCTTCGGGGTCTACTAGTTGGGATTCGAGAGTGAATGGGCAGTCACGAGAGAACAGTATAGCCACTCCGGCCTTTTTTACAGGACCATTAGCCATATAGCAGGTGGGGAAATGATTATCGCAGAATCTGGGGGGGGGGTCTAATTTCCTAAAATGAGTTTCCTGGACAGCGACCACCTTTGCCTTCAGTTTGTAGAAGGAAGATAAGGCCAATTTACGCTTCTGTGGGGTATTCAATCCCTTTACATTCAGTGATACCAAATTAACCATGATAAATTAACCAGGAGGAGGAGCATCCGCTGAAGCCAAAAAATACCAATAAAGAGGTACAGTACCCTGAACACAGAGTGAAAGAAAAAAAAAAGCATGGGGGGGCGAGACACAAAGGGAGACATACGGGGGAGGACAAAGAGAAAGAGGAGAGAGATACAGTACACAAAACAAAGAAAGCCGACTCCATGTAGAGGCAAAGTCATAGTAAGACGCCAAAACATACAGCGCCTCACCCAGCGAGGTTGGGGGGTTAGTGGCCAACCTCCCCGCAATCAAATAACCAAAATTGTGTAAACATTATAAACAGACAATCGCACATGGCATAACAAAGAGATGTCGTTAAGAATGGAATGATAGACTAATTTGTAATGAGTCACAGGGTCCCGGAACCAGCAAAGAGTAATACTGTAATTACAGCAATAAGACGGCTCAAAGGGGAGCTTACAAACCAGACCCGAAACCCGTGACCAAACAACTAACTATCTTGTAGAGACAACGCAAGTCCTATAGATGGCCATTCTTGGCAGGGAAAGTACCGCAGTGGGGAGGGCCTACTTCCCAGCCGTCGACCAGTCTGGCTGAAGTCGGCGGTCAGGGGAGCCAGCTCTTTGATCTCCAGCAATATTCCATTTATGAAGAAGTTTCATACCGTCCTCGACCGAAGACACCACAATAGTTGAACCTTCTCTAGAAATCAATAAACGCGTGGGGAAACCCCATCTATATATGATTCCAGCTTTCCGAAGGGCCGTGGTGACGGGCTGAAAGGAACGCCTCCTGATCAGGGTGTATTGTGATAGATCTCCAAAAAGTTGAAGCTGGCCCAAAGCTTTCACTGTATCAGAAGTAGGTCTAGCCGCTTTAAGCAGGGATTCTTTAATATGGAAGAAATGGATTCTCATTAAGACATCCCTCGACGCACCTTCAGGAGCGCTGCGGGCCTTCGGAACTCTATGAATGCGGTCCAATAACAAGTCCGCAGATGTGGCTGAGGGTAGCAGCTTCTTGAA
Organism: Pseudophryne corroboree; assembly: GCF_028390025.1. Lineage (NCBI taxonomy): Eukaryota > Metazoa > Chordata > Amphibia > Anura > Myobatrachidae > Pseudophryne > Pseudophryne corroboree. Next base: position 660,566,738 of record NC_086448.1, read on the forward strand.
TATTTCGATTGTATAGTCCTGCAGGCTGCTATTAGATACGGATTCAGGAACCCCTCTCAGCTTGAGATTATTTCTGCGTGAGCGGTCCTCTAAGTCTGCTACTTTATCCCGCAGAGCCGCCACTTCCCCCTCAAGAGAATCATGAGAGTCGATAAGGGTATTATGAGAGCCCACCACCTCTCCCATCTTTGTTTCCAAATGTCCGGTCCTCTCGCCCAAGTCTTCAACGGAGCGCTGGCAGGATTGCAGCATAGTACGGAATTCTGACGCCACTTCATCTTTAAACTGGTGTAACAAAAGCTTCATGGCGCCCACCGTTAAGGCTTCGCTGTCCTCCAGGTGTGGGGGGGAGGGGGAATCCTGAGATGAGGGTGAGGTCATCCTAGGTGAGGAAGTCGTAGGTGGGGGATCCGATCCAGTGGCAGAAGCCCCAGACCCTTGAGACTTATTACGATATGGGGAGGGCTTGAAAAATGCAACTTGAGAGATTGACTTGGAGGCTTTATTCTTTTTTGGAGCCATCTTGTATCACCTTGAGAAAGTAGAAGAACCCCAGTAGAAAGGAGGATGTCGTTTAAGGCCCAGAACGGTATATATCCTCTACGCCACGTGCGTGATTGTATCAGTTAAAATGATTGCGGGGAGTTTCGGGGGAGATACATTGAAAAGGTGCCTACATCTTATGGGTACAGCAGCGTGCCCGACTCCTGTGGGTAGATGTCATCAATTTCTCAGCAGAGAGGGCCCAGTGGACCTAATGGAGAGTGTGGAAGCAGCCGCAGGATCAGAGGGCCGGGCTCTCCCCATGCACTGTAGACTGTGGTATGAAGAGTGCCGTGGGCCTCCCTGGGGTCCCCCAGTACCACGTGCAGTAGCAGGAGGGTTGTAGGGGCTGCAAGGGGGGTAGGTGTTGTAGCCCTGACCTGTTTCACCGCTAAGCCACGCCTCCTTCTTTTTATTTATTTTAAGTAATAATAATTTTTTTTTTAATTATTATTATTTTTATTATTATTATTTTTTTTGTTCGTTTTTTGAAGAGAGTAGCTGGTGTGGCCCCAGAGAGTGTCCGGGGGACAAAGGCACTAATAAAGTTTCCCCAGGCAGCGGTAGAAGCAGTGGGGTCCAGGTGTGGGCGCAATGCCAGTAATCAAAATGGCGCCGCCAGACCTCCGTGGAAGCTCCTGGCTGTCTAGGCCCCCGGAGGCCGCCAATCGAGCAGACAGGATCTGGTGCAGTGGCTGACGCTGTGCGGTGCCCAGGCCGGGATCCCCCAGTCCTGGCGTCGGTGAGCGGGCGAAGCAGCCTCGGCTGGAGAGAGCGGCAGAGTCCACCCGCCCTCGGCTCCCCTCAGAGCAACGGCGGTGTCCGGCGGGCCTCTGTCCAGCGGGTAACACTCACCTCCCGCCTAGCAATAAAGTGAGGCGTCTTTCTGGGAGTAGAGTCCCGATGTGGTGGGGGCACCCTCCGCGGCGAACTCCAGTCACCCAAGGCCTCCTCCTCCAGGGCAGCGGTAAAATGGAGGTCCCGGCTTCACCTGGGTCAGAAGGCCGCAACCCGCACGGGTGTAGGAGACGCCCGCCGGCTCCGCGGACCTCACTGTCCGATGCAGGTATACCCCAGCTGATAAAGGGGGGTCCCCAAGATCACTAAAGAGCAGCAGGATATCAATTTATATGGGCGTAAGGCAGGAGCTCCAATGCAACACGTCTGCCCAGATCTGCAGCTAGGCCACGCTCCGACAAAGCACTTTTTAACACATTAGCATTTACGACAATAATGGACCATAACACATTCAATATCATAAATACATCAAAACACCTCAATAATATGCATCAACAATATTATAATATTCAATAAATCAAACAATATACCTGGATATGTGTCGGGTACCCGTTATGAAACTAGCATCCAGCAAAATTGTTCCTCCTCTACCTGTGCACAGGCTTTTTGGCAAAGGGTCACTACATGAGCAATAAAAGTTAGGCGATGTCACTCTGCAATGGCAAAGGGGAAATAGCAGGAGTGTTCCTTTTCCGGGAATATGCAAATAAGGAGAAGTGGCAGAATATCATGAAGTAACACAATGTACATTGGACCCTTGGATAGCAACATAAATGTTGGTGTATAAATGCACAATGTAAATTGTTTTGCACTATGGGCAAAGATGGGAGGACTCCTTTAGGTAAAGAGGATGAGTTATACCAGCTAAAGGTGTTCCCTTAAATGTACCAAGGTACGAGGCATATCGGTTACTCACGGCTGAAGAATGCTGTCTTCCACTTACGCCTGGTCTCGATCTGGCACACTTCAGCGGTCACTGAGATGTTGCCCGGACCTCTGCTGCACTGCGGTCCACAGGGCTACTCTCTTCGGACACCTGAGCAGTTGCCTGGCCTTCACTAAGCTGTGAGTCACAAGGCTGCTTTCTTCTTGATGAGGCTATGACTTTAACGGCAACTGTTTCTTTACGTGCAATAATGTCTTTAAGGCAGACTGCGTTCTTAATACAGGGCTGGTTCCCTATGCGGGCATACTTCTCTGCTGGCATGCAGGCTGGCTCTTGCAAAACTGTGTTTTAACTGTAGGCTATGTGTGCTACGTGGCTGCTGGGCTCTCCCCTCTGTTCTGCAGGGCTACTGCTGGTACTGGGCTCACAGATGCTGTAACACATATTGGGGATAACTGCTTCCCAAAATGGAACCTCCCTTGGCTGCCATGAACCCTCTTGCATGCAGGGTTTCTTATATTAGCCTTCTTACTTTTTATATTAGCCTGTGCTGCTTAACTCTTTTAGCTGTTTCACAGTGAGGTTTTCTCATGCTGCTGCTGCAGCCTCACTCATAAATTCAGAGCTGGTCTTTCCCCTGGGATTCCTCTCTGGTGGCTGTGGGGGCTGTTAATATGGCCACTCACCTCTTAAGGCCCATACACACTGGGCGATATTGAGCTGAAAGCTGCTTACTTTTAGTGTGTTGAGCTGCTTTCAGCTCAAAGCCACCCAGGGTGTATGCACAAGCGATGAGCGGTGAGCACTGATGCGCACTCCCGCTTCATCATTGGCAGCCGCCGTTTATCTACTGGTATTACCAGTAGATGAACGGCGGGATGAGCGGCTTTCCATAGCGTCCTGCCATGGAAAGCCGTTCACCCCTGCTGACATCACTGGGCACTGATGAAAAGCATTCAGGGTGTATGCACTGAGTGCTTTTCAGCCCAGCGATGTCAGCAATCATCACTATGCATACACGCTGGGCAAAAAATGCCAAACATGTATGCACCTCTTAGTCCCAGTTGCACTTTTCTCCTCACAGTGTCCCACTTGCACACACTTCAGTACACTTTTGTCTACCAAAGCAGGAGCTCCTCTCCTCCCCTCTGTCCTGTCTAGGGCAATGTTCCATTCTCCCTCCCTGCAGGTAGCCAATCAGGTAGGAGACCACAGGCTATCTGGATACATTGTTTTAGAAGCAGGCTGCATTAACCCTCTGTCAAACTCTTTAGCTGTGGCCTGCAGGTCTGTCTCAATATAAAAGGGCAGGCTAGAATCTGTAGTGCCACAGCTGTATGCTGCATGCCTCTAGATCACACATCTGCTGCTACAATCAGGTCTGAATTACCCCCATATCGCATACAAATTAGTGCTTACACATGGTAAGATAAAGTGCACTATATTGCACTTTGGGGGTAATTCCAAGTTGATCGCAGCTGGAAATTATTTAGCAGTTGGGCAAAACCATGTGCACTGCAGGGGGGGCAGATATAACATTTGCAGAGAGAGTTAGATTTGGGTGGGTTATTTTGTTTCTATGCAGGGTAAATACTGGCTGCTTTATTTTTACACTGCAATTTAGATTGCAGATTGAACTCACCACACCCAAATCTATCTCTCTCTGCACATGTTATATCTGCCTCCCCTGCAGTGCACATGGTTTTGCCCAACTGTTAAAAAATTTCTTGCTGCGATCAACTTGGAATTACCCCCTTTAGCCAGATAGTGTGCAATATAATGCAAAAAATCTTGCTGTGTGTACCCAGCTTTACCAAATATTATTGTATTATGTTGCTATACTAATAAATATACTACTTTAATAATATTAATAATTGAAATGTGATATTACCAGATGTGGATATACTTAATAGATTTCAATAGATTTCCAGAACTAGTTTTGTGCATGGCTGTCTATCACAGAATCATGCTATCCAGCAAAAGAGTAAAATGTATGATAGTCAGCATAAACTGTGTAATTTGAAAGAAGTAATAAGAACCAGATCAGTAAAATATAAGCAATGTAAAATGTTTTTATTTTGCATTGTAGCCCGATCATGGTGTGTCTGCAAGGTAGTCTCTTTTTTAATTATGCCTGCAGGTAATATCTCAGAACCATTATTACTTTTAAAGTCAATTTATTGCAACAGAATACATACCACAAGAGACAACTAAATCACCACTGGAGCTAAAGGCAATTTCAATACAACACAACAATGTTAACGCAAAGGTGGTATTTCAATCATAAAAGTGATGTGTCAGTAGTAATTTGACATTTATGAGCTTATTTGATTGCGCTTTTAAAATGAGATTGTGTCAGAAAGTCCACTATAATATCCGAGTATATTGATCACACAGGCAGGTTTTAGCGTTACGTTTCATGCTAAATTGCTACAATGGTTTTGCCTAAGAAAGAGGGAAATAGGAAATTCAAGGTAAAATTTTAGAGGTTTTAGCCTGATACAGTAAAACATATTCAGGAAGATTAGATGAAGGCTGGATAAGCACGAGACCATATATGAGCCCCATTTTTTGTGATTGGTTGTTTATGACAAAGCAGTTGCTAGGTAGTTTTTCCAAGGGACCTTGGGAATTTTCCATAGGTTGTTATCCTTGTCCATCAGTATTTGTGGGTGTAGGCTTCAGTGCATATAAAAGCTTGGGTCATGTGCTTCATACTTCCTCTTGCCATTTGGACAGCCCCTCCTGCCCTCCCTCATGTTTTCCTCGGATGTAAATTTTTGTGTTCTGGTGTTCTCTTTTGTTGGCTATTAAAAGCCAGATAGACGGGAAAGTCGCTACCAGCCAGTGGTCATGAGGCCTAAGTGGTCATTGTGGGGCACCCTCTTTTGTAAAGACGGCAAGTGTGTCCTTACCCTGCGGTTGGACAATCGGACGCTCCCCTAGGGGAGCATCCATATTTGCCAGAGGAAAGAGTGGTGGGTCCTGCACAATGCGGGTTAGGCATGTAGGAGGTGGTTGTTGTGGTAGTCCCCTCTCAGTTTCGGTGGTATAATTAGATGACTGGAGCTGGCGTTTGGTAGCGCCTTTTCTTTTGCCATCCTCCTACATAAAATCTAGTTTAAAGTTCCGGTCAGCCATCAATAAATACCGTCTGACCTTTAAAATCTAGCTATTGGTGTCCGTGTCTTTATTTGTAGTGCTAAGCTAGCTTAAAGTTAAAAGTGAAAGTGATCACAATAAAATGATGGACGCCTTAGAGCTGAAAAACAATGAGCTTCTTAGCATTGCCTTGTACTGGCGTCATTTGCTGTTACTAGTAATATACATGCTTGGTCTTGTTCCCACACCTAAACTTCATCAAATGATTATGGTAAATTTCACAGTAAAGAGCTATTTCTTGGTATAAAGAATATCTAATAAAGGCGCAGCTATGATTGTGAATATACTTGCATGTATTTGCCACTTACTTTTATTAGTGGCAGTGCTATGTATACTTAGCCAGTAAACTTGAAATGTCAAAAAGCCCAATAAAAAATATCTTCGATAATGCAACAGTGTCTATCATACTACAAAAGCAGAAAATAAATCACACTGGAAAATCACTTAAATATATCTATGCACACTAGGTAATCAAGAAGTATTAATAGATGAGCTCTTTTAGAGCTAGTTGCATTTGTGCTCTGAACATACAGTATATAGGAAAAGATGTTTGCATAAAAAAAACTTACCTACATGTTTGCATTGAGCAAGACACTGCCACAATTTTCCCAACAGCAGTGGAAATGTAGTCATAAATGTATGGTGAGCGGTGGGGAAACCCTTGTGGGGCCTGTGTGCACTACACACTAGGGACACGCGGTGAGGTAAATGGCTCACCTGCCTCACCTCACCACACATCACCACATTGTTCTTTACTTTTTGTATGCATCAGATCTCCGGTGAGTCATACCACATGACTATTCAGTTTACTTACCAAAGGTTTGGTATTTGCTAAATGATTAATATGAACTGCAGACTATGGGGGTTATTCAGAGTCCTTAGCAGTTTTTGCTAATTTAGGCTCAAATTGCATACTGGAAACTGCCCAGAACAGGGCAAGGCCACCCAACACGAATGGTGGCTTCCTGCGTTGTGATTATATTGCTTATCCGGGAAATAGAGGATGACCCCTGTATACACATACAGGCTGCATATACAGGTGCACCGCCGCAATGTTTCCCATTGCAGGAAATGCAGGCGATATCATTGGGCCACATTAAAAATTGACATGACATGCCTTTCTTTCATGCTCCACCACCCCTCCCCAATGCCGCATCGCCGTCCCCAAGCGCCCGCTGCATTTCAATCATCTTGCGTTTGCATCCTCGCGAGATGTGATCACATAATGAAATTCCAAGCATCCGCAGTGTGTATGCTGCGTGTGCACAGGTAGCCAAAGTGGCCGTCTGCATTTCATGCACACAAAAAAATGATCAGGTCTAAATACTCCTTAATGTGCCCTATTTGGTAAATTATGACTGGATACAATGTTAATGATGCATCAGTGTGCAAAGCTTCGATTAGCTTCAATAAGGTTTCCCAGTTTTTCCTCAGCATTTTAAATAACATATTTTAAATGTTCTATTGATTATTTGCAAATCTGCAAGTGCCAAAGACAACTGGAGCGATGAAGAGTACTATGAAGTGCAAAATGTTTATTTGCTCAGTATATATTCTTATCTTAGTTTGAATTGAAATAGAGCCCTTGTTCCTAATAAATAGATTTATTGCATTCTGAAATTATTATTGTTGTGCAGTATGTTTTCTGTTCAGTACTTGCCAGTGGTGAGCGGTAAAGGGGGAGCAGCTAGAGCTGTCAATTAGAGCTAGGCAGGAGGAAGTGACACAAGATTGTGGCTGGCACCTAGGATCAGGCTCTGTAGGAGCAGAGTGGTGAGTGTCCGTACAGGTGGTATTTCCTGTCTGTGAGACTGAGGGGGAGTCAGGGTAGATGAGATATTATCCTTAAGAGGGTGTTTGTGGGGACACAGGAATGTAATTGCAGGGTGACAGTGGGGGAGTGGATGTTATTACTGAGGGGGTGACAGTGGGGTGAGTGGGTTACAAGGGTAATTGGACATTATCACCAATGGGGGTGTCAGTGTGGGGTAGTGGTTATGTCATCACTTAAGGCATAATGTGTACAAGGGTCAACTGTGTGGCATAATGTGACTATTGGACACTACTGTGCTGTGCAATGTAAATGGACCTATTCTGTGGCCACACCCCTTCCCCATGAATCCACTCCCCTATATATTAAAAAAGGCAAGAGATGAAGTTAAAAATAGTTCTAAATGTGGTTATGTTTAGTATAATAATTATAATACAGTAGTATATTCCTCAATAAGACCTCTCTTCGTTCTCTCTGTTTTAAAGCTTAATGTGTCAGTGAGTATTTTAATTAAATTAGGTATAACACCTTAGTGGGCATAATGTCACAATGTAATCTCTTCACACGTGAAGTTATAATGATATTCCTTTTGTCTTCTCCCAATACAAGAATTAAGATTCAACAAACACTCCCTTAGGTGAGGTGGCAACAGTTGTAACTGACTGACTTTTATACTTTTAATTATGTAGTCATTTATTTCTCTTTCATAGAGAGCAATGGAAACAAAGTATCAATTCAATTGTGTGCATGCAGGAAAACAAATCAGAATATTACTTAGTAGAGTTTTGTTTTCTGAGGCAGCAGCCATTAAATCAAATGTGCATTCCTTAGTCCAAAAAAATAATTCACTCAATTCAATCTCAGTTATCACAAAGATGCTCTATCCCTTCACATCTGCATATCAACACAAATGCTGTAGATAAATGTTAATGAGTAAAGTTCAAATACCGCTGGCACGTCCCCACCTGCCCCGCGACTGTTTCTGCCTGTCAATCAGCGCGTTTGAATCAGCTGCGCGTGTGCACACCACATATGGCTTCAGGCTGTGATCGCTGCTGTTCCGGAGCTCAGGTCTGAATTAGGCCCAGTGTCTCTCTGAACCTGATAGCAGATTCAAGCGGCCCAGCTCTTGTCTGACTCCAGGGCTTTCCCCATGAATCTGCCTCTTTCGTGTCACTCAGAACTGGCTTGCTTTACACACTGCGCCACCCTCAACAACATTCAGCACTTCCCTGAAATGGTGCTTTCTCTAGTCACTGAAGGAATAGCTACTGCGGGGTGTAGAGAAAGAAGCACTGTGCATACCACAGAGCTCTCAAGCAAGTCAGACGACAGGGGGAAAAAACTGTTTAACTGCTGCTGGCTGCCACACGCATGTCGGCAGCAGCAGAACCTCCTATCCAACGGTCTCTTTCACATAAGCCATGCATGTGCTTTTGCTACTTTGAGGAATCTACCTGATTGGTATTTATAGAATACCTTGCACAGTCTGGGTATCACATTTATACTTACACCCCTTGTTCCTGGTTCTACTCATTCCCGTCACTGCAGGAAACGTGTGCATGTTACATCTAGGGCCGGATTCAAATGATATTGCACCCGCTATCTCCCATCTAAAGTGATGGGAGATAGAGGGGCGATATTCAAATGTGCCCTGTTATCACGCTGATCACGTTCATTACAGTCAGGTTAAGGCGCGTCAAGCACCTAAACCTGACTAAAGTAATGGGCACGATCATGAAGAGACCCATTTGGGCACCCAAGCGATCAAGGTAACCTGGCTCTTTTCTCTCCCATTTGTTTTGTCCCAGCCAATTTATCTACATTTGGGGAAGTTTACCCTGAAAAATACAAATATACATAATATGGTTGCTGAAGCTCCTTAGATTGTATAAGCAATATCTGCAGAGCCGGATTAAGGGGGGTGCTCCAGGGGTAAGTACCCTGAGTCCCCTGCTCAAAGATGGTTCGCACTTACCACAGACCGGATCTTCATTGATCCGATCCACAGATCAGCAACAGCAGTCGCTAACAGCTGTCAACTGACTGCTTCACAAAGCCACCGACCGCTCAGCTCACTGTGCAGTGGCAGGCTGCCGATGGCCGTCTGGTCTGACTCAAATAGGATATAGGGGGTCATTCCAAGTTGTTAGCTCGCTATCAGTTTTTAGCAGCCATGCAAATGCATAGTCGCCGCCCACGGGGGAGTGTATTTTCACTTTGCAGGAGTGCGAACGCCTGTGCAGCAGTGCGCCTGCAAACACATTTTGTGCAAAACAAGACCAGCCCTGTAGTTACTTATCCTGTGCGATGATTGCTGCGATGAGTGACACGGTAATGACATCAAACACCCGCCCAGCAAACTCCCGGCCACGCCTGCATTTTTCCAAACACTCCCAGAAAACAGACAGTTGACACCCATAAACTCCCTCTTTCTGTCAATCTCCTTGCATTCCGCTGTGCGACTGGAATCGTCGGTAGAACCAGTGTAAAACCACAATGGACTTTGTACCCGTACGACGCGCGTGTGCATTGCGGTGCATACGCATGCGCAGATTAGACATTTTTTTCACTGATCGCTACACAGTGAACAACGGCAGCTAGCGATCAACTCAGAATGACCCCAATAAAGCGGAAGCCTGCACAGGCAAGCCTCTCAGTGTACTGAAATGCTAGCCGGGCAGACTGTCACTGCATGGAAAGATAAAGCGGGCATACCATTTACATACATGAAGTGATCCTGAAGAACATGCCTGTAGAAGTAGGTACATTACGTCTGCCAGTGCCAGCACCACTCTTTAGTAAGTAATAAGTAAGCTCACACATTGAGCAACAGAAAGTTGTGAGCTTTTTTTGCTTGAAATTTTCTATTAAATAGAAGGTGACCCTTAGTGCCACTAAGGAGTCTATTTAGTAAACAAAAATATGGCTTTTCTTCAGCATGTTAGTCTGAGAAGGACATACCTTTGTTTTCTCTGTATTTAGTAACATGAAACATGCTAAGAAATCACTGATTACTCCACCTTTTAATTGCTTCTTACACAGTCCTGCATCCCCCATTGGATATAATGGGGGCTGTGAAGAAATGGTATTTATATAGTTGATAAATAATGACATCTCTAGATGCCGTTTTGTGCCTTCATACCTGGACAAATGGGAAAAAAGCAAGTAAGAGTCTCTCTCTTACTGCTTTCTTCCGCTGCCCTGGTCGCCTCAAAATTGCCAAGTTGGATTTGCTAACCCGCATCCGGCTGACTTCACCAATGCTCATTTGTGCATGAACCGAGCATTGAAGCATCTTTTGCAAATGCAAAAGATGTTTGAAATCACCTCACTGGGACAGCCCTTTACTACAAAAGCTGTCCTGGCACTAAAACATACAGTATATATAAGCCAAAAGTTATAAAGTGTCAATTTCTGGTGTAGATTTTCGCTTAGTTTTTCAAACAGACCCCTTAATATGTGTGTATTTTATATTAAAAGCACCAGGTACTGTTGCATTGAGTGTGAACATGATAGATAGATAGATAGATAGATAGATAGATAGATAGATAGATAGATAGATAGATAGATAGATAATATTATTAATACGTATATCCTGTATGTAATTTTAATTTTAGACTTTAGGGCCCCTGTCTTAATTGCCCCAGGCCCTCCAAAGTCTAAAATCCAGCTCTGAGGGGCAGTGCTAACAAGATGAGGAGGGCCAAAGGAGTGGGGATGGGCCCCCCTGTCTAAAGTGCCCCCCCCCAGGCTTAATACGGCCCTGAATATCTGCTGTGCACACTATGGGCCTAAAGGTGGGTACACACAGAGATGTCCGTACTTAAATTCTAAGCAATCTGACTAGGTTGCTTAGAAATTAAGCTCGGATCTCTCTGTGTGTAGGGTGCCAGCGACAGCGATGCACTGTCCCGTGCGTCGCTATCGCCGGTTCTAGATTTGGCATGTTTGCATGCCAAATCTAGTGAGATCTCTCATTTCACAGCTGGGTGAACTGAGCAGCCCCTCCGTCCCCGTTCCTCCCTCTCGCTCAGCACACATCGCGCTGAGTGGTAAGCGGGGGGGGGAGATGTGTGCTGAGCAGCGTGTGCTAGATTGCTCAGCACACGTCTCCCCCATGTGTACGGGGCTTAATTCAGACCTGATCGTAGATGTGCTAACATTACGATCAGTTTCACTGACATGCGGGAGGATGCCCCGCAAGTCAGCCCCCCCCCCCCCCCCCCCCACAGCTTCGGTACAAAAGCATCGCACAGCGGTGATGCTTTTGTACCTGACGAGTTGCTCCCTGCCAGCGCAGCTCCTGTGTGCCCCCCCAAATGGTCCAGACATGCCTCCGTTGTCCAGACCACGGCCAGCCAACAGAGTTCTGATGCCATTGGCCACCCCGCGACCGCCTCTGATAGCATCTCACTGGGCTCCCGGGGTGCGCACATGCAGTGCGCCCGCTGCGCGAGCACACTCCACATAGTAACTCAGACTGTGATTGCAGTCTGAATGACCCCGTGTTTAGTCATTAAGTAATGAGTGGTATTGCTAGAATGTGTTACCTGTGCTGTTAAGAGTGAGCAAGGTCTAGCACTTTACTCATTAATATCTATGTGCAGCATTATGGATACATTCTTTTTGTTGATATGCAAATGTGAAGGGTTGTAGCTTGTGATTACAGAGATTGAATTGAGCAAATTTTGAATGTAATAAGGAATTCGCATTTTACTAAACTGCAGCTACCACAGGCAACAGAACTGTATTAAGTAATATTCTGAATTGTTTTCCTGCATGCACACAATTGAGATACTTTGAATATACAGATTGATACTTTGATTTCATAGCTCTCTATGATAGAGAAAAACATAACCACATAATTGACATCTAAGGTACATTCAGTTACCTGAAGTGAGGGAGTGTTTGTTGAATCTTAATTCATGTATTGAGAGAAGACAAAAGGATAATCATTATAGCTACACATACTGTATAAAGAGATTACATTATGACATTATATTATAGGACTATTTCTGTATATCCACTAAGGTGTTATACCTAATTTAATTAAAATACTCGCTGTCACATTAAGCCTTAAAACAGAGAGAACTAAGAAAGGTCTTATTGAAGAGGAAAATTCTACTGTATTATAATTATTATACTCATACCTCCTCTGACACTTGGACGTAGTAAAAAATAGTGAGAATCATCCCTGTTTCTGGTCTCTCTTGGCTGTAACAAATGTTCAATTGGAAACATAACCATATTTGGAGTTATTTTTAACTTCAACACTTGCCTCTTTATAATATATACTGTATAAGAAAGGTTAAGTTGTATTACTGTATATATTATACAAATAAATATTTGCAAAGTGTGCCTCTAACAAAGTCTTCTTTGCTAACACTATTTTATATTGCATATGTAGTGGAGTTATGTAGGCACACACAGAGCAGTAGAGAGCCTGGCTTGGCCCAGATAATGCAGGGGGTGTGGCTTAATTGTGGGCGGTATGGTCACACCCCCTTAGAAAAAAACTGTGTGTGTGGGACGAGGTGGGAGGGTGGAGGGAGGGGGGTGCATCATGAGACTCTCAGTCAGACTGCCAGGGGCAAATCCTGCCATGTCCCTACAGAAAGTCTGGGTAATTAGTACCTACCCACTTCCCCCTGTGCACACACCAGTGAATGACTGAAGCTATGAACAGCCAAGTTACTTAACTAGTGGTGTGATTTTATTGAAATATAACAGGTACATACATTCTCACTATGATACACTGGTCATGGATCGAAGCCTTGATGAAAGTGAGTTTATACAGCTCACCAGCCAGTGAGTATATGCTACTTGCAGGTAGTGTTGCAGGGTTGTTGGAACAGCTGAGTATCAGGTAATCACTGGATCTAAGTGGGAGACTTGTGTCTTCATAATGTCACGTCTCATGCTGTACATCTGTACTAAGATAGTATCTACAAGATAGCTGCAGTTACAGGTGCAGCAGTACAACAGATTGGGGGACACATCTCCCTGGGTCTTAGTGCACAGCATTTATGTATATACAGTGGATAGACACACTAATGCAACAAAAGTACAATAGACGAGTATCCTGGACACTGGCACTAGTATTGCATGAAGCTGTTTTACAGTATGTGACTCAGACATTACTCTGAGTAGGAAGGCAAAAAACTGAGGACCAATATGACTGAGTGGCACCATTCATCATGCCATGCAGTATTGTGCTTAATCTACGACCAATTCCATTGAAATAAAAATACTAATCCTAAATGCCCAGGACACTATAAGCAACTTTTGATGCAGATACAATGTGACTAAAATGCACAATTTCGAAATAAATAAAACATTATAATAATAGTCCTAATAAAATTAAAAATGTATAATAAGTGTACATCTAAGCAACAGCATAACTCAAAATGTGCATCCTAATTGCATAATTAAAACATATAGAAGTGACAAAACTACATTGTTAGCTTACACTGAGAGTAGTAGTAGAAGAAGTAGGGCATAATCTGTGACGCTCCCCCACTGCAGTATAACACCACGGTGCCTGGTGTAGTAGATAGCATAAGAGTATAAGGTCCACTGCAGCAGGTGTGCTTTTGCCTTTTTCTGCCTTGGCAGAGATGGGAAGCCATAGCCAACCCCAGACACAATAAACAAACTGGTTATTTAAATCAAATCTCAGTTTATTTAGACTGGAACACTTCTTCAACTGTAACATTATAAAGGTATTATACAAGGTTACCAGTTCTATTAAAAGTTCCATCACCGATAAGTATCAGCAATAAATTCAGCAATGCAAGTTGTAACATCAGTGGGGAAAGCATTAATTTACAGATAGCATTCAGATTCAGTTTTGCAATTAAACCAGTTACTCCCTTATCCTGCAAACAACTTCATACTTTAACAAATATAAAGTTGGATCTCAAGATAACACCTCAGTTACTAGATGATACCTTGTATTCACTATAGACCCCTAGCATTACTGAAAATTGCAGGAGATTACTAGAGATGAGCGGGTTCGGTTTCTCTGAATCCGAACCCGCCAGAACTTCATGTTTTTTTTCACGGGTCCGAGCGACTCGGATCTTCCCGCCTTGCTCGGTTAACCCGAGCGCGCCCGAACGTCATCATGACGCTGTCGGATTCTCGCGAGGCTCGGATTCTATCGCGAGACTCGGATTCTATATAAGGAGCCGCGCGTCGCCGCCATTTTCACACGTGCATTGAGATTGATAGGGAGAGGACGTGGCTGGCGTCCTCTCCGTTTAGAATAGATTAGAGAGACACTTGATTTACTAATTTTGGGGAGCATTAGGAGTACTCAGTACAGTGCAGAGTTTTGCTGATAGTGACCAGTGACCACCAGTTTTATTTATAATCCGTTCTCTGCCTGAAAAAAGCGATACACAGCACACAGTGACTCAGTCACATACCATATCTGTGTGCACTGCTCAGGCTCAGGCCAGTGTGCTGCATCATCTATTATCTATATATAATATTATATATATCTGTCTGACTGCTCAGCTCACACAGCTTATAATTGTGGGGGAGACTGGGGAGCACTACTGCAGTGCCAGTTATAGGTTATAGCAGGAGCCAGGAGTACATAATATATTATATAGTGAGTGACCACCAGACACACAGTGCAGTTTATTTAATATATCCGTTCTCTGCCTGAAAAAAGCGATACACACAGTGACTCAGTCAGTCACATACCATATCTGTGTGCACTGCTCAGGCTCAGGCCAGTGTGCTGCATCATCTATATATATTATATATCTGTCTGACTGCTCAGCTCACACAGCTTATAATTGTGGGGGAGACTGGGGAGCACTACTGCAGTGCCAGTTATAGGTTATAGCAGGAGCCAGGAGTACATAATATTATATTAAAATTAAACAGTGCACACTTTTGCTGCAGGAGTGCCACTGCCAGTGTGACTAGTGACCAGTGACCTGACCACCAGTATATATAATATTAGTAGTATACTATCTCTTTATCAACCAGTCTATATATTAGCAGCAGACACAGTACAGTGCGGTAGTTCACGGCTGTGGCTACCTCTGTGTCGGCACTCGGCAGCCCGTCCATAATTGTATATACCACCTAACCGTGGTTTTTTTTTCTTTCTTTATACATACATACTAGTTACGAGTATACTATCTCTTTATCAACCAGTCTATATTAGCAGCAGACACAGTACAGTGCGGTAGTTCACGGCTGTGGCTACCTCTGTGTCGGCACTCGGCAGCCCGTCCATAATTGTATATACCACCTAACCGTGGTTTTTTTTTCTTTCTTTATACATACATACTAGTTACGAGTATACTATCTCTTTATCAACCAGTCTATATATTAGCAGCAGACACAGTACAGTGCGGTAGTTCACGGCTGTGGCTACCTCTGTGTCGGCACTCGGCAGCCCGTCCATAATTGTATATACCACCGAACCGTGGTTTTTTTTTCTTTCTTTATACATACATACTAGTTACGAGTATACTATCTCTTTATCAACCAGTCTATATTAGCAGCAGACACAGTACAGTGCAGTAGTTCATGGCTGTGGCTACCTCTGTGTCGGCACTCGGCAGCCCTTCCATAATTGTATATACCACCTAACCGTGGTTTTTTTTTCTTTCTTTATACATACATACTAGTTACGAGTATACTATCTCTTTATCAACCAGTCTATATTAGCAGCAGACACAGTACAGTGCGGTAGTTCACGGCTGTGGCTACCTCTGTGTCGGCACTCGGCAGCCCGTCCATAATTGTATATACCACCTAACCGTGGTTTTTTTTTCTTTCTTTATACATACATACTAGTTACGAGTATACTATCTCTTTATCAACCAGTCTATATATTAGCAGCAGACACAGTACAGTGCGGTAGTTCACGGCTGTGGCTACCTCTGTGTCGGCACTCTGCAGCCCGTCCATAATTGTATATACCACCTAACCGTGGTTTTTTTTTCTTTCTTTATACATACATACTAGTTACGAGTATACTATCTCTTTATCAACCAGTCTATATTAGCAGCAGACACAGTACAGTGCGGTAGTTCACGGCTGTGGCTACCTCTGTGTCGGCACTCGGCAGCCCGTCCATAATTGTATATACCACCTAACCGTGGTTTTTTTTTTCTTTCTTTATACATACATACTAGTTACGAGTATACTATCTCTTTATCAACCAGTCTATATATTAGCAGCAGACACAGTACAGTGCGGTAGTTCACGGCTGTGGCTACCTCTGTGTCGGCACTCGGCAGCCTGTCCATAATTGTATATACCACCTAACCGTGGTTTTTCTTTCTTTCTTTATACATACATACTAGTTACGAGTATACTATCTCTTTATCAACCAGTCTATATATTAGCAGCAGACACAGTACAGTGCGGTAGTTCACGGCTGTGGCTACCTCTGTGTCGGCACTCGGCAGCCCGTCCATAATTGTATATACCACCTAACCGTGGTTTTTTTTTCTTTCTTTATACATACATACTAGTTACGAGTATACTATCTCTTTATCAACCAGTCTATATATTAGCAGCAGACACAGTACAGTGCGGTAGTTCACGGCTGTGGCTACCTCTGTGTCGGCACTCGGCAGCCCGTCCATAATTGTATATACCACCTAACCGTGGTTTTTTTTTCTTTCTTTATACATACATACTAGTTACGAGTATACTATCTCTTTATCAACCAGTCTATATATTAGCAGCAGACACAGTACAGTGCGGTAGTTCACGGCTGTGGCTACCTCTGTGTCGGCACTCGGCAGCCCGTCCATAATTGTATATACCACCTAACCGTGGTTTTTTTTTCTTTCTTTATACATACATACTAGTTACGAGTATACTATCTCTTTATCAACCAGTCTATATTAGCAGCAGACACAGTACAGTGCGGTAGTTCACGGCTGTGGCTACCTCTGTGTCGGCACTCGGCAGCCCGTCCATAATTGTATATACCACCTAACCGTGGTTTTTTTTTCTTTCTTTATACATACATACTAGTTACGAGTATACTATCTCTTTATCAACCAGTCTATATATTAGCAGCAGACACAGTACAGTGCGGTAGTTCACGGCTGTGGCTACCTCTGTGTCGGCACTCGGCAGCCCGTCCATAATTGTATATACCACCTAACCGTGGTTTTTTTTTCTTTCTTTATACATACATACTAGTTACGAGTATACTATCTCTTTATCAACCAGTCTATATATTAGCAGCAGACACAGTACAGTGCGGTAGTTCACGGCTGTGGCTACCTCTGTGTCGGCACTCGGCAGCCCGTCCATAATTGTATATACCACCTAACCGTGGTTTTTTTTTCTTTCTTTATACATACATACTAGTTACGAGTATACTATCTCTTTATCAACCAGTCTATATATTAGCAGCAGACACAGTACAGTGCGGTAGTTCACGGCTGTGGCTACCTCTGTGTCGGCACTCGGCAGCCCGTCCATAATTGTATATACCACCTAACCGTAGTTTTTTTTTCTTTCTTTATACATACATACTAGTTACGAGTATACTATCTCTTTATCAACCAGTCTATATTAGCAGCAGACACAGTACAGTGCGGTAGTTCACGGCTGTGGCTACCTCTGTGTCGGCACTCGGCAGCCCGTCCATAATTGTATACTAGTATCCAATCCATCCATCTCCATTGTTTACCTGAGGTGCCTTTTAGTTGTGCCTATTAAAATATGGAGAACAAAAATGTTGAGGTTCCAAAATTAGGGAAAGATCAAGATCCACTTCCACCTCGTGCTGAAGCTGCTGCCACTAGTCATGGCCGAGACGATGAAATGCCAGCAACGTCGTCTGCCAAGGCCGATGCCCAATGTCATAGTACAGAGCATGTCAAATCCAAAACACCAAATATCAGTAAAAAAAGGACTCCAAAACCTAAAATAAAATTGTCGGAGGAGAAG
The DNA here is from genome assembly GCF_028390025.1 of Pseudophryne corroboree. Classification (NCBI taxonomy): domain Eukaryota; kingdom Metazoa; phylum Chordata; class Amphibia; order Anura; family Myobatrachidae; genus Pseudophryne; species Pseudophryne corroboree. Next base: position 660,584,845 of record NC_086448.1, read on the forward strand.
CGTAAACTTGCCAATATGCCATTTACCACACGGAGTGGCAAGGAACGGCTGAGGCCCTGGCCTATGTTCATGGCTAGTGGTTCAGCTTCACATGAGGATGGAAGCACTCAGCCTCTCGCTAGAAAAATGAAAAGACTCAAGCTGGCAAAAGCAGCACAGCAAAGAACTGTGCATTCTTCGAAATCCCAAATCCACAAGGAGAGTCCAATTGTGTCGGTTGCGATGCCTGACCTTCCCAACACTGGACGTGAAGAGCATGCGCCTTCCACCATTTGCACGCCCCCTGCAAGTGCTGGAAGGAGCACCCGCAGTCCAGTTCCTGATAGTCAGATTGAAGATGTCAGTGTTGAAGTACACCAGGATGAGGAGGATATGGGTGTTGCTGGCGCTGGGGAGGAAATTGACCAGGAGGATTCTGATGGTGAGGTGGTTTGTTTAAGTCAGGCACCCGGGGAGACACCTGTTGTCCGTGGGAGGAATATGGCCGTTGACATGCCAGGTGAAAATACCAAAAAAATCAGCTCTTCGGTGTGGAGGTATTTCACCAGAAATGCGGACAACAGGTGTCAAGCCGTGTGTTCCCTTTGTCAAGCTGTAATAAGTAGGGGTAAGGACGTTAACCACCTCGGAACATCCTCCCTTATACGTCACCTGCAGCGCATTCATAATAAGTCAGTGACAAGTTCAAAAACTTTGGGTGACAGCGGAAGCAGTCCACTGACCAGTAAATCCCTTCCTCTTGTAACCAAGCTCACGCAAACCACCCCACCAACTCCCTCAGTGTCAATTTCCTCCTTCCCCAGGAATGCCAATAGTCCTGCAGGCCATGTCACTGGCAATTCTGACGAGTCCTCTCCTGCCTGGGATTCCTCCGATGCATCCTTGCGTGTAACGCCTACTGCTGCTGGCGCTGCTGTTGTTGCCGCTGGGAGTCGATGGTCATCCCAGAGGGGAAGTCGTAAGCCCACTTGTACTACTTCCAGTAAGCAATTGACTGTTCAACAGTCCTTTGCGAGGAAGATGAAATATCACAGCAGTCATCCTACTGCAAAGCGGATAACTGAGTCCTTGACAACTATGTTGGTGTTAGACGTGCGTCCGGTATCCGCCGTTAGTTCACAGGGAACTAGACAATTTATTGAGGCAGTGTGCCCCCGTTACCAAATACCATCTAGGTTCCACTTCTCTAGGCAGGCGATACCGAGAATGTACACGGACGTCAGAAAAAGACTCACCAGTGTCCTAAAAAATGCAGTTGTACCCAATGTCCACTTAACCACGGACATGTGGACAAGTGGAGCAGGGCAGGGTCAGGACTATATGACTGTGACAGCCCACTGGGTAGATGTATGGACTCCCGCCGCAAGAACAGCAGCGGCGGCACCAGTAGCAGCATCTCGCAAACGCCAACTCTTTCCTAGGCAGGCTACGCTTTGTATCACCGCTTTCCAGAATACGCACACAGCTGAAAACCTCTTACGGCAACTGAGGAAGATCATCGCGGAATGGCTTACCCCAATTGGACTCTCCTGTGGATTTGTGGCATCGGACAACGCCAGCAATATTGTGTGTGCATTAAATATGGGCAAATTCCAGCACGTCCCATGTTTTGCACATACCTTGAATTTGGTGGTGCAGAATTTTTTAAAAAACGACAGGGGCGTGCAAGAGATGCTGTCGGTGGCCAGAAGAATTGCGGGACACTTTCGGCGTACAGGCACCACGTACAGAAGACTGGAGCACCACCAAAAACTACTGAACCTGCCCTGCCATCATCTGAAGCAAGAAGTGGTAACGAGGTGGAATTCAACCCTCTATATGCTTCAGAGGTTGGAGGAGCAGCAAAAGGCCATTCAAGCCTATACAATTGAGCACGATATAGTAGGTGGAATGCACCTGTCTCAGGCGCAGTGGAGAATGATTTCAACGTTGTGCAAGGTTCTGATGCCCTTTGAACTTGCCACACGTGAAGTCAGTTCAGACACTGCCAGCCTGAGTCAGGTCATTCCCCTCATCAGGCTTTTGCAGAAGAAGCTGGAGGCATTGAAGAAGGAGCTAAAAGGGAGCGATTCCGCTAGGCATGTGGGACTTGTGGATGCAGCCCTTAATTCGCTTAACAAGGATTCACGGGTGGTCAATCTGTTGAAATCAGAGCACTACATTTTGGCCACCGTGCTCGATCCTAGATTTAAAGCCTACCTTGGATCTCTCTTTCCGGCAGACACAGGTCTGCTGGGGTTGAAAGACCTGCTGGTGACAAAATTGTCAAGTCAAGCGGAACGCGACCTGTCAACATCTCCTCCTTCACATTCTCCCGCAACTGGGGGTGCGAGGAAAAGGCTCAGAATTCCGAGCCCACCCGCTGGCGGTGATGCAGGGCAGTCTGGAGCGACTGCTGATGCTGACATCTGGTCCGGACTGAAGGACCTGACAACGATTACGGACATGTCGTCTACTGTCACTGCATATGATTCTCTCAACATTGATAGAATGGTGGAGGATTATATGAGTGACCGCATCCAAGTAGGCACGTCACACAGTCCGTACTTATACTGGCAGGAAAAAGAGGCAATTTGGAGGCCCTTGCACAAACTGGCTTTATTCTACCTAAGTTGCCCTCCCACAAGTGTGTACTCCGAAAGAGTGTTTAGTGCCGCCGCTCACCTTGTCAGCAATCGGCGTACGAGGTTACATCCAGAAAATGTGGAGAAGATGATGTTCATTAAAATGAATTATAATCAATTCCTCCGCGGAGACATTGACCAGCAGCAATTGCCTCCACAAAGTACACAGGGAGCTGAGATGGTGGATTCCAGTGGGGACGAATTGATAATCTGTGAGGAGGGGGATGTACACGGTGATATATCGGAGGGTGAAGATGAGATGGACATCTTGCCTCTGTAGAGCCAGTTTGTGCAAGGAGAGATTAATTGCTTCTTTTTTTGGGGGGGTCCAAACCAACCCGTCATATCAGTCACAGTCGTGTGGCAGACCCTGTCACTGAAATGATGGGTTGGTTAAAGTGTGCATGTCCTGTTTTGTTTATACAACATAAGGGTGGGTGGGAGGGCCCAAGGACAATTACATCTTGCACCTCTTTTTTCTTTTCTTTTTCTTTGCATCATGTGCTGATTGGGGAGGGTTTTTTGGAAGGGACATCCTGCGTGACACTGCAGTGCCACTCCTAGATGGGCCCGGTGTTTGTGTCGGCCACTAGGGTCGCTAATCTTACTCACACAGTCAGCTACCTCATTGCGCCTCTTTTTTTCTTTGCGTCATGTGCTGTTTGGGGAGGGTTTTTTGGAAGGGACATCCTGCGTGACACTGCAGTGCCACTCCTAGATGGGCCCGGTGTTTGTGTCGGCCACTAGGGTCGCTAATCTTACTCACACAGCTACCTCATTGCGCCTCTTTTTTTCTTTGCGTCATGTGCTGTTTGGGGAGGGTTTTTTGGAAGGGACATCCTGCGTGACACTGCAGTGCCACTCCTAGATGGGCCCGGTGTTTGTGTCGGCCACTAGGGTCGCTAATCTTACTCACACAGCTACCTCATTGCGCCTCTTTTTTTCTTTGCGTCATGTGCTGTTTGGGGAGGGTTTTTTGGAAGGGCCATCCTGCGTGACACTGCAGTGCCACTCCTAGATGGGCCCGGTGTTTGTGTCGGCCACTAGGGTCGCTTATCTTACTCACACAGCTACCTCATTGCGCCTCTTTTTTTCTTTGCGTCATGTGCTGTTTGGGGAGGGTTTTTTGGAAGGGACATCCTGCGTGACACTGCAGTGCCACTCCTAGATGGGCCCGGTGTTTGTGTCGGCCACTAGGGTCGCTTATCTTACTCACACAGCGACCTCGGTGCAAATTTTAGGACTAAAAATAATATTGTGAGGTGTGAGGTATTCAGAATAGACTGAAAATGAGTGTAAATTATGGTTTTTGAGGTTAATAATACTTTGGGATCAAAATGACCCCCAAATTCTATGATTTAAGCTGTTTTTTAGTGTTTTTTGAAAAAAACACCCGAATCCAAAACACACCCGAATCCGACAAAAAAAATTCGGTGAGGTTTTGCCAAAACGCGTTCGAACCCAAAACACGGCCGCGGAACCGAACCCAAAACCAAAACACAAAACCCGAAAAATTTCAGGCGCTCATCTCTAGAGATTACTGAATTTAGTTACTTATTATGACTTTTATTAATCCCTTCTACTGTATAGCAGACATATATAAACTCACTTCTCAATCTTATTTACCTGGTACTGGTATACATCATTTAGCATCAATAGACATAGATAGTGTTAGCAAACATTCAAATTAACAGTTACATAAATTTTATGTAACAATTACATCAATTTTATGTAACAATTTAACAATTACATCAATGTTATATAACAATTACATCAATTTTATACATGGATAGTGTTAGCAAACATTCAAATTAACAATTACATAAATTTTATGTAAAATATGGTGGTGCACATGCATTTGTCTTGGAGTCTGCAGCAGGGTATACCACTTAATTGATGATTTTTCCCTTCAAAAGCGTTAACAACATTGTTTTTTTAAATTTATTTTATTTAAAAAAGTTGAAAAGGTATTTTTTTAAATATTTAAACATTATATTATGCACATCTGCAGAACGGATCTCCTCGTCAAAAACAGGGGGACATGGTGTGACGGCGCAGTTGCATGAAATCTGACCACGCCAGTTAAGTGGTTGATGAATGATGTTTCTTTGGGTTCTGTGGGTTCTTTGGGTTCTGTGTATCAGTGTGGCATTTGATTTTGCGCTTTTATTTCTGAATATATGGAACTTATATTGCAAAGGACAGCATTTATTGGAAGAGATGCCCTTTGTACATGCATTCCAGTATTAATTGCCATGTTATGCATGTAGTAAGTGGCAGGATGTATCGCATTTGCAATGAACAGCCCAGTAATTTGTATATATAGAACTCTGATGCTAACGCTCATGGCTTTTCCTCACATCAAGTTCCATTGGGCTACATATGCAATTTTGTACGTATGTAAAACCAATTCATGTGCAGTTAAAGTCGCTCTCTAACATCTCTTGCATTTTGCTTTATCTGCAAAATTGAGGACAAATCTCTCAAGTCTCCATTTCAGATATCTCCAGTAATGTTTCACTAAATGGATCTATAAGGTGTCTGGAAGTTGTCTTGTTTGTGGGTATTTCTGTGAGGACCCTTTAATTATTCCTGCAGCATTTATATAGAGTACCGCCAAATAGTTAAGTACTGTAGTTGATGTAGTCTTGACATATCTACTGCAGGAATCATGGACAATATATCTGACAGAGCTTGACATACCCTGTATGATCATTGTTGTTTTTTTTTGCTTTCCCAGAGAGAACATTAGCCTGTGGTTTTCCTGGTACCAACCTGTTCCCATGGTAGATTACCTTGTCATAGACTTCTGGATCTTCCCTCTGTCTAGTGAGTTTTGCCTTTTACTGGATCTCTTGCATGAAACATTCATACTTTCTTTCTGTCCCCTCTGTGAAATGTCCTCCCTTTTTACTGCCCATTTCACTGAGTGGGATGAGAGAGGGTTGACTACTCTCATGTGACTACTACCTTGGGAGTGCTGGGGAATGTCCCTAAATTCTTGAGGCTTCTAGAATGTAGGGAGTATTGATATTATTGATTTAGACTTAAGCTGGCCATATATTAGACCAACGTTTCTCCAAAAATCCAGCTAGGTGGTTGGTTGGAATGAAAAACTGATAATTTTTGGGTGTTTTATGGGGTTTGGGAGCAAATTGCTGATTGTCATTTGCTCCCATACATTACCAGATTTTCATTCCAACCAACCAATCAACTAGTTATAATAATAATAATAATACTTTATTGTCATCAATAGTTCAAGAAAGAAATGCATGAACAATCAACGAAACTAAAAAGCAAGTATATACAGAGACCATAAGAACAGAACAAAAGAGCACTCCTGAACCCAAGACATTCCCAATTATCAATTTATCTCGGTTCTATCCGGTTTAACATATTTACTGCTTTTGGAAAAAAAACTACCCCTTAACCGGTTAGTCCGACAAAGAATAGAACGATAACGCCTATTTGATGGCAACACAGAAAACATCCCCACATTAGGATGAGATAGATATACCAAAATACTTCTCACCTTAGTGAGGAGCCTTTTTTCATATATATCCTGAATACAGGGCAGACTGACTCCAATAACTCTACTTGCAGTTTTAACCACTCTCTGAAGGGACTTACGTTCTACGGCTGTGCAGTTTCCAAACCATACCATAATCCCATATGTAAGGACACTCTCTAAAATGGCTGAATAAAAGTTTACTAAAATCTCCTTACGTATTCCCGCCATACGCATTTTCCTCAATAAAAACAGGCGTTGCTGGGGTTTTTTAACAACACATCGTGTATGGGTACCCCAAGACAGGTCATTGGAGATGTTAATGCCCAGGAATTTAAAAGACTCAACTATCTCCACAACCTGGTTATTGACAACTATAGGACAAAAAGGCTGCTTGTGAATTATCCTAAAATCTACAATCATTTCTTTCGGTTTTTTTACGTTTAGAATTAAATGATTTGTTTGACTCCAAGCTTCTAACCTAGCGACCTCAGATCTATATTCTGACTCATCGTCCTTACTTATTAAGCCTACAACTGCGATATTATCGGCAAATTTAATAATGTGAACTGACTCCGATTTAGAAAGGCAATCAAAGGTAAACAGGGAGTACAACAGGGGACTCAGTACACAACCCTGAGGCACCCCTGTACTGATCACAAGTTCGCTTGACAGGGAATTGTACAATCTAACAGATTGGGGCCTGTTAGTCAAGAAATCCAAGATCCATCTACATACAAAGTTATTCAATCCCAACTGAGATAATTTAGACACTAATGATGTTGGGATTACCGTATTAAATGCTGAACTGTAATCCACGAACAAAATTCTCGCAGAAGAACATGTGGATTCTAGATGGGTAGCCATACGATGAATCAAGGTGATAGCAGCGTCATCTGTCGACCTATTTGCTTTATATGCAAATTGAAAAGGATCCAGATTGGCTGGGACATTTTTCTTTATGTGTCCCATAACCAATCTTTCAAAGGCCTTCATTATAAGAGATGTCAGAGCAATTGGTCGGTAATCGTTTGGCTCACTGGCCTTACCATTTTTGGGAACCGGGACGATAATAGATGACTTAAAACACTTAGGCACATGACAAGTGGCAAGGGAAAAGTTAAAAATTATAGTAAAAATCCCAGCCAACTGCTCAGCACATGTCTTAATAACATTTCCCATGGAGGTGAGGGAGTCCACATTCACATTATTATCATCCCCCAATGATTCTTCAATGAACAACCCCCAATCAGTAAATTCCAAAGCATCCTGAAGTTTCTGCATTGCACCCTCAGGCCAAACTGTAATATTAGTACTGGTCGGCCTAAACCGTTGGACTACGGTTTTGTATGCTGGGACCAGAAATAGAGACATATGATCAGAATGACCAATATTGGGATATCTAAAAGTCGCATAAGCAACCTTAATATTACAATAGACATGGTCCAACACATTTCCCCCTCTAGTAGGGACTTTAACATACTGATAAAATTTTGGTAAAACTGCCTTCAATCTAGCCTGATTAAAATCCCCTGCAACTAAAAGAATCCCCTCAACATATTTAGATTCCAGTTTAACTATGGCAGCGTACAAGACATCTAATGCAGATTCTACGTGAGCAGAGGGAGGAATGTATACGGCCATTACCAACGCCACTGAAAATTCTCTTGGCAAATAGAAAGGTCGACACTTAACCACCATATATTCCACATTTACAGAGCAAAAAGTCGCAACAAGACTGGCATCAGTGCACCAATTATTATTTACGTATACACATAGTCCACCACCTCGCGTTTTCCCAGATTCCATGGTTCTGTCTGATCTAAATAATGACCTATCTGTAAGCTGAACTACAGAGTCCAGGATAGAGTCATTCAGCCATGTCTCTGTGAAAATCATGAGAGAGCAGGTCTTTAAAGGTGACTTATTTGCCAGTCTCACTTGGATCTCATCCAATTTGTTCGTAAGAGATCTTACGTTTGCCATAAATAAACTGGGAAGCGCTGGTCTATGGGGGCACAGATAAAGTCTTACCCTAATACCTGCTCTTTTACCCCGCTTTTGCTTCCTCTCTCTCCGCAGTCTGTGTTTCCATCTGGGCTTGCATACCCTCCAGGGACTAGGCATCCTCCAATCATGAGCAGAGTCTTGTTGCTCAGGCTGCTCAGGCTGATCAGATTCCAGGCTTCCTTGCCTCCTCCAGCCCCCAGCAACCAAGGTCCTCCTGAGTCCACCGCAGGATCCCCCACAATTCTCCTGTCCAGAGGAGCACCCAGCATGCCTCGGGTCATCACCTCCTCTGACCCCGGAACTAGCTTGCGGGCCTTCCGCAGCAGCAGCACTCAGAGGCTGGCCAGTGTCCCCCACATCCGCAGCAGCAGCACTCAGAGGCCGGCCAGCGTCCCCGCCAGCCCGCACATCGGCGCCCGCCAGCCGCACACCCCCGGCCGCACTAGTCCGCCCGTCCGCCGTCAGGACGTCGGAAGCCAGCAGGGTCCCCCACGTGGCCTCCCCCAATGACAGCGGCGCTGCAGAGGGACCAGAGCCGGAACGGACCGCAAGCAGCTCCCACCGCGAGTATGTGATCCTGCATGGACCACACGGCAGCAGAGCCTCCAGGCCTCCGATCCATAATACCAAAAGAAAGGTGAATAGAATGGTACGTAGAGATACTCCTACTCCTACTCCCATGGTTCTGCAAGCTCACATCCGCTGCGTCTGAACGCGCCGCCAAAACTTATATAGGGAGGCTGCCAAGATATAGTGTCACTGTATCACTGTAGACTAAATTTATTCATCCTCGTAGATATGTATATAGTTAGAAGTGTCTGTCTAGAGTTGCTTTATATCCCTCCGTTAACATAGTTGGATGGTTGGAGAAATGTTGGTCTGGTGTATGGCCAGCTTTACTATCAGCTGCTATACAGATGTAGCCATGTTTATCTTTGCTGTGATGCGGCATGCGACAACATGGCTTGCTGCATCACATGCCGGGCTGTAACTATTCGCAGCCGGCGATTGCTCCATTAATTCCTAATGGAATTAATGGAGCAATCATCAGCTGTGATTAGTCACATGCTGCATTGCAGCAAGATAAGCATGGCTACATCTGTATTCATATCTGTTCTTTGCACGCGTCCTTGAATGGTGTTTTTTTCTGTACTGTAACTCACAGTTGGTTCTTGCTTTTGGTTTTTGTTCTGACATGTTAAATAAACATTTCAAATTACAGTGTGATATGTTGGTCCTTTCCAAGTTTAGTGTTTCACATTATTCTTAGCAGCCACGAAACTGCAGAATAATATAAGTATTGTATTGTAGAATAGCATAACATTTACTGCATCTTATTGTTTTCCCTAAAGTTACAGATGCTGATAGGTGTATACTATTTTGTGATGTACACAGGTGATAAATTGTTGACACCTGTGGAAAAAAGTATTTAAGACACACCAGGCAGGTAAACTTAAACGGGTGCTTAGTTCATTACAGTGCACAGATTGCACAGCCGCAGTCTCAGTAATATCATCTGACCAGCCAGACATGTATGTGTAGTGTTACTATGCAGGATATTGTAGAGTCACCTAGGAGCTGAATGTTACACATCCTTGTAATACTGTGGTGATCAAACACACTGAAAAGATGGTGACACACAAGTTCAAAATATGGTGGGCATCTTGGTAAAGAAAAAATGCTGAAGTAAAGGAGCATGTTGGTGATGGCACTGCACAGGGACAGTAACACATCATATACCAACAACAGAAACACTATAATCAATATATAATTATACACCACAGATGGTTATCATGTATCATGTATCATGTATCATGTTACCGGTGGCCTGGATCCCGACGGTAAGTAACCCGATGCCAAGATCCCGGCCGCAGAATGCCGGCAGGCGCAGGGGACAGGGGCAAGCGCAATAAGCCCCCCTCGCCACAGGTTGTATTTCCACTCTATGGGTGTTGTGGACACTCACGGGTGGGAATAGTCCCTGTTGGTCGGCATGCCGACCATTGGAATAGTGAGGATGCGGAATGTAGAGGAAGGTATTGTGAGGAGACCACCAGTCACATAACTAGATCCCCTATAGATAACTAAAATAATTGTAACTGTGGCCATTTTGTTGAAGCCAAAGTTCATCAATGTACTTACTGTTTGTATCTTTGATAAGTCTTGTACTGTAATATAACATTAGGAATCCTTTAGGCCAAGACGTGGTTTCATTTGTAAGATACTTGACTGCCTACCTCATGAGACGCCCTGTATCTTTATTTTTTTGGTCTGTTCCAATTTTGTTGGTTTATGGAGTGAGCTGGTATCTGAATATTGCTCTACTTTAACATATAAATTGACTTGATAATTATAATTTACTATTTCTGTAAAATATATTGGAAACACTTGTCAATTTTTTAGGGTTATATATTTATTTTCTCATTAAGTTATTTTCTAGAGAATATTCTTTTTCACACATACTGTACTCTGAGTTTGGTCTCTATAATGGTGTTCACTTTCATTTCCCATTCTTAAAATTTCTATTGGAGCCAAATTTAGATGACATTATCTTGTCGGCCCCTGAGAACAAGCAATCTACTAAGTGTAAAGCATTTGGGACTATGCTGATTTGGAAGCATGAAGATGGATCTGATCTTCCATTGCTGTGTTTCCTTATTTCTTATGTGCAGCCCACATCAATAGACTCCCTTCCCTCCGAATGACGACCTTATGGACATCAAAATATTTGAGGAGCATAAGTAGGGAGATTGGTCCAACATGAACATTTCTTCTATAAACCTGAAGTTGTGTTCGAGGGTAGAAAAGTACAACTGTGACTTCAGAATGATCTGACCACAAAACTGGGAAGACCTAGTGATCAATAAAGTGAAGGTCACGGAGAGGAGAAAACTAAGTATAGTTCTGTTCTTGATAATTAATTGCATGAGAAAATCTTTTGGATTTGGATAAATGAGTTTGTTGAACAATCCCATGTGACCTGACAAACACATGCTTGCCCCCATTCTAGTTTCCCCAACCACAAACATATTTCACTAAAGTATGCATTCTTTCTAACACATGTTAGAAGCGTAAACTAATGCCACCATGAAGAAGAGATGGTTGTGTTGTGTCTTGTGTCATAAAATAAATGGCCTATTGTATCTTAACAGGAACATTATTGTGTACAAGTATGTTAGCCAATTTCTGTTTCTTGTCTTAAGGGGAAAACAATGAATGTCAGATATTGAAAGGAGAGGATAGGGGTGTTTAAAATGTGTCTCTTGTAGTGATGAGTGGGTTCGGTTCGTCGGAATCCGAACCCCCCCGAACTTCACCCATTTTACACGGTTCCGAGGCAGATTCGAATCTTCCCGCCTTGCTCGGTTAACCCGAGCGCCACCGAACGTCATCATCCCGCTGTCGGATTCTCGCGAGATTTGGACTCTATATAAGGAGCCGCGCGTCGCCGCCATTTTTAACTCGTGCATTGGAAATGATAGTGAGAGGACGTGGCTGGCGTCCTCTCAGTTTTATTCAGGTGGCTGCAAATAACTGTGCTCACTGCTTTATTGTGGGGACTGGGGACCAGCAGTATTATATAGGAGGAGTACAGTGCAGAGTTTTACTGACCAGTGACCACCAGTATTATACGTTCTCTGCCTGAAAAACGCTCCATATCTGCGCTCAGTGGGCTGCATATATCTGTGCTCACACTGCTTTATTGTGGGGACTGGGGACCAGCAGTGTTATATAGGAGGAGTACAGTGCAGAGTTTTACTGACCAGTGACCACCAGTATTATACGTTCTCTACCTGAAAAACGCTCCATATCTGTGCTCAGTGTGCTGCATATATCTGTGCTCACACTGCTTTATTGTGGGGACTGGGGACCAGCAGTATTATATATAGGAGGAGTACAGTGCAGAGTTTTGCTGAGCAGTGACCACCAGTATTATATGTTCTCTGCCTGAAAAACGCTCCATATCTGTGCTCAGTGTGCTGCATATATCTGTGCTCACACTGCTTTATTGTGGGGACTGGGGACCAGCAGTGTTATATAGGAGGAGTACAGTGCAGAGTTTTACTGACCAGTGACCACCAGTATTATACGTTCTCTACCTGAAAAACGCTCCATATCTGTGCTCAGTGTGCTGCATATATCTGTGCTCACAGTGCTTTATTGTGGGGACTGGGGACCAGCAGTATTATATAGGAGGAGTACAGTGCAGAGTTTTGCTGAGCAGTGACCACCAGTATTATATGTTCTCTGCCTGAAAAACGCTCCATATCTGTGCTCAGTGGGCTGCATATATCTGTGCTCACACTGCTTTATTGTGGGAACTGGGGACCACCAGTATTATATAGGAGGAGTACAGTGCAGAGTTTTGCTGACCAGTGACCACCAGTATTATACGTTCTCTGCCTGAAAAACGCTCCATGTCTGTGCTCAGTGTGCTGCATATATCTGTGCTCACACTGCTTTATTGTGGGGACTGGGGACCACCAGTATTATATAGGAGGAGTACAGTGCAGAGTTTTGCTGAACAGGGACCAGTGACCACCAGTATTATACGTTCTCTGCCTGAAAAACGCTCCATATCTGTGCTGCATTGTAGTATATAGTAGGAGTACAGTGCATAATTTTGCTGACCACCAGTATATAATATATAGCAGTACGGTATAGTAGGCCACTGCTCTACCTACCTCTGTGTCGTCAAGTATACTATCCATCCATACCTGTGGTGCATTTCAGTTTTGCACAGTTTGCTGACCACCAGTATATAATATATAGCAGTACGGTACAGTAGGCCACTGCTCTACCTACGTGAAACAAAAAAAGTGGAAAATCCCTGCTAAATGGAGCTAAAACAAAAAAAGCTGCCCTAGATGGTCTGTCTCCCTAGATGTCACCAAACATCTAGATACAAGCCTAGATATAACAAATTTTTGGAAGATATGCCATCCTAGGCGCTGAAATAAAATAGTAAACATATAATATAGTGTAGTCACTTATTCAAAAGACTTCAGTGTTGTTCCATCTGTTGATAATTCGCTTGATTTCAACGATGCAGTGCATGCAAATAAAGAAAAAATGTATATAGTGTAATACAGTTTTAAGTGAACAATAATTTCTTCATGAATTACATATAATGTAACTCTCTAAGTGATAATAAATCAAATTTTAAACAAGGCGTACCCCACTCACTATGTGAATGAAGCAAATTAAGCACATCAAGGTATCTTTAATCAATGAAGCATGGCGTACCCAACTCACAATGTCACATATGGTTTGAAGCTCATCAAGGTATCTTTCTTGTAGAATTTGGACCTTATCCTTCGACCCAAGTTGCCCCAGGGTGGTCTGCAGTGAGTGGGGTAGGAGAAACTGACCTTGCCTCAAGCTCCGATATCAGTCTCAGAAATTGGAGAGACACAACATACTCCATGTAAGTTCCAGGACAGTCACCTCCGTCTTTAATCCGGTCAGACACGCCATGAAGTCATCCTTTAGAGTGTAACTCATGTCCTTTATCAGAGAGGTTTTGCTCATAGTCAGAATGTCACCACATAGTAGGCAATGTCCTTTCTATACTCATATGTTGCGTGGTACTGGAACCCTTCACAGTTCATTGCAATCATCTACCTACCTCTGTGTCGTCAAGTAAACTATCCATCCATACCTGTGGTGCATTTCAGTTTTGCACAGTTTGCTGACCACCAGTATATAATATATAGCAGTACGGTACAGAAGGCCACTGCTCTACCTACCTCTGTGTCGTCAAGTATACTATCCATCCATACCTGTGGTGCATTTCAGTTTTGCACAGTTTGCTGACCACCAGTATATATTATATAGCAGTACGGTACAGTAGGCCACTGCTCTACCTACCTCTGTGTCGTCAAGTACACTATCCATCCATACCTGTGGTGCATTTCAGTTTTGCACAGTTTGCTGACCACCAGTATATAATATATAGCAGTACGGTACAGAAGGCCACTGCTCTACCTACCTCTGTGTCGTCAAGTATACTATCCATCCATACCTGTGCTGCATTTCAGTTTTGCACAGTTTGCTGACCACCAGTATATATTATATAGCAGTACGGTACAGTAGGCCACTGCTCTACCTACCTCTGTGTCGTAAAGTATACTATCCATCCATACCTGTGGTGCATTTCAGTTGTGCGCAGTATATATAGTAGTAGGCCATTGCTATTGATACTGGCATATAAATCCACACATTAAAAAATGGAGAACAAAATGTGGAGGGTAAAATAGGGAAAGATCAAGATCCACTTCCACCTCATGCTGAAGCTGCTGCCCCTAGTCATGGCCGAGACGATGAAATGCCATCAACGTCGTCTGCCAAGGCCGATGCCCAATGTCATAGTAGAGAGCATGTAAAATCCAAAAAACAAAAGTTCAGTAAAATGACCCAAAAATCAAAATTACAAGCATCTGAGGAGAAGCGTAAACTTGCCAATATGCCATTTACGACACGGAGTGGCAAGGAACGGCTGAGGCCCTGGCCTATGTTCATGGCTAGTGGTTCAGCTTCACATGAGGATGGAAGCACTCATCCTCTCGCTAGAAAACTGCAGTGCCACTCCTAGATGGGCCAGGTGTTTGTGTCGGCCACTTGGGTCGCTTAGCTTAGTCACAGAGCTACCTCATTGCGCCTCTTTTTTTCTTTGCATCATGTGCTGTTTGGGGACTATTTTTTTGAAGTGCCATCCTGTCTGACACTGCAGTGCCACTCCTAGATGGGCCAGGTGTTTGTGTCGGCCACTTGGGTCACTTAGCTTAGTCACACAGCTACCTCATTGCGCCTCTTTTTTTCTTTGCTTCATGTGCTGTTTGGGGACAATTTTTTTGAAGTGCCATCCTGTCTGACACTGCAGTGCCTCTCCTAGATGGGCCAGGTGTTTGTGTCAGCCACTTTGGTCGCTTAGCTTAGTCACACAGCTACCTCATTGCTCCTCTTTTTTTCTTTGCTTCATGTGCTGTTTGGGGACTATTTTTTTGAAGTGCCATCCTGTCTGACACTGAAGTGCCACTCCTAGATGGGCCAGGTGTTTGTGTCGGCCACTTGGGTCGCTTAGCTTAGTCACACAGCTACCTCATTGCGCCTCTTTTTTTCTTTGCATCATGTGCTGTTTGGGGACTATTTTTTTGAAGTGCCATCCTGTCTGACACTGCAGTGCCACTCCTAGATGGACCAGGTGTTTGTGTCGGTCACTTGGGTCGCTTAGCTTAGTCACACAGCTACCTCATTGCTCCTCTTTTTTTCTTTGCATCATGTGCTGTTTGGGGACTATTTTTTTGAAGTGCCATCCTGTCTGACACTGCAGTGCCACTCCTAGATGGGCCAGGTGTTTGTGTTGGCCACTTGGGTCACTTAACTTAGTCATCCAGCGACCTTGGTGCAAATTTTAGGACTAAAAATAATATTGTGAGGTGTGAGGTGTTCAGAATAGACTGGAAATGAGTGGAAATTATGGTTATTGAGGTTAATAATACTATGGGATCAAAATGACCCCCAAATTCTATGATTTAAGCTGTTTTTGAGGGGTTTTTGTAAAAAAACACCAGAATCCAAAACACACCCGGATCCGACAAAAAATTTTCAGGGAGGTTTTGCCAAAACGCGTCCGAATCCAAAACACGGCCGTGGAACCGAATCCAAAACCAAAACACAAAACCCGAAAAATGTCCGGTGCACATCACTAGTCTCTTGTATTTTAAGTTATCTTGTTTGAAAAATTCACACTTTTAACGTTCAAGGAGGGAATCTTCAAGGACATTAGGAATTATGCAATTGAGAAAGCATATTAGGTCCTGGTGATAGAGATACTCTGTTGCATTTATACTATTAACATACAGTAACATAACATATAATTCAATACTTCATATCCTATATTTTCTACAAATTAGAATTTATAAAAAAACATTATTTTCTTATAAAATATTTTATTTTATAGAAATATCATTCAAAGGCATATATAGTTTTCCTGATATAGTTGCAGTTTTCTATTTAGTTTCCAGTGCCATGTATACAGTATATACAGTAGTAGTAGGTTAAGTTTCGCAAGATCTGTTTATTGCATTATGCTTAGGAAGTAAATTGATCAGATAAGTATGTAGATATAACAGACAATGTACTTTCTAAAACTACAGTAGCATACACATAAGCATATTTTATTTTGATAAATAGTGGAGATTTATTTAAATCAAATGCATTTATACTTGCTTAAAGTACAAAAAACTAGAGATGAGCGCCGGAAATTTTTCGGGTTTTGTGTTTTGGTTTTGGGTTCGGTTCCGCGGCCGTGTTTTGGGTTCGACCGCGTTTTGGCAAAACCTAACCGAATTTTTTTTGTCGGATTCGGGTGTGTTTTGGATTCGGGTGTTTTTTTCCAAAAAACTTAAAAAACAGCTTAAATCATAGAATTTGGGGGTCATTTTGATCCCAAAGTATTATTAACCTCAAAAACCATCATTTCCACTCATTTTCAGTCTATTCTGAATACCTCACACCTCACAATATTATTTTTAGTCCTAAAATTTGCACCGAGGTCGCTGGATGACTAAGCTAAGCGACCCTAGTGGCCGACACAAACACCTGGCCCATCTAGGAGTGGCACTGCAGTGTCACGCAGGATGTCCCTTCCAAAAAACCCTCCCCAAACAGCACATGACGCAAAGAAAAAAAGAGGCGCAATGAGGTAGCTGTGTGAGTAAGATAAGCGACCCTAGTGGCCGACACAAACACCGGGCCCATCTAGGAGTGGCACTGCAGTGTCACGCAGGATGTCCCTTCCAAAAAACCCTCCCCAAACAGCACATGACGCAAAGAAAAAAAGAGGCGCAATGAGGTAGCTGTGTGAGTAAGATAAGCGACCCTAGTGGCCGACACAAACACCGGGCCCATCTAGGAGTGTCACTGCAGTGTCACGCAGGATGTCCCTACCAAAAAACCCTCCCCAAACAGCACATGACGCAAAGAAAAAAAGAGGCGCAATGAGGTAGCTGTGTGAGTAAGATAAGCGACCCTAGTGGCCGACACAAACACCGGGCCCATCTAGGAGTGGCACTGCAGTGTCACGCAGGATGTCCCTTCCAAAAAACCCTCCCCAAACAGCACATGACGCAAAGAAAAAAAGAGGCGCAATGAGGTAGCTGTGTGAGTAAGATAAGCGACCCTAGTGGCCGACACAAACACCGGGCCCATCTAGGAGTGGCACTGCAGTGTCACGCAGGATGTCCCTTCCAAAAAACCCTCCCCAAACAGCACATGACGCAAAGAAAAAAAGAGGCGCAATGAGGTAGCTGTGTGAGTAAGATAAGCGACCCTAGTGGCCGACACAAACACCGGGCCCATCTAGGAGTGGCGCTGCAGTGTCACGCAGGATGTCCCTTCCAAAAAAACCCTCCCCAAACAGCACATGACGCAAAGAAAAAAAGAGGCGCAATGAGGTAGCTGTGTGATTAAGATAAGCGACCCTAGTGGCCGACACAAACACCGGGCCCATCTAGGAGTGTCACTGCAGTGTCACGCAGGATGTCCCTACCAAAAAACCCTCCCCAAACAGCACATGACGCAAAGAAAAAAAGAGGCGCAATGAGGTAGCTGTGTGAGTAAGATAAGCGACCCTAGTGGCCGACACAAACACCGGGCCCATCTAGGAGTGGCACTGCAGTGTCACGCAGGATGTCCCTACCAAAAAACCCTCCCCAAACAGCACATGACGCAAAGAAAAAAAGAGGCGCAATGAGGTAGCTGTGTGAGTAAGATAAGCGACCCTAGTGGCCGACACAAACACCGGGCCCATCTAGGAGTGGCACTGCAGTGTCACGCAGGATGGCCCTTCCAAAAAAACCCTCCCCAAACAGCACATGACGCAAAGAAAAAAAGAGGCGCAATGAGGTAGCTGTGTGAGTAAGATAAGCGACCCTAGTGGCCGACACAAACACCGGGCCCATCTAGGAGTGTCACTGCAGTGTCACGCAGGATGTCCCTTCCAAAAAACCCTCCCCAAACAGCACATGACGCAAAGAAAAAAAGAGGCGCAATGAGGTAGCTGTGTGAGTAAGATAAGCGACCCTAGTGGCCGACACAAACACCGGGCCCATCTAGGAGTGGCACTGCAGTGTCACGCAGGATGGCCCTTCCAAAAAACCCTCCCCAAACAGCACATGACGCAAAGAAAAATTAAAGAAAAAAGAGGTGCAAGATGGAATTGTCCTTGGGCCCTCCCACCCACCCTTATGTTGTATAAACAGGACATGCACACTTTAACCAACCCATCATTTCAGTGACAGGGTCTGCCACACGACTGTGACTGATATGTCGGGTTGGTTTGGACCCCCACCAAAAAAGAAGCAATTAATCTCTCCTTGCACAAACTGGCTCTACAGAGGCAAGATGTCCACCTCATCATCATCCTCCGATATATCACCATGTACATCCCGCTCCTCACAGATTATCAATTCGTCCCCACTGGAATCCACCATCTCAGCTCCCTGTGTACTTTGTGGAGGCAATTGCTGCTGGTCAATGTCTCCGCGGAGGAATTGATTATAATTCATTTTAATGAACATCATCTTCTCCACATTTTCTGGATGTAACCTCGTACGCCGATTGCTGACAAGGTGAGCGGCGGCACTAAACACTCTTTCGGAGTACACACTTGTGGGAGGGCAACTTAGGTAGAATAAAGCCAGTTTGTGCAAGGGCCTCCAAATTGCCTCTTTTTCCTGCCAGTATAAGTACGGACTGTGTGACGTGCCTACTTGGATGCGGTCACTCATATAATCGTCCACCATTCTTTCAATGTTGAGAGAATCATATGCAGTGACAGTAGACGACATGTCCGTAATCGTTGTCAGGTCCTTCAGTCCGGACCAGATGTCAGCATCAGCAGTCGCTCCAGACTGCCCTGCATCACCGCCAGTGGGTGGGCTCGGAATTCTGAGCCTTTTCCTCGCACCCCCAGTTGCGGGAGAATGTGAAGGAGGAGATGTTGACAGGTCGCGTTCCGCTTGACTTGACAATTTTCTCACCAGCAGGTCTTTCAACCCCAGCAGACTTGTGTCTGCCGGAAAGAGAGATCCAAGGTAGGCTTTAAATCTAGGATCGAGCACGGTGGCCAAAATGTAGTGCTCTGATTTCAACAGATTGACCACCCGTGAATCCTTGTTAAGCGAATTAAGGGCTCCATCCACAAGTCCCACATGCCTAGCGGAATCGCTCCGTGTTAGCTCCTCCTTCAATGTCTCCAGCTTCTTCTGCAAAAGCCTGATGAGGGGAATGACCTGACTCAGGCTGGCAGTGTCTGAACTGACTTCACGTGTGGCAAGTTCAAAGGGCATCAGAACCTTGCACAACGTTGAAATCATTCTCCACTGCGCTTGAGACAGGTGCATTCCACCTCCTATATCGTGCTCAATTGTATAGGCTTGAATGGCCTTTTGCTGCTCCTCCAACCTCTGAAGCATATAGAGGGTTGAATTCCACCTCGTTACCACTTCTTGCTTCAGATGATGGCAGGGCAGGTTCAGTAGTTTTTGGTGGTGCTCCAGTCTTCTGTACGTGGTGCCTGTACGCCGAAAGTGTCCCGCAATTCTTCTGGCCACTGACAGCATCTCTTGCACGCCCCTCTCGTTTTTTAAATAATTCTGCACCACCAAATTCAAGGTATGTGCAAAACATGGGACGTGCTGGAATTTGCCCATATTTAATGCACACACAATATTGCTGGCGTTGTCCGATGCCACATATCCACAGGAGAGTCCAATTGGGGTAAGCCATTCCGCGATGATCTTCCTCAGTTGCCGTAAGAGGTTTTCAGCTGTGTGCGTATTCTGGAAACCGGTGATACAAAGCGTAGCCTGCCTAGGAAAGAGTTGGCGTTTGCGAGATGCTGCTACTGGTGCCGCCGCTGCTGTTCTTGCGGCGGGAGTCCATACATCTACCCAGTGGGCTGTCACAGTCATATAGTCCTGACCCTGCCCTGCTCCACTTGTCCACATGTCCGTAGTTAAGTGGACATTGGGTACAGCTGCATTTTTTAGGACACTGGTGACTCTTTTTCTGAGGTCTGTGTACATTTTCGGTATCGCCTGCCTAGAGAAATGGAACCTAGATGGTATTTGGTACCGGGGACACAGTACCTCCAACAAGTCTCTAGTTGGCTCTGCAGTAATGATGGATACCGGAACCACGTTTCTCACCACCCAGGATGCCAAGGCCTCAGTTATCCGCTTTGCAGTAGGATGACTGCTGTGATATTTCATCTTCCTCGCAAAGGACTGTTGAACAGTCAATTGCTTACTGGAAGTAGTACAAGTGGGCTTACGACTTCCCCTCTGGGATGACCATCGACTCCCAGCAGCAACAACAGCAGCGCCAGCAGCAGTAGGCGTTACACGCAAGGATGCATCGGAGGAATCCCAGGCAGGAGAGGACTCGTCAGAATTGCCAGTGACATGGCCTGCAAGACTATTGGCATTCCTGGGGAAGGAGGAAATTGACACTGAGGGAGTTGGTGGGGTGGTTTGCGTGAGCTTGGTTACAAGAGGAAGGGATTTACTGGTCAGTGGACTGCTTCCGCTGTCGCCCAAAGTTTTTGAACTTGTCACTGACTTATTATGAATGCGCTGCAGGTGACGTATAAGGGAGGATGTTCCGAGGTGGTTAACATCCTTACCCCTACTTATTACAGCTTGACAAAGGCAACACACGGCTTGACACCTGTTGTCTGCATTTCTGTTGAAATACTTCCACACCGAAGAGCTTATTTTTTTGGTATTTTCACCAGGCATGTCAGTGGCCATATTCCTCCCACGGACAACAGGTGTCTCCCCGGGTGCCTGACTTAAACAAACCACCTCACCATCAGAATCCTCCTGGTCAATTTCCTCCCCAGCGCCAGCAACACCCATATCCTCCTCATCCTGGTGTACTTCAACACTGACATCTTCAATCTGACTATCAGGAACTGGACTGCGGGTGCTCCTTCCAGCACTTGCAGGGGGCGTGCAAATGGTGGAAGGCGCATGCTCTTCACGTCCAGTGTTGGGAAGGTCAGGCATCGCAACCGACACAATTGGACTCTCCTTGTGGATTTGGGAATTCGAAGAACGCACAGTTCTTTGCGGTGCTTTTGCCAGCTTGAGTCTTTTCAGTTTTCTAGCGAGAGGCTGAGTGCTTCCATCCTCATGTGAAGCTGAACCACTAGCCATGAACATAGGCCAGGGCCTCAGCCGTTCCTTGCCACTCCGTGTGGTAAATGGCATATTGGCAAGTTTACGCTTCTCCTCCGACAATTTTATTTTAGGTTTTGGAGTCCTTTTTTTACTGATATTTGGTGTTTTGGATTTGACATGCTCTGTACTATGACATTGGGCATCGGCCTTGGCAGACGACGTTGCTGGCATTTCATCGTCTCGGCCATGACTAGTGGCAGCAGCTTCAGCACGAGGTGGAAGTGGATCTTGATCTTTCCCTAATTTTGGAACCTCAACATTTTTGTTCTCCATATTTTAATAGGCACAACTAAAAGGCACCTCAGGTAAACAATGGAGATGGATGGATACTAGTATACAATTATGGATGGACTGCCGAGTGCCGACACAGAGGTAGCTACAGCCGTGAACTACCGTACTGTGTCTGCTGCTAATATAGACTGGATGATAATGAGATGTAGTATGTATAAAGAAGAGAGAAAAAAAAAAAACCACGGGTAGGTGGTATACAATTATGGATGGACTGCAGAGTGCCGACACAGAGGTAGCTACAGCCGTGGACTACCGTACTGTACTGTGTCTGCTGCTAATATAGACTGGATGATAATGAGATGTAGTATGTATAAAGAAGAAAGAAAAAAAAAACCACGGGTAGGTGGTATACAATTATGGATGGACTGCCGAGTGCCGACACAGAGGTAGCTACAGCCGTGGACTACCGTACTGTACTGTGTCTGCTGCTAATATAGACTGGATGATAATGAGATGTAGTATGTATAAAGAAGAAAGAAAAAAAAAACCACGGGTAGGTGGTATACAATTATGGATGGACTGCCGAGTGCCGACACAGAGGTAGCTACAGCCGTGGACTACCGTACTGTACTGTGTCTGCTGCTAATATAGACTGGATGATAATGAGATGTAGTATGTATAAAGAAGAAAGAAAAAAAAAACCACGGGTAGGTGGTATACAATTATGGATGGACTGCCGAGTGTCGACACAGAGGTAGCTACAGCCGTGGACTACCGTACTGTACTGTGTCTGCTACTAATATAGACTGGATGATAATGAGATGTAGTATGTATAAAGAAGAAAGAAAAAAAAACCACGGGTATGTGGTATACAATTATGGATGGACTGCCGAGTGCCGACACAGAGGTAGCTACAGCCGTGAACTACCGTACTGTACTGTGTCTGCTGCTAATATAGACTGGTTGATAATGAGATGTAGTATGTATAAAGAAGAAAGAAAAAAAAAACCACGGGTAGGTGGTATACAATTATGGATGGACTGCCGAGTGCCGACACAGAGATAGCTACAGCCGTGGACTACCGTACTGTACTGTGTCTGCTGCTAATATAGACTGGATGATAATGAGATGTAGTATGTATAAAGAAGAAAGAAAAAAAAAACCACGGGTAGGTGGTATACAATTATGGATGGACTGCCGAGTGCCGACACAGAGGTAGCTACAGCCGTGGACTACCGTACTGTACTGTGTCTGCTGCTAATATAGACTGGATGATAATGAGATGTAGTATGTATAAAGAAGAAAGAAAAAAAAACCACGGGTAGGTGGTATACAATTATGGATGGACTGCCGAGTGCCGACACAGAGGTAGCTACAGCCGTGGACTTCCGTACTGTACTGTGTCTGCTGCTAATATAGACTGGATGATAATGAGATGTAGTATGTATAAAGAAGAAAGAAAAAAAAAACCACGGGTAGGTGGTATACAATTATGGATGGACTGCCGAGTGCCGACACAGAGGTAGCTACAGCCGTGAACTACCATACTGTGTCTGCTGCTAGTATAGACTGGATGATAAATAATGATATAAAAAATATATATATATATCACTACTGCAGCCGGACAGGTATATATTATATAATGACGGACCTGCTGGACACTGTCTGTCAGCAGAATGAGTTTTTTAATTTTTATAGAATAAAAAAACACCACACAAGTCACACGACGAGTGTACTTTTTCAGGCAGACAATCACAATATACTATACTGGTGGTCAGTGTGGTCAGGTCACTGGTCACAGTGGTCAGTGGTCAGTCACACTGGCAGTGGCACTCTGGCAGCAAAAGTGTGCACTGTTTAATATGTACTCCTGGCTCCTGCTATAACCTATAACTGCTCCCCAGTCTCCCCCACAATTAAGCTGTGTGAGCACAGTCAGATATTATACATAGATGATGCAGCACACTGGGCTGAGCACAGATATGGTATGTGAGTGTGACTGAGTCACTGTGTATCGTTTTTTTCAGGCAGAGAACAAGAACAGAACGGATTATTAAATAATAATAAATTATAAAACTGCACTGGTGGTCAGGTCACTGGTCATCAGTCACTAGTATAACTCCTCCTAAGCTCCAGTAAGTAAATGAAGTGTCTCACTCTCACTCTCCTATCTATTTTAATTTCTAAACGGAGAGGACGCCAGCCACGTCCTCTCCCTATCAATCTCAATGCACGTGTGAAAATGGCCGCGACGCGCGGCTCCTTATATAGAATCCGAGTCTCGCGATAGAATCCGAGCCTCGCGAGAATCCGACAGCGTGATGATGACGTTCGGGCGCGCTCGGGTTAACCGAGCAAGGCGGGAAGATCCGAGTCGCTCGGACCCGTGTAAAAAAACATGAAGTTCGGGCGGGTTTGGATTCAGAGAAACCGAACCCGCTCATCTCTACAAAAAACTCCTATTTGATTGAACTGTACCCTACTGCAAAAATAATACAGAATAATTTAACTCTCAAGAGTATCTCTAAACTCATGTAAGCATGGAGTGTGATAAATTGTTTAATCATAAAAATGTCAAAGCAAATATTATGTTTCAGTACGAAGATGAATATGTCTATTCCAGTGTACACCAAAATGGATTTGAACATGTAACTCTGAAATACTTGTTTGGAAGAGAATAAAATGGTTCAATTGTGTTTTATTTAGAAGCTTAATTTTCTAAATAATTGTCACTGATAAATATGTTTCCTATTACATCTTCAGATTGATGACCTAAGATAATGCCAGTATAATAATGAAACGTAATAAAAAAAGTCACAGGAGCAGGTTCAATTTAGGTCTGTCATTTCAGTCATTCTAAATGACCGTTATCATGGAAAGAAAACACACCTCAGAGATTCATGCTCTGACCTCACTGGTTGACATTAGATAAATCACATATTAGTAAGTCCATGAGCTACTGTAGGTTATTTAATGTAGGGGTTATCCATGTGCCAAATTAGCACTAGGAAAAGAGGGCACAAATTATAAGCATCACTGTAGGAAACAAAAAAAAGAATATAAAGCAACAAGCAAAATACAATCGGGTTTAATTTAAGAGAGGGCAAATCACTGATGATGGCAAGAACCACATAACTGATTGAATCAGGGCTAGCATCTCATTGAGGCCCCTTGATACTGTACTGTCCAACCTACATTATACATCCAATAGAACTCAAATATTATAACTGATTCATGTTAACCTTTGCTCCTTCCTAATGAAGGTGATTTTTTTGCATTAACATGGGTCAGAAATTGGACAAATGTTGTTACAATATCCAGTATAATTTTTTATTATGTTTGCTTGGTTGTGCTGTTGTTACTAACAGTTATATATCTAAGTTATTAAGCAGAGCATACAAATGATAATTTGTTGATGCTTAACTTGCCTAAATTTGGAAATGGATTATGTTGAATCAATAGAAATTGAACAAAAGAACCTTTAAAAACTGTAGCAGAGAATAGAAAGTACTCACGTAATTGTCTGATATTTTTAAAAAAGGTCTGAGACCTATGTACAACAGAACAGTCTTCGATGATAATACAGATTAACATGAGCCGATTCGATAAATGACTCTGCAGCACAGCAATTAATTCTTGGTCATATTTATAGATACACTTAGATATATGCACTATATATATATATATATATATATATATATATATAAAAAACATAGCAAAATGACAGCACTCAGTAAAAATCAAATAAAATTGACATGGTGGTGCTGGGTCCTGGAAATTGATACAGACACTCACTTTTGCAAAAAAAAAGAAAAAAAGACCAGCACTCACGTTTTGATGATGAAAAGAAAAAAAGGGGTTTATTCCTTACAGAAGAAACATCTGGACATGATCCTAGTACTACAGCTCGACGGCCATTTCAACTCTCCGTGGTTTTCGTCAGGGGCCCCTGACGAAAACTACGGAGAGTTGAAATGGCCGTCGGGCTGTAGTACTAGGATCATGTCCAGATGTTTCTTCTGTAAGGAATAAACCCCTTTTTTTCTTTTCATCATCAAAACGTGAGTGCTGGTCTTTTTTTCTTTTCTTTTGCAAAAGTGAGTGTCTGTATATATATATATATATATATATATATATTTCTTTTTTTACAGTGCTGTAGCTATGAGAATTCAGCAATGTTTGTATTAATAGTATTCAATATTTATCAGAGAAGCTCACTTGCTCACTTGAAATAGTATACAAAAGGAATCCTTTGGTATACTATTTCAAGTGAGCTTTTCAGTTATGAGTGAACTTCTCTGGCATGGTGCAGATTAAAAGTACAGTAGCTAAAGGCCATGTAAAAGCCACCATACATACATCCACCGTCCCCCAGGTGAAGATTCATATCAAATATGAAGATTCTAGAGGAAGCCCTGGGGATGTGGCCATGTAAAAGAGCCTAAAGGCCACCCCCCCCTAGGTGACGGTTCAGTGAAATAAATTATTAAAACATTTGGTGTTGTGTGTTTATTTTGATATTTGCTTTACAGAGGACTATAGGTACCAATGGGTCCTTAATGCCCAGCATAATGATGCTTGTAGTTCTCCAAGTACCAGCATGCAGGGTAGGCTTGTTAGAACCAGTAATCCCACTGTAAAGGAGAATATTTTTACACTGTCACAAGCTATCAACTCAGCACCCACTGCCCATGGGTGCTGGGGATAGCCCCTGGATTCAGACTTGGCCTTGCTGCCCTGGAGAGGGGGGACCCCTTTATTGGAAGGGTCTACAGTTCCCCAGGAATCCCTGGCTTGGGCTGACTAGTTAGGGCAGGAATGCTTTGGCTGGGGTGACCCCATCAAGTGTGTCCATTGGCTGTGGCATTACTTTCCTGCTAGTGGAGTGCAGTGCTGGTTTCTTAAATACAGGCGACCCCTGCACATTTTGTTCCCCATGTTTTTTGAACCAGGGCCGACTCAAAGAGCATGGGACTGGCTGTGATTTGGGAAGGAACCCCACATTTTATTTCCTAATTTTTAACTATCAACAGAAGGGTTCATTATAGTGATAAGAGTACTGTTTTGGAGTTCAAGGATACAAGGTGGGTTGTAAGTAGTAGTAGTAACATCAATTATAAAATTTTCTACATGTGACTTCTAAATGACAATCAATTGAGGTAATGTATGGCCACTTTCCACATTTGAAGACGCAATCTAAGGATGGCAAAAAATCTGCAGATCACCGAAACAAATCTGTAATGTACAGTATAGGGCAAAAAAGATGTATTGTGGAAACAAAATATCTGGGGGGGGGGGGGAATCACAGGATCTGTGAGTAAATAAATTGTGATTGCTGATGTGTGGGTACCCTAAGCCTAATGCTACATAAGAGATGTTTGGAGCTGATTGGTAGTTGTAACACATGTGTAGTAAGGGCCACTTTGCCTATTCTAGTGTAGCAGATGAGGATGTCAGGAGTTCATATAATGGAGGTTACTCACTTCATATTTTTTTTGTATGGTTTACAGGAAGGCTAAATACACTGTGCTGTATAATTCCTTTCTCTGAGCTTCAATTGTTCTCCTCCTGTCTTTTCAGCATTCTCATTACTACAGTTCAAGGCATGGCCAAACAGCTCAGTCTGTGTTCCATATGCATGGATAGGTGCCTTCTATTCTTAAACCTCTGCCCCTGCAGCTTTTGCCACCTCTGCTGCTCCTTGAGCAGGGATATTTCAGTTCTGACTCCCCCACTGAAGAGGAGACCTGCCTTTAAGAGAAACCTGAACCCAAACTCCCAGCCTCTTTTCCTTGTTCCCCATTACTTTTGATTGCTACCTTTGCAGCATCTCAGTCATATATACTGACCTAAGAGGGTCAGGTGCCCCCATACCCCCTTTTATCCAGGTTTCCCATTTTACCAACCTGCATCTTCTGCCCAACTGGCCAGTCCTCCTATTATCTCTTGGGCCATTTACACCTAAAAGGTTACCAGTTGCAAGAGGTTGCATACTGCATTTGAACATATTTTTTGTTCTTATTGCTCCCCAGGCTATGGGGTTGCCTTCACTCTTGGTCTCTACAGGACCAACTGGCACAGTGTCTGCTGTTTCAAGTAGTGCTCCTGTCCCAATGCCAGCACCAGCCAGTTTTAGTTATTTGGCAGCCTTGGGTTCTAAAATGCCTCCTGCTGCTTCAGTAGTTCTTGCTACTGTCTCTTCTGCCATTACAGAGGTCGAGGCAGATTCGTCCCAGGTGATGGTAGACCCAACTCCATTGTCTGACTAGCTTCAAGGCCTTTGAGATATGGAAACAATGGATTAGTGAACATGTAGCAGATGTTGATGTGTTCTGTGCCAGCTCCTTCTCTAGTGATAGCAGTGATTACACCAGGGTTGCCAGGTGGACTGTGCAATAGTAATATGTTAAAGAGGTATTTCAAAGGGCCATGTAGAAGTTTGATAGTTAGACAGGCTCCCTTTCCAGTGGGCAGTCCAGCGTAATCTTGTGGATTATGCAAATACAGCAATTACTAAAGTTTTGTGTAGGAGAATTGCTAAAGAGTATTATGTTGACATGTTTGAAATTATGTAAGAGGGTAGGAAGGGTTTGGTGGCAGCAAATGCTTTGGGAGGTGTCGGAAAGAAGGCTTAAAGATGTTAAAATAATTGGTTGCGCAGTATGCTGATATTTGCAGAATGCTATTTAGAAACCAGACCTTACAAGTATTTAAATGTGCTGAAATATATGCACTTAATCCATAAAATGTACATTAAGTTGAAAGGGGTGACTTGGCATTCTTACGACACAGAATTTAAAAAGAAACAGGATGGAAATGCTGTTATGTCTTTAGTATTTGAAGATGTTGAAGTGTGGTTGGAGGTTAACCAACAATGGCAGCTTGGAGGGATGTTATCCCAGTTAAGAGGCCAGTGGGCACTGCTAGAGTGCAAACAGGCCTCTTAAAAAAGGAAGAGGTTTGAAAAATGGAAGAGGTTTGTGTTCAATAGCTTCCATTGAGAAAGTGTGGCAAACTCTTCACCACACTGTTAGGATCCGCAGGTAGCGGATCATTTTGCTGGCAGGTCCCGGTTATTTGTTGCCATGGGTTATGGCTTCAAACATTGTTCTGTTTTTCTACAGCTTAGCTGGTCTTTTCTGCCTCCCTGTGTAATCACTAGTGATGAGCACCGGAAATTTTTCGGGTTTTGTGTTTTGGTTTTGTGTTCGGTTCCGCGGCCGTGTTTTGGGTTCGAACGCGTTTTGGCAAAACCTCACCGAATTTTTTTTGTCGGATTCGGGTGTGTTTTGGATTCGGGTGTTTTTTTCAAAAAACCCTAAAAAACAGCTTAAATCATAGAATTTGGGGTTCATTTTGATCCCAAAGTATTATTAACCTCAATAACCATAATTCCCACTCATTTTCAGTCTATTCTGAACACCTCACACCTCACAATATTATTTTTAGTCCTAAAATTTGCACCGAGGTCGCTGGATGGCTAAGCTAAGCGACCCAAGTGGCCGACACAAACACCTGGCCCATCTAGGAGTGGCACTGCAGTGTCACGCAGGATGGCCCTTCCAAAAAACACTCCCCAAACAGCACATGACGCAAAGAAAAAAAGAGGCGCAATGAGGTAGCTGTGTGAGTAAGCTAAGCGACCCTAGTGGCCGACACAAACACCGGGCCCATCTAGTAGTGGCACTGCAGTGTCACGCAGGATGGCCCTTCCAAAAAACACTCCCCAAACAGCACATGACGCAAAGAAAAAAAGAGGTGCAATGAGGTAGCTGTGTGAGTAAGCTAAGCGACCCTAGTGGCCGACACAAACACCTGGCCCATCTAGGAGTGGCACTGCAGTGTCACGCAGGATGGCCCTTCCAAAAAACACTCCCCAAACAGCACATGACGCAAAGAAAAAAAGAGGCGCAATGAGGTAGCTGTGTGAGTAAGCTAAGTGACCCTAGTGGCCGACACAAACACCTGGCCCATCTAGGAGTGGCACTGCAGTGTCACGCAGGATGGCCCTTCCAAAAAACACTCCCCAAACAGCTGCACATGACGCAAAGAAGAAAAAAAGAGGTGCAATGAGGTAGCTATGTGAGTAAGCTAAGCGACCCTAGTGGCCGACACAAACACCTGGCCCATCTAGGAGTGGCACTGCAGTGTCACGCAGGATGGCCCTTCCAAAAAACACCCCCCAAACAGCACATGATGCAAAGAAAAATGAAAGAAAAAAGAGGTGCAAGATGGAATTGTCCTTGGGCCCTCCCACCCACCCTTATGTTGTATAAACAGGACATGCACACTTTAACCAACCCATCATTTCAGTGACAGGGTCTGCCACACGCCTGTGACTGAAATGACGGGTTGGTTTGGACCCCCACCAAAAGAGAAGCAATTAATCTCTCCTTGCACAAACTGGCTCTACAGAGGCAAGATGTCCACCTCATCATCATCCTCCGATATATCACCGTGTACATCCCCCTCCTCACAGATTATCAATTCGTCCCCACTGGAATCCACCATCTCAGCTCCCTGTGTACTTTGTGGAGGCAATTGCTGCTGGTCAATGTCTCCACGGAGGAATTGATTATAATTCATTTTAATGAACATCACCTTCTCCACATTTTCTGGATGTAACCTCGTACGCCGATTGCTGACAAGGTGAGCGGCGGCACTAAACACTCTTTCGGAGTACACACTTGTGGGAGGGCAACTTAGGTAGAATAAAGCCAGTTTGTGCAAGGGCGTCCAAATTGCCTCTTTTTCCTGCCAGTATAAGTACGGACTGTCTGACGTGCCTACTTGGATGCGGTCACTCATATAATCCTCCACCATTCTTTCAATGGGGAGAGAATCATATGCAGTGACAGTAGACGACATGTCCGTAATCGTTGTCAGGTCCTTCAGTCCGGACCAGATGTCAGCATCAGCAGTCGCTCCAGACTGCCCTGCATCACCGCCAGCGGGAGGGCTCGGAATTCTGAGCCTTTTCCTCGCACCCACAGTTGCGGGAGAATGTGAAGGAGGAGATGTTGACAGGTCGCGTTCCGCTTGACTTGACAATTTTGTCACCAGCAGTTCTTTGAACCCCAGCAGACTTGTGTCTGCCGGAAAGAGAGATCCAAGGTAGGTTTTAAATCTAGGATCGAGCACGGTGGCCAAAATGTAGTGCTCTGATTTCAACAGATTGACCACCCGTGAATCCTTGTTAAGCGAATTAAGGGCTCCATCCACAAGTCCCACATGCCTAGCGGAATCGCTCTGTGTTAGCTCCTCCTTCAATGTCTCCAGCTTCTTCTGCAAAAGCCTGATGAGGGGAATGACCTGACTCAGGCTGGCAGTGTCTGAACTGACTTCACGTGTGGCAAGTTCAAAAGGTTGCAGAACCTTGCACAACGTTGAAATCATTCTCCACTGCGCTTGAGACAGGTGCATTCCACCTCCTATATCGTGCTCAGTTGTATAGGCTTGAATGGCCTTTTGCTGCTCCTCCAACCTCTGAAGCATATAGAGGGTTGAATTCCACCTCGTTACCACTTCTTGCTTCAGATGATGGCAGGGCAGGTTCAGGCGTTTTTGGTGGTGCTCCAGTCTTCGGTACGTGGTGCCTGTACGCCGAAAGTGTCCCGCAATTCTTCTGGCCACCGACAGCATCTATTGGACGCCCCTCTCGTTTTTTCAATAATTCTGCACCACCAAATTCAAGGTATGTGCAAAACATGGGACGTGCTGGAATTTGCCCATATTTAATGCACACACAATATTGCTGGCGTTGTCCGATGCCACAAATCCACAGGAGAGTCCAATTGGGGTAAGCCATTCTGCGATGATCTTCCTCAGTTGCCGTAAGAGGTTTTTAGCTGTGTGCGTATTCTGGAAAGCGGTGATACAAAGCGTAGCCTGCCTACCAAAGAGTTGGCGTTTGCGAGATGCTGCTACTGGTGCCGCCGCTGCTGTTCTTGCGGCGGGAGTCCATACATCTACCCAGTGGGCTGTCACAGTCATATAGTCCTGAGCCTGCCCTGCTCCACTTGTCCACATGTCCGTGGTTAAGTGGACATTGGGTACAACTGCATTTTTTAGGACACTGGTGAGTCTTTTTCTGAGGTCTGTGTACATTTTCGGTATCGCCTGCCTAGAGAAATGGAACCTAGATGGTATTTGGTACCGGGGACACAGTACCTCCAACAAGTCTCTAGTTGCCTCTGCAGTAATGATGGATACCGGAACCACGTTTCTCACCGCCCAGGATGCCAAGGCCTCAGTTATCCGCTTTGCAGCAGGATGACTGCTGTGATATTTCATCTTCCTCGCAAAGGACTGTTGGACAGTCAATTGCTTGGTGGAAGTAGTAAAAGTGGTCTTACGAGTACGACTTCCCCTCTGGGATGACCATCGACTCCCAGCAGCAACAACAGCAGCGCCAGCAGCAGTAGGCGTTACACGCAAGGATGCATCGGAGGAATCCCAGGCAGGAGAGGACTCGTCAGAATTGCCAGTGACATGGCCTGCAGGACTATTGGCATTCCTGGGGAAGGAGGAAATTGACACTGAGGGAGTTGGTGGGGTGGTTTGCGTGAGCTTGGTTACAAGAGGAAGGGATTTACTGGTCAGTGGACTGCTTCCGCTGTCGCCCAAAGTTTTTGAACTTGTCACTGACTTATGATGAATGCGCTGCAGGTGACGTATAAGGGAGGATGTTCCGAGGTGGTTAACGTCCTTACCCCTACTTATTACAGCTTGACAAAGGCAACACACGGCTTGACAAATGTTGTCCGCATTTCTGTTGAAATACTTCCACACCGAAGAGCTGATTTTTTTGGTATTTTCACCAGGCATGTCAATGGCCATATTCCTCCCACGGACAACAGGTGTCTCCCCGGGTGCCTGACTTAAACAAACCACCTCACCATCAGAATCCTCCTGGTCAATTTCCTCCCCAGCGCCAGCAACACCCATATCCTCATCCTGGTGTACTTCAACAGTGACATCTTCAATTTGACTATCAGGAACTTGACTGTGGGTGCTCCTTCCAGCACTTGCAGGGGACGTGCAAATGGTGGAAGGCGCCACCTCTTCCCGTCCAGTGATGGAAAGGTCAGGCATTGCAACTGACACAATTGGACTCTCCTTGTGGATTTGTGATTTCGAAGAACGCACAGTTCTTTGCTGTGCTTTTGCCAGCTTGAGTCTTTTCATTTTTCTAGCGAGAGGCTGAGTGCTTCCATCCTCATGTGAAGCTGAACCACTAGCCATGAACATAGGCCAGGGCCTCAGCCGTTCCTTGCCACTCCGTGTGGCATATTGGCAAGTTTACGCTTCTCCTCCGACAATTTTATTTTAGATTTTTGAGTCCTTTTTTTACTGATATTTGGTGTTTTGGATTTTACATGCTCTGTACTATGACATTGGGCATCGGCCTTGGCAGACGACGTTGCTGGCATTTCATCATCTCGGCCATGACTAGTGGCAGCAGCTTCAGCACGAGGTGGAAGTCGATCTTGATCTTTCCCTATTTTTGGAACCTCAACATTTTTGTTTTCCATATTTTAATAGGCACAACTAAAAGGCACCTCAGGTAAACAATGGAGATGGATGGATACTAGTATACTTATGGATGGACGAGCGACTGCCGACACAGAGGTAGCTACAGCCGTGGACTACCGTACTGCGTCTGCTGCTAATATAGACTGGATGATAATGATATAAAAAATATATATATATCACTACTGCAGCCGGACAGGTATATATTATATAATGACGGACCTGCTGGACACTGTCCGCACTGCAGACTCCTAAAGTAAGCTACTAGTATTAAGAAGATAGAAAAAAAAAAAAACACCACAGGTAGGTGGTATACAATTATGGATGGACGAGCGACTGCCGACACAGAGGTAGCTACAGCCGTGGACTACCGTACTGCGTCTGCTGCTAATATAGACTAGATGATAATGATATAAAATATATATATATATATCACTACTGCAGCCGGACAGGTATATATTATATAATGACGGACCTGCTGGACACTGTCAGCTCAGCACTGCAGACTCCTAAAGTAAGCTACTAGTATCAAGAAGATAGGAAAAAAAAAACACCACAGGTAGGTGGTATACAATTATGGATGGACGAGCGACTGCCGACACAGAGGTAGCTACAGCCGTGGACTACCGTACTGCGTCTGCTGCTAATATAGACTGGATGATAATGATATAAAAAATATATATATATCACTACTGCAGCCGGACAGGTATATATTATATAATGACGGACCTGCTGGACACTGTCAGCTCAGCACTGCAGACTCCTAAAGTAAGCTACTAGTATCAAGAAGATAGAAAAAAAAAAAACACTACCGGTAGGTGGTATACAATTATGGATGGACGAGCGACTGCCGACACAGAGGTAGCTATAGCCGTGGACTACCGTACTGCGTCTGCTGCTAATATAGACTGGATGATAATGAGATAGAAAATATATATATATCACTACTGCAGCCGGACAGGTATATATTATATAATGACGGACCTGCTGGACACTGTCAGCTCAGCACTGCAGACTCCTAAAGTAAGCTACTAGTAGTATCAAGAAGATAGAAAAAAAAAAAAACACCACAGGTAGGTGGTATACAATTATGGATGGACGAGCGACTGCCGACACAGAGGTAGCTACAGCCGTGGACTACCGTACTGCGTCTGCTGCTAATATAGACTGGATGATAATGAGATATAAAATATATATATATCACTACTGCAGCCGGACAGGTATATATTATATAATGACGGACCTGCTGGACACTGTCAGCTCAGCACTGCAGACTCCTAAAGTAAGCTACTAGTAGTATCAAGAAGATAGAAGAAAAAAAAACACCACAGGTAGGTGGTATACAATTATGGATGGACGAGCGACTGCCGACACAGAGGTAGCTACAGCCGTGGACTACCGTACTGCGTCTGCTGCTAATATAGACTGGATGATAATGATATAAAAAATATATATATATATCACTACTGCAGCCGGACAGGTATATATTATATAATGACGGACCTGCTGGACACTGTCAGCTCAGCACTGCAGACTCCTAAAGTAAGCTACTAGTATCAAGAAGATAGAAAAAAAAAAAAAACACCACGGGTAGGTGGTATACAATTATGGATGGACGAGCGACTGCCGACACAGAGGTAGCTACAGCCGTGGACTACCGTACTGCGTCTGCTGCTAATATAGACTGGATGATAATGATATAAAATATATATATATATCACTACTGCAGCCGGACAGGTATATATTATATAATGACGGACTTGCTGGACACTGTCAGCTCAGCACTGCAGACTCCTAAAGTAAGCTACTAGTATCAAGAAGATAGAAAAAAAAAAACACCACGGGTAGGTGGTATACAATTATGGATGGACGAGCGACTGCCGACACAGAGGTAGCTACAGCCGTGGACTACCGTACTGCGTCTGCTGCAGTGCTAATATAGACTGGATGATAATGATATAAAAAATATATATATATCACTACTGCAGCCGGACAGGTATATATTATATAATGACGGACCTGCTGGACACTGTCAGCAGAATGTGTTTATAGAATAAAAACACCACACGACGAGTGTTTAACTTTTTCAGGCAGACAATCACAATATACTGGTGGTCAGTGGTCACTGGTCAGTCACACTGGCAGTGGCACTCTGGCAGCAAAAGTGTGCACTGTTAAAATATGTACTCCTGCTATAACTGCTCCCCAGTCTCCCCCACAATTAAGCTGTGTGAGCAGTGAGCACTCAGCACAGTCAGATATACAGTATTACATAGATGATGCAGCACACTGAGGGCACACTGAGGCTGAGCACAGATATGGTATGTGACTGTGTCACAATATGTATCGTTTTTTTTCAGGCAGAGAACGGATTAATTAAACTGGTGGTCACTGGTCACACTATCAGCAAGTAGTACTCCTAATATGCTCCCCAAAATTAGTAAATCAAGTGTCTCTACTACTCTCTAGTCTACTCTAAACGGAGAGGACGCCAGCCACGTCCTCTCCCTATCAATCTCAATGCACGTGTGAAAATGGCGGCGATGCGCGGCTCCTTATATAGAATCCGAGTCTCGCGATAGAATCCGAGCCTCGCGAGAATCCGACAGCGGGATGATGACGTTCGGGCGCGCTCGGGTTAACAGAGCAAGGCGGGAAGATCCGAGTCTGCCTCGGACCCGTGTAAAAAGCGTGAAGTTCGGGGGGGTTCGGTTTCCGAGAAACCGAACCCGCTCATCACTAGTAATCACATCATGTGTTCACTAAGTAATAAGCTGTCTGTCTGCATAGCAGGTACACATATGCCTTTGATTTAGAATGACTCTCCAGGAGCTGTCTGATTGGGCCTTGCCTTCTTTAAGTTACTGCTAGCCCTTTACTCAGTGCTGATTATACTGTCTCTAAGGTCAGACTTTCCAGAGGCTTTTTGGCCTGCACGTTCCAATTAGATTATTGCTTATTTCTTCCAGTAGTCAGCTCTGCTGGAGTGCCACCTTTTTCATCTGAAGGTTGGTGAAACCTTATACTTCACCTGTAGTTAGCGCCACCTCATTTCCTCCAGATTGTGTACCTGCATCTTCCAGATCTGCGTGGTGGTCATCTGGATCCTGCATTTACGGCCTCTGGTCACACCTTCAGCAAACAAATTACAATATCGGCTTACTAGCTGCAACATCGGCGCAATCGCCGCACCTTCAGCAAATAAACTACAATCTCGGCTCACTAGCAACAACATTGCCACAATCGCTGCACCTTTAACTAACAAACTACAATATTGGCTCATTAGTCGCAACATTGATGCAAACGCCACACCTTCAGCAAACAAACAACAATATTGGCTCACTAGCAACAACATTGGCGCAATCGTTGCACCTTCAACTAACGGATTACAATATCGGCATTAGCCACAACATTGGCACAATCGCTGCATCTTTAGCAAACAGGCTACAATATCGGCTCACTAGCCACAACATCGGCATAATCGCCGCACCATCTAGCAGACTGCAATATCAGCTCATTAGCTGCAACATGGGCGCAATCACAGCACCTTCTGTAAACTTACTACTATATCGGCTCACTAGCCGCAATTTCGGCAGAACTTCCACAGTGTTTGATCACAAACTATTATACTGGCTCCCTGGCTGTATTATAGACTCCCTAACCACTTCCACAGCTCAATAGTCACTCTATGTTTAATTTATCATCACCGGCGTTTAGCCGCATCTTCAGTGTTCAGCCATCTCTCCTGCTTTGAACTCTGAGTGATTATCAGCCAAATCAATAGCGTTTAGCCATCTCTCCTGCTTTGAACCCTGAGTGACTATCAGCCGCATCATTGGCGTTCAGCAGTCTCTCCCGCTTTGGATTCTGAGTGATTATTATTTGTTTCCAGGTTCTTTTATGACAATAAAGTCACCATTTCTTATTTTACTATTACCTTGCCTGTGTCTCTCATTTCATACAGGTAACTTTGACCGTCTGGTTACTGACAACCGTAACATTATAACCAGCAACATTAGGAGAGATCATGAAGGCATCTAGAATGGAGCAGGCACAAAGTCTTTGCAGTCCAGATCTCTGTACTTACCCAAAAGGTTCAAGAGCTATCCCTTTGGGTAGAAGACATCCGAGCATCGGTCACTCTGTCAGCCATTCGAGAACCCAAGATCAATATCCCAGATTGCTTCACTGGTAATTGGTAGCAGTTCTTGAACTTTAGGGAGAGTTGTAAGTTGTATTTATGACTCCAGCCTCTCTCCTCAGGGTCAGAAACACAGTGTGTCTGTATTGTTATTACCCTCAGACTTGGGCCTTTAGCCTGCCGCCAGCTTTTGCTGCATTACAGTCCGTTGAGGCATTTTTCTCTGCACTTGGCCTCCTGTACGAATATGCACACCGGGCGGCATTGGCCGAGTCTAAACTACGATCCTTGTCCCAAGGCCAACGGGCCACAGAAGATTATTCCTCCGAGTTCCGCAGATGGGCCGTAGACTTGGGATGGAATGATCCAGCTCTACAAAGCCAATACTGCCTAGGCTTGTCTGAGGCTATCAAAGATATCCTGGTTAAGCAGTACGCACCAAGAACATTGGATGAGCTCATCTCCACAGTCATCAGAATTGATCGTTGTCTCCGGGAACGAAGACGTGAGCAGAACCTGCCTGTTCGGTCTCTTCAACCATCGGCTGCGTGGGCTCCAAGTCATGACTCAGAGGAACCCATGCACATTGGCACCTTCCTCCTGCCCCCTCTGAGAGAGGCCACAGATGGGCACAGGGTCTCTGCTTATATTGTGGTTGCAAGGGACACAATTTGAAGACCTGTCCTCTCAAGTCGGGAAAGACAGGACTTAGGTGTTCAGGAGGAATTACACCTGGGTCTTGGTTACATTTCCTCCAACAATTCCATCCTGCTGCCAGTTACGGTCCAATTTCCCCAGGCCTCCCTCTCATTGTCCGCCTTCCTAGATAGCGGTATTGCGGGAAATTTTATGGACTTGTCATTCTTCCGCCAGTCCGGTTTGTCCACTATTCTTCTGGAAGGAGAGATACCCATCTGTGGCCTGGATGGGACCTGTGGGGGTCATTCTGAGTTGATCGTAACTGTGCTAAATTTAGCACAGCTACAATCTTCTTCCCTGACATGCGGGGGGACTCCCTGCACAGGGCTAGCCCACCCCGCATGTCAGTCCGGCCCCACTCGCAGAAGTGCATAGGCATCGCACAGCGGCAATGCATTTGCACTTCAAGAGTAGCCCCCAGCCAGCGCAGCTTTAACATGCTGGCCGGGAGCTACTCATCGCTTCCTGACCTGCAGCAGCTGCGTGTGATGTCACGCAGCCGCTGTGGCCCACCCCCCATTTGGTCCGGCCATGCCTGCATTGGCCGGACCAAACCCACGAAACGGCGGCCAAATGCCGCCGTTCCGCACCCTCCTGCCAACGATCGCCTCTGCCTGTCAATCAGGCAGAGGCGATCATATCCCTACTACGATCTTCGGCCATCTGGCATGCGCCGGCGCACTACGTAGGGACCCGTTCACTCCGCAGCATTAAAACGCAGTGAGCGAGCGTTTCAGGATGACTCCCATATCTCCAGCAGTACAGTTGTGTTTCGGACTCCGTCTCTTTGGTTATCTGTGGGCCTATTATATACAGAGGAAATTTATTTTCTGTTACTCCAATGTCCACTGGCTCCCATAGTCCTCGGGCTCCCTTGGCTGAAGACACACAATCCTCTCATGAACTGGAGCACGGGAGAAATTATTCAGTGGGGACCAACTTGCCATCACTACGGTTTGTCCCTACCAGTCACATTTGTACAGTCCAATTCGTCTGAAGTGATTAGTCAGCTGCAATCTCCATATTGAGACTTTCAGGATGTTTTCTCGAAACAGAAAGCCAGTTCCCTGAATCCACACCGACCTTATGATTGTGCCATCCAGGTGGTTCCCGGAGCTAAGCTGTCTAAAGGTTGGTTGCATTCTATTTCCATACCTGAGACTCGGGCTATGGAGGAATACATCAAGGAGGCTCTGGTCAATGGTTTTATTCGACCATATAAATCTCCAGTGCGTGAAGTGTTCGTTTTTGTTCAGAAGAAAGATGGCTCCCTCAGACCTTGCATTGATTACCGGGATCTGAACAAAAGCACGGTAAAAAAATTGTATCCTTTGCCCCTTATCTCCATTCTCTTTGACCAGCTCTGATAGGCCTCCATCTTATCAAAAATTGACCTCCGAGGTGCATACAACCTAGTTCGGATTAAGTGGGTAAGTCAGAGTTGATTGCAGCAGCAAATTTGTTAGCAGTTGGGCAAAACCATGTCCACTGCAGGTGTGGCCGATATAACATTTGCAGATAGAGTTAGATATGGGTGGGTTATTTTGTTTATGTGCAGGAAAAATCCTGGCTGCTTTATTTTTACAATGTAATTTAGATTTCAGTTTGAACATACCCCACCCAAATCTAACTCTCTCTGCACATGTTATATCTGCCATCCCCCTTGCAGTGCACATAGTTGTGCCCAACTGCTAACAAATTTGCTGCTGCAATCAACTCTGAATTAGGCCCTAAGAGCGGTGATGAGTGGAAGACTGCATTCAGCACCCATACTGGGCCCTATGAGTATTTGGTAATGTCGTTTGGTCTGGCAAATGCGCCTGCAGTCTTTCAAGACCTTATTAATTACATTTTCAGGGACTTCCTGGGAAAGTTTGTTGTGGTGTACCTAGATGATATCCTCATTTTTTCGCCATCTATGAGTGAACATCAGAGCCATGTCAGGCAAGTTCTATGGAGACTCAGGGAGAATCACCTCTTTGTCAAGGCAGAGAAATGTAAATTCCACGTGTATCATGTCACATTCCTAGGATACGTAATTTCTCACGGGTTTGCTATGGAACCAGGTTAAGGCCATCCTAGACTGGGTATTAGTTTAGTATCACTTTGCCGTGTCTCTCTCCATACAGGTAACATCGGTCGTCTGGTTACTGACAACTGTAACACACTCCTGTGCCATTTGTGGGGGTGGACATTCTGCTATGGACTACCTGAGGGTGCAGCACTTTAGGCTACCTCATGACCTAAGCCCCACAAAATATTTAGGGAAGACCCCTTCTTCAGTCTTGGTTGAATTGGCCAGATGTTTGGATTGGTACCCCAATAGAGCTGACATGAAAGTTCTGTGGGATGGTTTTTAATTTTATAGGGATACTTTTAACAGTCCAGTGGTTGCCTTAGCTTCCTGCAAACTGTACTTTGGCAGGAACTTATCTTATGTGGTTCACAGAGCTAGCCCTAGGCATAAGCAAACTAGGCAAATGCCTAGGGGCACAAGCAGATTCTGCTATTTAAAATGATATGTGGGAAACCTATATTCTGTGTGTGACTGTGGCTGTATCTGCATACAAAATGCTACGTTACAGTATATTCCTGGAAATCACTGTAACATAGCATTTCATATTCAGATACAGCTACAGTCACACACAGAATATAGGCATGCTAATAATCATTTTAATCAGCAGAAGCTGCCTGTCCATGCTAGTCACAGAGCAATGAAAATAATATGGATTTTCTAAAAAAAAAGGCTCCCAACGTTAGCAGAGCTGGACAGGAGCTGCATGGCATTTTGAGGCAAGATGTATGAGGACACATCTGCATCCAAGCCGAGGCAGGGATCACATTGTTAATGGCTGTGTGAGTGCTGTGTGTGGGTATGTTCATTCTGCAAATGTGTTCGGCATACGTGTCAGGGGCCTTATGTGTGCCATGTGTATAAATGCATTAATAATGTGCAAAATATGTGTAAGGGGCATTATGTGTGTCATTATGTGTATAAGGGAATTAATAAAGGTTGGCCTAATGAGTAAGGTACATTATGTTTTTAAGGACATTACTAATGTGGGTCATATGTGTAAGGGTCATTACTGTGTGGTATTATGTGTATAAAGTAGAGATGTGCACCGGAAATTTTTCGGGTTTTGTGTTTTGGTTTTGGATTCGGTTCCGCTGCCGTGTTTTGGACTCGGACGCATTTTGGCAAAACCTCCCTAAAAAAAATTTGTCGGATTCGGGAGTGTTTTGGATTCGTTTTTTTTTTTTTCAAAAACAGCTTAAATCATAGAATTTGGGGGTAATGTTGATCCTATAGTATTATTAACCTCAATAACCCTAATTTACACTCATTTCCAGTCTATTCTGAACACCTCACACCTCACAATATTATTTTTAGTCCTAAAATTTACACAGAGGTCGCTGGATGACTAAGCTAAGCGACCCAAGTGGGCGGCACAAACACCTGGCCCATCTAGGAGTGGCACTGCAGTGTCAGACAGGATGGCACTTAAAAAATTGGCCCAAACATCACATAATGCAAAGATAAATTAAAAAAAAGAGGGGCAAGTTGGAATTGTCCTTGGGCCTTCC
This sequence comes from Pseudophryne corroboree, assembly GCF_028390025.1. NCBI lineage: Eukaryota > Metazoa > Chordata > Amphibia > Anura > Myobatrachidae > Pseudophryne > Pseudophryne corroboree. Next base: position 660,626,425 of record NC_086448.1, read on the forward strand.
CACCCACCCTTCCCACCCACCCTTATGTTGTATAAACAGGACATGCACACTTTAACAAACCCATCATTTCAGCGACAGGGTCTGCCGCACAACTGTGGCTGAAATGACTGGTTGGTTTGGGCCCCCACCAAAAAAAGAAGCAATCAATCTCTCCTTGCTCAAACTGGCTCTACAGAGGCAAGATGTCCACCTCATCATCATCCTCCGATTGCTCACCCCTTTCACTGTGTACATCCCCCTCCTCACAGATTATTAATTTGTCCCCACTGGAATTCACCATCTCAGGTCCCTGTGTACTTTCTGGAGGCAATTGATGGTGAATGACTCCACAGAGGAATTGATTATAATTAATTTTGATGAACATCATCTTCTCCACTTTTGTGGAAGTAACCTTGTACACCGATCGCTGACAAGATGACCGGCTGCACTAAACACTCTTTCGGAGTACACACTGGAGGGGGGACAACTTAGGTAAAATAAAGCCAGTTTGTGCGATGGCCTCCAAATTGCCTCTTTTTCCTGCCAGTATACGTACGGACTGTCTGACGTGCCTACTTGGAAGCTGTCACTCATATATTCCTCCACCATTCTTTCAATGGTGACAGAATCATATGCAGTGACAGTAGATGACATGTCAGTAATCGTTGGTAGGTCCTTCAGTCCGGACCAGATGTCAGCACTTGCTCCAGACTGCCCTGCATCACTGCCAGTGGGTGGGCTCGGAATTCTTAGCCTTTTCCTCACAGCCCCAGTTGCGGGAGAATGTGAAGGAGGAGCTGTTGATGGGTCACGTTCCGCTTGAGTTGACAAGTGTCTCACCAGCAGGTCTTTGAACCTCTGCAGACTTGTGTCTGCCGGAAAGAGAGATACAACGTAGGCTTTAAACCTAGGATCGAGCATGGTGGCCAAAATGTAGTGCTCTGATTTCAACAGATTGACCACCCATGAATCCTGGTTAAGCAAATGAAGGGCTCCATCCACATGTTCCACATGACTAGCGGAATCGCTCCATTTTAGCTCCTCCTTCAATCTTTCTAGCTGCTTCTGCAAAAGTCTGATGAGGGGAATGACATGACTCAGGCTGGCAGTGTCTGAACTGACTTCACGTGTGGCAAGTTGAAAGGGTTGCAGAACCTTGCACAATGTTGAAATCATTCTCCACTGCGCTTGAGTCAGGTGCATTCCCCCTCTTTTGCCTATATCGTAGGCAGATATATAGGCTTGAATGGCCTTTTGCTGCTCCTCCATCCTCTGAAGCATATAGAGGGTTGAATTCCACCTCGTTACCACCTCTTGCTTCAGATGATGGCGGGCAGGTTCAGAAGTGTTTGCTGGTGCTCCAGTCTTCTGTACGCGGTGGCTGAATGCCGAAAGTGGCCCACAATTCTTCAGGCCACCGACAGCATCTCTTGCACGCCCCTGTCGTTTTTAAAAAAATTCTGCACCACCAAATTCAATGTATGTGCAAAACATGGGACGTGCTGGAATTTGCCCACATGTAATGCACGCACAATATTGGTGGCGTTGTCCGATGTCAAAAATCCCCAGGAGAGTCCAATTGGGGTAAGCCATTCTGCGATGATACAAAGCGTAGCCTGCCTAGGAACGAGTTGGCGTTTGCGAGATGCTACTACTGGTGCCGCCGCTGCTGTTCTTGCTGCGGGAGGCAATACATCTATCCAGTGGGCTGTCACAGTCATATAGTCCTGAGTCTGCCCTGCTTCACTTGTCCACATGTCCGTGGTTAAGTGGACATTGGGTACAACTGCATTTTTTAGGACACTGTCTTTTTCTGACGTCTGTGTACATTCTTGGTATCGCCTGCCTTGAGAAGTGGAACCTAGATGGTATCTGGTACCGGGGACACACTACCTCAAGAAATTATCTAAGTCCCTGTGAACTAACGCCGGATACTGGACGCACGTCTAACACCAACACAGCTGCAAAGACCTAAGTTATCCGCTTTGCAACAGGATGACTGCTGTGATATTTCATCTTCCTCGCAAAGGACTGTTGGACAGTCAATTGCTTACTGGAAGTAGTACAAGTGGTCTTCCGACTTCCCCTCTGGGATGATGTTCGACTCCCAGCAGCAACAACAGCAGTGCCAGCAGCAGTAGGTGTTACACTCAAGGATCCATCGGAGGAATCCCAGTCAGGAGAGTACTCGTCAGACTTGCCAGTGACATGGCCTGCAGGACTATTGGTGTTCCTGTCTAAGGAGGAAATTGACACTGAGGGAGTTGGTGGTGTGGTTTGCAGAAGCTTGGGTACAAGAGAAAGAAGGGATTTAGTTGTCAGTGGACTGCTTCCGCTGTCACCCAAAGTTTTTGAACTTGTCAATGGCTCCCGATGAATGCGCTCTAGGTGACGTATAAGGGAGGATGTTCCTAGGTGGTTAACGTCCTTACCCCTACTTATTACAGCTTGACAAAGGCAACACACGGCTTGACACCTGTTGTCCGCATTTCTGTTAAAATAATCCCACCCGAAGAGGTGATTTTTTTTGTAATTTGACCAGGCATGTCAATGGCCATATTCATCCCACGAACAACAGGTGTCTCCCCGGATGCCTGACTTAAACAAACCACCTCACCATCAGAATCCTCCTTGTCAATTTCCTCCTCAGCGCCAGCAACACCCATATCCTCATCCTGGTGTACTTCAACAGTGACATCTTCAATTTGACTATCAGGAACTTGACTGTGGGTGCTCCTTCCAGCACTTGCAGGGGACGTGCAAATGGTGGAAGGCGCCACCTCTTCCCGTCCAGTGATGGAAAGGTCAGGCATTGCAACCGACACAATTGGACACTCCTTAGGGATTTGTGGTTTAGAAGAACGCACAGTTCTTTGCTGTGCTTTTGCCATCTTAACTCTTTTCAGTTTTCTAGCGGGAGAATGAGTGCTTCCATCCTCATGTGAAGCTGAACCACTAGCCATGAACATAGGCCAGGGCCTCAGTCGTTCCTTGCCACTCCGTGTCGTAAATGGCATATTGGATTTTACATGCTTTCTACTATGACATTGGGCATCGGCCTTGGCAGACAACGTTGATGGCATTGAATCCTCTCTGCCATGACTAGTGGCAGCAGCTTCAGCACTAGGTGGAAGTGGATCTTGATATTTCCCTATTTCACCCTCCACATTTTTGTTCTCCATTTTTTAATGTGTGGAATTATATGCCAGTAATATTATTATATCAATAGCAATGGCCTACTGTACTGTACAACTATATACTGTTGGTCAACAAAATGCTGCACTGTACTACTATATGTACTGCTCACAATAATGCAGCACAGATATGGAATGGATACTTGCAGTGACACAGAGCTGCAAGATACAGCAATGGCCTACTGTACTGTACAACTATATACTGTTGGTCACCAAAATGCTGCACTGTACTACTATATATACTGCTCACAAAAATGCAGCACAGATATGGAATGGATACTTGCAGTGACACGAAGCTGTAAGATACAGAAATGGCCTATTGTACTGTACAACGATATACTGTTGGTCACCAAAATGCTGCACTGTACTACTATATATACTGCTCACAAAAATGCAGCACAGATATGGAATGGATACTTGCAGTGACACAAAGCTGTAAGATACAGCAATGGCCTACTGTACTGTACAACTATATATTGTTGGTCACCAAAATGCTGCACTGTACTACTATATATACTGCTCACAAAAATGCAGCACAGATATGGAATGGATACTTGCAGTGACACAGAGCTGCAAGATACAGCAATGGCCTACTGTACTGTACAACTATATACTGTTGGTCACCAAAATGCTGCACTGTACTACTATATATACTGCTCACAAAAATGCAGCACAGATATGGAATGGATACTTGCAGTGACACGAAGCTGTAAGATACAGAAATGGCCTACTGTACTGTACAACTATATACTGTTGGTCACCAAAATGCTGCACTGTACTACTATATATACTGCTCACAAAAATGCAGCACAGATATGGAATGGATACTTGCAGTGACACAAAGCTGTAAGATACAGCAATGGCCTACTGTACTGTACAACTATATATTGTTGGTCACCAAAATGCTGCACTGTACTACTATATATACTGCTCACAAAAATGCAGCACAGATATGGAATGGATACTTGCAGTGACACAGAGCTGCAAGATACAGCAATGGCCTACTGTACTGTACAACTATATACTGTTGGTCACCAAAATGCTGCACTGTACTACTATATATACTGCTCACAAAAATGTAGCACAGATATGGAATGGATACTTGCAGTGACACAGAGCTGCAAGATACAGCAATGGCCTACTGTACTGTACAACTATATACTGTTGGTCACCAAAATGCTGCACTGTACTACTATATATACTGCTCACAAAAATGCAGCACAGATATGGAATGGACACTTGCAGTGACACGGAGCTGAAAGATACAGCAATGGTCAACTTTACTGTACAACTATATACTGTTGGTCACCAAAATGCAGCACACTGAGCACAGATATTTGCATCACACTGAGCACAGATATGGAGCTGTTCAGGCGGAGAACGTAGATATTTGCAGCACACTAAGCACAGATATTTGCAGCACACTGAGCACAGATATTTGCATCACACTGAGCACAGATATGGAGCTTTTCAGGCAGAGAACATAGCCACATCCTCTCCGTTCAACCTCCAGTGCACGAGTGAAAATGGTGGCGACGCACGGCTCTTTATAAAGAATACGAATTTCGCGAGAATCCGACAGCGGGATGATGAAATTCGGCCGCGTTCGGGTTAACCGAGCAAGGCGGGAAGATCCGAGGCTGCCTCGGAACCGTGTAAAATAGGTGAAGTTCGGGGGGGGGTGGGGGTTTCGGATCTCAACGAACTGAACCCGCTCATCTCTAGTATAATGGCATTAGTAATGTGTGGCATTATGTCATTATGCCATATAAGGTGCTCTACTGTGTGGCATAACATATAGAAAGGGCACTACTGTGTGGTCTAATGTGAATAAATAACAATATTGTGTGATGTAATGTGAATAAGGATCAATTCAGTGTGATATAATGTGAATAAGGAGCACTACTGTGATTAGTAATGTATATAATTTAAAGTGGTACTACTTTGTGATGTAACGTGAATAAGTGACACTATCACATGATATAATTTGAATAAAGTTGCACTACTGTGTGGCGTAATTTGAATTGGGGGTACTATTGTGTGGCCATGCCCCTTCCCAAAAGAACAAGCCCCTTTTTGGGCTGCATGCCAAATGTGCACACTGTTCCTATTTAAAATGTAGGGGGTAGGAGCACCAGAATGAGGACTGCTATGACTGAGGGGTGATGGTGATGGGAAAGGGGTGCAGGGTCAGAGGCAGTACTAGCCGTGCGGCTAGTGGGCACAAACCAAAATCTTGCCTATGACATCATATTGTTTAGGGCCGGCTCTGGTTGTTCAGACTAAATTAAATGTTGAATTTGGGTAGGATGTCATGCCTTTCTCTGGCCCTCCAGGAGCTAACTTGTGCATTTCCCCATTAGGCATTATGCTTTATAATTTAGGACAAGAATACATTAATTCACACTTTTCTTACTCACCATGGGCTTAAGTTAATGATGCCATTTAGCCTGGTTTCTGCAGTGTAATTTATCAGTCCTTTTATGATACAATTTCTTTGGCCTAGGTTACCTGATGGCTGAGGTTGATATTGAAGTGGCCCTTTGTCTGTTATATTGGCACCTAGTATCCTTTAGGTTGATGGGTTTTTGGTTTAAAGAACAATATTTTGGAAATCGCTGCTTTCTTATGGGTTGTGCAGTATCCTGTACATTTTTTTTATAGGTTTAGTACCTTTCATCAATGGTGTACTGTATATAGGCAGGTAGAGGTCACACTGAAATTGCACATTATTTGGACAATTTTGGTGGTGGGTCCTAGGGATAACTAGAATTATATTTTGTACAAGTTTTGTTTCAGGATTCAGGTGTGCCTGTGCAGCTATTTAAAGATGCATCAGGTTCGGTGTGCTTTGGTGCATACCTGAATGGGGAATGGTGCACTGAGCACTGGTCTCAGATTTGGTACTTTACAGGTTTGACTGTGAACAGGGCCGGTGCTAGGGTGTTCGGCGCCCCCCTGCAAACTATAAATTTGCGCCCTCCCATATTCCTTTGGCGCGCGCCGGGAAAAGGGGTGTGGTCTCACAAGTAAGGGGCATGGCCACACAATAGTACCCCCATTTAAAATTACGCCACAATGTAGCACAATCTTATTAATCTTATACGTAATGCCCCACCCGTAGTAGTAGCGTCCTTATATGTAATGCATCCCAGTAATAGTAGCATCCTTATACATAATGCCCCCCAGTAGTAGTAGTGTCCTTATACATAATGCCCCCCCAGTAGTAGTAGCATCCTTATACATAATGCCCCCCAGTAGTAGTAGCATCCTTATACATAATGCCCCCCAGTAGTAGTAGTGTCCTTATACATAATGCCCCCCCCAGTAGTAGTAGCATCCTTACACATAATCCCCCCCAGTAGTAGTAGCATCCTTATACATAATGCCCCCCCCCGTAGTAGTAGCGTCCTTATACATAATGCCCCCCCAGTAGTAGTAGCATCCTTATACATAATGCCCCCCAGTAGTAGTAGCGTCCTTATACGTAGTGCACCCCCAGTAGTAGACGCGTCCTTATACGTAATACCCCCCAGTAGTAGTAGCATCCTTATACGTAGTGCACGCCCAGCAGTAGAAGCGTCCTTATATGTAATTCCCCCCTAGAAGTAGTAGCGTCCTTATATGTAATGCCCCCCAGTAGTAGTAGCGTCCTGATACGTAATGCCCTCCCAGTAGTAGTAGCGTTCTTATACGTAATGTGCCCCCAGTAGTGGTACCGTCCTTATACATAATGCTCTGCGCACTAGTAGCATCCTTATACGTAATGCCCTCCCCCCAGTAGTAGCATTGTTATACGTAATGCCCTCCCAGTAATAGTAGCGTCCTTATACATAATGCCCTCAAGTAGTAGTATCGTCCTTATACGTAATGCCCCCCCCCAGTAGTAGTAGCGTCCTTATACATAGTGCACCCCAGTAGTAGTATCGTCCTTATACGTAATGCCCCCCCCCCAGTAGTAGTAGCGTCCTTATACGTAGTGCACCCCAGTAGTAGTATCGTCCTTATACGTAATGCCCCCAGCCCCAGTAGTAGTAGCGTCCTTACACGTAATGGCCCACCCAGTAGTAGCGTTGCTACACGTAATGCCCCCCCTGTAGTAATAGCGTCCTTATACGTAATGCCCCCCCCAGTAGTAGTATCGTCCTTATACGTAATGCCCCCACCCCCAGTAGTAGTATCATCCTTATACGTAATGCCCCCCAGTAGTAGTAGCGTCCTTATACGTAGTGCACCCCAGTAGTAGTATCGTCCTTATACGTAATGCCCCCCCCCCAGTAGTAGTAGCGTCCTTATACGTAATGCCCCCCCCCCCGTAGTAGTAGCGTTCTTACATGTAATGCCCCCCCCAGTAGTAGTAGCATCCTTATACGTAATGCCCCCCCCAGTAGCAGTAGCGTCCTTATACGTAATGACCCCCCCAGTAGTAATAGCGTTCTTACATGTAATACCCCCCCCAGTAGTAGCGTCGTTATACGTAATGCCCCCCCAGTAGTAGTGTCCATAAAGCGCGCGCACAGACATACCTCACACACACACACACACACACACACACACACACAATTCACACATATATACACACACATACACACCCACCATATACACACACACTTCTCTCTCACCCTCCACTTACCTAAGCCAGTCTCCCTCTGTACATGAGCACTGCAGCCTGGTCCGTGTAGCCCCGCCCCTTCTGACCCGTTTAGCCACGCCCCTTCCGTCCCATGTAGCTCCGCCCCCTTCTGTCCCGTACTCGGCGCTATCACACAGCACAGGTGAGGTGAGGGGAGGGAGGAGGCTTTTCATGCTGCAGGTGCCCGCTGCCAGTCCCTGTCATACAGTGACAGACACAGCACTGGCAGCTGCACCAGCAGCAGGGGGGACAGGACGGCGCAGCAGGGAAGGAATGCAGAGCAGGGGGAGCGCCTATCCGTCCCAGCACCTCCCTGCACTGCATCCCTTCGCTGAGCGGGTAGCGCCGGGCCTGACTGTGAATTTAATGCTGTTGGAGCCTTTTCCAATAATTGCAACAGTTGAACTTGTGCATCAGCTTCGTAATGGGAATATTTAATTATGTTGCAATAAACTTGGAGTTTGTATATTCTCCCTGTGTGTTGGTTTCCTCCGGTTCCTTTGGTTTCCTCCCACAATCCAAAAATATACTGGTAGGGTGATTGGCTTGCAACAAAGTTAACCCTAGCAGGAATATGTGTGAGTGTACATGTGGTAGGGAAATTACTGTAGATTGTAATCTCCACTGGGAAGAAATAATAAATAAATAAATGATAGATGTAGCCATGTTCATCTTTGTTATGATGCGGCATGATGCATGGCACGCAGGACTGTGACCATTCATAGCCAGCGAGCAATTATTTCATTAATTCCATTAGATATTAATGGCGTTATTGCCAGCTGCAAATAGTTGCAACCTGGCACACCATGCAGCATTCCACACTGCAGCAAGATGAACATGGCTACATACCTAAATTAATTGGTTTTGTTAATGTAGGGTTGCTAAGAATAGGTAATCTGAAAGTTTTTTGTTAGGTTTTGGAATATCAAGGAATATCAAAAATATTAACTGTAAAGCACATGTAAGGTTTTTGCTTAGCATTTAAATCACACTAAGGAAACCAGAAGGGGTCTAGTGTAGTTTTATTAAAACTTTACATTGCTTTATTATAGCCTGTCAACATGAAAATGCAATTACTTGGACAGGATAGGTAGTCAAATTCCTTTTCATCTCTGCATATAGATGACACTAGAGTGCTTTTTCAGCACTAACACAGCATATGGTATTCAAACAACAGTCTGGTCACAAGGTGTAACTTCATCTAAACAGGGATCTCTTAACTTGGCATATAGTACTGGTTTAAACATACAAATAATATTTATAGAACAGCTAGTAGTTACCAAAATCATAGGAATATGATTTGGGAGAAGTGAAGTATCTAACTATTCACACATCTCAGGCCAGCCTTGTTTACATTCATTTATAACTTCAATAATAGTTATATGTATTACTGTGAACATACTACATTTTATGGCACTATTACACAAGGTAAAATATGTACAGTTATTTGTACTTAAATAAAAAGTTACTTGGGAGGTCCTAGCATGGACTCTGGATTATTAACTGATTAGTTATTAGGTAATTGATCATGACATCATCTATGTTGGAGGAAAAGTTGATGAAAGGTATAGAAGCCTCTTCCTCTATATCTTTGTTGATGCCTGGACCTGATTATTCCTGCCCCCTATGTAATCTGTAACCCTTCTTGTTTATTTGATTTCTGTAACTGAGCATTGTACTTCTTTTGTATATAAGGTGTTCCTTTAGTCTTATATATGTTTCAGAACATAGTGTTAAAGGAAGCTATTAAATCAATATTCATTGCTAGAAGTAGAGGGAGACCAACTGAGCACTAGTTTGGGTAACAGAAACTGTACAATTTGCTAGAGCACTAACTGACCCATGGCCCTTTGATTTTCATAGGTGGTAGCAGTAAAGCAAAGAGTATGGTACATATTCAGTACAGAGGCACTTTAATAGAAGAGGGGACCTGTGTGCAGGCTCCGATTAGGCTCCCTCCACTCTGGCTGCAGAGTAGACTCTGGCATTGTGCCAGAGTCTACTGCGCATGCACAGGTCTCCTGGAACATGACACCCATGCCGCATTCTCAGGGACAGCTCTATTGCACATGCGCAAGTCACCAGAAAATAGCCGCAGCAGCCATTTTCTGAGTGAATTCTGCTGCTCTGTAGCTAACGCCAAGCCGACGGAGAGGTGAATATAAGAAAATGGGTACAGGGTGTGTGGGACCCCTGGACCCAGAGCCCATGTGCACCACACACTTTGCACCCATTATAGATATGCCAGTGATTCAGTATCACATTCAGCTTGGCCCTCGCTACATCAGTTCTGGAGGATCTGTGCAATAATTTTCCTGATGCTAATGTAGTATCAGTCAAGGTGATACAATTATTGGCTTTGATCATAGTCAGTGCAAACAAGGAATACCTAATAAGGTCACGGGTGTGGATCATTAGATTGACAGTGTCTAGGTCGACAATGTTTAGGTCAAAAACTATAGGTCAACAGTCACTAGGTCGACAGGGTTGAAAGGTCGACAGGGTTTCTAGGTCATTGTCGACCTAGACAGTATCGATCTTCAGACCGGATCCCTAAGGTCACACACATGGTTCTGCTTTCAGATTAAGCATGTTTTGGGGGTGGACAATTGTACTGCTATCACTTTTAATTTTCTCCTCTTCTTTCTGGCAGATCATCAAGCTGGTTTAGATCAACTGGTTGCCATGGTTCTGGCATCCATGTGATGGTCCTTCTCAGCAGCCTGGTGGGTCTGAGAGGAATTCACTGATCCAGGATAATTTCGGAATATGGAAATGAGTTATTGTGTCTGCTAAATTTGACATCTGCACACTAACATTTGTGCAAAGTTATTTGAATGTGAGCCCTTAGACTTGCAAGCAGTGGCTGTCTCTTGCTGATGGTATCCAACTGATTAGATTTCAGTTTGTGGCAGTGTTGAAGTGTTGTACAGTATATCAGCTTTGGGCCTAGATGGATCAGCTATGGCATGCAGCCATTTTGCATATGAGCCACTGCATGCGAAGCGGAGACAGGATTTCCTATTCTGCCAATTCAGTTTCTAGGTAGGTAGAAGTTAGCTATAAGTGTAAAGAGATTTGCGCTAAGATTTATTCCACTTGCATGGAACCAGATTAGCTAAGTATCTCAAAGGGTTATTTTTTCTTATAGGTTTTACCTTCATCTGCATAGCCTATTTTGTTGCGCACCCTCCCTTCCTTCTCTTCCTCTTTCCCGCCCTTGATTTGCATTCTGTGTTTTCTATGATGTGAATGTTCATGTGGATTATGGGGCTAATTCAAACCTGATCAGTGCTGTGCATGTTCACACAGCAGCGATCAGGCCTGGACTGCGCATGCGCCGGTGCCACAGTGCACTGGCACATGGCAGACAGCTGACAGCTGTTTTAGCCATGCAATTGTCTCTGCTTGATTTACAGGCAGAGGCGGTCACTGGGCGGGAGGGGGTGAGCCGGCAGCATTAAGCCGCCATTTAGTGGGCGTGGTCCGGGCAATGCAGGCATGCCCAGACCATTGAAGGGGGGTTGCAGTGGCTGCGTGATGTCACACACAGCCGTTGCGACCTGGGCTGCGATGAGTAGCTGCCTGCCAGCACACAGGACTTTTGCACTTGTGTAGGGGGGTTGGCCCTGACATGCGGGGTGGATTAGCTCTGTGCTGGGCATCCCCCCGCATGTCAGGGAAGCTGATCGTAGATGTGCTAAATTTAGCACATCTACGATCAGGTCTGAATCACCCCCTATGTACATTGTTATTCATGTGTTGTCTTATATCTCTTACAGATGTCTCCTGGACACCTCCAATATCTGGATTGTGGGTTACTCTTTTAATATATTAAAATCATGTTCACAATTGGCCTTATTGGTGATTACTTTGGTTAATTGGATAGTCATTACAGAGTTAATTGGATGTCATGGATCCACTAGTTGAGGATTTCACTGCTAAATGGATCTGGTTGTGCATGCCGAGGGTGATGACTTGGGAAATGGACTGGAATTCAGCAGATCCTGAGCATGCAAACTGATCTGGCTAAATGGCATTCCCTTTCTGGGTCAAAGCAAATAGTTTGGTCTAACAAAGTTCAATGAAGAGATGCCCACATAGCTAGCCTCTTGTTGATAGGATACAGCAGAAGGTGAATGTTTCCATTGGTAAATACATTCTTAATCTCAAGGTTGAGTGGTTAAGCACCCTTTCACTTTTTATGATGATCCAGGATTGTATAGGGCAGACTGTGTCTGCCTTAGTAATGAGGGGATGGCTGTTCTTTTGCAGGGATATATACTAGGGGTTATTTATAATGTCCCAGAGTGGAAGGCTTTGATTGACCGATTACAATTTTGGCAGTAAAGTATTGCTTCTCAGTGGTAACTGCAGGGCACCTTCCCTTTTACAGGGTGAGCTGTCTCCGCTCAAAGGGGAACCTTGGCTTTTCCATTAAGTTTATGCTCCAGTAATGCTATGCTAATAGAGAGAGAAGTGTAAGACATCACAGTTCAATTTGCATCGGAGGTGCACAGCAGCTTGTTAGTGCCTTCTTGGTCCACCTTTTATTTAATCTATAACAAATGTTATAAAAGATGTGACCTTATTTAATCCCAATACTTCTGTCTTTTGATATTATTCCTAGTGATTTGTCATCTGCTATTCTAAATATTGTTAGGAAATCTTAAAGCTTGCAGATTATAGACAGCTTAATAATATAAATTTGACTGCAATCTCTTCACTATTTTCACAACATAATTAAAGGTGGTAGATGGAACCAAATATAACACCATTCCATAAAAAAGCATCATCAGGCTGTGTTAGCCATGTATCAACTATATGAAAAGTTCTCAAGAGTTGAGATGTATTTCAAGAAATAAGTTCAAAGCTCTATACTTAACTAAATAGTGAATTTTAACTTAATGAGCATTAAAATACTAATTGTCACTGAATTCCAGAGCAAGGCATGAAAAGATATGAAAAGCTTACAAAGAATTTTAACTTACAGTATAGTTGATAAGTGTACAGCATAGATGATGAAGTATGTTGTTCAATATTTAGAGATAGGTTGTGATCTTTCACAGATTGCTAAATTCTTCTAATGGGCATGTCAGTATAAAGAATTCTTGAGCCTTTTGCAAAGTTTGATATCTTGCAGAAAGTTCTCCATGGTGGGTCAAAATAGTATTTAACATGGTAGAAAAACATAGAAGGTCATTATCCATATTCTGGATGTGGTCAGCCTGCTGGTGGTCGAGATGCTGAAGCTCATAATACTAGTGCCAGAATCCCAACATGTGGCCAAAATCCAGATGCCAGAACTCTAACATGGAATGCAAAGTCTGGAATCCTGACCACGATATCCTGAATGTAAGTATGCATAGGTCCAAGATTTTAGATGCGGGTGAAGGTTAAGTTTAGGCTCTGGAGGGAAGGTTAGGGTTAGTCAGCAGGAAAGGGAGGGCTAAGATTAGGCTGCAGGTAGGGGGGTTTAGGGTTAGGCACTCCCCGGTGGGTTAGGGTTAGGCTGCAGCAAAGGGAGGGCTAGAATTGGACAGCAGGATGTTAAAGTTAGGCTGCGGTGGAGAAGGAAGGAAGGTTAGGGTTAGGCTGTGGAAAGGGATGAATAGGGTTAAGCGGGCAAGGGGGGAGGGTTACTTACCCAACCCTTGCCAGTGTCGGTCTTATGACCGGTAAATTGTATTACACCGCCAATATACATGGAAAAAGAGAAAATCCAGCAGAAGAACATGAGTTTTTGTATGAAAAGGGAAAAGTTAGCGTGAGAATCAGAAATACATACTGTAGTAGTGATATTGTTCAGTGGTGTGGTTATAATATTTGGCTTATTTTTACCATGAAGAATGAATGCAGAGTAAAGTAAGACAATGGTTCCCAGTTGTCTGCAGAATTAACAATTTCTGACTCATAACAGAGACAATATTGGATGTAATTCCTTTTATTAAAATTTCTTTGGACATACAGTATTTTGATCATTTGTATTTTTCCAAGTTGGAAATAATTGGCTTAGCAGTTGTAATTCTGTCTACCTCATACTGTATGTCAACAAATACATATTAATGGTTGGCACTTCTTTTTTCATCATCTGTATATATTTCTATTGTTGACAGATAAGTTGTCTTTTTTTTCTCTTTTCTACATTATATCAATAGATTCCAATATCTATCTGCTTGGAGTCCTAGACAAAAAACTATTAATGTACAACTCTGCAGATTTTAAAGAAATCCCTCTTTAAATGCTAGGATGGCAACAGTCAAGAATGAATCCTGGCACAACATACCTACTGTACAAAATTGGGCAACCATTTATTGTGATTAAGTTCAATGATGAAAAGTTAACAAAAATTAGGATTCTGTATGTTGGGTTCATTTACTTTTTAAAAATTAACCATAGGAATTGAAAATGTAAGGAATACATATGTTTTCCCAGTGGACAGGATGCTGGCTGTCAGTATCCTGACAGCGGCATACCGCCTGCCAGAATGCCGGCAGTGGGGCAAATGCAAAGAGTCCCCTTGCACGCGTGGGAATAGCCCCTGTGCACCAGGATTCCAGCTGTCGGCATTGTTGCCTGTCTGGATTACGTTGTCTGTATCCTGACCACTGGGAGCCCGACAGCCAGCATTTAACTTCATCCCAAAAGTAAGGTTACAATTTATTGTATCAAGGGAAATGTGATGAAAGCATAATAGAATGAGGCACAAAAATGCTATGAATTACAAGGTAACCGAGTGACTGTTACAGTAATAGGTATAAGATATAAGAATTCTACCAACCATTACTTTACTTTGCAATATAATCTACTATATAATTTATGGGTGTGAATCATAGGGTCAATGACACTTAGATCAACATTGCCTAGGTCAACCACTATTGGTCAACAATAAGTAGGTCGACATGGTCTATAGGTCGATGTGTACATGGTCAACATGACAAAAGGTCGACATGAGGTTTGTTTGTTTTGTTTTTTTAGTGTTTTCTCCGTAGAGTGACCGGGAACCCCAATTAGCGCTCTGCTACAGCTGCGCTCAACACAGGTTACCATTCAAAATTTGTAGTCCATGTGGATCGTAAAGCATGAAAAAGTTAAAAAAATGAAAAAAAAAATTGAAAAATGCATGTTAATCTTCTGTTATATCGACCTAGAACATGTCGACCTAGAGACTATGTCAACCTAGAAACCATGTGGTCCTACTTACTGTCGACCAATAGTGGTCGACCTAGACATTGTCAACCTAAGTGTGGTTGACCTAGAGACCGGATACCATAATTTATAGGTTTGTAAATAAGTAATACAAAATTAAACCCCAATATACTTCAATAGTTCTACTAAGCATATACTTTAGGCAAATATTATGTTTCAGCTGCATAGTAAACATGAAATTCAACTAAAATATATTATTAAGTCTACACAGCAAACATTGTGGTTATGAACATTTTGGATAACATAGATCAAAATTGTGTCAATTTATCATACATTATCTGAAAAATCCATGTATGCCTACTTATAAAATATGCAAGCATTTTATCCTTGAGAGGAAAGCAGCTGATTTTATAGAATGTACAAATCTTTTACTGGGACTCAAGTTGAAATGTTTGTTAAAATGTATGCACATCACATACATTGAGAAAATGATCAATGAGGCAAATACTTGAAGCAGAAATTGTAAGGGGAAATAACAGCTCTTCTCTTGTTGCTAAAATAACTTGTTAAAGGCACAGGAATGATTCTATTATAATATTGTCTGGATTAAAACTAAATGACAAATTCTGTTTTTCATAAATGTATTAAGCATGAACAATGTGAACTATATGCAGATATTTCTAAAATTATATTATAAATATGGTCTTATTTTTATTTTGTAAATGTTTCTTGTTTACGGAGATACAAATATTTAAATTAAATCAGTATCTTGAATTATAGATTTTAAAGGTTCACATTGCTGTACTGCAACTCGTTTTGATTAAAGATGCAGGTTTCAAATAAAATGTTCAAGTCTGTAAATATTTAATTTGATTGAAAGTTGTGCTGTATATTCTATTAACTTGTAGGTGTTTGCAGTTTATGAAGTCAGTTAAACATTTTATCTAATGGTAATCATATTATTTTAACTACAAATGAAAATTTTATTTTTACCCACTGTAATATAGTTTAATAAAGATAAAGAAAAAATAAAATATACTTTAAGTATACTCTATGGGGTATATTTACTAAGGTCCCGATTTTGACCGAGATGCCGTTTTTTCATCAAAGTGTCATCTCGGTAATTTACTAAGCAAAAATCACGGCAGTGATGAGGGCATTCGTAATATTTTGGAAGTCCTAGGAAAAAATCACGAATCAATACACCATCGGTCAAATACGCCTGCAATTTGCTAGAAATCGGGAATTTACTAAAAAGTGCAAAACACAAACACTGCCGACAATAGCCAAACACTGCCGTGATAAAATACAAATCGTGAAAAAGTGCTAAAAAAAACCAGACCTGCTTTTTTATCCCATGTTTGTATAGGCATGCACGGATCCATGAGATCCGTGCATGTTTTTCAGTGGGAACGGGGGGGAAATGTTATAAATTTTCAGAAAAAAAATTGCGTGGGGTCCCCCCTTCCTAAGGCAAACCAGCCTCGGGCTCTTTGAGCCGATCCTGGTTGCAGAAATATGGGAAAAAATGGACAGGGGTTCCCCCATATTTAAGCAACCAGCATCGGGCTCTGCGCCTGGTCCTGGTTCCAAAAATACGGGGGACAAAAAGAGTAGGGGTCCCCCGTATTTTTGAAACCAGCACTGGGCTCCACTAGCTGGACAGATAATGCCACAGCCGGGGGTCACTTTTATACAGTGCCTTGCGGCCGTGGCATCAAATATCAAACTAGTCACCCCTGGCCGGGGTACCCTGGGGGAGTGGGGACCCCTTCAATCAAGGGGTCCCCCCCAGCCACCCAAGGGCCAGGGGTGAAGCCCGAGGCTGTCCCCCCATCCAATAGGCTGCGGATGGGGGGCTGATAGCCTTTGTGAAAAGTGATTGATATTGTTTTTAGTAGCAGTACTACAAGGCCCAGCAAGCCTCCCCCGCAAGCTGGTACTTGGAGAACCACAAGTACCAGCATGCGGCGGAAAAATGGGCCCGCTGGTACCTGTAGTACTACTACTAAAAAAATACCCCAATAAAGACAACACACACACACCTTGAAAGTATAACTTTAATACATCCATCCACACCTCCATATACACATACTTACCTTATGTTCCCACGCAGGTCGGTCCTCTTCTCCAGTAGAATCCATGGTGTACCTGTAGAAAAAATTATACTCACATAATCCAGTGTTTTCGGCTCCTCGGTAAATCCTTTTGTAATCCACGTACTTGAAAAAAAAAAAAAACGGGACACCCGACCTCGAACTGAAAGGGGACCCATGTTTTCACATGGGCCCCCTTTCCCCGAATGCCAGAAACCCACTCTGACTGATGTCTAAGTGGGTTTCTTCAGCCAATCAGGGAGCGCCACGTTGTGGCACCCTCCTGATCGGCTGTGTGATCCTGTACTGTCTGACAGGCGGCACACGGCAGTGTTACAATGTAGCGCCTATGCGCTCCATTGTAACCAATGGTGGGAACATTCAGGTCAGCGGTGAGGTCACTTTCGGTCAACCGCTGACCTGAAAGTTCCCACCATTGGTTACAATGGAGCGCATAGGCGCTACATTGTAACACTGCCGTGTGCCGCCTGTCAGACAGTACAGGAGCACACAGCCGATCAGGAGGGTGCCACAACGTGGCGCTCCCTGATTGGCTGAAGAAACCCACTTAGACATCAGTCAGAGTGGGTTTTTGGCATTCGGGGAAAGGGGGCCCATGTGAAAACATGGGTCCCCTTTCAGTTCGAGGTCGGGTGTCCCGTTTTTTTATTTTTTCAAGTACGTGGATTACAAAAGGATTTACCGCGGAGCCGAAAACACTGGATTATGTGAGTATAATTTTTTCTACAGGTACACCATGGATTCTACTGGAGAAGAGGACCGACCTGCGTGGGAACATAAGGTAAGTATGTGTATATGGAGGTGTGGATGGATGTATTAAAGTTATACTTTCAAGGTGTGTGTGTGTTGTCTTTATTGGGGTATTTTTTTAGTAGTAGTACTACAGGTACCAGCAGGCCCGTTTTTCCGCCGCATGCTGGTACTTGTGGTTCTCCAAGTACCAGCATGCGGGGGAGGCTTGCTGGGCCTTGTAGTACTGCTACTAAAAACAATATCAATCACTTTTCACAAAGGCTATCAGCCCCCCCATCCAATAGGCTGGACAGCCTCGGGCTTCACCCCTGGCCCTTGGGTGGCTGGGGGGGGGACCCCTTGATTGAAGGGGTCCCCACTCCCCCAGGGTACCCCGGCCAGGGGTGACTAGTTGGATATTTGATGCCACGGCCGCAAGGCACTGTATAAAAGTGACCCCCGGCTGTGGCATTATCTGTCCAGCTAGTGGAGCCCGGTGCTGGTTTAAAAAATACGGGGGACCCCTACTCTTTTTGTCCCCCGTATTTTTGGAACCAGGACCAGGCGCAGAGCCCGATGCTGGTTGCTTAAATATGGGGGAACCCCTGTCCATTTTTTCCCCATATTTCTGCAACCAGGATCGGCTCAAAGAGCCCGAGGCTGGTTTGCCTTAGGAGGGGGGACCCCACGCAATTTGTTTTGTACATTTAAACTTTATTTTTTTGTTAAACAAAGTGCACAATGAAGCCCAGCACGGATCTCTCAGATCCGGCCGAGATTCATTGTATTAAAGTCGGCAGTGTTTTACAAGTCACTCACGTAAAACACTGCCAAAAAAAACGAATGACATCGACATCAGAAAACCCGAAAATGCAGAATACGGCAGCTTAGTAAATTAGTCGTAATCAATTCAAAAAGTTGCATATTTACACTTTCGATGTCATTTGTGATTGAACTTTGACCTCAAACGGGAAAACACGAATCTTAGTAAATTTACCCCTATATTTAAAGAAAAAAAAATACAAAAAAATAAAAAAATCAAGAGTTACACAGAAAAGGGAGAGTAAGAACAGTAATGTGATTTTTTAATGTTTAATTTATTTTTAAATTACGAGTATGTTTTAATATTTAAAAATAATCTGCTAGGTTTTTCCATTGTATTACAAATGTGCAAGATCATATTAATATATTACATGTAGATGATAAACTTGTGTATGGGTTATTCTAACGTAGGCATTGCTATTTCTAATAATGTGCAATTTATACAATTCTAGTTGCTTTTCTTTATAGAGTCACAGTCATGCTTTTGTAATACAATAATACTTTAAATAACCATATTTTAAATAACCATATTTTTAGAAATATTTTTTTCTATTGATGTGTCGAGTAACTTGGAAAGTAATACATGGCTCATTTACAATTCTGAGCTCTTTTTATTTTCTTTTGAAATGCTAATTCATTTTAAGGTGATTTAGAGGCAATTGAGAACATTTTAAAAGTGCATCTTAAGTACTAAAGTGCTTCAAATACTTTCCAAAATTGTGCATATGGATGGTGGCTAAAGGAAAGATTTGCAAGAAATTATAATGGTTACAATTACAAAGCTTCATATTTTTGTGATCAGTAAAGAGAAGACAAATAATATAAATGTTAGAAAGCTATTACAAAGTTTGTTTTAAATAAGAAACATATTTTTCTGTTAAAGTGACCTGTAAAAATCTTCTGCTGGTGATTCTCTCTTCTGTCCTATGTAGATAACCTTGTATCTTTGATCAAAGCTCCCTTATGTACTAGACCTGAATATATGCATATCTAATATTCATATGCTCTTTTCTAATGTCAACAGACTAATTTTGGCTGGCCTTTGCTAGAAATGTGTCATTACCTTTAATAACGTTACTCTTCTCTGAACTCTTTCTAGTTCAATG
The DNA here is from genome assembly GCF_028390025.1 of Pseudophryne corroboree. NCBI lineage: Eukaryota > Metazoa > Chordata > Amphibia > Anura > Myobatrachidae > Pseudophryne > Pseudophryne corroboree. The sequence goes on from NC_086448.1 coordinate 660,646,157, forward strand.
ATAGATCTTAGTTAAGAACCTTTGCCAAAATTTTAATCCACATTCAAGGTGAGGTGTTACTAAAGATTTATGTAGTGACAAAATGATACTGTTTTCCGGTACATCATTACCTCTTCCTTTGCATAATAATATATTACAAGTCTTTGTAGCAGATGCCTGACATTGAGTTGTAAAAAAGGTTATATGATTATTATAATTTTTTCTCCAGAAAGTTGTACATCAATATTTATTATTAATAATAGTATCAACATTTATAGATATTTTCATGTGGACTATACATAACATTATTTTAGTAATACAATGTATGAAATCCATTTCGATAGATTCATAAGACTAATATTACCAAAAGTATTGCACCTATATATGATAATCATATTTTAATAGCGTACCCTTACATTAAACAGAAATTGATAATGGTCACTTATAGTAATAATAGTTGTACAAAGATAATGATATTATAACTTTTTTTCAAATGTTGAATCCCTAACAAAACCTTACCCAAAGTTAGAAGACACAGCAATGATTAGTAGTGGCCTGTATGCATTGAGTCACTACCATTTTTCATTTTGTCCAGACTGATCATTGTTAGGCAGCTTGAACATTACTGAAGTAATCTCTGATAGTACCATAACCACAATGCTTTAAAATTGATTTGGTGGGGCTACGCTTTAGAAATGTTCTAATTGTTAGGGGGGATTTTAAATGACAGTCAGTGCAGAGGATTACTTCTGTTGCTAGTGTGCATGCTGAACGTTGGTTTAAAGGTGAGCTACAAAATTGATTAAAGGGCTATAGGGACTGAATTACGAAGAAAGGCTTACTAGGTTGAATATGTATACACTGGAAAAGAGGCGTCTAAGAGGAGACATCATTAATATCTTCAAATATGTAAAGGGACATTGCAAAAATTGTTTATCAAAAGAACTCTATATAGGACACGAGGGCACCTGCTGAGGCTAGAGGAGAGAAAATTCCATACGCAATGTAGGAAAGGGTTCTTCACTGTTAGGGCAATAAGAATTTGGAATTCCCTGCCAGAGAAGGTGGTAATGGCGGACTCTGTAAATGCATTTAAAAATGGATTAGATACATTTCTGACTGAAAAAGATATCCAAGGTTATAGCATTTAAAATATTTACATTGATATTCTGGGAAGAACATGATTTATAGTTGTTAACTAGACATAAAACATTACTTCAGCTGGGACATTATAATGAACTCAGCTAATACAGAATACAGGTTGAACCTGATTGGCATTTTGCCTCTTTTCGAGCTCATTAACAATGTTACTGCCTCACAGCTCTGAGGTCATGGGTTTGAGTCCCACCCTAACTGTGTGGAGTTTGTATATTCTCAGCGTGCTTGCGTTGTGCTCTGGTATCCTCCCATAATCCAAAAATATGATAATAAGTAAATTGGATTCCAACAAAATTAACATTAGCGTGAATGTGTGTGTACATGTGGCAGGTAATATAGACTGTAAGCTCCACTGGAGCAGGGACTGATGTGAATGGCCAAATATTCTTTGTAAAGCACTGCAGAATATTTGTAGGCTATATAAATAAGTGGTAATACATAAATCAATAATGCTGTGCTAACTCCCTCTGAATAATTTCTGACTTCTTCCTTATCCAGACCATGGGCTTCATTGATGTTTGGCTATGGTACTGAAATATTTTGACTGCTACCTGTAGTGACTCTTTGCTATGTTTACTGGGATAAACTGCTTGCTGACCACTGGCTTATGGTTTATTCTCATGGTCAAAATCTGCCCTAGTTCTGGTGTACCATTCAACCTTCCTACCTCTATGTCTGTCTGTAATTACCCAGTTTTGTTCTATTATTGTTGTTCTAATGTAAAGTGCAATGGAATATGCTGCACTACATAAGAAACTGTTAATAAATAAATAAACCTGCAGTCTGTTCTGCAGCTTGCCAGTCTCCATATCCCTATGCTAGCTCATACTCAGCTAAGTCAATGCTCTGGGCTTGAACTTCTGGGGCATCCAAATATCTGCATGAATATAGTGCTTTGTAAAAATGGCTTGCTATAGGTACAGTAAAAACTTCTATAAGTATGGTTCTAGGGATTCATCTACTGTCCAGCAGTAGCCCTGACACCTCAATTTTTTTTAACCAGTATGTTCCAATGTAATCTATGTTGGATGATATTATCTGTTCATAATATAGACTGATATTCCTTGTCATTGATAATAGGTTTGTGTATTGGTAAGTATTAAAAACAATGGTGTACTAGTAGGTTAAGTACAGGATCAGGTATGATGATGAAATATATATGTATATATTTATTGAATAATGATATAGTTGTAAGTTAATGCTGGAGCAATTGGCAATGCAGATATACTTGGCAATACAGATATACTTGGCAAGGAAGATATAATTGACAATGAAGATAAACTTGACAGGGCACATGTACTTGGTAAGGCAGATGTACTTGACAAGGAAGATATACTTGGAAGCGCATGTTACTGAAAACTGCAGTGATACTAGGAATTCATGTTACACAAGAGTCTTACAATAAAAATGGCTGAAGCAAACCGAGTTTGAAAACATACAGCCGGACAATAATCTGGTGATTGGCAGAAGTTTCAGCTTGGCAGGCACAGAACACAAGAGTAACCGGAGCCCTAGTCCAGGGTATAGTACATGTCCAGGAACCTTGTGGGAAACATTTATGGCCCAGCACTGAATAGTGGGGACAAGCAGTCTACAGTTACAGGTAACAGGTGTGGTCCTTGCTAGTAATGAATGAGTAATCAATCAATCATCTGACACCTGTCCACGGAATAAAGCCAAAAGATCAGAATCTCTGGTCAGATTCTTAACTGTAGATCACATATCAGGAGACCTGGAGACTCCTGGTGGCACGGAATCTTTCTGCCAGGATACGTGGCAACATACATAAAGTTCTAAAATTATATTTGTTTTATTTATTTGACTGAAAAATGGGTGTTCATAATACAGTTCCTTTTCTGGCAAAATTACAAAAAGTATTTTCAAAGATTAGAAACATAGCCAACGACTGAAAAACAGATCATTGAAAGTCTTGGTAAACTAAAAGACAATATTTTGTTTTTGTCTGTCATCATCATCATCATTACCATCACTATCTGGTTTGTAATGAGAGCATATACTGTACATAGTTAAAGATGCATGCATTTGCAAATTTTACATTAGTGAAGGTCATGGTTAATTAGTTTCTTTCAAATATTTAGCAGTTGCCATAAATAAGACATATATTGCAATTTTACAGCGAAATCAGTGTTTTACGATAAACTTTTCCTAGGGCCGTACGGTGAGCTAAATTGCTCAGGAGGCACTTGCTAACACCAGAGCCATATTTACACACAATATACTGTATGAGCCAAAGGGTACATCTGGGCATTATACACAGGTGCAGCAGTATAAACTTCTGGAACATTTGTGAGTTTTGATCAGAGATGTGCAGAAAAGATAGGCAGGTGATAGACTTTTTACTACACAGTTTTGGCTATAAAAAATATTAGATTAATGCAAAGAAGATATTTCAAACATATTATTTGTATTTCTCATATACTATATACAGTAAAAACTCTGGTACAATCGTTAGTATGACAGGAAAGACTCACACCCCACCGCACGTCACTGTCACATAAAGTGTATTTACAGTACATTGTCATAGAAATTACCAGTTCAAAGAGAGATATCTTGATGAAGTTAATTCTCTTTATACAGTATATGCAGCCTGCAGGAACTGATTAACCTTAGCATTTTGATCTATGACTTATAAAGCATAATCCTTTAGACAATTATATACAGTATCTTGACTGTAATTCTCTGCATACACATAGCATGGGTAGCTTCCAGTAACAGAATATAATGATTCAATATCACTATATAAAGAAAATAACAGGAACAGGAATTACTTTGTGACAGTTAAAATGTAGCAGTTATCTAACTTGTCATATAACATTAAACTGTCAGATGAAAATTACATCAGAGCATTTGACAAACATTTAATTCTACTACAGTTTGCTTCAAACAGGATTCTAAAATGCAAGCCTTGTTATGCATATTTCCTACATGTAAAGTGAATTTATTCCTCCACAGTTTAAAATATAAATATATCTATTGTTGGATTTCTTGGAGTGGTAAACGTGTCTAATTTTATAAGAATATACATGGTATCACTGGCTGTAAAAACATTAAACTTGCAGAACTTTATGACAGTGTGCAGAAGGTACCAAGTGGCTGACCAACACAGTTGCTCAGCAGAAACACTGTGCTACGCTGCCCATTGAGCACCGGATGATAAGGTAGAACATGCCTTGACATTGTAAAGAACAGGTTGTAAGCTTGTCTAATCATAGTAGTGATCTGTATAGCTAACATTTGTTTATAAGAAGGCCACCTCTTTCAAGATCATCAATGTTTATCCTAAACTTCCCTGTCCTATTGACATATACTGTATCTGTAATTGCCTAATGACAACTAGTTAGTGTAGAGATTCCACTGTAGACTAATTCTGCCAAAGATAGATTAGCTCCTGTTATACTGCAAGTGTAGTTTTGATCACTGTAGGCTTTATACGCTTTTGAAGAACAGCCCTATCTTCATACTAGACAAAATACAGTAAGAACACTTGCACGACATTGCTCCCAGCTTTGACACACATGTTCTATTAAACTTCATGTTAACAGAGTCAAGTGATATAAAAGTATGCTATTGTTAAGACTTCAACATCTAATTTAAATCTCAGGATAGTAGTGGAGGACTATATAGTGGATGTAAATGTGTGTCTCTCTGTAGAAAGGTTTCACCCTCAGGAATTACTACCAATGTCTGGAAATTTATAGAAAGTGCAGAAATCTAAACATTCAAGTTCAGTATCCACTGCATCCAGTAAAAAAAAAAAATAGTGAGGCTATATAAAACTTCATCTTGAACACCAAGAACAACAGGTCTTCAAGACCCTATGATAATTATTTGCTTTAAACAGGCTTTCTAATGATAAAACAATCCCTGGGTTACTTATTTTCTGACAGCACATGGACCCTTTCTCTACTAAAGAATGTTGGATATTACCACTGGCTTAAGCATATATATATATATATATATATATATCAGATGAAAATAGTATAGAAATGCCCTATTGTCTTCCAGAAACACCTCTCCTTGAGCAGTCGCTCCACCATGTGGTTACGCTGTGATGCCATCATGCTGATGCTTGTCTAACCATATATTTGAACAATACACAGACAAACATCAGGTTTGAGAGACCACTCTCCTGGGTGCAGCTCCTTCCTGCTTAGAAAATCAAACTCTCAGTTCTCCACTCCTGGAATTAAAACTGACTATAATGCTTAGACATTGAGTCCAGTGCAAGATCCTCTAACTGCAAGGGAGTTTTTTCTGCTTCCATAATGGTGGATGTCTGTTCATAGTGGTGTTGTTTAACTGCATAGTGATGGGTTTCTATTGCAGTAGAATTTGTCCCTGAATTTGACCTTTTACTGTAGCATTTTCTTAATTCTAGGACAGTGACCAGAAACTTTGCTTCCACTAAGGAACATAAGACCCTGTACAGTGCAATGAAAGGTAAAAGTTTCACAGATCCAAAGAAGGGCATTCATTGGCACAAGTGTCCTGGTTGATATGGCAAAGGGGGATGCCCTGAACAAGTTTGTTGTTCCTCAGCCATCAAATAGAATGCTTATGTGTTTTTGGAGATCAATGATGTACTTATTTAAATGTCCCAGATGGATGTTGGCTTTGTACCCTGGCAGTGGACTCCACATTACATATTTGGTGAAAATGCAGTCTTCTCCACTCCTTCTGGGATCAGGTGATATCTATCTCCATGTCTATAGTGGGCAAAGATATTCCCTCTGATCCCTCCTTCTGGCATATCAACCTATTTCCTGGTCCTCTGGCAACCTACTTGTTAAAGTTTCTTAATAATGCTGTGAATGCCGTGATCCCTGCTTATTGGCAGTCTACCCTCCCTCCCATGCTCATGGACTGGTTTGCCAGATTAGATTTGTACATTTCTATTAAGCACCTTTGTATCAGTCCAAAGAGGAATCAGGAGTTCTCCTTAATTTAGTATCCATGATGAAAATTTAATTTGTCAAGGTCTTACTCTACAATTGCTTGTTAAGACCTGGTATCTACCCATTAGGGCTAGTTTAGTCGCCTCTGTAGATGACCACCCTCTAATTATTAGGATTGCTAGGCTGACAACTCCCTCCTTTCCTCCCCTTCTCCCCATTCCTCTTTTGTGTGTTGTCTTATGCACTGTTTGATTTTTATTTGTTCAAATTGCTTAGTTTGTACTGTACTGGATTTTTTGGTGCTTCCTTTTTTTATTATTCCATTTCTATTTCTTCGATTTGTATAAGTTGTACAGTATGTGGCCTTTTTTTCCATATTTAGATATATGGTATTTTGTTAATTTTGCTTCCAACTTTGAAAACAGTAAACATATATTTAAATATTTCTTAGTTTTCGAAAAAGAGTCTATCATGTCCCTTGAGAGTTTGTGCCTAACAGCAATCCCAGAAACATGAGCTTCTGGAATGGGACCAGATTGGATTTCAAATAATTTGTAATTCAACTATGCCTCTTCAGAGCCTACACTGTAGCACTCCAGAAATTGATCATTTTAAATTGATAATTCAGCCATTGTCAAGGGGTCATCATCACACACTAGCATCTTAAAACTTTAAAATTGCTGTAGTTGTGGGCAGCCGTAGCATACTCTTTTACTACTCTATTCTAATGTGAGTATCCATTCAACCAATGTGGGGGATTGTGCTTGTGCAAGCAGAAACCAGTCCCATCCATTTATTTTAAACCGATAGTCACAAACTATACAATTAGTATTGGCCTTGTACCACATCCGTGCTACTGTATGTGGTCAGAAACAGATTTTCCCTTACCATATGAATGACTCAGAATCACAAGCTTTTGATTCATGACCAGGACACTCCCATTACACTCTCATGACATTCCTACAAGTAAGGGTGAATACGTGCGATCACTTTTCCACTGCCCAGTTGCCCACAAAATGCCCAATTCACCAAAAAACAGATATGGTCAAGCTGAGTCTAACTCAGAATAGTACAGACATATGCAAAAAAGTGTGCATGCGCTGTATGCAAAAAACCGCCATTTTTGTCCATGAAGAGAGATCAATGCAACCTAGAAGCAGGCCTAAATGTGCAGCCAGAGCTGCCATGAAACTTATGAACATCTATGGGGCAGTTACTAGACCAAAATGAAGACCCTGAAACTAAAAATGTTACAAGAACTAGGTCCCCATGTATTACGCAAATTAAACAGCAGGAAGTTCTCCTCCCTTCCATTTGGCTAATGATCCCCCAAAGTCTTATACTCTGTTTCCGCCTCAGAGGCATTAAGCCAAATGATAAATACAGAGGCCAACCAAGAACATAAATATACATCAGGATAGTCTCAATATTCTTATACATAATAACCTTAAGAGCTGCACATTGGGAATTGAAGTGTTGACAACTGATGTATAGGAATATACACTTCAGGCATAATCTACCATTTCTCAGTGTCCATTGACCATTCCCATGATGGAACAAGGGCTGAACTCTGACTCTCATGAGTAGCCAGTGAGCAGGTATCTAGAATACTCTCTGAAAATTTACAGTGAGATCCTGCACTTACTTAGCAAGGAACTGCAGCCAGACTGGCCTGCTAGCAGTTGTGGATTCAGCTAAATAGATGTAGGTGCAGTTTCCATCATACACCATATATGTATCTGCAGCTAGCTCCAAGAACTCCATAATAGACCATATAAGGAAGTTAACATAGGCTGGTTTAGCAAGATCAGTGCTGACCCTGCAATTCTCACCTAAAATCTATGTCTGGTTTTCCACTTGGCTTATTAGTGTGGCATTTTAAGCAAGTATGAAAGTTACGGAATACGTTTCCAGCTCCATGATACTTTAAGTGTAGAAAAAGCCATTAATTGAAGGTAGATATCTGTTATAGATCAGTGAAAATGAGCATAGTTTAATAGAAAAACCAGAATCAGCAAGTGGAGAATGTAAAATAAGACAAAAACCAATAAGCAATCCCAAAGTAGCAGAAATTGCTTCTGAGCCTTCTAGGATATAGCAGATGTACTGATGATGACAGTTAAAAAGCAAGTGCCAGGCTGCCATGGCTGAACACTAACTCCAGCACAACTATTCCAGTAAGGGCAGCCGCCTAATTGCTGCTACATTCTTAGTGTCCTTCACGATGCCCTTCTGTAGAGTTCTGTCATCTTAGGACCAAATACAGGCTGCATTCTAGAAAAGCAAATGGAGACATATTTACTGTATATGATATATGCTTTATTATCATTACATAGACAAGTCTCAGCTAATTAATATATCTTACCACTCCAATTGTTATTATGTGTGAGGGCTAAAAATAAACTACAAATGTTGTGATTGATATATACATCATTTGTGCATTTGTTTATTTCTTCTAAAACTCAGTAAACGAAGAGTGTCTTCCTGACCATATAATCATACTTCACCATACAAGGTATATCTGAATAAAGGGTAAAACACCATATCTGTTGTAGTCTAAATCCTTTAGTCTGCTAATAGCCATCTCATGTGAAATTCCCATTCTGTTTAATAGGACAAAAAACATTATTATTTTATTTTTAAGGTGACAAAAAATATAGTATGCAGTATAGTGGGTCTATAAGAAAGACATACAGTACTTTGCAGGGTAGTGGGCATATAGGAAGTTTAATACTGTGCATAAAATATAATGGAGTTATCCAGATGTGGTTGGAGGTGTGACATCAAGTGCAATGGGACTAATACAGACTAAATCGCTGATGCAGCAGCAGCGATCTCAGTCTGAATCCTTTTGTGGAGTGCGCACCCCAGGAGCCCAGTGAGATGTTAAAAGCATCTCTGGGCTGCCTGTCAATCAGGCAGAGGCAGTCGTGGGATGGGATGGGACATGTCAATGTCGTTAGAAAGATGTTGGCGGGGCATGGTCTAGACAATGCAGGCGTGTCCGGACCATTGTGGGGAGCAGGCTGCAGTGGCAGTGAGATGTCACACGCAGCTGCTGCGACCCGGGACATGGCGGGTAGCGGTATGCCAGCGCGCAGGAGCTGCGCTGGCAGGGAGCTACTCACCAGGTGCAAATGCATCACCACCATGCTTTTGCACCTGTGCGGAGGGGTAGGGCCTGACATGCAGGGTTGACTAGCCCTGTGCTGGGCGACCCCCACATGTCAGAGTAAATGATTGTAGATGTGCTAAATGTAGCACATCTATGATCAGATATGAATGACCCCCAATGTACCGATTATCTGGGTCCTGCAATGAAGGTAGCAGGATGGCAGCAGCATGTCAGTGATTGATAGTCTGCTGCCATCTGGGGGGTGGTGAAGGCCTCCGTTTGTGAAATGGAGGCGTGTTGCCACCATTTAGGGTAAGGGAGGAGGTCAGGGATCTCCGTCATAGGATGGAGATTTATTGGCCTCTACGACAGGCGGCTTGCACTGCACCATGTTTGCCACAAGTCACCTGATGGTGAGTGAGACATCTGATGCTGCATCTTAGGACACAGAAGGCTTCTGCTTATAATAGACACCTTCTGCTGTATTACCGTACAGCGCTATCACTGCTGCTTCCTTGGATAGCACATCCAGCCACATCTGTATAACCCCCAAAAGGCACTGTGAATAACAATTTATAAGGGCATGCAGGAGGCAAAAAACAAGGATGTACAAATAGACTGACAAGAGAACCCTGTTTATGAAAACTTACAATCTAGTAATAGACACAATACAAAGTAGATATAAAATTAAGAACTCTAACTCTATACTAAAAGGTTAGCTGTGGTTGCTAAATTAGGAATGCCTGAATTATGCCTAGTTTTATTCTTCTATATTCTCTCATAGAACCTGAGTCGCACACAAAAGTGCACATTGTTGGGGTTGCTCATCTGCATATGGCTACAAACTACGTCCGTTGTTCAGGGATGTATTTAGGGGTCAGAATACCCCTAGGCACAATATTATTGGGTGCCACTCCATCCAGGATTCTGGTGAGACCACACCCACTTCAGCTGTTTTTGTGTGTCTTTTGCAAGCTAGGAAGTTTCTCTTCCAGGCTCCTGTATTGGAATTGCGCCAACTCCTCTTGATGGATTATGGGTGATGCAGTATTTGTTCTTTGTTCAAAAAGCCATGGCTGAATTAAGGACTGCTGTACCTCCTAAGATACTGGCTCCCCAAGACATGTGCCTTATATGCCTAGTGGGAAATCCAGCACTGCCCTTGTGTATATACAGTACAGTGCATCCGGAAAGTATTCACAGCACTTCAGTTTTTCCACATTTTGTTATATTACAGCCTTATTCCAAAATTGAATAAATTAATTTTTTCCCTCAAAATTCTACACATAAAACCCCATAATGACAATGTGAAAAAAGTTTATTTGAGATTTTTGCTAATTTATTAAAAATAAAAAAACTAAGAAATCACATGTACATAAGTATTCACATCCGTTGCCATGATGCTCAAAATTTAGCTCAAGTGCATTCTGTTTCCACTGATCATCCTTGAGATGTTCCTCCAGGTTAAATTGCAGTCCACCTGTGGTAAATTCAGTTGATTGGACATGATTTGGAAAAGTCATACACCTGTCTATATAATGTCCCACACTTGACAGTGCATGTCTGAGCACAAGCCAAGCATGAAGTCAAAGGAATTGTCTGTAGACCTCTGAGACAGGATTGTCTTGAGGCACAAATCTGGCGAAGGGTACAGAAAAATATTTGCTGCTATGAGGGTCCCAATGAGCACAGTGGCCTCCATCATCCGTAAATGGAATAAGTTCGGAACCACCAGGACTCCTCCTAGAGCTGGCCGGCCATCTAAACTGAGTGATCGGGGGAGAAGGGCCCTAATCAGGGAGGTGACCAAGAACCCAATGGTCACCCTGTCAGAGCTACAGCATTCCTCTGTGGAGAGAGGACAACCTTCCAGAAGGACAACCATCTCTGCAGCAATCCACCAATCAGGCCTGTATAGTATGGTAGTGTGACCAGACGGAAGCCACTTCTTAGTAAAAAGCACATGGCAGACCACCTGGAGTTTGCCAAAATGCACCTGAAGGACTCTCAGACCATGAGAAACAAATTTCTCTGGTTTGATGAGACAAAGATTGAACTCTTTGGCATGAATGACAGGCATCATGTTTGGAGGAAAGCAGGCATACCTCATCACTGGGCCAATACCATTGCTACAGTGAAGCATGATGGTGGCCAATATTATGCTGCGGGGATGTTTTTCAGTAGCAGGAACTGGGAGACTAGTCAGGATAGCGGGAAAGATGAATGCAGCAATGTACAGAGACATCCTGGATGAAAACGTGCTCCAGAGCGCTCTTGACCTCAGACTGTCGCGACGGTTCATCTTTCAGCAGGACAACGACCCTAAGCACACAGCCAAGATATCAAAGGAGTGGCTACAGGACAACTCTGTGAAAGTCCTTGAGTGGCCCAGCCAGAGCTCAGACTTAAATCTGATTGAACATCTCTGGAGAGATCTGAAAATGGCTGTGCACCGACTCTTCCGATCCAACCTGATTGAGCTTGAGAAGTGCTGCAAAGAGGGCTGGGCAAAACTGCCCAAAGATAGGTGTGCCAAGCTTGTGGCATCATATTCAAAAAGACTTGAGGCTGTAATTGCTGCCAATGGTGCATCAACAAAGTAAGGCTGTGAATACTTATGTACATGTGATTTCTTAGTTTTTTTTATACCTAATACATTTGCAAAAATCTCAAAAAAACTTTTTTCACGTTGTCATTATGGGGTATTGTGTGTAGAATTTTGAGGGGAAAAAATAATTTATTCCATTTTGGAATAAGACTGTAACATAACAAAATGTGGAAAAAGTGAAGTGCTGTGAATACTTTCCAGATGCACTGTATGTGCACCCGAATGTACATGGACTGAGACGATCACTTTTAGCTCCAGTGGATGCTGTACTGATTGGTGCATCTTTATACTCCAGCATTGGTCATACCAGCAGCCTTATGGCAGGTGCAGGTACTCCATTTGACCATGGCCTCCTATGCCAATGTCTGTGCATCTGGGAACGCAGTTGCTTGCATTGACACCTGCAACACTGAATATATACCCACTGAACACACCATTATTGTGTCCACTATTAGCGGCATCCAAATTACTGCTAAAGAATGCCTATCACTTGTTTGCCAACCTTTCTGATACCAACTGACTCTGTTCTTCCTGCATGTGTGATCCAAAACATATGCAATACAAGATTTCTGGAAAATTACATGATGGGAAGAACCAAATCGAATCGAGTCACGCATCTCTGTTATAGAATGTTTCAATAAAATATATTTTGTTTTTAATATATTTTATGCTGTGCTGAGTCTCGTAACTCATTGTATACACATATTTGTATGTCTGCATTTTAAATGCAAATATGTTCAAATGCAATATTAGGTTCATTACAGTATGTATTACCTTGAACTTTACCATAAAATATAAGAGATACCAAAAACAGCCTCATCAGATTTAACCTCACTAATTTGTTTTAATTATACAGCAAGAAAGTACATCCAGACTAATCCTTTTATATTGCGTTTTAAGCACATGAATTATTCATGGGGACTCTTTGTGAAAGGGGCAGCTGAAAATACACATGGTTTCTTAAAATGAAAAGTGTGACAAGAAAAATATATTTTTTAATGCTTTTGCAAAGACAAAGCACTGCAAACTGTTACTCTTCAATTTACCTGCTAAATGCAGAAAATGATGGTTTAAAATGAAAATGAGTAATCTGCTTTTACCACTGCAACAAGTGATTCCTTAAAATGTAGTAGTGAATGCCATAGACCAGATCATTTTCCAATTTCATTTTATATGCTTTGTTTTAAAAAGTTTTATTTAAAAAATTGTTCTATATTTTTTTATTATTTCATACTTTCTGTATAGATTGCATGTTTTAATATTTATTAATGTTAACATGGTTATACAGTCAGACTATGGCTAGAATACACCATGGAGTGGTGTCAAGTTTTAGCTCAAAACCGCTATATTAATTAAAGATACAGTAGGTCTTCTCAACTGAATGCATAGTCGAAACCCATTGATTTCCAAATGGTCTATCACGTCACAGAAACGTAGTGATTTTATAGTGATGCAGGAATTTAGGTTAGCTTGTTTATTGGTTCTTTTGGTTTTTTAAAAGAAAAAGAAAAAATGCATCCCCCCTTCCTCAGTAACAGCTCTAGCGCTTCAATCTAAACTTGTAGTAACCAAATGAGGGGTACAAAGTTCCACCTGAAATTATAACCAACCCTAAGCTTTACCAGCCAGGGCTGATGGCAATATAAACAAGGGGACATACAAAGTGGGATCCCCAAACCTAGTGCTAACCAGCAATAGGCTTTCATAAATGTGTATACTTCCTACCATTTAAGAATTTCTGATTAGAATTTTACATCTGCTCCTAATTCAGAATGCTGTCCAATCTGCTATATTTCCAGTATGAAGGATACTTAATAATACTCTCCTTTGCAGGGTAGAAACTAACCCAGTATTGAAAATCTTTGAATGTTATAACAATGAATAAATACAATGGGCAGGATGTAATGAAGACCGAACTTGTACGTTTTTTAAAGAGGCAATCATGTACAAGATTTAAAAAAATGGTTTCCCGCACAGCCGCCGAACTTGGAGTTCATTACATCCCGGCCAATGTGATGTTTTCCCAAAAAAATATGATTACATATTCCTTCTTACAGTTATTACCAGAACTGCTTTTTACAAGTGAAATGTGCACGTTTGTGACCAAGATATTTTGTGGTCATATTTATAGAACAAAGTGTACTCCACCTTCCCCTTCTTGAGTCCATTTTTGAACCAAGCCTCCATCTTGCAACAGTACTAGAATTCAGACTTCTAAACATATAAAAAAAATTAGAAGTGAAAACAAAGATGCCTTTTGAAGAGAGAAACAAAAAATAAAATAAATAAAACAAATAAATACGCCTGAATGAAACCAAAGAAATAATAGACATAAGATATATGAAATACGTTAAATTAAAGAATATTGGCCCTCATTCCGAGTTGTTCGCTCGCAAGATGCTTTTAGCAGCATTGCACACGCTAAGCCGCCGCCTACTGGGAGTGAATCTTAGCTTATCAAAATTGCGAATGAAAGATTTGCAATATTGCGAAAAGACTTCTCTGTGCAGTTTCTGAGTAGCTCGAGACTTACTCTTCCAGTGCGATCAGTTCAGTGCTTGTCGTTCCTGGTTTGACGTCACAAACACACCCAGCGTTCGCTCAGACACTCCTCCATTTCTCCAGCCACTCACGCGTTTTTCCCAGAAACGGTAGCGTTTTTTCAAACACTCCCATGAAACGGCCTGTTTCCGCCCAGAAACACCCACTTCCTGTCAATCACATTACGATCACCAGAACGAAGAAAAAATCTCGTAATGCCGTGAGTAAAATACCTAACTGTATAGCAAATTTACTTGGCGCAGTTGCACTGCGGACATTGCGCATGCGCATTAGCGACTAATCGCTCCGTTGCGAGAAAAAAAAAACGAGCAAACAACTCGGAATGACCCCATTATGTCTGTGTATGTGTTGTTGATGTCTTCAATTGTTCTGCTTTTATCCTATACTTTTACATATTCCCATCCTCCTTTTTATCCATTACATTTTTTACTATTTCTATTTATTTATATTCAACTGTGGAAATGGATACAGTATTATTTATGTGGTATGATCTGGGAAAAGGATAAAAGAGACTTACAAAATGAACACACAGAAAAAAACTTTAATACTATTATGCCCGCTGTTGCCAACCATGCGGGAATTATCAAAATACAGCTGCCAACCAAGGTAGTAAGTAAGTTAATATGCAAATGGAGGCCCCATAGAGTTAAGTTTACAAAGTGGCCCGCGGTCACCAACCATGCGGGAACCGCTAACATTCTGTTGCCAACCAAGGGAGGAAGTGCATCACCGTGGAAAACGGAAGTCCGAGAGCTCAGAGTCTAACAAGCAGCAGCATAGAGGCGGATACCCGCAGCCTGAAATAGGGACACCAGTAGCTCGAAGGGATCCCAAAAAAGTGTACACAAATGCACTAGATGACCCTCCATGCCAACCAGAACTGGAAGGGAGGTCCAGGGAAGGAGATCCGGCAAACAGGTATTTAAAGCAAGCCAGAGATGAGGAAAGAACACTCCACTGATCCCGAAGAAGCCCCACATCAGAGGTGAAATGTGTTCAAGAGGAGATATCAAGTCTGCCGGCAGAGAACCCTGCAATCTGGAAGTGAAGGTACTACGAATTTGTTTTGTTAAAATACCAAACAAGGAATGTAGGATGTTCAAGATAACCAATTCTTGATAGCAGGTAAAGATAAACTTGGGGAGATTCCCCCCATTCAAAAGGACAATTGTGAATTAATTTCCCTGGAACTTAAATTAGAGCATATATATCCATATAAGGGGAAAGAAGTAAAACGCTACTGAAGCGTTTAGGCCAAAAGGTTGCACCGAGGTGGCTGTATGACTAAGCTTAGCGACACAAGTGTGCGGCTCAAACACCTGGCCCATCTGAAAGTGGCACTTCAGTGTCAGACAGGATGGCAGATTTAAAAAATAGGCCCCAAACAGCACCTGATGCAAAGTAAAAAAAGAGGTGCAATAAGGTAGCTGGATGGTTAATCTAAGCGACACAAGTGTGTGGCACAAACACCTGGCCCATCTAGGAGTGGCACTGCAGTAGGAGACAGGATGGCACTTAAAAAAACTAGGCCCCAAACAGCATTTCATGCTAAGAAGTAAAAGAGGTGCAATGAGGTAGCTGTGTGACTAAGCTAAGTGACACAAGTGTGCGGCACAAAAAACATGGGACGTGTTGGAATTTGCCTAGATGTAATACACGCACAATATTGGTGGCACAGAAGAGCATACCCCTAAACCACACACACACACACACACACACACACACACACACACACACACACACACACACACACACACACAGACACACACGGCAAAGTCTGTAAAATTAATTTGGATAATAATAACCCTTTTATTTGGAGCTATTATAATAATATGCAGCACAGGCGAGTGTACCCCTACACCACACAGGGCAAACCCTGTAAAAATAATTTGGATAATAATATAAGTAATGTATATAACCCTTTTATTTGGAGTAAATAATATACAGCACAGGACACCACTGGACTTATGGCAGCAAAAAACGCCTCTACTGGACTGATGCAGCACAAGACAGAATCACTGGACTGGACTTATACGACAGTACCCCTGTACTTATACGGCAGTACCCCTGGACTTGTACGGCAGTGTCAGACAGGATGGCACTTTAAAAAACTAGTCCCCAAACAGCACATGATGCAAAGCAGAAAAATAGGTGCAAGATGGAATTGTCCTTGGGCCCTCCCACCTACCCTTATGTTGTATAAACAGGACATGCACACTTTAACAAACCAATCATTTCAGCGACAGGGTCTGCCACACGACTGTGGCTGAAATGACTGGTTTGTTTGGGCCACCACAAAAAAAGAAGCAATCGATCTCTCCTTGCACAAACTGGCTCTACAGAGGCAAGATGTCGACCTCATCCTCCAATTCCTCACCCCTACCAGTGTGTACATCCTCCTCCTCCCAGAGTATTAATTCGTCCCCACTGGAAGCCAGCATCACATGTCCCTGTATACTTTCTTGAGGCAATTGCTGGTCAAGGTCTTCCTGGAGGAATTTATAATTCATTTTGATGAACATCATCTTCTCCACATTGTGTGGAAGTAACCTCCTACACCGTTCACTGACAAGGTTACCGGCTGCACTAAAAATTCTCTTTTGGAGTACACACTGGAGGGGGGGGGGCAACTTAGGTAAAATAAAGCCAGTTTGTACAAGGGCATCCAAACTGCCTCTTTTTCCTGCCAGTATACATATGGACTGTCTGACATGCCTACTTGGATCCGGTCACTTATATAATCCTCCACCATTCTTTCAATGGTGACAGAATCATATGCAGTGACAGAAGACATGTCAGTAATCGTTGGCAGGTCCTTCTGTCCGGATTAGATGTGAGCACTCACTCCTGACTGCCCTGCATCACCACCAGTGGGTGGGCTAGGAAATCTTATCCTTTTCCTCACAGCCCTAGTTGTGGGAGAAAATAAAGGAGGAGCTGTTGATTGGTCATGTTCAGCTTGAGTTGATAATTTTTTTACCAGCAAGTCTTTGAACCTCTGCAGACTGACCTGATTCAAGCTGGCAGTGTCTGAACTGACTTCACGTGTGGCAAGTTTGAGGGGTTGGAGAACTTTGCACAAGATGGAAATCATTCTCCACTGCGCTTAAGTCAGGTGCATTCCTCCTCATTTGCCTATATTGTAGGTGGGTGTATAGGCTTGAATGGCCTTTTGCTGCTCCTCCATCCTCTGAAGCATATAGTGTGTTGAATTCCACCTTATTACCACATCTTGCTTCAGGTGATGGCAGGGCAGGTTCAGGAGTGTTTGCTGGAGCTTCAGTCTTCGGCATGCAGTGGTTGAATGTCAAAAGTGGCCCGCAATTTTTCGGGCCACCAACAGCATTTCCTGCACGCCCCTGTCATTTTTCAAAAAAAGTCTGCACCACCAAACTAATTGTATGTGCAAAACATGGGACGTGCCGGAATTTGCCCAGCTGTAATGCCAGCACAATTTTGGTGGCGTTGTCTGATATCACAAATCCCAAGGAGAGTCTAAGTGGGGTAAGCCATTGTGTGATGATGTCCCTCAGTTTCCATACCAAGTTGTCAGTGGTGTGCCTCTTACGGAAAGCGGTGATACATAGCATAGCCTGCCTAGGAACGAGTTGGCATTTGCGAGATGCTGCTACTGGTGCCTCGGGAGGCAATACATCTACCCAGTGGGCTGTCACAGTCATATAGTCCTTAGTCTGCCCTGTTCCACTTGTCCACTTGTCCGTGGTTAAGTGGACAGTGGGTACAACTGCATTTTTTAGGACATTAAGGACACTTTTTCTGATGTCTCTGTATATTCTCGGTATCGCCTGCCTAGTGAAGTGGAATCTAGATGGGAATTGGTACCGGGGACACACTACCTCCATCAATTCTCTAAGTCCCACTGAACTAATGGTGGATACCGGACGCACGTCTAACACCAACATAGCTGTCAAGGCCTCAGTAATCCTCAATGCAACAGGATGACTGCTGTCATATTTTATCTTCCTCGCAAAGGACTGTTGGACAGTCAATTGCTTAGTTGAAGTAGTACAAGTGGTCTTCCGACTTCCCCTCTGGGATGACGATCAACTCCCAGCAGCATCAACAGCAGTGGCAGCAGTAGGCGTACCACACAAGGAACCTCCAGAGGAATCCCAGTTAGGAAAGGACTCCTCAATCTTGCCAGTCACATGTCCTGCAGGTCTACTGACGTTCCTGACTGAGGAGGAAGTTGATGTTGAGGGAGTTGGTGGTGTGGCTTGCAGGAGCTTGGGTACAAGTGGAAGAAGGGATTTAGGTGTCAGTGGACTGATTACGCTCTTACCCAAAGTTTCTGAACTTGACAATGACTTCTGATGAATGCACAGCAGGTGACATATAAGGGAGAATGTTCCTAGGTGGTTTACGTCCTTACCCCTACTTATTACAGATTGACAAAGGCAACACATGGCTTAACACCTGTTGTCCGAATTTGTGGAGAAAAAATTCCACACTGAAGAGGTGGCTTTTTTGGTATCTTTGCTCAGGCATCACAATGGGCTTTTTCATCCCACGGACAACTGGTGACTCATCCCCTGGTGCCTCATTTGAACAAATCACATCACCATCAGAATCCTCATTGTCAACTTCTTCCTCAGCGCCAGCAACACCCATATCCTCATCCTGGTGTACTTCAACAGTGACATCTTCAATTTGAATATCAGAAACTGGACTATGGGTGCTACTTCCAGAACTTGCAGAGGGCGTGCAAATGGTGGAAGGAGCCACCTCTTCCCATCCAGTGTTGGGAAGGTCAGGCATTGCAACCACCGACACACTTGGACTCTCCTTGGGGATTTGTGATACCATCTTAGAACACACAGTTCTTTTCTGTGCTTTTGCCAGCTTAACTCTTATCATTTTTCTAGTGGGAGGATGAGGACTTCCATCGTCATGTGAAGCTGAAACAATAGTCATGAACATAAGCCAGGGCCTTAGCCGTTCCTTGCCACTCCGTGTCGTAAATGGCATATTGGCAAGTTTACGTTTCTCCTCAGACCATTTCACATTTTTTGGGGGGGTCTTTTTAATGAACTTTGGCTTTTTGGATTTTATATGCCCTCTATTATCACATTGGGCATCAGCCTTGGCAGACGACGTTGATGGCATTTCATCGTCTATGTCATGACTAGTGGCAGCAGCTTTAGCACTAGGAGGAAGTGGTCTCTTGATCTTTTCCTATTTTATCCTCCAAATTTTTGTTCTCCATTATTTTTCTGCCGTTATATAACACAATATGCAGCACAGGAGAGCATACCCCTAAACCACACAGGGCAAACCCTGTAAAAATTATTTGGATGAAATATTAATAACCTCTTTATATGGAGTAAATAATATACAGCACAGGACAGTACCACTGGAATTATATGGCAGTATCACTGGACTGGATTTATATGGCATTGATCATCCTCATCCCCTCTTATATTGGTCTTAATATTGATTTTTATTGTGTTTATTTTTAATCTGTTTTTTATTTTTATTTAATGGTTGTGATCTACAACAATATGGATTTTTATTGTGTTTATTTTTAATCTATTTTTTATTTTTATTTAATGGTTGTGATCTACAACATTATGGATCCGTAATGAATTAAGAATAGCTGGACCTATGGAAAATGGCCACCCCATGTAAAATAAGGGATGACTCCACATCTATATCATACTGTATCCCTGTTTTGAAACAAAATTGATACAGCGGAAAGACGTTACAGGATATGACGTTGCGGATGAGATCTTCTGGTCCGTGGAACGCACGCCGGAGCCGGGACTTCCATGTACGGGAGTCAGCGCTTATGGAAAGTGAACTGCACACCTGCGTTCTAATTGAGGAGGAATTATAGGCTGCAAGAATATGTGGAATGGAGACCAGCTGTCACTTATGTATTAGCATAGGATTTTAGTTGGATAGGTAATCCATGTCTGGCATTAGGAACTATAATAGGATGATTATCAGGGGTATGTAAACCTGTCTGATGAGATAAGCTCCTCGTGCCTTGAAAAAGAAACCCTTGTGGTTTGGAAAAGCGTTGGCGAGGAGGACGTGGGACTAACCTTGGACACTCTCCCCTGTACTAACCATCTACCCAGGGACGCCTTTGAAATTGTACACATGCTTTTTTGTCTTTTGCTTTACAGACAATAAGTTCTGGTGAGAGACCAATTTTAACCCATTACTGTGTTTGTGGAGTTGTACTGTTTTAAACATATTAAACTGTGGTTTGGAAAATTAATTTCCTTGTATGCCTTACTGCAACGGATTACTATTACAATTGCATTAATGTCTGCAAATTGTGTAGACCATTTATTCTGGTAAGAGTTCATATCTCACAGAATAGAATCTTGTTTGTGGACCAATCAGTATTACACTATTGGAGTGTTTTTCTTCTCTCTTTATATACCATTCCGTGATAATACCCAAGACTAAGGTTCTATTGGACGTCTGAGATCAGGAGTATCAACTTGCAACCACTGAGGAGACTCGGATGGTGATTTTGGTGAACATTGATATATAGAGCCTGAAAACAGTGTATTGTGTTTATAGTGGATTTATACGGCAGTGTCACTGGACTTATACTGCAGTATCACTGGAATTATACACCGGTACCACTGGAATTATACGGAAGTATCACTGGAATTATACGGCCGTTCCACTGGATTTATATGGCAGTACCACTGGAATTATATGGCAGTATCACTGGAATTATACGACGGTATCACTGGAATTATTTGGCAGTACCACTGGACTGGATTTATACCGCAGTACTACTGGACTTATATGCCAATACCACTAGAATTATACGGCAGTATCACTGGACGTATATAGCAGTATCACTGTAATTATATGGAAGTATCACTGGAATTATACAGCAGTACCACTGGATTTATATGCCAGTATCACTGGAATTATACATCAGTAACACTGGACTGGATTTATACAGCAGTACCACTGGATTTATACGCCAGTACCACTGAAATTATATGGCAGTATCACTGGAATTATATGGCAGTATCACTGGAATTATACGGGGTATCGCTGGAATTATACGGCAGTATCACTGGAATTATACAGCAGTACCACTGGATTTATATGCCAGTATCACTGGAATTATACATCAGTAACACTGGACTGGATTTATACAGCAGTACCACTGGATTTATACGCCAGTACCACTGAAATTATATGGCAGTATCACTGGAATTATACGGCAGTATCACTGGAATTATATGGCAGTACCACTGGAATTATATGGCAGTGCCACTGGACTGGATTTATATGCCAGTATCACTGGAGTTATACGGCAGTATCACTGTACTTGCAGGGCAGTATCATTGGAATTATATGGCAGTAACACTTGACATACATGGCATTATCACTGGATTTATATGGCAGTACCACTGGACATATACTGTAGTATCACTGGACTGGATTTATATGGCAGTACCACTGGATTTATATGGCAGTACCACTGGACATATACGGCAGTATCACTGGAATTATATGGCAGTACCACTGGGCATATACCGCCAGTATCACTGGACATATACGGCAGTATCACTGGACTGGATTTATATGCAAGTACCACTGGATTTATACGGCAGTACCACTGGACATATATGGCAGTATCACTGGAATTATATGGCAGTACCAGTGGTTTTATTCGGCAGTATCACTGGACATATACGGCAGTATCACTGGATTTATATGGCAGTACCACTGGACATATAAAGCAATATCACTGGGATTTTATGGCAGTACCACTGGACATATACAACAGTATCACTGGATTTATTTGGCAGTATCACTGGACATATACGGCAGTATCACTGGACATATACGGCAGTACCACTGGACTTATACAGCAGCACAGGGACACCACCACTGAACTGATGCAGGACAACACAGCACCACTGAACTGGACTTAAACAGCAGCACTGGACATATGGCAGCAGAGGACACCACCACCACTGTGACTGGACTGATGCAGCATAAGACACTACACTGGACTGAGCAGCACAAGACAGCACTGGAATCACCACCCCACTTTTCCTCCCGCACAGACACTGAGGACGGAGACACGTCCTCTCGCTACACTCTCCAATGCCAGAGTGAAAATGGCGGCAACACACGGCTCCTTATATGGAATCCAAAACCCGCAAGAATCCGACAGCGAGATGATGACGTTTTGCCTCTTTCTGGTTTCCGAGTCAGGTGGGAAAACCAGAGCCAGGCTCGGGTAGAGAAGTTCGGGGGGGTTCGGTTCATCTCTACCCAGAAGCTCATCTAACAATTGTTTATCAATATTGCAATTAACAAGTAGTCAACTAAAAGTAATGAAGTGACTGAATATACTAGAAAAGTCTCTTTGTAACATTTTTACATTTAGGTTTATATTTAAAAGCTTAGGAGGGGACTTGAAAAAATGAGAGGCCCTTTCTTTGAAATATTTATTGCCGGGATAGTTGGGGAGAGAGGGCTCCCCCATTATTTACTCATTGTTTGACTTTTCAAAAGGTATTTATTACCTATCTCTTTTCCAAACATGTCCACAGTGATCTAGTATCTAGACAAGCTGCAACAAAGCTTAGGACACCAGTAGTTATAGTATTCATGACTTAAAGAGCATGTAGAAGAGAAGAGCATAGTCTGCTAACTGTTATATAATTGGGGAATGGCTGGAGCAGTTAAGACTGTGATGTGTGACATTCCAGTTTCATTCCAGATTAGCCTTGTGCATTTGCATGCATACGGATAATGTATCTGCAGCTTCCTCTACTTAGAGCCAAGGATGTGAGAGGTTACAAGCTGCTGGAGATTATTTAACTCTGTTGTAAAACAACTGTCTGCTGTCTCACACACTAAAATCTAGCATAACTAAAATAGTTTAATGTTTTCAGTGCCTCAGCATTAGCACATGCCATCAAAGTAACTTCACCCTAAATAAAATGTATATGTCTACTGAACATAAATATACATTATGGCCAAATTGCAGGGTAGTAACTATTGCAATGCATTGGACCTACCAAAATGGGGTGTACAAAGGCAGTAAAATGTTCATTTATGGCACTGTCTTTACACCTGAGTCTTTCCAGACCACAGTGGCTGTTGTGGCAATAATGCCCCATATTGAATTTAATTGAGTACTGTAGGCATTTAAGTTATTATTTATTTATTATCAGTAATTTATATAGCACACACATATTCCGCAGCGTTTTACAGAGAATATTTGCCCGTTCACATCAGTCCCTGCCCCAGTTGAGCTTACAATCTATATTCTCTATCACATGTACACACAGACACATTCACACTAGGGTGTGTTGGGAGCCAATTAACCTACCAGTATATTTTTGGGATTGTTGGAGGAAACCGGAGTAAGCGGAGGAAACCCAAACAAGTACGGGGAGAATATACAAGCTCCACAGAGAGCCATGGTGGGAATCGAATCAATGACCTCAGTGCTGTGAGGCAGTAATGCTAACCATTACACCATCCATACTAACCCACCCAAATCTAACTCTCCCTGCACATGTTATATCTGCCCCCCTGCAGTGCACATGGTTTTGCCCATCTGCTAACAAATTTGCTGCTACAATCAGGTCTGAATTAGGCCCAAATACCGACTTGTCACCCAGCAGCTACTTTAGGTCAGCAAAAGGACTACACACTCTCAGCAGGGCCATCTTAACATGTAGGCACACTGGGCAGCTGCCTAGGGCTCCATGGTTCTAGGGGAATTCAAGCAGTGGCAGGCTGGGCTAAATGGCTTGAGCCTCCGTGCTTCTTGGGAGGCAGGCTGCTGCACAGCCACTTTAATTGTGAATTATGCATTGCCAGAGCAGCTACTGTAGGCAGCATTCTCTACCTCCTAGCCTGCAGCCAGACAGTGACTGGCTGTCTTCATGATGATTTGTGAATGGCTGGAATGCTGACAGCCACTTACTGTATGGAAGCACGTGGAGAGACAGTGTGGGACCACAAGAGTGGTCATTTATGGTTTTTCTTTCATTTATTCCTATGAATGAGTGGATAAGGGCCCCAGTACATTGTTTTGCCTAGGGCCTACAATGATATAAAAATGGCCCTTGCTCCCTGGGCCACCAGTTGACCAACCCTTAGAAGTTTCTCCAAACTCCAAAGTTTTAACAAGCCCTCTACACAGCCTGGAGTGAATTGGGAGCAGAGGCGTAACTAGGGTTTTTGGAGCCCAGGGCAAG
The DNA here is from genome assembly GCF_028390025.1 of Pseudophryne corroboree. NCBI lineage: Eukaryota > Metazoa > Chordata > Amphibia > Anura > Myobatrachidae > Pseudophryne > Pseudophryne corroboree. Next base: position 660,670,724 of record NC_086448.1, read on the forward strand.
ATCAATAATGGCGCGCCCCCCCCCCCAAAAAAAAAAAAAATAATAATAATTTTTTCTTAATAAAAATAATAAATTAATAAAATGATAATAAAAAAAAAATACAAAAGGAAAGTATGTGCAGATGCCACAGGTGTCACTGCATATAAAGATGTCAGGGTGTGTGTGTATGTGTATGTAGGTGCAGTGGTCGAAGTTGAATTTTTGAAGGTGGAATGAAAGAGTGTAGATAGCAATTATGCGCGCGCCGAAGGCGCGCGCGCTCCGGAAATGGGGCGTGGTCACTCAAAAGGGGCGTGTCCTTCAGTGTAGTAGGACCCCTTATACTATCTAGTACTGGTGCCCCTTTCACATTATAGCACACGGTATGAGCCGAAATTCACATTATAGCACACAGTATGAGCCGAAATTCACATTGCCCCACACGGCATGAGCCGAAATTCACATTATAGCACACAGTATGAGCCGAAATTCACATTACCCCACATGGTATGAGCCAAAATTCACATTATAGCACACGGTATGAGCCGAAATTCACATTATAGCACACGGTATGAGCCAAAATTCACATTACTCCACATGGTATGAGCCAAAATTCACATTTCCCCACATGGTATGAGCAGAAATTCACATTACAGCACACGGTATGAGCCGAAATTCACATTACAGCACACGGAATGAGCCAAAATTCACATTACCCCCCATAGTATGAGCCGAAATTCACATTATAGCACACGGTATTAGCCAAAATTCACGTTACAGCACATGATATGAGCCAAAATTCCCATTATAGAGTTAGGGGATCCTACCCCCAGAATTAACATGGCCTGTGGGGCACTATGATGAGGGGAGCCCACCCCCTTAATAGACTAATTGCAGAGTTTAGCAGCGGAAGGGCTGCAGCGGTTTCTCACCCCAAGCTGCGGCGCTTCTGCCACCTCCGACACTCCACATCTTCGGCACCACCCGGGATGCAGAGCACCGCACCGGGTATGCACCCTTTTCAGTGTGGTCTGCTGCGCTCCGAAGGGGTTCTTGTTTCATGCTGCAGGATCCCGATGTGCGCCTTCCTCCCCGCTGTTACTGTCACGGTAAGCATTAGTATCGTTTACCGCAGAGGCCATTTTCTGAGGCATATGTGTTAAACCTCAGGAACTGAGATGCCCTTCTCACCATACAGCTGTGTGGCCGAGCCGGGCGGGGGGACAGCCAGCAGCACGCCCCTTTTGAGTGACCACGCCCCATTTCCGGCTCAGAGGCAGTGGCGGGCATTGGCTCGGTGGCGGTAGGGTTCATCGACAGGATTCGGCGGACATTATGGCTGTAGTGCTTCACCGCACGCCACTGACCTCACCGCACGCCACTGGTGTGTGGGACAGTGTGCGTGTGTGTTAATTGTGTGTGTGGGACAGTGTGAGTGTGTGTTAATTGTGTGTGTGTGGAACAGTGTCAGTGTGTGTAAATTTTTGCAGTCCAGTGTGTGTGTGGGGAGAGGAAAGTATGAGAATGTGTGTGTGTGTAGTCTGAGTGGGTGTGTGTAGGATTTGGGGGTGGCCAGTCTGTGTGTGTGTAATCAGTGTGTGTGGGATGTACTAATGGCCATTTACCGAAGAGAGATTTGTATTAAACCACGGGCACTGAGATGCCCTTCTCACTCACCATCCAGCTGGGTGGGCGAGCCGGGCGGGTGGAAAGCCAGCAGCAGGGGCAGCATGCCGGATATCAGCAGCCGAGGGTGGGGGCTGTAATGCACATGCGGAGCCCAAAGCCGGAGATCAGCAGCATGCTGACCAGCAATAAGCAGCTTCTGCTTCCGCGTTCAACATGCTGCTGATCTCCGGCTTTGGGCTACGCAGGGTTCAGGGGATGGGTGTCCTCTGCCGGTGTACTGCAGCTCCGGGGGTGCGGGCTCCGGAGGCTTTCAGCACTGTTGAATATCCAGCTGCCTCAAGTATGTACAGCCCGCACCCTCTGCTGCTGAGGTCCCCCTCCTAAGTATAACCAGCCTCGGGCTCTTTGAGCCGGTGCTGGTTGTTTAAATACTGGGAAAAAATTGGACAGGGGTTCCCCGTATTTAGACAACCAGCATCGGGCTCTTAGTCCGGTCCTGGTTCCAAAAATACGGGGGACAAAAGATGTAGGGGTCCCCCCGTATTTTTTAAAACCAGCACCGGGCTCCACTAGCCAGGGACATAATGCCACAGCCGGGGGACACATTTATGTAGGTCCCTGCGGCCGTGGCATTACCCCCCCAACTAGTCACCACTGGCCGGGGTTCCCTGGAGGAGTGGGGACCCCTTAAATCAAGGGGTCACCCCCCCTCCAGGCACCCAAGGGCCAGGGGTGAAGCCCGAGGCTGTCCCCCCCATCCGTGGGCTGTGGATGGGAGGCTGATAGCCATGTAAGTAAAAAAAGAATATTGTTTTTTGTTGTGGAACTACAAGGCCCAGAAAGCCTCCCCCGCTTGCTGGTACTTGGAGAACCTCAAGTACCAACATGCAGGGAAATAACGGGCCCGCCGGTACCTGTAGTTCTACAACAGAAAAAATACCCAAATAAAAACACAACTCACACACCGTGACAGTAAAAATTTATTAAAGCACACTGACACACTCACACATACTTACCTATATCCCACGCTGGTCACGTCCACTTGTCCAGTAGAATCCAATAGGGGTAGCTGTAAAAATGAGAGACACATTACTTACCTACATCCCACGCCGGTCACGTCCACTTGTCCAGTAGAATCCAGTAGGGGAATCTGTAAAAATGAGAGACAGATTACTTACCTACATCCCACGCCGGTCACGTCCACTTGTCCAGTAGAATCCAATAGCGTTACCTGTAAAAATGAGAGACAGATTACTTACCTACATCCCACGCCGGTCACGTCCACTTGTCCAGTAGAATCCAGTAGGGGAATCTGTAAACATGAGAGACAGATTACTTACCTACATCCCACGCCAGTCACGTCCACTTGTCCAGTAGAATCCAATAGCGTTACCTGTAAAAATGAGAGACAGATTACTTACCTACATCCCACGCCAGTCACGTCCACTTGTCCAGTAGAATCCAATAGGGGTACCTGTAAAAATGAGAGACAGAATACTTACCTACATCCCACGCCGGTCACGTCCACTTGTCCAGTAGAATCCAATAGCGTTACCTGTAAAAATGAGAGACAGATTACTTACCTACATCCCACGCCGATCACGTCCACTTGTCCAGTAGAATCCAATAGGGGAATCTGTAAAAATGAGAGACAGATTACTTACCTACATCCCACGCCGGTCACGTCCACTTGTCCAGTAGAATTCAATAGGGGTACCTGTAAAAATGAGAGACAGATTACTTAGCTACATCCCACGCTGGTCACGTCCACTTGTCCAGTAGAATTCAATAGGGGTACCTGTAAAAATAAGAGACGATTACTTACCTACATCCCACGCTGGTCACGTCCACTTGTCCAGTAGAATCCAGTAGGGGAATCTGTAAAAATGAGAGACAGATTACTTACCTACATCCCACGCCGGTCACGTCCACTTGTCCAGTAGAATCCAATAGGGGTACCTGTAAAAATGAGAGACAGATTACTTACCTACATCCCACGCCGATCACGTCCACTTGTCCAGTAGAATCCAATAGGGGTACCTGTAAAAATGAGAGACAGATTACTTACCTACATCCCACGCTGGTCACGTCCACTTGTCCAGTAGAATTCAATAGGGGTACCTGTAAAAATGAGAGACAGATTACTTACCTACATCCCACGCTGGTCACGTCCACTTGTCCAGTAGAATCCAGTAGGGGAATCTGTAAAAATGAGAGACAGATTACTTACCTACATCCCACGCCGGTCACGTCCACTTGTCCAGTAGAATCCAATAGCGTTACCTGTAAAAATGAGAGACAGATTACTTACCTACATCCCACGCCGGTCACGTCCACTTGTCCAGTAGAATCCAGTAGGGGAATCTGTAAACATGAGAGACAGATTACTTACCTACATCCCACGCCAGTCACGTCCACTTGTCCAGTAGAATCCAATAGGGGTACCTGTAAAAATGAGAGACAGATTACTTACCTACATCCCACGCCGGTCACGTCCACTTGTCCAGTAGAATCCAATAGCGTTACCTGTAAAAATGAGAGACAGATTACTTACCTACATCCCACGCCGATCACGTCCACTTGTCCAGTAGAATCCAATAGGGGAATCTGTAAAAATGAGAGACAGATTACTTACCTACATCCCACGCCGGTCACGTCCACTTGTCCAGTAGAATTCAATAGGGGTACCTGTAAAAATGAGAGACAGATTACTTAGCTACATCCCACGCTGGTCACGTCCACTTGTCCAGTAGAATTCAATAGGGGTACCTGTAAAAATAAGAGACGATTACTTACCTACATCCCACGCTGGTCACGTCCACTTGTCCAGTAGAATCCAGTAGGGGAATCTGTAAAAATGAGAGACAGATTACTTACCTACATCCCACGCCGGTCACGTCCACTTGTCCAGTAGAATCCAATAGGGGTACCTGTAAAAATGAGAGACAGATTACTTACCTACATCCCACGCCGATCACGTCCACTTGTCCAGTAGAATCCAATAGGGGTACCTGTAAAAATGAGAGACAGATTACTTACCTACATCCCACGCTGGTCACGTCCACTTGTCCAGTAGAATTCAATAGGGGTACCTGTAAAAATGAGAGACAGATTTCTTACCTACATCCCACGCTGGTCACGTCCACTTGTCCAGTAGAATCCAGTAGGGGAATCTGTAAAAATGAGAGACAGATTACTTACCTACATCCCACGCCGGTCACGTCCACTTGTCCAGTAGAATCCAATAGGGGTACCTGTGAAAATGAGAGAGAGATTACTTACCTACATCCCACGCCGATCACGTCCACTTGTCCAGTAGAATCCAATAGGGGTACCTGTAAAAATGAGAGACAGATTACTTACCTACATCCCACGCCGATCACGTCCACTTGTCCAGTAGAATCCAATAGGGGTACCTGTAAAAATGAGAGACAGATTACTTACCTACATCCCACGCTGGTCACGTCCACTTGTCCAGTAGAATCCAATAGGGGTACCTGTAAAAATGAGAGACAGATTACTTACCTACATCCCACGCTGGTCACGTCCACTTGTCCAGTAGAATCCAGTAGGGGAATCTGTAAAAATGAGAGACAGATTACTTACCTACATCCCACGCCGGTCACGTCCACTTGTCCAGTAGAATCCAATAGGGGTACCTGTAAAAATAAGAGACAGATTACTTACCTACATCCCACGCCGATCACGTCCACTTGTCCAGTAGAATTCAATAGGGGTACCTGTAAAAATTAAAATGATACTTACAAACTGCAATCCACAGGAGGAGAGAGAGAGAGAGAGAGAGAGAGAGAGGGGGGGGGAGAGACTAACCTGCTGCTGCTGGGGAGACCGGCACACACTGCAGGGCCACGACGGGAGGACGGAGCCGGCGGAGGAGGGGGAGAGCCGCACACCGCCGCTCCTGTCAGCGGCAGCGGAGGAGGATGGGGCGCACACTACAGACGCCAATAACCGCCGGGACAATTAACACACACACACACACAATTAACACACGCACACTGTCCCACACACAATTAACACACACGCACACTGTCCCACACACACACAAATAACACACACGCACACTGTCCCACACACAATTAACAAACACGCACTGTCCCACACACACACAATTAACACACTCACACTGTCCCACACACACACACACACACACACACTTAACACACGCACACTGTCCCACACACACAATTAACACACACGCACACTGTCCCACACACACACAATTGATACACACGCACACTGTCCCACACACACACAATTAACACACACGCACACTGTCCCACACACACACAATTAACACACACTCAAACTGTCCCACACACACACAATTAACACACTCACACTGTCCCACACACACACACAATTAACACACTCACACTGTCCCACACATACACAATTAACACACGCACACTGTCCCACACTCACACAATTAACACGCACTCAAAACTGTCCCACACACACAATTAACACACTCACACTGTCACACACACACACACAATTAACAAACACGCACTGTCCCACACACACAATTAACACACTCACACTGTCACACACACACACACACACACACACACACACAATTAACACACACACACTGTCCCACACACACACAATTAACACACGCACACTGTCCCACACACACACACAGTCACACACACACACAATTTACACACACTCAAACTGTCCCATACACACAATTAACACACTCACACTGTCCCACACACACACAATGTCCCACACACAACACACACGCACACTGTCCGACACACACACACTTAACACACACACACACACAAAATGTCCCGCACCCCCTTCCCGCTAACCTGCACTCACTGCTGTTCAGGGCAGGGGCCGCACGCCCCCCCCCCCCCCCCCCCGAGGTCGCGCACGCGCATGCGCGCACCTCCGCGGTCGCGATCGCGTTCACACAGTCACTTTTGCAGGGGGGAGTAGGGGGAGGCTCCTGGCTGCCGCTGCCTGTCTATTGTGACAGGCACAGCAGCCGGGGAGACAGGGAAAGCGCCGCGGGTAGCGCCGGCGGAATCCCTGAAGCATGGGGCGAGTGGGCCGTGCAGGTGCCGGTGGCGCCCCCCTCTGTTGGGGCTGCCATGGCGCCCAGGGCACGTGCCCTGCTCGCCCCGTGCTAGATACGCCTCTGATTGGGAGTTATGCTTTACAATGGATGAAATCAGGGAAAATACATAAGGAATATATATATAAGTTGTCTAAATTTTCTCCAGAATTTTAGGATAGGTGTTACTGTCGGGTGTGAGAGGGGAGATCTTGCAACCAAGGTGAGTCTCTTTATATATTTGTAATGTAGAGTCTTCAAACATGTTACTATTCTGCTCATGTGGGTCACATGATAGCATTGTAAGAAATCATGCAATTGGAGGCTCCCTTGAGTCTTACTCCCGCATAAGTCATCTATCCTTACACATTTAATGATCCGCCGCCGAGCTGCCCGATGGTGGATACGGCTGACGAGCGACCCGGCGGCAGGGGGGGCAGTGACAGGTGAGTGAAGTTTCTTCACTCTCCCCGTCACCCGGCTCCATAGAAGTGCAGGCAAATATGGACGAGATCGTCCATATTGGCCTGCATGCACAGCCGACGGGGCACCAGCGATGTACGAGCGCGGGGCCGCGCATCATTCATCGCTGGTGACTCCACACTCAAAGATATCAACGTTATCTCGTTCAATAATGAACGACATCGTTCATATCTTTGAGGATTATTGGCCAGTGTGTAGGGCCTGTTATACCCCTTTCACACAAAAAATGCAGGGGTCTTACCCGGGAATACGGTCCTGGGATCATGCAGGGACATTCCCGGGTAAGACCCCTTGCATACCGCAGTCTGCAGCCCGGCATGTTGCCGGGTTACTGACGTCAGCGGTGACGCGGCGGGGGCGGCACAAGAGATCACATGATCTCCGAGCGCTGCCTGCTACATAGAGAGTGAACGGGAGCCGCGGCACATTGACCCGGTTCCCGTTCACACTGACCAGGTTCCCGGGAAGATTGCAGGGTTGAAATGCATTTCAACCCTGGTCGATTGCAGGGTTGAAATGCCGGGGCAGGAATCCTGGGATTTTGGCCCTGTACACTTTCACACTGAGAAATTTCCCGGGTTGGTGCGCGTTCATGTGCAATAACCTGGGAAATTTTGGTCTGTGTGAAAGGGGTATGAGTTTCAGCCATTGTTGACTCCACCTTAAATTTCCTATAATCTCCCTCTAGCTCTTTATAGATGCCCTGTAAATGAACGGAAAGGATTTGGAATATGTAAAAATAAAATAAGGAGGGTGTCCATTGTAACAGTTAATTTTAACTATCCAGGAGGCCATAACATCCTGTCAACATTTAAGCTTTGACCTAGTTCTCAGGATGGTATAAATTAAATCCACTTTAAAATGTTCTGAGGTTTTTCTAGTAATTACAATTCCCAAGTATCACAGCTGAGTGGGGTTGCAGGTGTAAGGAAACAAGTGCTGTAGTTCTGCAATCGCTTGGGAAGGCATATTCATATACGGAGCTAAATAGTTGGAAAAATGTATTTTATAATTGGTTAAATGTCCAAATCTGTGCAATTCTTGAAAGAAAGAAAAAATAGGAAGGGAAACTGCTGGATCCAAAATTATACAGTAGTAAGTAAATCACTTTGTGCTTTTGTTGTTCAGCTTCTCACTAATCCGCTTTGGTGAATTTGAAGCTTAAAGTACAGTATGACCACCTTTACTTTTCAATAATCCCACTCAGATGTCTGAAGAACGGCTTTTATTATTTAGTAAAGGAATCATGAATGTATGCAATAAGTGCTGAGATGATGTAATATGCAATACAATGTAATTTGTTGTTTGGTAAAAATGTAAATTAAAACAATAAGATGCAATATGCATGTGAAAAATGAAGGCAAGGCCAACATATACAGTACATAACATGGAGTATGCAAATATAACATTACATATGCAAAGAATAGGCCACAGTACAACTAATTCAGCTATCATGCATGACTGACTAAACAAGTCTGCAATGGCACAATTAAGGTCAGACACTCACCATCGAATGCTGTACCAGGTTGGAACTGTGGGGGTCATTCCGAGTTGTTCGCTCGTTATTTTTTTCTCGCAACGGAGCGATTAGTCGCTAATGCGCATGCGCAATGTCTGCAGTGCGACTGCACCAAGTAAATTTGCTATGCAGTTAGGTATTTTACTCACGGCATTACAAGGTTTTTTCTTCGTTCTGGTGATCGTAGTGTGATTGACAGGAAGTGGGTGTTTCTGGGCGGAAACTGGCCGTTTTATGGGTGTGTGTGAAAAAACGCTACCGTTTCTGGGAAAAACGCGGGAGTGGCTGGAGAAACGGAGGAGTGTCTGGGCGAACGCTGGGACTGTTTGTGACGTCAAACCAGAAACGACAAGCACTGAACTGATCGCACTGGCAGAGTAAGTCTCGAGCTACTCAGAAACTGCACAGAGAAGTCTTTTCACAATATTGCGAATCTTTCGTTCGCAATTTTGATAAGCTAAGATTCATTCCCGGTAGGCGGCAGCTTAGCGTGTGCAAAGCTGCTAAAAGCAGCTTGCGAGCGAACAACTCGGAATGACTCCCTATGGAGGTCATTCCGAGTTGTTCGCTATTTTTTTCGTTCGCACACGGTATGTGCAAATTTGCGAACATGTTGCAAAATTGCTAATATCCGCCCCAACGTATTTTTGATAATTCGTACGCAGTATTACACAAAGTGGGCGTACGCTAAATGATGTCGCAGCAATACGAAACCATCGCATTAACACAAACCTCATCGTAAAAATACTAAGTTTTCGTAGATTTACACATTCTTCTTAAAAGTGCACACTTTTGCTGAAAAACGCACCACAATGGGTTTTATTTTCTATTAAGTGGAATTACACCTTTCTGTTAAAAGTCCACAAGTCCTCCTCAATTACGAATCCAATTAGTGTAATGAATTGTAATGTTCATGATCAATTAAGTCTTTTAAAAAAACCTGAAGAACACTTTGTAGCCATAATTGTCCTGCAACATTTATTTTTTTAAATTATAAATATAGATGTTTGAAATGTGCCTGGTCTAATTTTTTTTATTTTATTTTTTGGTGTAGAGTTTTATTTTGTGATTGAAGGTGTTTGCATGTTTATTTAGACAATAACAACCTAATTTTTGTTATAATTTATTTTAAAAACGTACGTTAGATGTGTGAAATGTCTAAGGTAATAAATGTCTGATAGGCAATCTGCTGTTCCTTTATTGCATTAATAAACACAACACCCGCTTAACTTGAAATATGATTTGTTTTTATTTTATTTATTTTTTTGTAAATAAAAACTGAAAATATTTAATTAACAAAAAAAATCATCCAAATTTTTGCAGCTGCTCCACACTGGCCAGCAAGGATTGCAGATTTTAGTGCATGGTGGCCAGAATGCCCGCAAAAGTTGTGGGATCTCCAACTGCAACATCTGAAATTAAGAGGCAACATAAACATTACTAACTTACTCACATTACCTATTCTACAAGCAAGGAACAAACCACACTTTAATGCAGGCCTGTCCAAACTGCGGCCCTCCAGCTGTTGTGAAACTACATATACCAGCATTCCTTGACACAGTTTTGTGGTCAGAGAATGCAAAAGCTGTGTCAGGGCATGCTGGGATGTGTAGTTTCTCAACTGCTGGAGGGCCGCAGTTTGGACAGGCCTGCTTTAATGGCAAAGTTACTACATCATGACTGTTTTTAAGAAAAATCATTAGCAGAACAACACACAAGCCTGCTCAGCATTTTTTTTTTTTTTTGGCTTTGAAAAGTGTACCAGACCATGGGGTACATTTACTACTATGTGAGTTCTATTTAAGATGGAACGTTGACCATAGCAAACAATCAAAATTAAGAATATTATCTTGTAGAAGTGTTTCAAAAAATTTAAATTATAATCTTATTGGTTGCTATGGGCAACATCCCATGTTAAAGAGAACTACCATCTTAGTAAATGTTACACCATGTTGGCATTCATTCACATCTGGAGTGACGAGAATTCAATTTTTGGGGGGTTGGCCCTGCATCATCACACTGCATATCAACATCTTCTGAAGGACAACATATTCTAGCATGCCCACACTCCCTGAAAGCCACCCTTACTAAATAAGGTCAAACAGGTTTGGAAAAATCCAATAAGCATTTTGTGAGTGTAACTTTCACACCCCAAAATATTGTGTCGTTAGGCTGGCTAACAAAGTGAAGCATGTGATTTGAAAGTGCAAACATTATGAATACACAGGCACAAGTGTAAAAGACCAACAACATACTAAACTCCACTCAGGTATAAATGTTACCCCGAAAACCTAGCACATATAAACCCTGTTGTCCTAGCAACCCTGTCGACCTATTGAGTGTCGACCTACAGTGGTCACACAAAACATTGCACACATAAACACTGTACATATAATGACACTCTCAAAAATGTAAATGCTACATCTAGACCATGAAGAAGAACACAAACATTTTTCCTTGGTCCAAGATTTCCAACAGTACAACACTGCATTTTTTGTTATTGTAAGTGTAAGTAGGTAATCATTAATGTAAAAATGTTAAAACACTTACTTTCTTCTGCCACATGAGGACTCCCAGAATTTTCCTCTGGTGCTTCTTGTGCCCATTCACTGGGTGGGGAAGGCGGCTGGATGGGGGAAGGCGGCTGGATGGGGGAAGGAGGCTGGATTGGGGAAGGAGGCTGGATGGGTGAAGGAGGAGGGATTGGGGACGTCATTTCAGAGGGTGAGTCTGCTTGAGAGGGCGAGGGGGGCGGAGAGAGTGTTTGGGCAATAGAGGGTGAGGGGGGCTGAGAAGGGGACTGGGAAGGAGAAGGAGAAGGGGGCTGAGAAGGAGAGTGGGCCTGAGAAGGAGAAGGGGGCTGAGAAGGAGAGGGGGCCTGAGAAGGAGAAGGGGGCTGAGAAGGAGAGGGGGCCTGAGAAGGAGAAGGGGGCTGAGAAGGAGAGGGGGCCTGAGAAGGAGAAGGGGGCTGAGAAGGAGAGGGGGCCTGAGAAGGAGAAGGGGGCTGAGAAGGAGAGGGGGCCTGAGAAGGAGAAGGGGGCTGAGAAGGAGAGGGGGCCTGAGAAGGAGAAGGGGGCTGAGAAGGAGAGGGGGCCTGAGAAGGAGAGGGGGCCTGAGAAGGAGAAGGGGAGGTGGACTGAGAAGGGGACTGTGAAGGGGAGGGGGACTGGGAAGAGGAGGGGGACTGTGAAGGGGAGGGGGACTGGGAAGAGGAGGTGGACTGTGAAGGGGAGGGGGACTGGGAAGAGGAGGGGGACTGTGAAGGGGAGGGGGGCTGAGAAGGGGACTGGTCTGGCCTCCCTGCAGCAGCTTGCCGTTGTGGTGGTCCTAGAATGACATATGTTTTATATTTGTTGTTGCATGACAAATTTAATAAACACCATTTGTCTATTACACTGTTCTGTCCCATGTAAAAGACACAGGGCTAACATTGGCCCTCATTCCGAGTTGTTCGCTCGCAAGCTGCTTTTAGCAGCTTTACACACGCTAAGCCACCGCCTACTGGGAGTGAATCTTAGCTTCTTAAAATTGCGAACGAAAGATTCGCAATATAGCGAAAAGACTGCTCTGTGCAGTTTCTGAGTAGCTCGAGACTTACTCGGCATCTGCAATCAGTTCAGTGCTTGTCGTTCCTGGTTTGACGTCATAAACACACCCAGCGTTCGCCCAGACACTCCTCCGTTTCTCCAGCCACTCCCGCGTTTTTCACAGAAACGGTAGCGTTTTTTCGCACACACCCATAAAACGGCCAGTTTCCGCCCAGAAACACCCACTTCCTGACAATCACATTACGATCACCAGAACAAAGAAAAAAACGTGAGTAAAAAACCTCACTGCATAGCAAATTTACTTGGCGCAGTCGCACTGCGGACATTGCGCATGCGCACTAAGCGGAAAATCGCTGTGATGCGAAAAAATTTACCGAGCGAACAACTCGGAATGACCCCCATTATTTTGTTTGGCTAATTTGTAATCTGGTGATGTTGTCCATAGCAACCAATCTGATTATACATAACATTTGTGAAGCTCATTACAGAATCTAATCGATTGACTCATATTGATTGGTATAGGCAACATCACCAGATCTAAAATCAACCCACCTTATTAAATTTACACCACTGAGCAAGTTATTTGGTACAGTTTACAGCCTGTGTAGCAATTCTGTACAACAACATGCACTTGTTTAAAATCACTCTGCTACAGTCAGTACTGCTTGCCTTAACCACACACACTGTCATATTTATTAAACTAGTTCAGTCAGTGTGGCAATTTAGACACTATCACTTAGTGTAAATTTTCAAAGTTCATGCTAATAATATTACTTAGTGTAAATTTGCACAGTTTATGCTAATAATCTCTGTGTTATGTAATGTATTTAACTTACTGCGTCCACGCAGTTGCCGGATTTGCTGGCGGAGCTCCGCCAACAGTTCCGGCGTCCGCCTGCGGAGATCACTCCATCTCCTCTCCAGCTGAATGATGGTCCGCCTGCTGCTGACGCGGGTCCTCAGTAGGTGGCGGACCTCCGCGTAGGCCTGGCGCTTTAACCGAATTGGGACAAAGCGCCCTACGCGGCCTACGCGACGGTCCATCACCGCCACCAACACGCGGAGCTCACGCCGGATGAACGGTGCAGCACGCATCATGGCAATGGCGTTTTCCATATTTGGGCATATATTTATAGTGTGTGTTGGCATGTGATTGGTGGAAAATCTATGCTGTCATCTAAATAAACTTTATTGATGTGTGCATTGACTAAACTTTATTGCTGTCTGCAGTGCTGTGTAGAGCAGAGGGGTTAGTTCGCTATAGCGGAAATTTGCAGTCGCGGAAGAGCATGATAATAAACGAACCTATTCTCACAATTCCACACACACACACACACACACACACACACACACACACACACACACACACACACACACACACACACACACACACTTTTACTCTAATTTTTGAGTCAATCTGTGTACTCACCACATTTTGTATGAACAATCAGCTGCACAGTCACAAATTTTACAACATTTAGTATCATATGTTGTGTTTTTGTTTTGGAAAACAGGATTAGAAAAAAAAACAGTAATTACAACAATTTAGCAACGTAAAAATAATTCACAAAGAATAAAAACATTGTAAGGTTAACATGCTTGAATATTTACAGAAACAACTAATAATATATTCACACACACAAAAACAATTACACAAATGAGCTTTCAATAACTACCTAAATGACACCAGAGCAAAATGAACATAAACAGACAGTGACTTTGAGTTTATTTGTAAAAATTAAAAAAAAAACACTATACCTGAAATATTCGCGCACAATGCGTGCCCTTACTTCGTTTCCCCTCCGGGAAACACTCCCCCCACCGACTCTCCGCCCAACCCCTGGCTCCTCATCTGGCAATTCCTCTGTGTAAGGAAGGTCAACGCGACTCCTTACAGCGATGTTATGTAGAATAGCGCACAGGACCACAATTTTACTTACCATCTCCGGCGAATACATGATGTCGCCACCAGTGCGGTGGAGCACACGAAAGCGCCCTTTAAGGACACCAATCGTGCGCTCCACCAGCTGTCTAGTGGCAGTAAGCGCGGAGTTAAATGCCGTCTGTGGTCCTGGCCTGGGCTTACTGTAAGGAGTCATGAGCCAGAGGGTGCAAGGATATCCACGGTCTCCTGTTTGATGAGAAGAAAATAAAATAATTATAATCTTACATTTTATAATATTATTGTAAGTTAAAAAAAAAACACTCACCCAATTACCACATGTCTTGACCTTCCATCGATCTTAATCTGTGCCATATCCCTGATTGTCTAATGACATGGGCATCATGGGAGTTCCCCGGGAACTTAGCATTCAGGGACAGGATCTGGAGGGATGGCCCACAAACAACCATTACATTCAGAGAATGAAACAGTTTCCTGTTTCTATAAATTTCTTCATTATGTCTTGGTGGTACAATAGCTACATGTGTGCCATCCACAACCCCAATAACATGTGGGAAGCAACTACCACCTTCCTCAAATTGCCGCTTCACCACATCTAGGGCCCCAACATCCAAAGGCATAGCAATAAATTGCTTAACGCGCTTAATAAAAGCCTGGCTGACACGCCGCAGGACCTTACTGAACTGGCCCTGCGACATGCCAACCAGATCGCCAACAACATGCTGGTATGAACCAGTGGCCACAAAATGTAACAGAGCAAGGAATTGTGTCAATGCTGGTATTGCTGTAGGATACCTAATGGATTGTTCTAGATCACTCTCTATTATGGAGAGAGTGTCTAGGATTAGATGAGGTGGCAGCCTGTATCTGCGCACAACCACATCATCAGGCATCCCAAAAAGGAGGACACGGGTACGGAAAATTGGTGGCCTAGCACGCCTCCGTTGCCTTGGATGATGAGGAGCCGGTTGCGGTTGGAGGGCTTGCAGCGGTTGGGGTGGGAGTGGTTCCGTGGGTTGGGGTGGGAGGACTTCAGCTGCCACATGAACGGACATCACCAACTTAAAATGAAGGTAAGAATCATTTTTATAAAAAAAACAAAAAACAAAAAACATTGTCAGCCATAATCAAAGACAAAGTGTATGGGTGTTAACTTACTGCAGGAGCATACTCCATTTCTTCAATAACAAAATACGGGTCCAAAACACAAAATTGGAAAAAAAAAAAAAAAAAAAAACTTTAGCTAATTATTACAAACATAGGTTAACATCACAAATCAAAAAGTATTTGAGATTTCAAACATACCCATATAATAACTGACACAATATATATTCAAACAACTAAATATGAATAATGTAACTTAGTTTGTGACTTAAAAAAACCTTTTAGAAAAAAAGGGGTCCTTTAGTAGCTAATACAGCAAAAATCAGGCCGACTTTGTCAAAAGTAAATGCTTTGAAAACCAAGAAATAACACCTACTAGATAGAGAAATGGCCAATCAAAAATAAGATACACACTTGCTACAAACACACTCCAGGACACACAGGGATAGGCTACTTACCTGGTCAATCAATAAAGTGACCAATTTAGTTGAATAAAGAACAAAAAAACAGCCAACCGACTCTAAATCAAAATATGGATTCAAAATCCAAAACAGACACACCTACAAGAGACAAAGAAGGAGTCTTAGATATCATATAGACAATTACAACAAACAGCAACACACACAGGGATAGCCTACTTACCTGGTCAATCAATGAAGTGATCAATTTAGTTGAATAAAGAACAAAAAAACAGCCAACCGACTCTATATCAAAATATGGATTCAAAATCCAAAACAGACACACCTACAAGAGACACAGAAGGAGTCTTAGATATCATATAGACAATTACAACAAACAGCAACACACACAGGGATAGCCTACTTACCTGGTCAATCAATGAAGTGACCAATTTAGTTGAATAAAAAACAAAAAAACAGCCAACCGACTCTAAATCAAAATATGGATACAAAATCCAAAACAGACACACCTACAAGAGACACAGAAGGAGTCTTAGATATCAAACAAACTGTGTGAACAATATAACATAAACACTGTAAAGTACAGGTAAGAAATAAAAACATATGCCATACTAAACCATTTAAATATCAAACAGATATCCTCCAAAATACATAAACCCAGTTCCATTGCACCACCATACATACTTGGCTTGATAATTGACTAATATAGGAATACTCTCAAAAGAAACTTAGCCAAAAAAACGCACTACGCTATACAAAATGTTTAAAGCGAATAAACGGACATCTGTCTGCAAGACAATGCAAAAAATACTCACTGCAAAGTAGAACCAAAGACGACCACCTTCGAAGATAACACAGCAGTTTTTAACATCATACACCCACTCACACAGGCTGCAAACAAGGCTCTTAAATAAGCAGTACAATCAGTCACACAATTAGCATAATTTACACCTGTGTGAATTTTCGCTGTGCACGTAGCTATAAATACCTACACACCTGTGCGTACAGACATGTCATTAGCAACATGGCAACTCGTGGGGATTTGGCAGCAGAGATGGACCGCGTGCTGCGGCAGCAGGCAGCATTGGCACAAAGACAAATAGCATTGCGTCGGCAAATGCTGGAATCCGCCTCTGCGGATTCTGAAGAAGCAGGACTCCGTACTAGAGACATTCCACCTTCTGATACCCAGCAGTTAGGAGGGGTTACCCTGCCAGAAAAACAGACTGGGGAAACTGAGGGAGATTCAGCATTAGCCGCACAAACACAAACTACACAAGCAGCTAGTGAAGAGGAAGATGGTGAGGAGGAACAGGACCAAAGCTCACAGGCTACTTCAAGGCGAAAAAAAAGGCAGCCCGCATTCACTAAGAGGGAGTTGCGTGTTTTGGTCACACAGGCCATGTCAAAAATACATAGAGGACCAAAAAACATGGGTGCTGCTACCAAAGATCAAATCTGGAGGGACATCACTCATTCTGTGAATGAAGTCGGCTCTATAGTCCGAACATCACAGGAAGTTAGACGACGGTAAGTGTATATTGGCAGTCCATTATCTGTGCAAAGTATTCTTAAAAAGCTAGTTACATGTGATGTTGGCTATAGCAACCAAATGCAGAACATGTGTCCTATATATTAGATATGATGTCTATAGCAACCAAATGCAGAACATGTGTCCTATATATTAAAGCTGGAATGTTTTTTTTAAATATACCTTGACCCTATTTTTCCTAATATATGTAGTTGGGCCGACTTCAAATCCCGCCTGAAGGGCAAGAGGTCTGCGGAGTGGAATGCCTCAAGGGCTACAGAGGGCGGACCATCTGTCGCTGTGGAGTATACAGAGTTGGAGGAAGGAAGAACATCCCACTGGGCAGGGCACACGAAGGTCGCTCCGCAGACCAAGCCAAGAAGAACAGCATCAGGCGGGGAAAAAAAAAAGAAAGTGATGTCTCTCCAGATGGGCAGCACCCATGTTTTTCATGTTGTCTCTATGTTTTTTTTGTGTTGGCTTGTGTGGCCAGAATGGCTAACTCCCTCTTAGTGAAATGTATTATTTCTGTTTTGATATATTGTAGCCTGTGAGCTTTTTTTCCTGTACACCAGAGCCATCTTCCTCTTCCTAGTGTGCTGTGTATTGTTGTGTTTGTGTGCTGGCTCCTGAATCTTTCTCAGTTCCCCAAATATATTTGTCTGGCAGGGTGTTTACACCATATTATTTATTTGCATTAATATTATTATTTTGTCAGAAGATGGAGTTTCCCTAGTACTGAGTTCTGCTATGTCATTTTTGTCAGTGGCATCTGCTTGCTGCTTGGTCCATCTTTGCCTGTGATACTTACCTGTAGCCATGTTGTTTGGATCACTAAATATATTACAGCAGTAATAATAAAAAAAAAAAAAAAAAAAACAAGTTTGTGTACTTTATTAAAGTAAATGCATTATGTTAATCTTAGTCCAGGAAAGTTTAGCAAAGCAAATAGACACTTGGGGAACAAGGGAACAATCCGAAAATACATACAAGCATTGCATCTCTAAAAAAAATGCAACAGGTATGCCTTGCACCACACATTAATGTCCATATTATAAAAATAGTCACAACTCAGGTTTTGTTTTACTATGGGCAACAGGACATAATTTTAAACATTGTCAGATATTCTAACCAAAGATAAAAGTTTTATTTAAGTTAAAAATTAAGTGTATGCTGCATTATGTTGGTCCTGATATTTGGGATATACAAAGGTCACATTTTATGTAGTTTAGATGTTGCTGATGTAGTTTTGGAGTTTTGATAATTTCACTTGTTTGCATTTGGTAGTATTTAACACATTAAAACAAGCACTTAACATTAATGTTTATCCAAAAACTTAACTCACAATTAAAACCTTATTTGGCAGCGTTACAGATTTATAGGTGCTTAGAATAAACATGTAATGTGTCCACACAATTGCTGTTTGCAGTACTTCAGCAGAGCAGTGTTTAGCAAGTAATTGGACAACAGATGAATGGCATCTCCAATTAACTGCTAATTATTGCATACACACTTGTAACACTACTTCGCAAATGCAGAGTAACTGCAGACCTACTCGGCTGCTGCGTCAAGATTGCGAGGAATTGCTATGTTAAATTTAACATCGAAAACGCATTTCTGCAAAAACACGCCTACTGCTAGTTGCATACTCCCACACTAGACGCCCACTTTCACGCCCATGTCGTCAGATTGCGAAGTCGCGCCCCTGTCACGCCTTTGCCACTCCCCGTTTTTGTTTCTGTGTAACGAGCAGTTTTCTTTGTAGTATTTATGCACAAGTGTCGTATCGCTATGCTCGCGCATGCGTATTTCCGTTTTTGCTTTCAGGAAAGAGAGAGATGCTGCAGAATGTGGGTCAGAGAAAGATTATGCAGCAACTGGGGCAGAGAGAGGTGCTGCAGCACCTGGGCTAGAGAGAGAGAGGTGCTACAGCAACAAGGGTATAGAGTGGTGCTGCAGGACAGAAGTAACCCTTCTGCACAGCTACAAGCAGACAGACATATAAAGAGGGTGGCAGAGCTCCAGCATGTACCATCTGTCAGTGCCACCAGCTGTTTTTCCTCTGGCCTGCCCTGTTTCCTACCTATGGTATTCTCTGAGACCAAAACAGTGTGCACCCGCTCTGCTCCTGCTCTGCAGCTGCATATACAGCAACCCACAGTGCAGCATGAGGAGGGAGGGTGGCAACGCGCCCTCTAACTTTTTGGGTGCCCGGAGCTTGTGCTCCACCGGAGCCACCCTCGCTACACCCCTGCCAGCAGCCTCCCTGTAAAATAAAAAACTCTAACAAACTTTTCACTAGGAAAACTCTGGAGAGCTCCCCTAGTTGTGACCAGCTCCTCTGGGCACATTTTCTAAACTGAGTCTGGTAGGAGGGGCATAGAGGGAGGAGCTAGCCCACACTCTCAAACTCTTAAAGTGCCAATGGCTCCTGGTGGACCCGTCTATACCCCATGGTACTAATGTGGACCCCAGCATCCTCTAGGACGTAAGAGAAATAGGTTTAAAGTAAACTATGCTGAAAGGCATAACACTCATATACAGTATGCAGTTAGTAATGCTGCTTTCAGACATGTTACCCAGGAATTTGCCAGATTGAGCAAGCCAGCAAAATTCCTGCTCTCAGCTACGTGGCCCTGGTCGGGGGCAGCGTTGTGGACTCAGGACTTAGTCCTGGGTTGTTTCCCTTAACACATGCAGAAATCCTGGATTGATGCACATTGATATGCAAAATCCCAGGAATTAGCTGCATGTATGCAGTGGTAAAGCGTGGGGCAAATAGAGTTTACCTGAGCAAGCCAGGAGGATGGGCCACAGCACACCGGTAGAATTTTTTTTCTCTATTTCCTCTTTATTATACCTCAGCAGGTGGACATCAAGTCAGGCCAGGAGGGGTGTTGGGGGGGGGGTAGGAGGGTAGTAGGAGGGGGTACCAGGCTGGGTAAGACAAAACTCTGTGTGACTCCCAGCTGTTACAGTCTCGCCAGATGATGACATCATCATCTTGTGAGTCTCTCTCTCTCTGCAGTCAGCGCCATGCTCTGGGCTGGGGATGGAGAATGGGAGGGACAACTGCAAAGGTGGCTGGGCGTGGTTCTGGACTGATCATCACTGAGTCGTCGGAAGCTGTGTTGAGAAAAGCCAGAGTCCTCCCTGAGTGACTCTGTGGTGGTGATCCCCGCCTAAATGTAAATAAATATAATTTATGCATCAATCCATTACCATTAGTGTTGGTATTAGCTTATATGTATATATACATATATATGTATATATACATGCACTGTGTGTATGTATGTATGTATATATATATATATATATATATACTTCCAGTGTTGGCCGGCACTCAAATCCTAAAATCAGCTTACTCCGGTGCCAGTTTGAGCAATTTGATAACGATCCAGATGTAAACGGCACTCGGAGATCATGAAGAAGTGAAGAAATTTATTTCATGTCATTATAATGACATGAAATAAATTTTTTCACTTCTTCATGATCTCCGAGTGCCGTTTACATCTGGATCGTTATATATATATATATATATATATATATATATATATATATGATGGTATTTGGGGGGCACCTAAGAATATTCCCTGCTGATAACCACAGGTTGTTTTTCTTTTTAAATCAGTTATTTAGAATATATAAAAATAGAATACTTATAATTTATCGAATCTTATCATAATACACCCAAAACTGCTTTCTTTAACAAACTTCTGATAGGAGACGCTATCTGCCTAATTTTAACTATATTTTATCTATGTTGTTATATTAATTTTCCCAAAGTCGTGCAGGGACTCTCTTCTCGCTTACTTATTCTCTCCCATCTTTCTTCTAAACACTGACTATAATGTATGCAAAAATGTTTTGCTAATAGGGCTACATTTATTCTCCCCTCCATTATTGATGCTGACCAAACTGATTTTAAATATTTTGTTCCTTTTCTGGATATAAAATACATTTTAACAAATCTGAATTGATGCCCATTATTTTCTCTTCTTATTTATCCCAATACCCACATACCACTTATCAATTTACAGTTACCCCTGATTGGTTGCAATATTTGAGGATTTTTATTTCAGCAAATTTGTCAAATTTATGCAAACATTATTATAACACAGTATGAGAAAGAAAACAAGAACTATTGCATCAATTTGGAAGGATTTTCCCCAATCGTTGTTAGGGAGGGTTACGGTGGTGAAGACTGTATTTTTCTTACCTCTTACAAATAGTAACATAGTAACATAGTTTCTGAAGCTGAAAAAAGACAATTTGTCCATCCAGTTCAACCTATTTGTGGTCTTCTATGCTATATTATTTTTATGACAAATTTTGTCTGTTTCTAATGTCTGCCGTTGTGTTTATGACTCTTTTTTTATAACTATAGTGCATGACTATGCACCATAACCCTGTATGTCCTTATCCATTAGTTACTTATCTAGCCCATTCTTAAATATATTGACCGAGCCCGCCATTACTTCTCTCTCAGGCAGGGAATTCCAAAGAAGTATTGTCCTTACCGTGAAGAAACCTTTACATCTCTGTGTGCGAAATCTCCTCTCCTCCAACCTAAGAGGGAGTCCACGTGTCCTCTGCGTTGATCTTACCAAAAAACAGATACCCCGCAAGCTCTGTGTATTGTCCCCTTATATATTTGTAGATGTTGATCATGTCCCCTCTTAGTCTCCTCTTTTCCAGTGTAAACATGCCTAGTCTTGCAAGCCTTTTCTTGTATTCCAGCGTCTCCATACCCTTAATTAATTTGGTCGCTTGCCTCTGAACCTTTACTAGTTCCGGGATATCCTTTTTGTAGTATGGTGCCCAAAATTGTGCCCGGTATTCAAGATGTAGCCTCACTATGGATTCATATAATGGGAGTATAACACTCTCATCCCTTGCGTCAATTCCCCACTTTATACATGCTAATACCTTGTCAGCCTTCTTTGCTGCAATCCTACTTTGGGTACTGCTGCTTAGTTTACTATCTATGTGAACACCTAAGTCTTTTTCCAGTACAGAATCCCCTAATTTTACACCATTTAGTATGTGGGTGTTATTTTTGTTCTTGCTACCAAAGTGCATTACCTTACACTTGTCTGTATTGAAGCACATTCTCTATACATACATAAATGGTTAGTTTTTAAAAAAAATAATGCACTTAAATGTACACAAATCTTCACCCAATTTATATGGCGGAGTAGCTAATCTTGAATGGCAAGGAGGCAGAGATACTTGTCTAAGACAAGGTATGGGTTGGGATTGTGTAACATTCTAGTATTCTTTCACTATGCCAGTGATTGGTGCCTTGGTATGTTACATTTACCATTTCATCTTTAGAGTTACAAATCTGCCCCCCTTATGCATCTGCTGCCCTCCTGCACCAAGCAGCATATGTTTCTGAAAAGAAAACATTATCTTGTATGATCTGTGGAATTACTGTGCAAGGCCAGGGAGGGAGGGTCCCTCACTGGCCTTGCACAGTGTTTCCACAGATCATACAAGATAATATTTTATTTTCAGACACTTATGCTGCTTGGTACAACCTTTACAAATATTTTTCCCATGACCACTGCTACTCCTCATATTGTCTGTGCCATTATGGAATAACCTCTCTTTTCCCACTAGCATTGCTAATTCCTATTTTAAATTGTGGACTTTTAAAAGTATACATTATTTGTTTTTTCCACAGTTTGTACCAACCTTTTAAGACTTATCTCATCAAATTTCTTCTTTCCTCTACATACAGGGAGGTTTTTTCACAGTTCCATGAGCATTAATCCTCTTGATAAAATAGAGCACTGTTGAAACAGGGATGGCTTTGTTCTCTTTAAGGCCCATACACACTAGACGAGCCCCTGTCGACTCTGCCGCTGGCGGGGTGTCGGCATCGGCAAGTGCATACACACTTGCTGATGCCAGCAGGGAAGGGAGTGACGTCGGAGGGAGGTGCGTGTTAGGGCAGCGGGGGGAATGACGCCCATGCTGTATCTGCTGGCTTGGCTTTCGTTAATGAGGACCTCCTTTATCTGTACATGTTCAGACGAGGGAGGGGGTCGTTTACGATCTTGCTCAGATTGGCCCTTCTGAGCAATATCTTTAACTTTCTTGTCTAGTGTGTATGGGACTTTAGATGTCTTGTCTGTGTTGATAATAGCAATTCTGATGCTCTCAGACAACACCCTTGTCTTGTGCCAAAGTAACAGGAATAAAAAAATTTTTTTTTATATAAAAGCTATCATTCATTGGTTAATTCAAGTAATGTGAGCACTGACCATTTTTCACAGGTGACTTTAATTTCAAACTTGTTCACTTTTTTATCGCTATTTTTTAAATTGATTTGACGTACTCAAAAGGGTGACAATAATTATGTCATGGCAATCTACTGTATCAATATTTATAATTTTTATCTTATTCAGAATCTGTTACTTTTTTCAAGAGATACAGTAATTTACCATATTCAGTAAGGATTGCAGTTTTTGCTAAAGAGCAGTTGAAATAGTTGCCGCCCAGAAATAGAGAACGCCCGTTGCAGAAATTGCGAATGCATCGCAGTATGCGGACTAATCGTGAAACCATACACAATTACCAGAACATAGAAGATTCTTCCGATCAGCGCCAGGCAAAGTCATCCACAATACTTGCGACACAAGAAGCTGGAAGTGGTCCTCACTCACATCAGATACCCTCCTTAAATACACCTGTGTTTTTTCAGACACACCCAGAAAACTGCAGGTTTCCGCCCAGAAATGCCGGCTTCATGTCCGTCAAACAGCTGCATTGTGATCACGATTTGTGTACGCATTTTCTGATGGTATTATTACTTGTGCGTGCATAATGTGAATGCTGCACATGCACAGTCATTCGATAATTGGCCAGATTGCCCTTCACAAATTTTGCAATCCTTTCTGAATAAGGTCCAATTTACAATATAAGATGTACTTACAATCAAGGGTGACAATAATGTTGACCAGAGCTATATATACATTTGTGCATCAGGCTGCTGCTTAACAGTTAGATACATTTGAGATGCTGTATGTCCAATGGAACATATACACATAAATGCTCTTTTTTTGCATGCTACCTTTACTGTGTACCTCTAAATGAGGCCCCTAGTACAGTAATGATGTATGTTCATTTTCTGTCTTCTTCTAGCTTGGACTCAAGCTTATGTAAATGATTTTATTTTCAAGAATATTATCATTATCATATTATATTGCGTAATATCTATCCAAAGCACTGGACAATGGGTAATTCTTGAAATCAAGTTGCTTGTTACAAAATAATATTATTTCTGTTCATATGGTATTATGAATGCAGAAATATTATAAGATCAATAGAGAAGTAATGTAAATGTACAGCAGTGTGAAAAGATTTTTTGTTCCCTTCTTGACTTATTCTATTTTATCATATTTGTCAAAGTTAATTGTCTCAGATCTTCAAATAATAATTAATATAAGATAAAGACTACCTGAGTAAACATAAAATAGAAATGTTAAATGATCATTTAATTTATTAAAGGAAAAAAGTTATCCAACACCTACATCACCCATGCAAAAAAATTGCCACTAGATGATTGTGCCACCTTTAGTAGTAACAACTGCAATCAAACAACTCTTTTTGACCATGAACTGTCAGTTTAAGGCTACTTTGACTAGGCCACTCCAGAAGCTTAATTTTGTTTCTTTTGAGCAAGTAATAGATGGACTTGCTCTTGTATTTTGGACCATTGTCCTGCTACATAATGGAATAACACAAAAATGAAGAAAAACACAGCCTTTTTTTTTTTTTGTTATTCCAGTATATATAACGTCTAGGTCAGCACCCCCATCTGGATAATGAGACCAGAGGATGTCTTTATAATCGGTAATTGGGGCCATCAAATAAGTAACACCTACTGGTGCAGAAGATATTTTTTCCCTTCACATTTTCCTTTGATTCCTGCTGCATAACCCAATTGTGTTTTATATTCAGATCACAGACTGTTAGACATTCTCTCTCAAAATTTTCTGATAGAGAATAGAATAAATGATTCTGTGAATTATGACAAATTGCCCAGGTTCTGCAGTGGCATACCATAATATTACCACCACTTGGTTTGACTTTTGTTACGATTCTCATTTTGTAGAATGCTGTAATAGTTTTATGCTCATTGTAATGGAACCTATGTTTCCCAAAAAGTTCAATTTTGACTCATCTGGTTACAAAATCATCACCTAAAAGGCTTGGGTATCATCAATTTGTTTTTGGGCAAATATGAGATGAGCCTTTATGTTCCTCTTCGTTGGAAGTGTTTTTTTTTTTTGGATGAACCATTTGGTTAATTGGAAATTACTGTTCACACAGGCCTATTTCAGATCTGATCGCTGGGCTGCGTTTTTTGCTGCCCTGTGATCAGATAGTGGCCAACTACAGGGGGAGTGTATTTTAGCTGTGCAAGTGAGCGATCGCATGTGTAGCTGAGCTGCTTGTGCAGTCTTTGCGCAGTCCAGTACTTACTCTTCCTGTGCGACAGAATCCTGCTGATCGGGGCCGGAGCTGATGTCAGACACCATCCCTGAGACCCTCCCTGAAAATGGTCAGTTGCCACCCACAAACGGCCTCTTCCTGTCAATCTCCTTGTGAACGCCCATGCAAATGGATCCTTTGCACCATCCCGTCGCTAACCGCCGATGCCCGTTGTAGCCGTCCAATGCGCCTGCTCATTGTGGCTTAGACGCATGCACAGTTCTGATCTAATCACCCGCTGTGCGAAAACGCACAGCAGTGATCAGATCTGAATGACCCCCGATGTTGGATAACTTTTTTCCTTCAATAAATGAAATTAGAATTTAAAATCTGTAGTTGTGGTTATGTAGGATGTCTTTGTTTTTCATTCAGTTTTGTTTGAAGAACTGAAACAATTAAGTGTGGCAGACATGCAAAAATAAAATAAATCAGTAATGGGGCAATTGTTTTTTTAAAGTCATTGTATTTGTTAGTAGGGATGGTCATAGACCATTGGTGGTTAGCAACCATTAAAGATTTGTCATCAATGGACATCTATAGATCTGATGGCTCTCCTCAATTAATGTCAGGATGCGTGGTTATGTTTTCTTCTGTTTCCCCCCAGAACTTAGCCCACCCCTTGATATACCACTAACCCACTGCCCCCCCTTTCTTGAATGGCCCACTGCCCACCAAGTCCCATTGTAGTAATGACTATCGATGGTGGTTTCCTATCAATGGTTTAATGCCATGATATAACACACTGATGGCACTAACCATAGAGAACATAGATGATAAAGTCGATTTCTATTTGTGACAATCTGTTTTGAACAGAGGATCTTGTTTGAATTAGTTACAGCAACAGTCTCACTAAAATGCCAAATGATGAAATATAAGAATACAGTTAACCTTTTTTTAAATGTAATTACTCAAAATTATTTTTCGTTTTTAAAATATGTGATTTTTTTACAGAGCTGCAAAGTTCAATTCAATATAGAAACAAATTTCTCAGAAAGATAATGTACTGTAGATAAGTTAAAGCACACTTCCATCTTTTAAAAATATCCTGGTGATATTTATAATGAACAATGTCATTTATTCAAAGCTTTAAAACCTTTATGTTATTTTCTATGTTAAATGAAAACAATCTCTAAGCAACAAAAATAGATGTCCACTTCAAGTATTATTATAAAATATTTATCTAAAACTTTAAGCTTTTCAAGATTTTCTAAATTTGCTGCAAATACATATTCATGCTATACTTTAATATTAGTGAATAATGGGCCTAATTCAGTAAGGATTGCAAATTCTGCTAAAAGTAATTAGCAGATTTTGCAATCCTTTGGAGCTCATGCTTGGGGTCGCCCATTGCTAGGCAAGACCGCCCAGCATGCTGACCAGTGCCTTCCCTGTTCAACAAGCAGAAATTGTGAATGTATCACAATTTCTGCTTGTTAGCGGAAACTAAGGATGCCTCCTACCAGCGCAGCTTAGCTGAGCCTGCAGGAGTCGCACTGTCATGTTCACGATCGCGGCGGCTGCGTGTGACATCATGTTGTGATCACACCCCCAACATGCCCCCGTTTGTCCACCTCCACCTCCTGTTCGTGCTGCACCGCCCCCGAAACGCTCCGTCTCCGCTCTGAAAATGGAGCGTTGCCCGCTCCCCCACCACTGATTGACAGGCAGAGGTGAATGCATTCTCTGCGGCCCCACGCCGAAAGTACGGGAGCATGCGCAGGATGGGCGCTGTGCATGTGCCCGCGGGGTGATCATAAAAATTCCGGTTGGGGACTTCCGGTTCCGGCTTCATGCTGTGAAGACACATCACAGCAGAGCTCCGGTGTTCCCCGACCACGGCACCGTTATAACGGCTGTTTTAACAGCCTCAGAGAGCCACAAACACCACCAGCCCCTCTGTGACTCCGTCCTGCGAGCCGCTTGCGGTTGTGACCCCTCTGCTTCGTACCGCTCGCCCCCCGAGGAAAGCTCCCGTCAGCCGGCGCGTCATCGCGGCTGCTCTCCCGGAGCTCACAGTGTGACAGGTTGAGTTGTGCAGCCTGAAGTGACCCTCATAGTAGAGAGAGCTGCCGCCAGCGAGAGCCGCCGAACACGGCCACGGCACCCGGCTTCCACAGGGTCAGGAGCGGTAACCATAACAACCGCAGCAGCGCCATTTTGTGTGAGTCTTCTGCTGCTTGCAATCACACTGTCATTCCTTGCTGCTGCAGAGACCTTCAGTCAAGTAACAGATTCCCGCTGAGGATTCTAAGGTGGGTCACCTCTGATTAACCCACTACATTATAGCTAATCAGTCATTACACCTCAGGCTGATGTCAAAGGCTTCCTAAGGTTTCTCAAAGATAATACAGGACAAAGGCCTAACTTCTGCGGCTCCCAGACGCCACACTAGCTTTTCCTTACTTTACTGAACCAGCGATTTATTAACTGTGCGCCAGTTTCCCATTTTCTCAATAACTCTTATCACTGATGGACCGGTTTCTATCCCCCAATTCTGCAGCCAAAGCCCTACCTTCCTCCCTCCCTGTCCGACAGGAAAAAAGGAGAGCTAATTCAACCATGGCTCCTGGAATTACCACCCCTCCCTCTTCTCCAGCTCCTAAAAAATTGATTGCTTCACAATCTCTCTCATGCTCCCCATCAACGGTTCGATCCCCTGATTCACCTATTACATACGCGGACCTGACAGAGGCCATAACACAAGCTATATCTCCATTGCTGTCGAAAGCAGTTTCAGATATCTCGCTCCAATTGCAACATCTCTCACACAGAGTCTCTGTTAATGAAAATAGAATTGGAGGTCTCTGCCATGATATGGCTGATGTTCAGGGTTGTGTCAAACGTCTTGAAAAAGAGAATTACCAATTATGGATGAAGCTAGACGACGCAGAAAATAGGTCCAGAAGAAATAATATACGGCTGGTAGGCCTTCCGGAAACGGTAAAGGGGGACAGTCTCTCTCAATTTGTCCAAGTGACGCTTCCCACCCTCTTAGGTATCGCCGACACTTGCAAAGATTTAGTAATTGAACGTGTGCACCGTGTTGGACCTCCTCCCCACTCTTCAGAGGGTCGCCCTCGGGTTACACTGTTCAGATGCCTCAATTATCTACACAAGGTTGCCATCTGGTCCGCCTCCAGAAAGATTCGTTCTATACAGTGGGAAAACAATCGTCTGCTTATATTTCAAGACTTTTCTGCAGAATTATCGAGAGCTAGGAAGGCCTTTAACCCTATATGTTCAAAGTTGGTGTCCGCCAAACGAAAATTCTCCCTACTTTATCCAGCGAAGCTTCGAATTTATGATGGCGACAAACATCTGGATTTTTCTACTCCGGAGGATGCAGCGTCCTATCTCCAAGAAGGGTCTACTGACGACCATAATGACATCACTGATGTCGCCCCTATCCCTAACTCTTGACTTTCAGGTCCGACTCATAATGCCTCAATAATGAAGGTTTCCCACTTCTTCTAGTTCATTTCTGTCAATTAAGTTAAGTTTGGATGTGCTTTAAAGCATGTTATAGTTACCAATGTGGTGGATTCAGTTCCACTTGGTCACATATTCGTTTTCTTTTTCTGTACAACATATGTACGGGGAGTTTACGTTAAGTTTGATTTTTGTTTTCAGGTTATCTTATGCCTTATTGGTGACTGCCACAACTGTTTAAACTAGAGATGAGCGCCTGAAATTTTTCGGGTTTTGTGTTTTGGTTTTGGGTTCGGTTCCGCGGCCGTGTTTTGGGTTCGAACGCGTTTTGGCAAAACCTCACCGAATTTTTTTTGTCGGATTCGGGTGTGTTTTGGATTCGGGTGTTTTTTTCAAAAAACACTAAAAAACAGCTTAAATCATAGAATTTGGGGGTCATTTTGATCCCAAAGTATTATTAACCTCAAAAACCATTATTTACACTCATTTTCAGTCTATTCTGAATACCTCACACCTCACAATATTATTTTTAGTCCTAAAATTTGCACCGAGGTCGCTGTGTGAGTAAGATAAGCGACCCTAGTGGCCGACACAAACACCGGGCCCATCTAGGAGTGGCACTGCAGTGTCACGCAGGATGTCCCTTCCAAAAAACCCTCCCCAAACAGCACATGACGCAAAGAAAAAAAGAGGCGCAATGAGGTAGCTGTGTGAGTAAGATTAGCGACCCTAGTGGCCGACACAAACACCGGGCCCATCTAGGAGTGGCACTGCAGTGTCACGCAGGATGGCCCTTCCAAAAAACCCTCCCCAAACAGCACATGACGCAAAGAAAAAAAGAGGCGCAATGAGGTAGCTGTGTGAGTAAGATTAGCGACCCTAGTGGCCGACACAAACACCGGGCCCATCTAGGAGTGGCACTGCAGTGTCACGCAGGATGTCCCTTCCAAAAAACCCTCCCCAAACAGCACATGACGCAAAGAAAAAAAGAGGCGCAATGAGGTAGCTCACTGTGTGAGTAAGATTAGCGACCCTAGTGGCCGACACAAACACCGGGCCCATCTAGGAGTGGCACTGCAGTGTCACGCAGGATGTCCCTTCCAAAAAACCCTCCCCAATCAGCACATGATGCAAAGAAAAAGAAAAGAAAAAAGAGGTGCAAGATGGAATTGTCCTTGGGCCCTCCCACCCACCCTTATGTTGTATAAACAAAACAGGACATGCACACTTTAACCAACCCATCATTTCAGTGACAGGGTCTGCCACACGACTGTGACTGATATGACGGGTTGGTTTGGACCCCCCCCAAAAAAGAAGCAATTAATCTCTCCTTGCACAAACTGGCTCTACAGAGGCAAGATGTCCACCTCATCTTCACCCTCCGATATATCACCGTGTACATCTCCCTCCTCACAGATTATCAATTCGTCCCCACTGGAATCCACCATCTCAGCTCCCTGTGTACTTTGTGGAGGCAATTGCTGCTGGTCAATGTCTCCGCGGAGGAATTGATTATAATTAATTTTAATGAACATCATCTTCTCCACATTTTCTGGATGTAACCTCGTACGCCGATTGCTGACAAGGTGAGCGGCGGCACTAAACACTCTTTCGGAGTACACACTTGTGGGAGGGCAACTTAGGTAGAATAAAGCCAGTTTGTGCAAGGGCCTCCAAATTGCCTCTTTTTCCTGCCAGTATAAGTACGGACTGTGTGACGTGCCTACTTGGATGCGGTCACTCATATAATCCTCCACCATTCTATCAATGTTGAGAGAATCATATGCAGTGACAGTAGACGACATGTCCGTAATCGTTGTCAGGTCCTTCAGTCCGGACCAGATGTCAGCATCAGCAGTCGCTCCAGACTGCCCTGCATCACCGCCAGCGGGTGGGCTCGGAATTCTGAGCCTTTTCCTCGCACCCCCAGTTGCGGGAGAATGTGAAGGAGGAGATGTTGACAGGTCGCGTTCCGCTTGACTTGACAATTTTGTCACCAGCAGGTCTTTCAACCCCAGCAGACTTGTGTCTGCCGGAAAGAGAGATCCAAGGTAGGCTTTAAATCTAGGATCGAGCACGGTGGCCAAAATGTAGTGCTCTGATTTCAACAGATTGACCACCCGTGAATCCTTGTTAAGCGAATTAAGGGCTGCATCCACAAGTCCCACATGCCTAGCGGAATCGCTCCCTTTTAGCTCCTTCTTCAATGCCTCCAGCTTCTTCTGCAAAAGCCTGATGAGGGGAATGACCTGACTCAGGCTGGCAGTGTCTGAACTGACTTCACGTGTGGCAAGTTCAAAGGGCATCAGAACCTTGCACAACGTTGAAATCATTCTCCACTGCACTTGAGACAGGTGCATTCCACCTCCTATATCGTGCTCAATTGTATAGGCTTGAATGGCCTTTTGCTGCTCCTCCAACCTCTGAAGCATATAGAGGGTTGAATTCCACCTCGTTACCACTTCTTGCTTCAGATGATGGCAGGGCAGGTTCAGTAGTTTTTGGTGGTGCTCCAGTCTTCTGTACGTGGTGCCTGTACGCCGAAAGTGTCCCGCAATTTTTCTGGCCACCGACAGCATCTCTTGCACGCCCCTGTCGTTTTTTAAAAAATTCTGCACCACCAAATTCAAGGTATGTGCAAAACATGGGACGTGCTGGAATTTGCCCATATTTAATGCACACACAATATTGCTGGCGTTGTCCGATGCCACAAATCCACAGGAGAGTCCAATTGGGGTAAGCCATTCCGCGATGATCTTCCTCAGTTGCCGTAAGAGGTTTTCAGCTGTGTGCGTATTCTGGAAACCGGTGATACAAAGCGTAGCCTGCCTAGGAAAGAGTTGGCGTTTGCGAGATGCTGCTACTGGTGCCGCCGCTGCTGTTCTTGCGGCGGGAGTCCATACATCTACCCAGTGGGCTGTCACAGTCATATAGTCCTGACCCTGCCCTGCTCCACTTGTCCACATGTCCGTGGTTAAGTGGACATTGGGTACAGCTGCATTTTTTAGGACACTGGTGACTCTTTTTCTGAGGTCTGTGTACATTTTCGGTATCGCCTGCCTAGAGAAATGGAACCTAGATGGTATTTGGTACCGGGGACACAGTACCTCCAACAAGTCTCTAGTTGGCTCTGCAGTAATGATGGATACCGGAACCACGTTTCTCACCACCCAGGATGCCAAGGCCTCAGTTATCCGCTTTGCAGTAGGATGACTGCTGTGATATTTCATCTTCCTCGCAAAGGACTGTTGAACAGTCAATTGCTTACTGGAAGTAGTACAAGTGGGCTTACGACTTCCCCTCTGGGATGACCATCGACTCCCAGCGGCAACAACAGCAGCGCCAGCAGCAGTAGGCGTTACACGCAAGGATGCATCGGAGGAATCCCAGGCAGGAGAGGACTCGTCAGAATTGCCAGTGACATGGCCTGCAGGACTATTGGCATTCCTGGGGAAGGAGGAAATTGACACTGAGGGAGTTGGTGGGGTGGTTTGCGTGAGCTTGGTTACAAGAGGAAGGGATTTACTGGTCAGTGGACTGCTTCCGCTGTCACCCAAAGTTTTTGAACTTGTCACTGACTTATTATGAATGCGCTGCAGGTGACGTATAAGGGAGGATGTTCCGAGGTGGTTAACGTCCTTACCCCTACTTATTACAGCTTGACAAAGGGAACACACGGCTTGACACCTGTTGTCCGCATTTCTGGTGAAATACCTCCACACCGAAGAGCTGATTTTTTTGGTATTTTCACCTGGCATGTCAACGGCCATATTCCTCCCACGGACAACAGGTGTCTCCCCGGGTGCCTGACTTAAACAAACCACCTCACCATCAGAATCCTCCTGGTCAATTTCCTCCCCAGCGCCAGCAACACCCATATCCTCCTCATCCTGGTGTACTTCAACACTGACATCTTCAATCTGACTATCAGGAACTGGACTGCGGGTGCTCCTTCCAGCACTTGCAGGGGGCGTGCAAATGGTGGAAGGCGCATGCTCTTCACGTCCAGTGTTGGGAAGGTCAGGCATCGCAACCGACACAATTGGACTCTCCTTGTGGATTTGGGATTTCGAAGAATGCACAGTTCTTTGCTGTGCTGCTTTTGCCAGCTTGAGTCTTTTCATTTTTCTAGCGAGAGGCTGAGTGCTTCCATCCTCATGTGAAGCTGAACCACTAGCCATGAACATAGGCCAGGGCCTCAGCCGTTCCTTGCCACTCCGTGTGGTAAATGGCATATTGGCAAGTTTACGCTTCTCCTCCGACAATTTTATTTTAGGTTTTGGAGTCCTTTTTTTTCTGATATTTGGTGTTTTGGATTTGACATGCTCTGTACTATGACATTGGGCATCGGCCTTGGCAGACGACGTTGCTGGCATTTCATCGTCTCGGCCATGACTAGTGGCAGCAGCTTCAGCACGAGGTGGAAGTGGATCTTGATCTTTCCCTAATTTTGGAACCTCAACATTTTTGTTCTCCATATTTTAATAGGCACAACTAAAAGGCACCTCAGGTAAACAATGGAGATGGATACTAGTATACAATTATGGACTGCCTGCCGACTGCAGACACAGAGGTAGCCACAGCCGTGAACTACCGTACTGTACTGTGTCTGCAGCTAATATAGACTGGTTGATAAAGAGAAGATGTCTATGTAACTATGTATGTATAAAGAAGACTGAAAAAAATCCACGGTTAGGTGGTATACAATTATGGACGGACTGCCTGCCGAGTGCAGACACAGAGGTAGCCACAGCCGTGAACTACCGTACTGTACTGTGTCTGCAGCTAATATAGACTGGTTGATAAAGAGAAGATGTCTATGTAACTATGTATGTATAAAGAAGAATGAAAAAAAACCACGGTTAGGTGGTATACAATTATGGACGGACTGCCTGCCGAGTGCAGACACAGAGGTAGCCACAGCCGTGAACTACCGTACTGTACTGTGTCTGCAGCTAATATAGACTGGTTGATAAAGAGAAGATGTCTATGTAACTATGTATGTATAAAGAAGAATGAAAAAAATCCACGGTTAGGTGGTATTACAATTATGGACGGACTGCCTGCCGAGTGCAGAGACACAGAGGTAGCCACAGCCGTGAACTACCGTACTGTGTCTGCTGCGACTGGATGATAAATGATATAAAAAATATATATATATCACTACTGCAGCCGGACAGGTATATATTATATATTATATAATGACGGACCTGCTGGACACTGTCTGTCAGCAGAATGAGTTTTATTTTTATAGAATAAAAAAAAAAAAAACACACAAGTGAAGTCACACGACGAGTGTTTAACTTTTTCAGGCAATCACAATATAAGTATACTACTAACTATACTGGTGGTCAGTGTGGTCAGGTCACTGGTCAGTCACACTGGCAGTGGCACTCCTGCAGCAAAAGTGTGCACTGTTTAATTTTAATATAATATGTACTCCTGGCTCCTGCTATAACCTATAACTGGCACTGCAGTAGTGCTCCCCAGTCTCCCCCACAATTATAAGCTGTGTGAGCTGAGCAGTCAGACAGATATATAATATATATAGATGATGCAGCACACTGGCCTGAGCCTGAGCAGTGCACACAGATATGGTATGTGACTGACTGAGTCACTGTGTGTATCGCTTTTTTCAGGCAGAGAACGGATATATTAAATAAACTGCACTGTGTGTCTGGTGGTCACTCACTATATAATATATTATGTACTCCTGGCTCCTGCTATAACCTATAACTGGCACTGCAGTAGTGCTCCCCAGTCTCCCCCACAATTATAAGCTGTGTGAGCTGAGCAGTCAGACAGATATATATAATATTATATATAGATAATAGATGATGCAGCACACTGGCCTGAGCCTGAGCAGTGCACACAGATATGGTATGTGACTGACTGAGTCACTGTGTGTATCGCTTTTTTCAGGCAGAGAACGGATATATTAAATAAACTGCACTGTGTGTCTGGTGGTCACTCACTATATAATATATTATGTACTCCTGGCTCCTGCTATAACCTATAACTGGCACTGCAGTAGTGCTCCCCAGTCTCCCCCACAATTATAAGCTGTGTGAGCTGAGCAGTCAGACAGATATATATAATATTATATATAGATAATAGATGATGCAGCACACTGGCCTGAGCCTGAGCAGTGCACACAGATATGGTATGTGACTGACTGAGTCACTGTGTGTATCGCTTTTTTCAGGCAGAGAACGGATATATTAAATAAACTGCACTGTGTGTCTGGTGGTCACTCACTATATAATATATTATGTACTCCTGGCTCCTGCTATAACCTATAACTGGCACTGCAGTAGTGCTCCCCAGTCTCCCCCACAATTATAAGCTGTGTGAGCTGAGCAGTCAGACAGATATATATAATATTATATATAGATAATAGATGATGCAGCACACTGGCCTGAGCCTGAGCAGTGCACACAGATATGGTATGTGACTGAGTCACTGTGTGCTGTGTATCGCTTTTTTCAGGCAGAGAACGGATTATAAAGTAAACTGCACTGTCCTCACTAGTAAACTCTCTCCACTCAGTCTCTACACTTCTACAGTAACAGTACTCCTCCTAGTCAGCTCCAGTAAATCTCTCTCAGTCTCTTATAATCTAAATGGAGAGGACGCCAGCCACGTCCTCTCCCTATCAATCTCAATGCACGTGTGAAAATGGCGGCGACGCGCGGCTCCTTATATAGAATCCGAGTCTCGCGATAGAATCCGAGCCTCGCGAGAATCCGACAGCGTCATGATGACGTTCGGGCGCGCTCGGGTTAACCGAGCAAGGCGGGAAGATCCGAGTCGCTCGGACCCGTGAAAAAAAACATGAAGTTCTGGCGGGTTCGGATTCAGAGAAACCGAACCCGCTCATCTCTAGTTTAAACTTAATGTTGCTCTCATTTAAATTCAGTATATTGCTTAGTGTATATTAGGCTTATTGTTACATCTTGTGGCTTAGCTCTATTTTATTTTAGAACATAAATATTCCCAGTAGCCGTTGTCGGGAAAACATCGGAAGCATTGTTCCGGAATAGAAATAATGTTTAGATTAATTTCAGTCCTCAGAATGCTTTTTTGGTCCGGAAGTTTGTTTGCTTGTCAAACATTCACCATTTGTTTTTGTATGTGTTCCTTTTCCTCCCATGCCCCTCCCCCCCCCATCCCCACATCCTACTCCCGTTCTCTGATCTACTTACTTGATTTAAGGTTGAATCTTTTATTTTTTTACCCTCACTGGCCATTCACATGATAGACCTAAAAATTGGTACGCTGAATGTTGGTGGGATAAATTCTCCGGCTAAACGTCGCAAAATCCTTCTATACCTATCCAAGTCAAACATTAATGTTGCATTTCTGCAGGAAACTCATTTAACTCAACAAGAGTCCTTGAAATTGCAAATGTCACATTGGTCCCTTATAGCAGCGGCTTCATTTAACTCTAAATCTAGAGGGGTGGTCCTCTTGGCAAAACGTAACCTTAACACTATAGTATTATCCTCTGACATAGACCCTAATGGCCGATTCTTAATCACTAAACTCTCCATTGATTCACATGTGTTAGTCCTCTGCAATATCTACGCTCCCACTACTTATAAAAAATCTTTCTTTCAGATGCTACTAGCTAAATTAACCCCATTCTCCAATGATAATCTTATAGTATGCGGTGATTTTAATTTAATTTCTTCCAACTATTTAGACCGCTCTAATACCTCTAGGGCCCCTCAACATCTCCCTACACTTGGCATATCTCTTTTTTCTGATTCCTTACAACTGATAGATATTTAGCGTGCACTTAACCCGATTGAAAGGGAATTTTCCTGTCACTCCTCCGCACACGACACTTTTTCCAGAATCGATTATGTGTTTATATCCCAACACCTCTTCCCATCGGTTTCAGATTCAGCCATTGAACCCATAGTTATCTCTGACCACGCTTTGATCTGGTTTTCATACACTCTTCACCCTTCCCGTACCCAGTCCCCTCAATGGAGATTTCCCTCTCACCTTTCTAACTCCAAGAAGTTTTGCGACTTTCTACAGGCGACCTGGGACTCCTTTTACTTTTCAAATGAACCGCATTCAGAGTTAGATCCCCCTTTATTTTGGCAAACTGCCAAGTCAGTACTTAGAGGTAACATTATTTCATACTCCTCGGCCCTAAAGAAACAATACGCTCAATCATATTTAGAGATGCAACGTGCCCTTTCTTCTGCCTATCAGGCCTTCAAAACTCACCCCACTCCATCTAACAAATCTTCCTATTTAACATTAAAACTCCAGTTTAATGAGTTTCTTTCTTTGATGGGAGACAAATACAAATTTAAAGTCGATTTTCGGTTTCATAAGTTCGGAAATAAGTTAGGTAAATTGCTAACAAATATTCTGAAAGGCACTTCACCCCCTATGTTAGTACATCCTCTGAAGCTCCCTGATGGTTCTTTAACTAATGACCCCCAACATATTACATCTATTATGAAATAATTCTTTGAAACATTATATTCTGGTCAATCTCCCCCCTCCGAAGGTAATCTCCATTCCTGGTCCTTTCCCCTATTACCCCAAATCCCTTCTGAATTTACTGAATCACTAGTTAGCCCCATTACTTTAGAAGAAGTTCGTTCAGCTATTAGTCACCTGAAACTCAATAAAGCTCCGGGTCCCGACGGCTTTTCTAATGAGTTTTACAAACTTTTAATTGACAAAATTGATAAACATCTTCTGGGTCTGTTTAACTCAATAATTAATTCAAAATCTATTCCCCTTTACTTTAATAGTGCCACAATTAAAGCCCTATTGAAACCGGGACGAGATCCCTCCCTCCCTGGTTCTTACCGCCCAATTTCTCTATTGAATTCAGATTATAAAATTTTTGCAAAAATTATAGCCGACCGACTAAAATTCTCCCTCCCTCACATAATCCATCCAGACCAATCTGGGTTCATTTGGGGTAGACATTCTGTGACTAATGTACGCAAGGTTCTCTCTGTAATCCAACATCTGAAATTTCAACCCTCTTCATCACATAATATTGTATTAGCCTTAGATGCAGAGAAGGCTTTTGACCTTTTAGAGTGGCCACACCTTTTTGAATCCATGCACCATTTTGGCTTTCCTTCTTCCTTCATTTCTTTTATCCAGACCCTATACACCTCCCCATCCTCTCAGCTATATTGTAATGGTTACTTATCCACTCCATTCGCAGTTTCTCGAGGTACACGTCAGGGATGCCCCCTTTCTCCATTACTCTTCGCCATCGCTATTGAGCCACTGGCAATTTCTATCAGGAACTCTCCTTCCATTTACGGCATCTCAGTTGGGACTATCCCATTAAAACTCGCTCTATATGCAGATGACCTCCTACTTTTTCTGTCTAACCCTTTTACCTCCCTACCCTCTTTGTTTTCTTTGATATCCAATTTTGGTGCTCAATCAGGATTTAGGATAAACATGTCCAAGTCAGAAATCCTAACGTTAGAAGGTCCCAAGTCTCTTCCACAGACCCCCTCATTCCCTCTTTCATTAGCCACACTTAAAACAGAAATTAAATACCTAGGATTAAGTATTCCTTCAGATATGTCCTCATTATATAAACTCAACTTTACCCCGTCTCTTGCCAAAATATCTTCTCTATACGATTCATGGCTAAATTTACCATTATCCATCATTGGAAGAATAGCGTTAGTTAAATCTATTATATTTCCTAAAATTTTCTACTTGCTTCAAATGTTACCAATTAGTCTTTCTGTTTCTGACATGAAACGTTTTGACCAAATCACCTCACGATTTTTATGGCAAAATAAACGCCCTCGAATTGCTTTCCATAAACTACAGACTCATAAATCTCACGGAGGATTCTCCCTTCCAAATTTAAAATTATATTCTCTAGCCACTCATTTCAGATATATTTCAGATTGGCTTCTTTCTAAATCTACATACACCTCAATTTCTCTAGACACAGCTCTTTTCAATCCTTATTCTCCCAGTGCCCTTCTTCACTCCAAAAAATCAGACATTCCCTCGAATATTTTTCACCATATATTGTTCCATGACACATATTTAGCTTGGATTACTATAAACAAAAAACTGACAAGAAATCCGTCTTCTTCTCCTAACATTACTCTTTGGGGTAATCCCTCCTTTTCTCCCTCGCTAACTAATCCAATTTTCCACACATGGAAAGATAAAGGTCTCTCACTTACCTCACAGGTCTTTGATCCTGGAGGACAAATACTGTCTTTTTCTACTCTTCAATCACAATTCTCTTTACACACCTCTAACTTTTTCATGTATTTACAAACACGGCACTTTGTCTTTTTGTTGGATCCTAAAACTAGACATCAAAACTCAACTGATCCCAGTAATTCCCTTCTGCGCTTATTAAATGCTGTCCCCTACTGTATAAAATTTCTCTACACTATTCTATTACCGATCTCTAACACAAAATCATGGCATGCACTAGCGTCTACTTGGCAAAACGATATCCCCGACATTAATTCCTCTTTGACTCTCACTGAACATTGCTCTAAAACTTTAACGTTTCTGAAATCCTCCTATCTTCAGGAAGTACACTGGAGAACTATACATAGAGCCTACATATCTCCAGCTCAAAGAAGACATATGACTCCAGACACTTCAGGATCCTGTCCTAAATGTCACTGCTCACACGCTAACTTTTTCCACTGTTTCTGGGACTGTGGGAAAATAAAACGTTTCTGGAATAAGGTAATTGTGTACCTAAACTTTTTATTCTCCACACATGTTCTCCCTGATCCTCTTGCCTGCCTATGTGCGAACTTTAAAAATTGGCTCCCCAACAGGGAACTCTCTCCTCATATTCCATTGCTGGTTACCATTGTGACACTTGCAAAGAAAGTAATTCTTATCCATTAGATTTCCTCCTCCTCTCCTTCCTTGCAAGAATTAAAGTTGAAGCTCTTACAGCTCCTTTACTTTGATAGGAATAACACTTTTCCTGACTTGGATAAGCACGTTGACCGGTTTTATGCCAAATGGTCCCCATTCATTGTTTCCCTAGACTCGTCTACTCGAGATAGAATTATGAAAGTATTTGAAAATACGGACTGGCACCATCTCCGTGTCATCGCTAACTCCTAATCCCACTCAACACTGGCTTCCTAGTTAATCCTGATTAGATGATTGTAAAAAGATTAGACCTTTTTTCAATAACAAAGATCAGTTCCCCCCCCCTCCCCTTCCCCCCTCCACCCCCCCCCCTCTATTGTCTCCTTCGTTTTTCTATGTTTTTCTTTTCTCTTTCTTTTCCTTTTATCCTTTTCTTTTATTCTCTTTTCTGCTACTTCTCTATTCTATTTTCGTCATAGTTTCAAGTAGATAAATTCTACAGAATCCTCAATTTAAATTCCAAATTGCAATATATTAGCCGAGGTTTCTGTTCATTTTAACACGCTGCTTTTTGGATTAGTTATTCATGTCATTTGTTTCTGTAATACTGGATTACTGCATTGTATGTATTTGACGATACATTTTCTCTGTGCATTCATTTGTACTTTTGAATAATAAAAATTGTATTTAAAAAAAAAAATTCCGGTTGGATCGCGACTTGCGATCCAACCGGAATTAGCCCCCATATACAAAGATAACTAAAAGAATACATTTATTATGTATTGTTACTAAGCCATAGTAAGGTATTCTTCAATAAAAGCAAATTAGACTGTGCAAGAATGTTTTACCTTCCATTTGATGTTTAGTGAAAAGTGAGTAATTTGCCAATCTACTGTATGTTATTCATAAGTAAAATAAAATGTTGGTTATCCATGTCTATATTGTAATGGAATATATTCAGTAGAAACATGAAATGTAATCAAAGAATTGGACAAAATTATATGTGGAACCAAATACCAGGCATTACAAAGACCTATATTCTATATTTTATTAATAATACATTTGATCTGGCCAATATTGAGGTGTGGAACATGTACAGTATCTATATATGGAGGTCATATATATGAAGAGGTTTGGAATAGCACTATCAGGAATTCATTTAGTTCATGAGTGCTCGGCACATCAAAAGTATACCCACAATCTTGATGTGCTTTTGAAAGGCTTTTGATATGATTTTCATGCATTCAGCAGGAGTTTACACTAGATATATGTACTTCAGATTTAGGTTAATCAACTCCTAGGTTTGCATAGCCAATATGAGCTTTAAATTGACCAAATATTACCCCTAGTCTTTAGATCTGAGTGCAGAACATCATTTTCCAATTATCTTATTTCAAAAGCACTGTCCATAATGTTATATCAAAAACACCCATAGGTCCATGTGTAGCTTACGGTATATTAGACCAGTAAACATTGGCCTGCACAGAAATAGAAAAAACACAGCTAATACAATTAGTCTGATGCTAAGATACACTGTTATACGATGTTATGAAACACAGATGTGCACTTTTATTCAAGTCTACTTTCTAGGCTTTTGTCACATGTAGAGGAGCTTGTAACGCCTCCAAGGAATAGAAACTATGCAAAAAATATAATGAGAAGCTGTTGGGCATTTAAATTACATATCAATTTATTATTACATTCATAAAGCCAATATGATCTTTTAATTATAACAACACTATAAAATGTAGTATACCGTCAACAAAAGACTGAAAATAGATCTATATTGTAACAAATATGAGAACATGTGGCAACAGATAAGATGTTAATAAGCATGCATGCACTTAGGGGGTCATTTCGAGTTGTTCGCTCGCTAGCAGTTTTTAGCAGCCGTGCAAATGCATTGTCGCCACCCACTGGGGAGTGTATTTTCACTTTGCAGAAGTGCGAACGCTTGTGCAGCAGAGTGCCTGCAAAATCTTTTTGTGTAAAACAGGACCAGCCCTGTAGTTACTTATCCTGTGCGCTGATTCTGACAACGGAGGGATGGCTTTTGACGTCACACATCCACCCAGTGTTCGCCCAGCCACGCCCGCGTTTTCCCCGACAATCCTGCATATTTCTAAGCACTCCCAGAAAACGGTCAGTTGACACTCAGAAATGCACACTTCATGTCAATCTTCCTGCGATTGACCTTGCGACTGTAAGCTTCGCTAGAACCTGTGGAAAACCACAATGCTGTTTGTACCCATACGTCATGCGTGCGCATTGCGGTGCATACGCATGCGCAGATTAGCTATTTTTTCCACTGATCTCTACACAGCGACCAACGGCAGCTAGCGATCAACTCGTAATGACACCCTTAGTCAGCATAGTACTGGCTAAAGACATATGCGGTGATGGCACTGCATGCACGCCAAAGTACCTTCTAGTTGACATTTTATACGATGAGTGATTGACAGGAAGGGAGCATTTGGGGGAGTTAATGTGGGAGTGGAGGCAAAAACGCTGATTTTAAGTCTCTGTGTATCTCTGTGATCATGTATGCAGAGATACAAGGCGCTAGTGTCGATACTGCCATGGCCAATCTACTTAGTCATAGGTCAACCTAAGGAGTCGACATTATTCATTATTGCATCAATGCTACATATGAGGACTTTGTGATGGCTCCTGTGGGCATCTATCTACTTTCCTAGAAAACTAGAACCTAGAAAAATGCAGCTGCACATGCATTTGCATAGAAACATGAATTAGGCCCTAAGCTCATTCTTCACTATGCGGGTAAATGAGTGAATTACATGACTGTACATCAAAGCCACTGGGACAGGGTGCATTATCCTCCTGAGAGAGGCCACAACTGCCATCAGGAAATTCCATTACCATGAATGGGTGTACTTGTGTGCAACAATGTTTAGGTAGGTGGTACATGCAGAGGTGGATTATACAGTAGGAGGGACGACAGGGGCGCTGGTCCTGGAGACCCACACATTATGGTCTGTCTCCATTTGCCATCCTCTTTGGTGGCTCAGCTGTTCCTTAACAGTGGCCGCCAAGGAGATACTCACTGTAGTCAGTCTCACAGAATGGTGAATGGGCCATCAGGGAAGAGACTACTGGGCTGGTCTCATTCCAGTTTGCGCTGCTTGCCAGGCTTGCTCACCTGTCTGCCAAGTCCGAGGTGATTCATGCACTAGTCAGGCTGGTTGCCACACTTCTGGGATTGCACTCCACTGTGGATCACAAACCAGAAGCTATCTGCTTCTGGCTAGTGGGTACTTTTGAATGCCATTAGTTGGGAGCTGCAGCATAGTGTTGGTGTTTCTGCCTTCTTATTATTAGCAGCATGCTGGTCCTGCTGTCATGCTTATAAAGCAATATGGGTGCTGCAATGCAGGAGACAATTGCCTCTAAGTCCTGAGTAAGGCAGTGTGTATGCACAAAGGTGGAGTGCTATAAACTCCCCATCCTACCCCCTATCCCCAGCCCCATTGACCCAAACTACCCCCCAGCCCCAGGGACATATACTACACACTCTACTCCATGGCCCCCAAGACACAGTACTCCCCAGTCCAGGGACATACATTATACACCCTACCACCCCTCCTTGCCCCAGGGACATAAATTGCCTATCCTACCTCCTCCCCTTAGCCTCAGAGAAATAACTTTCCACCCTACCCTCCAGCCCCCAAGATATAAAGTACATCCCCCAACCTGGGGATATAAACTAACCACACTATCAAACTGCATCTTTAACATACAATACCCACCCTACCCCCCTGGCCCCAGGCACATACACTACCCACCCTACCAACACCACTAGCCTAAGGGACTTACAGTACCTGCCCCCAAGCCCAAGTCACCTGACTTGCCCCCCAGACACCGAGACATACAGTGCCCCCACTAAATACATGGTTGGTGATGCCTTTCCTGTACACATACTGCATCTTTGCTCCACATGCTGGCTATGGCCCGTACATTTCCATAGTGGAAGATGGGGCACCAATGCATGTGCCTGCTCAGAGTACTGCAGCTTCATGCTACAGCTGTGACCATGAGTTGGACAACCAGGAAGCTTTTACAGGTGCCTCTATGACAGTGTCACGCAGGCCAGTTGCGACCCACAAGGCAATTTGACCTCACTCGATTCATCCTGCAGCTTCTGTGTTGGTAATGTTTTCCAGCCTTGGCATCTGTTGTATTGTTTCCAGCCTGGGTAGTGGTCACAATAAACCACCGCTCATGACAGCTTTTATGCCAGGTGCTAAACAGCCAAATACACATTGCTTTCAGGGAGCAGAGCAAAGCATGTAAACAAGTACTGCAGAGAGGTCAATTTCTGTGGGGGATGTGTTTAATTTTTTCCTATTGAGG
This sequence comes from Pseudophryne corroboree, assembly GCF_028390025.1. NCBI lineage: Eukaryota > Metazoa > Chordata > Amphibia > Anura > Myobatrachidae > Pseudophryne > Pseudophryne corroboree. The sequence goes on from NC_086448.1 coordinate 660,715,108, forward strand.
CCAATGTTTTTGTTTTTTACCTGTGGGGGCCAACATGCTTTATTGTTTTCTTAAGGACTCAATGAATTAGTTTTTTTTTCTGTTGGGAACAAGGTGTTTTTTTTTCCTGTGGGGGCTTATATGTTTTCTTTTATTGTTGTGGGGGCCATTGTGTGTTTTTTTTTCTGTGGGTGGCCTATATGTTTAATTTACTTCCTGTGGGGGCAATATGCTTTATTGTTTTCTTAAGGGCCGAATGTGTTTTTTCTCTGAGAACCAAACCCTACCGGACTTCACTACCCGAGCCCGGATCCGAGTCAGGCTCGGGTATTCCCACCTGACTCAGAAACCAGAATGAGGCAAAACGTTATCATCCCACTGTCGGATTCTCATGGGGTTTGGATTCCATATAAGGAGCCGCGCATTGCCGCCATTTTCACTCCCGCATTGGAGAGTGTAGAGAGAGGACGTGTCTCCGCCCTCAGTGTCCTCAGTGTCCGTGTCTTGTGCTGCATCTGTCCAGTCACAGTGGTTGTGTCCTCAGCTGCCATATGTCCAGTGCTGCTGTATGAGTCCAGTCCAGTGGTGCTGTGTTGTGCTGCATCAGTCCAGTGGTGGTGTGTTGTGCTGCATCAGTCCAGTCACAGTGGTGGTGTCCTCTGCTGCCATATGTCCAGTGCTGCTGTATAAGTCCAGTCCATTGCAGTGGTGCTGTGTTGTCTTGCATCAGTCCAGTGGTGGTGTCCCTGTGCTGCTGTATATGTCCAGTGGTACTGCCGCATATGTCCAGTCAGTGGCGGATCCAGGGGAAGGCACTCGGGCCCGTGCCCCCCCTGTCATTTGTGGCCTCCATCCCTCCATCCGTCCCCCCGTCGTTGTCCCCCCGGCGCCGCACAGGGAGATGACGGGCTCCCGCTGAGATTGTGTTACCAGCGGGTGCCCGTCTCCCTGCACAGCGGCAGCCGGAGGCCGGAGCTCAGTATTGAGCTCCGGCTTCCAGCGCTGTCACTGTGCCGCGTGCGCTTTGGGAGAGACGTCAGTCATGACGTCTCTCTCATAGTGCTGAGGAGAGGACGCCAAGAGAGGAAGAGGACTGCAGAGATCTGGAAGCGGGAACGGGGCTTGATAAGTATGTTGTGTTTTGTCTTCCTCAGTGCAGCGGGGGCATCTACTGGGGGCAAACTATGGGGGGGACATTACTACTGGGGGCATCAACAAGGGGCATTACTACTGGGGGGGCATTACTACTGGTGGCATTATTACTGGGGGAGCATCTACTGGGGGCATTACTACTGGGGACATCAACAAGGGACATTACATTTGGGTGGGGGAGCATTACTACTGGGGGCATTATTACTGGGGGAGCATCTACTGGGGGCATTACTACTGGGGGGCATCAACAAGGGGCATTACTACTGGGGGGGCATTACTACTGGGGGCATTATTACTGGGGAAGCATCTACTGGGGGCATTACTACTGGAGGCATCAACAAGGGACATTACTACTGGGTGGGGTGGGGCATTACTACTGGGGGCATTATTACTGGGGGAGCATCTACTGGGGGCATTACTACTGGGGGGCATCAACAAGGGGCATTACTACTGGGGTCATCAACAAGGTACATTACTACTGCGAGGGGGGCATTACTACTGGGGGCATTATTACTGGGGGAGCATCTACTGGGGGCATTACTACTGGGGGTCATCTATTGGGGGCAACCTCCTAGGGGGCATTACTACTGGGGGCAAACTACTGGAGGACATTATTACTGGGGGGCATCTACTGGGGGCAAACTACTGGGGGACATTAATACTGGGGGCCAACTACAAAGGGGCTAACTACTGGGGGCATACTACAGGAGGGCATTACTACTGGCGGCGTAACTACAGGGGCATTACTACTGGCGGCTTAACTACAGGGGCATTACTACAGGGGCCAAACTACTGGGGGATAACTACAGGGGCCAAACTACTGGGGCAGTACTACTGGAGGCTAAACTACAAGGGGGGCATAACTACAGGGGCTAAACTACAATGGGGCAAACTACAGGGGGCATTACTACTGGTGGCCAAACTACAAGCAGGCATACTACTGGGGGCATTACCACTGGGAGGCTAAACTAAAGGGGGGGGTAAACTACTGGGGTCATAACTGCAGGGGCATTACCACTGGGGGCATAGCTACTAGGGCGCCAAATGACTGGGGGCATTACTACAGGCAACATTACTACTGGGGGCAATACGGGCATTGCATAAGGGGCACCACTACTATGGGGTCTACATAAGGGGCACTACCAGTACAGTGGACATTGCATAATGAGCGCTACAACTGTGGGCATTGTATAATGCACCGAAGCTGCACGCAAATGTACTTGCCCCTTCCATGGTGCCCCCCCTATCATTTTCTTCTGGATCCGCCCCTGTGTCCAGTGATTCTGTCGTATATGTCCATTGATACTGCCGTATATGTCCAGCGGTACTGCCGTATAAATCCAATGATCCTGCCGTATAATTCCAGTGATCCTGCGTATAAATCCAGTGATCCTGCCGTATACGTCCATTGATACTGCCGTATATGTCCAGCGTTTCTGCCGTATAAATCCAGTGATCCTGCTGTAAAATTCCAGTGATCCTACTGTATAATTCCAGTGGTACTGGCATATACATCCAGTGAAACTGCCGTATAATTGCAGTAATCCTGCCGTATAATTGCAGTGATCATGCCGTATAAATCCAGTGATATTGCCAAATAATTCCAGTGATCCTGCCGTATAATTCCAGTGGTACTGGCGTATAAGTCCAGTGATCCTGCCGTATAATTGCAGTGATCCTGCCGTATAAATCTAGTGATCCTGCTATATAAGTCCAGTGGTACTGGTTTATAAGTCCAGTGATCCTGCCATATAATGCCAGTGATCCTGCCATATAATTCCATATAAGTCCATATAATTCCGTATAAGTCCAGTCCAGTGGTGATGCCATATAAGTTCAGTGGTGCTGTCCTGTGCTGTATATCATTTACTCCAAATAAAGGGGTTATTAATATTTAATCCAAATAATTTTCACAGGGTTTGCCCTGTGTGGTGTAGAGGTACACTCTCTGGTACCTCATATTGTTATATAACTCCAGAAAAAATAATGGAAAACAAAAATTTGGAGGATAAAATAGGGAAAGATCAAGAACCACTTCCTCCTACTGCTGAAGCTGCTGCCACTAGTAATGGCATAGATGATGAAATCCCATCAATGTCATCTGCCAAGGCCAATGCACAATGTGATAGTAGAGGGCATGTAAAATCCAAAAATCCAAAGTTTAGTAAAAAGACCCAATTTTTTTTAAATGGTCTGAGGAGAAACGTAAACTTGCCAATATGCCATTTACGACATGGAGTGGCAAGGAATGGCTAAGGCCCTGGCCTATGTTCATGACTAGTGGTTCAGCTTCACATGACGATGGAAGACCTCATCCTCCCGCTAGGAAAATTATAAGAGTTAAGCTGGCAAAACCACAGCAGAGAACTGTGAATTTTAAGATGGTATCACAAATCCCCAAGGAGAGTCCAAGTGTGTTGACGGTTGCGATGCCTGACCTTCCCAACACTGGACGGGAAGCCATTTGCATGCCCTCTGCAAGTGCTGGAAGTAGCACCCACAATCCAATTTCTGATATTCAAATTGAAGATGTCAATGTTGAAGTACACCAGGATGAGGATATGGGTGTTGCTGGCGCTGAGGAGGAAGTTAACGATGAGGATTCTGATGGTGATGTGGTTTGTTTAAATCAGGCACCGGGGGAGAAACCTGTTGTCCGTGGTATGAAGAAGCCCACTGTGATGCCTGGGCAAAATACCAAAAAATATATCTCTTCGGCAGACTAAGGACTATATGACTGTGACAGCCCACTGGGTAGATGAATGGCCTCCCGCAGCAACAATAGCAGTGGCAGCAGTAGCAGCATCTCGCAAATGCCAACTTGTTCCTAGGCAGGCTATGCTACGTATCACCGCTTTCCGTAAGAGGCACACAGCTGACAACCTCTTACGGAAACTGAGGGACATCATTGCACAATGGCTTACCCCGATTAGACTCTCCTGGGGATTTGTGATATCGGACAATGGCACCAATATTGTGCGTGCATTACATCTGGGCAAATTCTAGCACGTTCCATGTTTTGCACAAACATTTAATTTGGTGGTGCAGAATTTTTTGAAAAATGCCAGGGGAGTGCAGGAGATGCTGTCGGTGGCCCGAAAAATTGTGGGCCACTTTCGGCATTCAGCCACCACGTGCAGAAGACTGTAGCACCATCAAACACACCTGAACCTGCCCTGCCATCACCTGAAGCAAGAGGTGGTAATGAGGTAAAATTCAACACTTTATATGCTTCAGAGGCTGGAGGAGCAGCAAAAGGCCATTCAAGCCTATACATCCACCTACATTATAGGCAAAGGAGGGGGAATGCACCTAACTCAAGCGCAGTGGAGAATGATTTCCGTCTTATGCAAGGTACTTCAACCCTTCGAACTTGCCACACGTGAAGTCAGTTCAGACTAGAGATGAGCGGGTTCGGATTTACTCAGTTCTTTACCCCAGAATTATCACCATTTCTTATATTCTGGATTTTTCTTATTTGTTAACCAAAACACGTGACGTTTGATAGTCAATAAGGAGATTCGGGTAAATCCGAGTAAAACCGGACCCGCTCATCTCTAGTTCCGACACTTCCAGCTTAAGTCAGGTCATTCCCCTCATCAGGCTTTTGCAGAAGCAGCTGGAGAAATTGAAGGAGGAGCTAAGACAGAGCAATTCCGCAAAGTATGTGGGACTTGTGGATGGAGCCCTTCATTCGCTTTGCCAGGAATCAAGGGTGGTCAATCTGTTGAAATCAGAGCACTACATTGTGGCCACCGTGCTTGATCCTAGGTTTAAAGCCTATGTTGTATCTCTCTTTCTGGCAGAAAGAGGTTCAAAGACCTGCTGTGAGAAAATTGTTAACTCAAGCGGAACGTGACTCGTCAACACACTTTCTCCCGTAACTGGGGCTGCGAGGAAAAGGATACGATTTCCTAGCCCACCCGCTGGTTGTGATGCAGGGCAGTCAGGAGCGAGTGCTGACATCTGGTCAGGACTAAAGGACCTGCCAACGATTACTGACATGTCTAATGTCACTGCATATGATTCTGTCACCATTGAAAGAATGGTGGACGATTATATGAGTGACAGCATCCAAGTAGTATGTATACTGGCAGGAAAAAGAGGCAATTTGGATGCCCTTGCACAAACTGGCTTTATTTTACCTAAGATGCCCCCCCCCCCCTCCGGTGTGTACTCCGAAAGAGTGTTTAATGCAGTCAGTAACGTTGTCATCGATCGGCATAGGAGGTTACTTCCACAAAATGTGGAGAAGATGATGTTTATTAAAATTAATTATAAATTCCTTCAGGAAGACCTTTACTAGCAATTGTCTCCAGAAAGTACACAGGGACCTGTGAGGGTGGATTCCATTGGGGATGAATTAATACTCTGGGAGGAGGAGGATGTACACAGTGAAAGGGGTGAGGAATTGGAAGATGAGGTCAACATCTTGCCTCTGTAGAGCCAGTTTGTGCAAGGAGAGATTGCCTCTTTTTTGGTGGGGGCCCAAACAAACCAGTCATATCAGCCACAGTCGTGTGGCAGACCCTGTTGCTGAAATAATTGGTTTGTTGAAGTGTGCATGTTCTGTTTATACAACATAAAGGTGGGTGGGAGGGCCCAAGGACAATTCCATCTTGCACCTATTTTTTTTTCATTGCATCATGTGCTGTTTGAGGCCTAGTTTTATTAAGTGCCATTCTGTCTACCATTGCAGTGCCACTCCTAGATGGGCCCGATGTTTATGCCACGCACTTGTGTAGCTTAGCTCAGTATACAGCTACCTTATTGCACCTCTTTTACTTCTTTGCATGATGTGCTGTTTGGGGCATAGTTTTTTAAGTGCCATAATGTCTGCAACTGCAGTGCCACTCCTAGATGGGCCATGTGTTTGTGCCGCACACTTGTGTCGCTTAGCTTAGTCATACAACTATCTCATTGCACCTCTTTTTTTTCTTTGCATGATGTGTTGTTTGGGGCCTATTTTTTAAATCTGCCATCCTGTCTGCCACTGCAGTGCCACTCCTAGATGGGACAGGTGTTTATGCCACACACTTGTGTCGTTTAGCTTAGTCATACAGCCATCTTGGTGCAACCTTTTTGGCCTAAAAACAATATTGTGAGGTGTGAGGTGTTCAGAATAGACTGGAAATGAGTGGAAATGAATGTTATTGAGGTTAATAATACCGTAGGAGCAAAGTGACCCCCACATTCTGTGATTTTAGCTGTTTTTATGTTTTTTTTTCCAGAAATCATCCAGATCAAAACCAAAACACGAAAGCGTGGTTTTGGTAAAACCAATCCAAAACAAAACACGAGTGGGGAATTAGAACCAAAACACAAAACACGAAAAGTGCCTGCTGCACATCTCTGGTTTTTTCCTTTGGGAGCCAATGTGTATGTTTTTTCCAATATGGTCAGTTTGTTTTATTTTTTCCTGGTGGGGCCCAATGTTTTTGATTTTTTTTCTTGTGGGGGCCAATATGTTTAATTTTTTCTCTAGTAGTGGCCAATGCGCTTATTTTTTTCAGTGTATACCAATGTTTTGTTTATTTTTCTGAGGGCCAAAGAGTTTTATTTTTTCCTGTGGAGGCCAATGTGTTTGATTTTTCCCCTGTGTGGACTAATCAGTTATTTTTCTGTGTGGGTCAATATGTTATATTTTTTCCTATGGGGCAATGTGTTTTCTTTTTTTTCCTGTGGATGCCTTTATGGTTAATTTTTTTCCTGGGGGAACCAATGTTTTTATTTTTTCCATGTGGGTTCCAAAGTGTTTGTTGTTTTCCTGTGGTGGCCTATGTGTTTTATTTTTTATATCGAGGCAAATGTGGTTTATTATTTCCTGTTGAGGACATTGTATTTTCTCCTGTGGCCTGTGGGGACCAAAGTGTTTTATTATTTTTCAGTGGGGGCCAATGTGTTTTATGTTTCTTTTGCAATGTTTTTTAAGCTACAAATGCATCTGAGTTGCAGCACTTATGCATCCAGATGGTGTTTGTGCAGAGTTTAAAAACCCTCATTAGACATTACCCATAATAGGGCTGCCACCAAGGGCATAGCTACCATAGGTGCAGGCAGTACAGGTGTTAAGGGGCTCAGAGCAGAGAGGGGCCAATCTGTCTTGTCAAAGAAACATGTGTTACATACATTTTTCCAAATTGGGTGATACATAGAGGCACTTACAAACTTTGCCTTAGGGCAAACAATATATCTAGTTATGCTCATAGAGCACTATAAAATTACATAATAGGAACTTGGGCACTGTAGTGCAGCATAATATGAACTCGGGGTACTGTAATGTGTCATAATATGAACTTTTTGTTATAATATGAATTGGGGGTACTGTGCTGCATAATGGGTACTGGCAGCCATACAATATAACATAGTGTGAACCAGAGCACTATTGTGGTTCATAAAATAACCTAGGACACTATGAGCATGCAAATCCTTCACTCTCTTGGTCTGCGTGATACTGCCCTCTCCTGGTTGTCCTACTACCTCACTGATCGTTCCTTCTCTTTCTCCTCTCATGACGCTACCTCCCCCATTTCTACTAACTGTTGGTGTCCCCTCGAGGTTCTATTCCTGGTCCTCTCCTTTTCTCTCTATATATGTCCTCTCTAGGTGAAATCATTAGTGCTTTTAACTTCCAAATTCATCTCTATGCTGATGACTCTCAAATCTACCTTTCCTCCTCTGATCTCTCCCCAGCTCTCCTCACTCGTAACTCCAACTGTCACTCTGCTATCTCTTCCTTGATATCCCACTGCTTTCTTAAACTCAACATATCCAAGACTGAGCTGATCAACTTCCCACCCTCCCTCACAACCTCAACTCCCACAATCTCATTATCCATTGATGGCACAGCTATCTCCTCTAGCCCTCAAGTATGCTGTCTTGGCATAATCCTCGACTCCTCCCTCTCCTTCAAACCACACATTCAGCACCTAACAATCCTGCCATTTCATTAAAAATATTTTCAGGATCAGACCCTTTCTCTTCTAGGATGCCGCCAAGATCTTTTTCCACTCATTGATTATTTCCGGACTGGATTACTGTAATCTCCTCCTAACTGGCCTTCCTGATAATTAACTCTCTCCACTTCAATCTATCCTCAATGCTGCAGCCCGGCTCATCTTCCTCACCAAATGCACTACATCCACCTCCCCTCACCTACAAGCCCTTCACTAGCTTTCATCCCTTTCAGAATCCAATTCAAACTGCTCACACTCAATTACAAAGCACTCACCCACTCCTCTCCCACTTACATCTCTGACCTTATCTCACTTTACTCTCCCACCTGTACTCTTCGCTCTGCTAATGCACTCCAACTCTCCTGTCTTCTGATTACTTCCACCCACTCCTATCTCCAAGATTTTTCATGTGCTGCTCCCTTATTCTGGAATTGTCTACCTCTCCCCCTCAGACTCTCCACCTCTCTACAAAACTTCAAACGGGCTCTTAAGACCCACTTCTTTACCAAACCAGCCAAATATCATCCTAACCCTATGTCCCATGCTCGTTCTACCCCATCTGTGTCACCCCTGTCTGTCTCCCCTCCCCTTCAGAATGTAAGCTCTCATGAGTAGGGCCCTCTTCCCTTATGTGATTATCCTTTTCTTACTTTAATAATCCTCAACTGCCCAAATCCTGCAGTTTTCGGCCACCTTGATACTTATCTCTGTGTCGTCTACTGATGTAGTTATGCTTAGTTACCCTGTACTTGTACTATATTGTCTTCAACTGTAAGTCACTGTTTACCTGTTTTGACTATGTGCACATGTACTCTGTAATTGGCGGCTGCGGAACCCTTGTGGTGCCATATAAATAAATGATAATAATAATAATAATAATAATAATAATAATAATAATAATAAAGCATTGAAATTAACAACTGCTTTGGACAGGTGTCTCTCTCTAGAAGCATTGGGGGAGCGGCCCCTTCAAAATGTTACTATGAGGCCCATAAAGTAGTGATTATACCTCTGACTGCTTCTATAATGTTCCAAAGATGATATTCCATCCCAATCCACCACTGCACCCAGCCATCCATTTGATGTGAAAAGAAAAAAAAAACTCAAGGAGATTCCTCAGACTAATCCAGAAAAAACAAAAAAACTTATGACTGCTCTGGGAGAAGCAGTTTAATAATAACACCTGTTCACAAGAACCACATAATTGACTTCTCTTTTAAGACAAACAATTTATTCTACACAACATAGAAATACATTAAAATACAATAAAACAAAGCTAATACTTTTACTGTTAATTCAGACATATATTTATATGACTTTAGATACAAATTCAAAGTATAGCATTGTAACTTTTTTGTTCTGTTTAGAAGAGAATGTATCTATTTGATGTTACATATTCTCTGCAGCTGTTGACTAGTAGATATAGACTGATGTCACAATCAGAGTTCAAGGATATTTTATGAAACTTTGCATTAATCCTTTTAAACTCTACCCACAGGTTCTATTATAAATGGTACCAGTATGGGCCAATAATGAGCTTCGGTGCCTATTAGTTCAGTAGTATGGAAATCTATTAGCCAACAGCTGCAGAGACAGGGGTTAAAGTGTGTGTGTGTGGGGGGGTGGGGGACAGGGTGGAACGGAGTTCCACCACCTGTAATGGTAGGTGGAACTAGTTCCACCTCCTCCATGGCCCTGCACAGTAATTTAAACTGAAAAGTCCGCCCAACTACCCACGTCAATAGATGATACTGGAGGTGCTAGTGTCACAGCCACCTCCCCTTCCTTAGGACCTGGCAGGTCCATGATCCTCCTCCACCTGCTGCCTACCCCTCCTGGTCCACAGATTGGAGGCGGAGGGGATATTATTGTGTGAGCACAACCCTTCCTGTGAGACCAATGTCTCTTTATAAAGTATGGCAGGTAGGGCACAAATTTATAGTTTGCCTGGGGTGGGGGGTGCCAAAAACACTAGCACTGGCCCTTGCTATGCCTAAAGGGAGGGAAGGGGGTAGGTGGTGGAGGAAATTAGTTCCACCACCTCCCCAAGGCCACTTTAAGCCCTGTGCAGAGAATATATATCATCACATAGATACATTGCGTTCTAAACAGAACAAAAAATTAAACTGCTATACTTTGAATTTGTATCTAAAGTCATATCAATATATGTCTGAATTCATAGTAAAAGTATTAGCTTTACTTTATCAGATTTTATTGTATTTCTATGTAAGTTGTGTGTAATAGATTGTTTGTCTTAAAAGAGAAGCCAACCATGTTATTCTTGTGAACAGGTGTTATTATTAAACTGCTTCTCCCAGTGCAGTCATAAGCTTTATACTTTCTTTCTGGTTTACCAAATCTATTAAAGTAGCAATCTTGGATTATGACCTGCAGTAAGTGAGAGCTGTAATTTATATTAAATTTCAATTTAGCGCGTAGATTACACAGGGGGATTTTTTTATTTTCTCCCTTTTTTTTCCATCAGACTAATCCACCTTCTTCCATTGCTCCATGGTCCGGGTCAGATGCCCACATGCGCATTGTAGGTGCTTTCAGCAGTGGTCAGCATTCAGCATGGGCACTTTGACTGGTCTGTGGCTATGCAACCCCATATACAGCAAGCTTCATCTCACTGTGTGTTTTGACACCATTCTATCATAGGAAGCATTTTTTTTTTTCTACAGTTTGGTCTACAGTAGCTCTTCTGCGAGATTGTACCGTAGGGACTAGCCAAGTCTCATTGATTCTTGGGTGCCCATTACACTGTTGATGGTTCACTGGTTATTTTATATTTGGCATACGGTGAACACCGCACAAGACCTGCCATTTTGAAGATGCTCTGACTCAGTTGCTTAGACTTCACAATTTGGCCCTTGACAAAGTCGCTAAAATATTTCCTGCTTTCCACACAACTTTAAAAGTTGACTGTTGACTTGCTGCCTAATATATCAGCATATTGGGAAGTACGGATGGTGTAATGGTTAGAATTATTGCCTCACAGCGCTGAGGTCATGGGTTTGATTCCCACCATGGCCCTAACTGTGTGGAGTTTGTATATTCTCCCCGTACTTGCGTGGATTTCCTCCGGGTGCTCCGGTTTCCTCCCACAATACAAAAATATACTGGTAGGTTAAATTGGCTCCCAACAAAAATTATCCATAGTGTGAATGTGTCTGTGTGTACATGTGGTAGGGAATCTAGATTGTTAGCTCCACTGGGGCAGGGACTGATGTGAATGGGGAAATATTCTCTGTACAGCGCTGCGGAATATGTGTGCACTATATAAATAACTGGTAATAAATAATAATAATAAATAATAATATCCTACTCCTTGACAGTTACCATAGTAACAAGGTAATCAATGATATTCACTGTACTTGTCATTGGTTTTAATATTACACTGTATATACAGATGTAGCCATTCTCCTCTTACTGCGATGTGGCATGTTGCATTATGGCATGCTGCATGGCATACCAGGCTGCAATTAAAGTCACAGCCTGGCACACTACACAGAAAGCCATGTTGCAGCATGCAGCATTGTAGCAAAGATGAGCATGGTTACATCTGTATAATAATAAAGAGGTGAAACTTGGGCAATCACAGTCTGAGTATACTACGGAGGTATTAAAATAAGGGCAAAGTAATGAGACATACAGTAGATTCATTCCCAGGTACTGCTGTTAAAGATTTATCACCTACAGGTACTGGTGGGATGGTACGGACATATGCAGTGATAAAGATGGCTATAAATAGCACTACAGTATCTATACCATTGCTATCTGATTGCATATTGACCTCTCTAGCTGATCATACTTAATTCATTATCATTGCAGTTATAAAATATTAAATCACAGCCATGTCTTTACATAATTTGTCTTTTCCATTTAAGCAACCGCAGAAAACATTACAGTATATCAGTTTAATAATTACAGTAAATGGTGAAACAACAGATATGGCTGTGTTTGCATTTTATTACATTTTATTGGGGAAAATAAGACTTGCATTTATTATGATCAGTCATAACACTTTTCTCTTTTATCTATACGGTAGTTTACTACATTATTATATTGCATGCTATCGGATAATGTGTCATTAGTATTATCTACTAAACTCTCAACTGACAGCTCTACTCTGTCATGAGGTATTAATACTGTATTCACACTTTTTTTATTGTTTTCAGTTGACGCACCTCGACGTATTGGTGGTGCTCAAACGTGTAATTCTAAAGACCCATTATACTTATCTGAGTGCCCTAAAGTGTGTAACTCATAAAAGAAAAAAGACGTGAGAAAATGTATTCCAAATTGATCTGTGGATTGATTACATTTCATTAGCTGAAAGCTATAAAGAGCTTTTTACAGCTTTCATTAGTGAGTCATTAGCCAAAAGTAAAGCCTTTCAACATTGGCTAATAAAGAAATAATTCTGGTTTCTTTTTCTTTTGCAATTAAACTTGACATATTTTTTGAATTGTACCATAATAACTGAGGTTTACAGTTTATCAGTAAAGCCTAGATTTTCTATTTTCATAAGGTAAACCAAGGAATTACCAATATAGGTGTTTGAAAATAACTCTCAGAAAATAAATCTGCACCTACATTTCTGGTTTGGCAGTTGCTCCAGAAGATCCACATGATGAAACCAATAAAAAGGTTCCATCAAAGTCAACCTTTTCCCATGTTAGCACCACTCACTTGATTAATTGACACATCACTTTTTATACTAAATTATAGATGGGTTTAGACGGAGGTTTAGCCATGCATAGGCGATAGCTTAAGTTGCTGCGTTTAATCATCTCCACCACTGGGTGGCTAATGCTCCACTAATCCATTACTTTAGTTTGAATAGCGGCGGATTGATCTACAGTACAAGCTCTGGCAAATGGTCAGTGACGACTGTAATGTTAATATACAGTCATGTACTGCATAGTGTATGCACAGATGGTGACCAATGGTCAGACGGAGGGAGTAAAAAAAAGTTTATTCAGACACAAACGAACATGTTAAAACACTTGTGTATGAAGATGCAACTAATGTGTGAAAGGAATAATGTAGCTCATTTATTTTAAAGTATGTACAGTGCACAGCAACACAGTACTGTAGATCGAACTCGGTAATTTACTAAGAATTTGTATTCTCAATCACTGTCGACCATAACCAAACACAGCTGGGAAAGCATAGAATTCATAAAAAATGGAGCTTACAAATAGACCTGCTTTTTGCTGGAGTGTTCATATAGTCATGCACGGATCAGTGAGATCCGTGCATGCTTCTCTGTGGAAAAGGGTCACAAAGAGTTAAAAATTTAAAAAAAAATTGCGTGGGGTCCCCCCTCCAAACCATATCCAGCCTCAGGCTTCTTGAGCCAGTCCTGGTAGTTTAAATACATGGCAAAAATTGACTGGTGTCCCCCTGTATTTAGACAACCAGCACTGGGCTCTTGGGCTGGCCCTGGTTCCAAAAATATGGGGGACACAAGATGTAGGGTTCCCCCTTATTTTTAAAACCAGCACCAGGCTCCACTAGCCAAGAAGATAATTCCACAGCCGAGGGACACATTTATGTAGGTCCCTGCGGCCGTGGCATTACCCCCCCAACTAGTCACCCCTGGTCAGGGTACCCTGGAGGAGAGGGGACCCCTTAAATCAAGGGGTCCCCCCCTCCAGGCACCCAAGGGCCAGGGGTGAAGCCCAAGGCTGTGCCCCCCATCCCTGGGCGGTGGATGGGGGGCTGATAACCTTTTTGTGTGTAAAAAAGAATATTGTCTTTTGTTTTAGAACTACAAGTCCCAGCAAGCCTCCCCCACTTGCTGGTACTTGGAGAACCACAAGTACCAGCATGCAGGGAAATAACGGGCCTGCTGCTACCTGTAGTTCTACAACAAAAGAAATACCCAAATAAAAACAAGACACACACACCGTGACAGTACAATTTTATTAAAACACACTTACACACTCATACATACATACTTACCTACATCCCACGCCGAGAATCACATCCCCTTCTCCATGTAGAATCCAAGCGTTTATCTGTAAATCCAAAATTCCAATATACTCACCCATTATCCAGTGATGATCAGTCCTGTTCTTTCCTGAAGTAATCCCCGGCCTTGTCAAAAATAAAAAATGAAAGTCTGATCCACATCACTAAAGGGGTTCCATGTTTACACATGGAACCCCTTTCCCCGAATGCCGGGACCCCCCGTGACTCCTGTCACTGGAGATCCCAGCAGCCATTCAGGGAGCACACATCATGGTACTCTCTTGCTTGGTCGTGCGCTACTAGCCTGTCAATCAGGAGTAGTGCAGCGGCTAGAATGGAGATTAGCGCAGCTGCATTCTAGCCTATGATGGGAACTATGCAATCTGCGGCTAACCGCAGGGTTAATTGGGGTCACTCTAGTGGGTACGGCAGCAAGTTTAATATTTTTAAGTATAATGGAGAGAGATAAAAGCTCCTCCCTAAGTTCCTGGATGCCAAATCACCATCCTTAGTATCTCTGTACAGTATGTACTATTAGAGTGCTAAATAGTATGAATAGCTTGTAACGTACAGCGGCAAGTATAATATTTCTAAGTATAATGGAGAGAGATAAAAGCCCCTCCCTAAGTTTCTGGATGCCAAATCACTGTCCTTAGTATCTCTGTACAGTAAGTTCTATTTGAGTACTAAATAGCACAAACAGCTTGTAACGTTCGTGGATGCCAAATCATCATCCTTAGTATCTCTGTACAGTATGTTCTATTTGAGTACTAAATAACACAAACAGCTTGAAACGTACAGCGGCAAGTGTAATATTTCTAAGTATAATGGAGAGAGATAAAAGCTCCTCCCTAAGTTCCTGGATGCCAAATCACCGTCCTTAGTATCTCTTTACAGTATATTCTATTAGAGTACTAAATAGCACAAACAGCTTGTAACATACATCGGCAAGTATAATCTTTCTAAGTATAATGGAGAGAGATAAAAGCTCCTCCCTAAGTTCCTGGATGCCAAATTACCATGCTTAGCATTTCTGTACAGTATTTTCTATCTATCCAGAAACCCCACATCCCGTGCAAGCTGGGCTGACAACTGGAGGGGTCCCAACAGGGCCGGCTCATGGTCTTTTAGCACCCTGGGTGGCCATAGGGGGCATGGCTTCATACAGGGGGCGTGGTCAGTTACGCCCCCTGTACAGTGAAATGATGTGCGGTACGCTATGCATCTAGTTCCCTTCGTGGAGAGGACCTTTCCTGTGCGGTGCGCGATGACTTCAATGCGCACCGCACATCATTACAGAAAAGGTACTCTCCACCTGTGAAGGGAAACTAGACGCGTAGGCAGCCCATGAAAAGAAACTAGACGCGTAGCATCTAGTTTCCCTTCACAGCGGGACAGTGGACAGTGGGGACAGCGGGCAGCGGGGGGCACAGCAGCAGCGGCGCCCCGGGCAAAAGTCCTGCTTCCCGTGGCACGATCCGCTACTGGGTCCCAGCACATGGTGCTTGCTGTTTCCCTTTGCAGTGTCACATAAACTAATGGTTGGTCTGCTCCGAAAGTCAAGAATCTCCTCTTTTGTGTGGTAACAGTCTTGAGTCTCTGGGATACCCAGAACCAGAGATATCAGTATGCAAATTGGACTTATTTTCCCATAGACTATAATGGGCCCGTTAATTCAGACCCACCATGGGTTCCGACGCTTTCCATGAGCCTTGTGGGGATCACAGAAACTTGGGGTTGGTATTCTCCACTAGCTTATTGTCTCCCCTTTCATACCAACCTGATTCTGAGCTGATTGGACCCTCAGAAATGGAGATATTAAGCTTTAAGCCCATTTTAATAGAATTTAATTTAATAGCTCACATAAACTGAACGTTAATGGACCATTGCTTTAACACGTTTGTTTGTGTCTGTCCACACTACTTTTATTTATTGATTTATTGGTTTCTTTTTTTGAGTCCCGACAGACAATTAATATTTTCAACAGCGTCTCTGACCTCCGCTGGTTAATCCCCACCTCCCCTTCGACCTTCCCCCTCCCCTTTATGCTGTTAGGGGACTTGGACGCTCATATTCAAAACATGGTATTTTCCACAGCCTCCTCCTAACCCCATCCCCCTTTATTGTGTTATGCCGGACATAACACAATGAAGCCTGCCCGGATTAGTGAGATCCATGCAGGGCTTCATTGTGTACAGTATTAAAAGAGTTAAAAGAGTTAAAAGTGTTAAAAAACATTGCGTGGAGTACCCCCTCCTAAGCATAACCAGCCTCGGGCTCTTTGAGCCGGCCCTGGTTGTTTAAATACCGGGGGAAAAACAGGGTTTCTCCATACTTAGCCAACAAGCATCGGGCTCTGTATCTGGTCCTGGTTCCAAAATATAGGGGACAAAAGATATAGGGGTCCCCCATATTTTTAAAACCAGCCCCGGACTCCACTAGCCAGAGAGATAATTCCACAGCCGGGGGACACTTTTATACTGGTCTTTGCAGCCATGGCATTACCCCCCAACTAGTCACCCCTAACCAGGGTACCCTGGGAGAGTGCCCCCCTCCAGCTCCCCTCCAGGCACCCAAGGACCAGGGGTGAAGCCTGAGGCTGTCCCTCCCATCCCTGGGTGGTGGATGGGGGGCTGATAACTTTTTTGTGTAAAATAAAGAATATTGTTTTTTGTAGTAGAACTACAAGTCCAGCAAGCCTCCCCCACAAGCAGGTACTGGGAGAACCACAAGTACCAGCATGCGGGGAAATAACAGGCACACTGGTACCTGTAGTTCTATCAAAAGAATACCCAAATAAAAACAAAACACACACACACCTTGAAAGTATAATTTTATTCAAACACACTTACACACTCATACATTCTTACCTACATCCCACGCTGAGAATCACATCCACTTGTCCAGTAGAATCCATGGGGTACCTGTAAGGAATAAAATTATACTTACGGACCATCCAGTGAAGCTCGGTCCTCTTCGGTCCTGTAGTAATCCAAAGGGTAGGATAAAAAAAATGAAATCCCGCTCCATGCCACTAAAGGGGTTCCATGTTTACACATGGAACCCCTTTCCCCGAATGCTGGGACCTCCTGTGACTCCTGTCACTGGAGATCCCAGCAGCCAATCAGGTAGTGCACATCATGGCGCTCTCCTGCTTGGATGTGCACTACTAGCCTGTCAATCAGGAGTAGCGCAGTGGCTAGAATGGAGCTTAGCACCGCTCTATTCTAACCTATGATGGGAACTTTGCGGTCTGCAGCTAACCGCAAAGTTAATTGGGGTCACCCACAAGAGTGACCCTAATTAACCCTGCGGTTAGCCGCAGACCACAAAGTTCCCATCATAGGCTAGAATGGAGCTGCGCTAAGCCGTAGGTTACTTCAGGAAGGAAGAGGACCGATAATCACTGGATAATAGGTGAGTATATTGGAATTTTGGATTTACAGGTAAACGTTTGGATTCTACATAGAGAAGTGGACGTGATTCTCGGCATGGGATGTAGGTAAGTATGTATGAGTGTGTAAGTGTGTTTTAATAAAATTGTACTGTCACGGGTGTGTGTGTCTTGTTTTTATTTGGGTATTTCTTTTGTTGTAGAACTACAGGTAGCAGCAGGCACGTTATTTCCCTGCATGCTGGTACTTGTGGTTCTCCAAGTACCAGCAAGTGGGGGATGCTTGCTGGGACTTGTAGTCTAAAACAAAAGACAATATTCTTTTCTTTACACAAATAAAAGCTATCAGCCCCCCATCCACCACCCAGGGATGCGGGGGACAAATTCTTAGTAAATTACCGAGTTGTATAAAGTACAACACATATTCTCTAACACAGACGATCTACAGTACTGTGTTGCTCGAACAGTTAGTTGCATCAGAATACACTTATTTATATTTACTGGTATGTCTACAGGTGCTCATTACTGCTGTGTATTTTATATAGCGGAATGAGTCACTCCTGCAGATTTACCCTGAATTATGTGAAACCTGTGTGCACCCTTCCATTGAATGTTTTACAATGGATTACACAGAAAAAAAAAATTAATTAGTGAATGTGTGGGGGACAAAAAATATATAGATTGGCACTTAGGGAATCATACCCAGGACCCTCAGCATGGGAGATGGGAGCCTTCACCGCTAGCCCACAACACTGCATGGAAGATCCACAAGTTCATGTGTAAAAGTAATGCAAACAGCGACTCCTTTACATTGGTGTACGTTTATGCCATTAGGGGACTCGGATGCTCATTTAGTGCACTGTACAAAAAGTCAATGAGCTACATTATTCCTTTCACACATTAGTTGCATCTGCATACACAAGTGTTTTAACATGTTCATTTGCATCTGTATAAACTATTCACACAGTGATTTGGCATCCAGGAACTTAGGGAGGAGCTTTTATCTCTCCCCATTATACTTAGTACTTTGGGATTTGGACGCTTATATATCCCTAACATCAATAGACCATACTGTACCTGTAACATGTTCGTTTGCATCTGTATATGCTGTACTATTTGCATCTGTACTGTATATACTGTATGACATACGGTAGCATAATGTAGCGTAATGAGAAGCACCAGTAAAGTAGTTCTTACGCTGTAGTTCAGTATTGCATTTTAATGGAGATCACACGCATGCGCATTGGTGATTTTAAAAAGCGACATCTGGTGGATGATCTTAGTTATTACACTCAAAGGTAACGCCAAACGCTCTGTGCACCTCCCTTCGACTAGGCTCTCCTCCTTGCGCCCAGACACACTGCGTGTGCCCGATCGCGACTAATGCCTAAGTCAGCCAAGATAACGGAGGACCCATCTGTACTACTTTTTTTGGTATCATTTCGGTCTATGAGGAAATAATAATAATAATAATAATAATAATAATAATAATTTGCCTGTCTCTTAATTCCTGAATTGAAAGTGTACACTTCACCTGTCTAATATGTAAGACATACTTTTTTATTTATTATTATTATGACTTGTTTATAAGGCACAAGTAGGGTTCCATAGTGCCGTTCAAGGGGGAAAGCTGACAACAGGATACAGAAGTAGAGAATAATGCACTTGGATATATAATTAAAGCATGCAGTTAGCATAATTATGTAGAGAAGACCTAGGGGAGTTTAAAATCTATAGGTGACATATTAGGGCACAATTGGGAGAAGAAGACTTTATTGCCTCTCTGCACTGTAATCAGTTCTAAGTTGGAGGGTAGGGAGAAACAAAGAGGGGGGTTCAACCTGTTCTACAATGCAGGGACATGCGGTGAGGTAAATGGGTAAGGAGTCACTGGCTAGTACCAGATCCAGATTTACATACAATATATGAGCCAAAGAATTCATGTGGACAATATACACAAGTGCAGCAGTATACACTACTGGAAATTTGGTGAGTTTTGATCAGAGCTATGCGGAAAAGATAGGCAGAGGGGGCACTGCCTCACCTGTCATAGACTTTTTATTACAGAGTTTTGACTATAAAAATTATTAGAATAAAGCAAAGAAGATATTTCTAATATATTCTTTGTATTTTTCATATACTGTACTTTATATAGTCAAAACTCTGGCGTATACGTTAGTATGACAGAAAAGTCTCTGCCTCAACTCACCGCATGTCACTGCAAAGCACAGGGGTAAATTGAATTCCACAAGCTTTTCTCTCCCTGATTTGAAGATGGTTGGTGGATAAATGGAGCAAAATGGTGGGCAAAGTGTATGCTACAGTAAATGTTCATTGTCGGACTGGGGCATGAATGGCCAACCAGAAGAATACAGTGAGAGGGGCCTGTGTTTGAGAGGTTTAGAAGTGAAAGGGAGTGTGTCCAGCCACTGCAGAGGCTTGGCCAACCGTTAAATAGGGCATAGTCATCCTTCAGAAAACATAGTTACTACACTGCATGGTCTGGAACCCTTTATAAAAATATATAGTAAATACTGATAGTGCATACAGAATAATGTATCAGATTGAAAACAACAATGACTGTAGTGAATACACCATAGTCCTCAGAATGCAGTATTATGTAATATACCGGTATGTATCATAATAAAGCACACACTGGTGAGCCGGTCTATATATATATAGTGTATATTGTACTGACCAGCTAAAACCCCAATTTGACCTGCTTGTGTTAATGTCTTGTCTGTTAGTAATCACTGCTCTCAGGCTTTCTTTATTTATATCCATCTACAGGTTGAGTATCCCTTATCCAAAATGCTTGGGACCAGAGGTATTTTGGATATCGGATTTTTCCGTATTTTGGAATAATTGCATACCATAATGATATATCATGGTGATGGGACCTAAATCTAAGCACAGAATGCATTTATGTATCATATACACCTTATACACACAGCCTTAAGGTAACTTTAGCCAATATTTTTTATAACTTTGTGCATTAAACAAAGTGTGTGTACAAACATACAATTAATTTATGTTTCATATACACCTTATACACACAGCCTAAAGGTCATTTAATACAATATTATTAATAACTTTGTGTATTAAACAAAGTTTGTGTACATTGAGCCATCAAAAAACAAAGGTTTCACTATCTCACTCTCACTCAAAAAAGTCCGTATTTCGGAATATTCCGTATTTCGGAATATATGGATATGGGATACTCAACCTGTATTACATATTCCACAGGTTCCACATTGTCATCTGAAGAATAAGTTAGGGAGCAGCTGTTCAAATTAGTCATGGTCATATACAGACTCACGGACTATACTGTAATTACAGTTTCAGTGAGATTTACAACTTATTGATCACCTGTGCGAAACTATTGTTGCAGACTCTGCTTAATAATCCATAATAGAATAGGAATTGAATAGTAACTATATGAAATTGTATCTTTGCATCAGATAGGGAATTATATGAAATCAAAGCTGGGCAATACTACTCGCTTCATTTATCAGGTAATATTATTATTAATCAATCAGTAAATTAAGCTTTTATAAAACAAATGGGATTTATGAACATGCATAAGAAATTATCCTTTTTTTCTAATTTAAAACTAGCTGTTGTGATTTGTTGCAAATACAGTATGTGATATATATTGTGTATCTATGATAATAGTGGAATAAATTATTATCATGCATCAATGTACTTAATCTGATTTACTATGGGATATGATTACGGTCTTATGCTGTGTATACACTGGTCGATATATAATTTGTTTTATCGATCAATTATATATTGTGAACAGGTCAGTGGGCGTATGAAAGCTAATAAATAGAATATTTATTAAAAAGTTTTACATTGGTAAAAAAATACCAATGTAACACTTTATGACATTCTAATTATTACCTTTCACCTATGTAACACTCTTAACACATAGCTGATGCTTCTTACCTATTAAACACCTTCTAACACTTAAATTTCTCACTAGTGTGATGTGATGTAGTTGGTCTGTGCTGGCCAGGACTGGTACCTTAGTGTTAGGGACCCACCTGATGAAGTCACCTGGTTGCTGTTGGTGGGCCCATATTTTTTGACAAAAATTATGCTAAGCACCTCAATTTTGTTCTATGTTTGACTGCAGAATTTATTATAATTATTCCGATTAGGAGAGCTAAGTACTATATGTTCTCTTTTTTCTGTACAAGTCTCAACATAGTAGCAACTCTTATTGTATTTTGAATTAGGGTGTGCAGGCCAAGCCCACCCTCCCCATATTTTCTATATTATGCTGCTGGGTTTAACACAGCGCCTTTGCTTTTTTTTTTTTGTTGTTGTTCTTAATCAGTGTGCTGGGTGATCTTTGTATTGCAGTGATACAAAATCATACTTTTCACCACATTCAGGTTCTAATATATAAACCTGTAAGTTTCAAGCTTCCCACTTGCCTTTATTCTCTTCCCTAAATAATGGCACTGTCCTGACAAACGCACTTACCTGCCCACATTCTGTCAAATAAGTGAACAGGTCACATATGTTTCCTGAAATATTCTGTGCTACTTTGAATATTCTAAATATCTAGTTTGCTAAATAATTTAGAACTCAAACCATGTGGATGGGCAAGAGATTAAAGAATAACTAAAAGGTACTTGACCCTACGCTATTTATTTTGCAATCTTAAATTGGATAGTTTTCAAAAGGAATTATGCTAATTTTAAATGAAAAAAACGATTAAATTATTAAGTTGCATATGATACATGCATACATCAACATTACTTTGCATATTTTAGTATATTCCCTAAATATAATATGTGGCATTGTTGGTGTCTTGCCCACAGTCATACCATGAGTCCAACTACAACACTTTGGTGCTGTTAGGGAATTTCTAAAGTAGGGCTTGAGCAGAAAACTGTAGATATGCCATCTTTACTATTTGCCCTTGGTAATAGAATTAACAGAAGTGTTGTGAAGAACGAATACAATGTTAATATTAGCTTAAGCATTTACATATAATTCAGTAGTGATATAAATAAACACACATGCCAAGTGAAAATAAATGATACCAGATGGCTAAATCTTAAGAGAATAACCCCATGAGAATGAATTAAACCATGGGTCTGTATATTACAGTTTGAAAAGAGACATGAAAATAATTTAAAAATGAAACAGTCATCCCGTGAGAAAAAAAATTATAATAAAGTAATTCTAATGAATTGTTTTCTTAACATAAAACTGACAGTTGCTTTAAAACTAATTTATGTAATTGGATGAAAAAATGTCAGCAAGTAATGAATTAAGATGGTAGAACTACATTAAATTCATTAAGGCTCATTTAGTACATTTCAAGTGCATGACCAATTTAGGTTTTTGAAAATAACTCTCAGAAAATAAATCTGCACCTACATTTCTAGTTTGGTAGTTGCTCCAGAAGAAGATCCACATGATGAAACCAATAAAAAGGTTCCATCAAAGTCAATCTTATCCCATGTTAGCACCACTCACTTGATTAATTGACACATCACTTTTTATGCTAAACTACTACTCTTTTTGGTCTTTTTGGTATCATTTCGGTCTATGAGGAATCTAGAAAGTAAGGGGACATATCAGCTGTCTTTAATATACATGTCACTTTTCATGTATTTCTATTGTTTTAGTACACAGGTTCTCAAACTCGGTCCTCAGGACCCCACACAGTGCATGTTTTGCAGGTCACCCAGCAGGTGCACAGGTGTATTATTTACTCACTGACACATTTTAAAAGGTCCACAGGTGGAGCAAATGATTTCGCTTGCGATTTTGTGAGGAGACCTGGAAAACATGCCCTGTGTGGGGTCCTGAGGACCAAGTTTGAGTACCTGTGTTTTAGTATATTGGTCAAAGTGGGCCTACAACTGCACTTTCCTACAGAAGTACAAATAGAAGGTACAAAATGTGCCCTATTGCTAAAATAGGAATGAATCCAGATATCTGGCATCACAGAGGAAAATGTAATCCCTTCTACAGGTAGCAAAAGGCACGGCGGGATTAGGGCTTTGGGGCCCCCGGGGTAACTAAGTTGTAGGGGCCCCCACTAAGACAATTGATGACAACCCTCCCCCCCATTTCACAGGCACATACACATACAAACACACAGACAAACAATCACACATACAGTATGTTAGCTGTCTGGACCCTGCAGCAGTAGGGAGCTTGTAAAACACAGTATTAAAGCGGAGAAAAATGGCCAGAGATTGCGAGGAGCCGGGAGAGAATAGAGAGCACAGCATTACTGCGGCCAGCTCCAGTACACCGTCTTGCTGAATTTGCTGTCACTATCCCGCGAGACTGACAACAGTGAGTACCTTCTCGGCGGCGGCTGTTAAGGAACAGCAGAGCCGCTAAAGAAGAGGGCAAATGGAGACACAGCTAAATGCTGTGCTCCAGTTTTCCTATTGACATTGGAAAATTCTGGGGGACTGTGTGTCCCTAATGTGTAGGGGTCCCGGGACTACTGCTCCTGTCATCCCTCCTATAATCCAGCTTGGCAAAACGATATGCAACAAATGCCTTGGGTGCAGCCTTCCCCACTTTTACTAATTTACATAAGCCTATCCTACTAAATAAAATCCAGTTCACAACTATATATCACAGTGGTTCTCAGCTGGGCACAGGTATATAAACAACTATGACAATTTAAAAAACCATAGGTGACCTGGAAACATGAACTGTTTGGGGTCCCGAGGATAGAGTTTGAGAACCACTGCCTTATCAGAGTTTTACAAGGAACACCTTCTGATACACCAACTCCTCCCATTGGCTGGTGAAAATGTATACACCACACAGAAATTTCCATCTCAGCACACAAATTTAAGTGACATAAAAATAAAATGTGGTGCAAGCAGACACATTATGGTGCTGAATAAGATCTGAGATAAAAACAAAGTGTAACTTTGTACCTGGACAAACCATGTTGCAATTAAAGTTTTTTCTTTTTGCATGCAGGGTAAATACTGGCTAATTTTGTACGTAACGCATGAATGCCGTACAGCTTTATTCTTATACTGTCTTTTTTCTCAACAACAACATCTAGAGATGGCTCACCTTCCAGAAGGGATGGCATGTTTACTACTGGCCATGCTCTTCTAAGACA
Source organism: Pseudophryne corroboree (assembly GCF_028390025.1). NCBI lineage: Eukaryota > Metazoa > Chordata > Amphibia > Anura > Myobatrachidae > Pseudophryne > Pseudophryne corroboree. The sequence continues at coordinate 660,739,697 of NC_086448.1, forward strand.
AGTCAAAAGAGGTATAGGCATACACCCTGCTCAACTAAGTTGGTGTTGACGCTGTTGACAAAGCAGATTTATTTGTCTGCTTGGAGGGGGAGGATCAAGACACAATAATACTTTTTTGGATTTGATTAGATATGCTAACCAGTGAAACATGTTATGATAAATGGGCATACCTGCTTTTATCACTGTTGTGCAGAGCTCCTATGAGAGTATCCAGTCATATGTTGTCAAATTGAAACTGCTTGCAAAGACATGTGATTATGGTGCTTTAGCAAGTGAGCTCATCAGGGACAGCATTGTGTTTGGGACTTACAATGATGTTACTAGTGCACATTTACGATTTTAGAAGGAATTACTTTGGACACTTGTATATACACTTATGCATGGTACATGAGCAGTCCAATAAAAGTTCAATGGAAGTCATTGCAATTGCATCCTGTGTTTCCTGGCACAGTGTTCTGTAGTGGGAGAGGGCATAAGCATGCTCCTGCAAATAATAGCAGGACTATGGAAAGCTGATGGCTACAGGGAGGGTGCATGCCACGATGCACAGGGCCATGGTAAGCTGCAGCAACACCATAAGAGGACACATCTGTATGTGCAACTTTCAGCAACACATGCAGCAACAAAACATACTGTGTGAATTGTAACAGTCACTATCCCATGACAGCGAAAAAAGTCCTGCTTTCTATAAACACTGCAATGCATACCTCCCAACATGACCCTCTCCAGGAGGGACAGAATGCTCTGCTCCTGGACTCTCCTCTTACTGCATGATTGCCATCACCTGTGCTGAAACACCTTTCTTATCCATTAACCTGTTCAACACAGGTGTTGGCAATCATAGATTAAGAGAAAAGTCCAGAAGCAGAGCATAGTGTCCCTCCTGGATAGGGTCATGTTGGGAGGTATGCAATGCTTGAGGCAAACAAAATTATGCATGCTGGTGCAGGTCCAAGCATAAAGCTAATAATAGAAAACCTTACACTTCAACAGCTCACCTCACAGAGTTCACATTGTAGATTCTCTACTAGAAAATACCCCAGACTGGTCTCCACTGCAAGAGTATTGACCTCAAGTCCAAAAAAGGTGAACTATTTACCATTGTAATAGATAAGAATACAAATAATGCCATCAAATAAAAAAATTACACTGGCGACAATGTAATGTCATGTCCTGTGAACTCCAGTGCACAAAATCTAAACACATGATGATGTTCTCACATTGGAACTCTAATTGCTTGGGCTGGACATGTAATTAAGACCATGGGGGTAATTCAAATTTGTTGCTGCGATCAACTCATAATTAGGGGGGTAATTCTGAGTTGATCGTAGCAGTAAGTTTGTTAGCAATTGGGCAAAACCATGTGCACTGCAGGGGAGGCAGATATAACATGTGCAGAGACAGTTAGATTTGGGTGGGTTATTTTGTTTCTGTGCAGGGTAAATACTGGCTGCTTTATTTTAACACTGCAATTTAGATTTCAGTTTGAACACACCCCACCCAAATCTCACTCTCTCTGCACATGTTATATCTGCTCCCCCTGCAGAGCACATGGTTTTGCCCAACAGCTAACAAATTTGCTGCTGCGATCAACTCAGAATTAGGCTCTAGGCCCCATGTGAATTGCCATGCTGCAATCCACAAAGTTCCTGCTGCAGTTTCACATATTGATTATTAATGTCAGATTGCTCTTAGGTTTGGTGGACAGCAGAAAACATGGGGTAAATAACTTTATGTGCTGATGTGCACATAAAGTGATGAAAGTCAAAGTGATAGCAGAGTTAAATTACTTGACAGCATTGTGTCACATCGATCCAGCAGTCGAAGCCTCCCTGTGAGTATCGACTATGATTGCTGCAGTAAAAAAGATAGGGGGTGATTCAGATCTGATCACTGGGCTGCATTTTTTGCTGCCCTGCGATCAGACAGTCACCGCCTACAGAGGGAGGGGAAAACGCTGAGCAAGTGTGCGATTGCTTCATTAGCAGATCTGCACAAACATAAGTTTGTGCAATCTCTGTGCAGCCCAGGACTTAATCAGCCACTGCGATTGTTACCTGCTGATCGGGGCCAGAGCTGATGTCAGACACCCTCCCTGAAAACGCCTGATCCCGCCTGTGTTTTTTCTGACACTGCTGGAAAACGGTCAGTTGCCACCCACAAATGGCCTCTTCCTATCAATCTTCTTGCGAACGCCCGTGCATTCAGATTTTTCGCACCATCCCGTCTCTAGGCACTGATGCCTGGTGCTGTTGTGTGACGTGCCGGTGCATTGTGGCGAAAACGCACAGCAGTGATCAGATCTGAATTACCCCATGGTTCGGTACGCATCTGCAATTACCACATCACCCCCTTAGAACTGTGGAGCAATTAATAGCTGATACGCCAAATGCAAAGACATGTCCAAGTCTGAATGACAAATTTGGATTCTGACAGATCACATTGAACAAGGATTCATCCAAGCTCACCAAATTCTCCAAATGCCCTATCACTTATGCATTGGTATAAAAGTATTCCAACACTGCCTGGAGCATCTATTTGAGGGATACCCTTGTGAGATCATTGTGGATGACATCTTTGTTTGGTATTGCACCATTGAAGAATGCAACATATACTTCTGCCAGGGCCTCCAAAAAATCTGTGAAATGAACAAGTGTCTTTTCTGAGTCACTGAGGTTCCATAAGTTTGCCATCTCCTAACTTCAAAGGGTGTAAGTCCAATCCTGCCAATACACAGGCTATACAATTCATGCATAGCCCCACAGATAAGTTCAATATGCAGTGGGTATGACCAAGTACAGAGGGAGCCCAGGTGCGCCTAACGCCAAGAGTGTCTTCATCCGGGCAGGAGCACGCGCCCATGACGGCGATGCACCCAATTCACTAGAATGGGAGAGCGTCTCCGTCCGGGGAGCATGCACGTCTGTAACTGAGACGCTGACGGAGATGCACCAAATTCATTAGAATGGGAGAGTGTCTCTGTGCACTCCCGGTGGGGCTAGGTGGACAGATCTCCTAGTCACGCTGGGAGTGCACGCCTGCGATGGAGCCGCCTCAGATGAGCGCGGCTCCATCTGTACCTCCTAAAATTTCTGCCACAATACAGTGAGGTCATGGCCCCACTATATCAGCTTTTGCACAGTGATGTTGAATGGTGCTGGTTGGACTGCCATGTTGCTACTATTTCTCTCCTCAAGGATTTGTTCACTTCTAAACAATTTTCTATTTACATGTTCCTCCCAGCATGGCATTAGTGCTGTTTGCCTGCAGTGTAACAAACCTTTCAGTTTTGCTTCCATCAGAGCCGGCCATAGGCATAGGCAAACTAGGCAATTGCCTAGGGCATTTGATATGCCTAGGGGCATCAGCAGCTTCTGCTGATTAAAATGATATGTGGCATGCCTATATTCTGTGTGTAGCATTTCATATGCAGATACAGCCACAGCCTCACACAGTATATAGGCATGCTGCATATCAATTAAATCAGCAGAAGCTGATTGTGCATCCTAGCCACATGGCGATGCAAATAAGATGCATTTTTATTTAAAAAAATGTGCCCGACAATAGCATTGAGGCAAGATTTATGAGGACACATCTGTATTCAAGCAGAGGCAGAGGTCACAGTGTTAGTGGTAGTGTGAGTGTTGTATGCATGTGAGTAGGTTAGTTGTGCAGTAGTGTTCGGAATATGTGTAAGGAGCATTATGTGTGTCATGTAAAAATGCATTTCTAATGTGCACCATATGTGTAAGGGGCACTATGTGTGTCATTATGTGTATAAGGGCATTAATAATGTGCAGCATATGTGTAACAGGGTACTACTGTATGTGTGTCATTATGTGAATAGGGGCACTAATAATGTGCAGCAAATGTGTAGGGGGCACTATGTGTGTCATTATGTGTATAAGGGCATTAATAATGTGCGCCATATGTGTAAGGGACATTACGTGTAAAAGGGTATTAATAAAGGTTGACATAATGTGTAAAGCACATTATGCTTATAAGGACATTAATAATGTGTCTCATATGTGTAAGGGGCATTACTGTTTTGCATTATGTGTATAAGGTGCTCTACTATATGGCATTGCGTATAGAAAGGGCACCACTGTGTCATCTAATGTGAATAAAGGGCAATAGGGTGTGGTCTAATGTGAATAAGGAGCAATTCAGTGTGATGTAATGTGAGTAAGGGGCTCTACTGTGAGTAGTAATGTTTATAAGGTAAAGTAATACTACTGTGGGATGTAATATGAATTATGGACACTATCGCATGATCAAATGTGAATAAAGTTGCACTACTGTGTGGCATAATTGAAATTGGGGTTACTATTGTGTGGCCATGCCTCTTGCCAGCAAAAACACACCCCTTTTTGGGCTGTGCGCCAAATGTGCGAACTGTTCCTATTTAAAATATAGGGGGTACAAACCCCAAAATAAGGATTGCTATGGATGAGGAGTGATGGTGCTGAGAAAGAGAAAAACAAAAACCAGACGCGCTGTCACTGCTGCCAGTGTGGGATTGTCAGTCCCAAATATATATATAATATAGAAAAAGGTGTACGGGCGCTAATAGAAGTTTCTCCAATATTAATTAAAAAAACGTGGATGAATTGAAACAAGTAAATAATTTATTCACTAAACAGTTAAAATATCACTTAAAAACAAATAAAATTGGGCATAGATTGAAGCTGAGAATCAAAATGAGAGTAGCTGCTAGTATGCATCCACATGTGATCCCGGACTGAGAAATGACGTCCCTGGGGAATAGTATAGTTTAAATACAGCTGGTGTTACCCATGGTGATGGAGTCCTCCAAGAGCTTGGAAAGTAACAGCAGGCAAGCTGTGATGTTTTATGCAGAGGCTGATTAACTCCAATCGGTGCTGTAATGATGCAGTCCCACAGAGAAATTTCCAAGGCAGGAATATTCGTATTAAAAGTCCATATCTGGATCCTCACAAGATGGAATGCATGTGTTGGTGGCAGCTTGTCACTTAACGCGTTTCCCTAGGCACGGTCACCTAGCTTCATCAGATGAAGGTTACTTAACCTATTTTATCAGTTTATATTTCCTCTTTGTGGCCAAGGCTGTCATCAGGTCTTACACCCCGACCCGAAGGTATAATAGACTGTGGTGACCAAGATCCCTGAAGGAGAAATAGACTGTAGTGTACCCCTTTCCTGCCAGCACATGCACAGTAACATAGCTGGGGGAGGGAAAAAGGTGTTAGTAATGTGCTAGTTATCCTGTCACTTGAAAAAAACCTCCAGCCACTTCCTCCCAGCCATGTCAGCCTCATACCTGTGTTTCTGCAGCTACAGCCCCACAGCGACTCTCCAGTTCTAGCCAATGAGCGGATTCGGTTTTACTCGGTTTTACTCGGTTCTCAAAACCGAATCTTATTGGCTCACGGATGTCACGTGTTTTGGATAGCCAATAAGATTCGGTTTTGAGAACCGAGTAAAACCGAGTAAAACCGAATCCGCTCATCTCTAAGTCCCTACAGTGTCTCTCTAGCTCCATGTTATACCCCTTTCTCCTGCCAGGCCCCCTTCTGTCTCTCCATCCAGCACCCCTTCTGTCTCTTCATCCAGCCCCCTTCTGTGTTTCCAGACCCCCATCTGTCTCTCCAGCCAACCCCCCTTTTGTCTATCCAGCCAACCCCCATCTGTCTCTCTAGACAGACCCCTTCTGTGTCATCAGCCAGCTACCCTTCTGTTTCTCCAGAGAGCTCCCTCCTGTCTCTCTAACCAGCTCCCCTTCTGTGTCTCCAGCCAGGGCCCTCTTCTGTGTCTCTCCAGCCTGCTCACCTTCTGTGTTTTCAGCCAGCCCTCTTCTGTGTCTCTTGCCAGACCTCCCATGTGTCTCATGTCAGGCACCCTTCTGTGTTTCATGACAGCCACCTTTCTGTGTCTCATTCCAGCTAGCCCCTGCCTTCTGTGTCTTATGCTTGCTAGCCCTTCTGTGTCTTATACTTGCTAGCCCTTCTGTGTCTCCAATTCCAGACCCCATTATGTGTCTCCAGCCAGCCCCCACATCCAGACTCCACAGACCACAGACACTTAATTCTCCTATGTCTTCTGGCTGTGGTTGTCCTCTTAATTGTGTGGCAGCCTTTTCAGGCAGCTATCTGTGACTGTGGTGCTGGGCACATGACATCATGATGACATGCATGCCTTGTTTCAACAACAACAAAAAATCAACTTACCAGGCAGCTGGCAGCAAGCGCCAACCTCACACCACATTAATAGATGAATCCATCCATCTACACTGTGTAGGAGACAAGGGTGGGCATGAGGACTGCAGTGCCAGCAGCCCTCCCTCCCGATGGCAGCCCTATTTGTTTCACACTGTTTACGCAACCAATACCAGTTGCAATGTCTTACATCCACATATCTATTTATTGATCTTTATGTTGAAAAAGGAGAATGTAGATGTACATGAATGGTGGACGTTGCATCATTGCATTCCACTTGTTACACAAGAACTGTTTGTTATACAGGAAGTGATGTTACAGCCATTTGTTCAGCATGCCTGCAGCTAGAAGCGACACACTCATCCACTTCTCTAGAATCCTGTGGTGATTGGCACACAGGCTACTTCATACACCCTTATAGCTGATAACACAATAGATCACTTCAGATTTCACACTGACTTCATACAATATTTCAGTTGTGGCACACAATCATCAATGATTTGTTAAATGGTAACATAATGGTAACCGAATGACTTCACATCATTAGAACAAATTGTAGTTTAAAAACATTGTCATATGGCAATAACTGATGATTTAAACAATAAAAATGTATTCAAATCATATGAAGTGTAATTTATAAACTAACATTTTATGTTGCCATACACCAATAATATGACTACTATGAAGAAGATTCAAATATACAAAGAAATATACTAAGCATTTCTAGATGCAGCATCTTCACAAAGTAGATAACATGTATATAGTATAAACATACCACAGGGAGATGAGCAAAACCAAAATCAATATCCTTGCTCAAACCTCTGTATGAAAATATCTTTTGAAATTATTTAGCTTCATGTCACAATCAAGATCAATGTAAGTTACTCATTGATTAATCTTGTAACAGTTGGGACCGCAAGTGTCAGTGATTCATCATTGTGAGGCCTCAAGCACCAATTAATAGTATGTTATTTTAGGGTCCTAAGGGCTAGATTTACTATCTATTAGTTTTTTAAAGCTGACATTGATTGTCGGCTTTGACCGATAGATTTAAAGCAGCAACCGTAATAAATGCTACAGTAAATCTACCTGGTTTAGCATCTATTTCTATTGTCACTTTAAATCCATTGGTCAAAGTGGCAGCTTTGTAAAAAAACTAGAGCTGTGTGGTGGACACTTTTCGGGTTTTGTGTTTTGGTTTTGGTCTGCATTGGTTTTGCCAAAACCACCCTTTCGGGTTTTGGTTTTGGATCTGGGTGATTTTTAAAAAAAACATAAAAACAGCTTAAATCACAGATTTTGGGGTATTTTTGTTCCTACAGTATTATTAACCTCGATAACATTCATTTCCACTAATTTCCAGTCAATTTTAACCACCTCACACCTCACAATATTATTCACCAACATAGGCCAAAGACTGGATGGCTAAACTAAGCAACAGAGCAGCGGCACAAACAAACGGCAGTTATTTCTGTTTAAAAATGTTTTACAAATTAGTACTGTATTAGCAATAACCAATCAAACCAACTCACAAGTACTATCAATAGAAAACAATCCAACACATACATTTGCTAAGAATCACGTGTACAATGGGGGTCATTCCGAGTTGTTCGCTCATTATTTTTTTCGCTACGGAGTGATTAGTCGCAAACTGCGCATGCGCAATGTACGCAGTGCGCCTGCGCCAAGTAAATTAGCACAAAAGTTTGGTATTTTACTCACGGCGTAACAAAGTTTTTTCATCGTTCTGCTGATCGGAGTGTGATTGACAGGAAGTGGGTGTTTCTGGGCGGAAACTGGCCGTTTTCTGGGAGTGTGCGGAAAAACGCAGGCGTTTCAGGGAAAAACGCAGGAGTGTCTGGAGAAACGGGGGAGTGGCTGGCCGAACACTGGGCGTGTGTATGACGTCAAATCAGAAACGAAACTGACTGAACTGATCGCTATGTGTGAGTAAGTCTCGAGCTACTCAGAAACTGATAAGAAATTTCTATTCGCAATTCTGCTAATCTTTCGTTCGCAATTCTGCTAAGCTAAGATACACTCCCAGAGGGCGGCAGCTTAGCGTGTGCAATGCTGCTAAAAGCAGCTAGCGAGTGAACAACTCGGAATCACCCCCAATATCATTGCTCTAAAGTAGTTACCAAACAGCAAAGAAAAAAAATGAAACCATGTGTAAAATAACAACAGCAGACATTAATGCCCCCTACACAAGTGCACATGCCCCCAGCACATGCCTATTCTCAGTGCCCAGTCTGTACCTCCCTCCTGGGTTCACTGGGTCACTGATGACTGGCACTCTGTGCCCATGTTATGCCCAGATCAATCAGCCATTTTGTTGAGAAGCTCCTCAAATTCTCCCCAATCACAAAAAAACAGCTTTCCGTACCTGCGTAGTACAGTGCGGAATACTTTGGGACACACAGTTAAATATTGACCAGGTTACAGTGCTGGTGGGATACAGTGCGGATCAGACACAGTGTGGGTTACAGTGCAGGTTGGATACAAAGTGGATCAGATACAATGCAGATTACAGTGTGGGTCAGATACAGTGCAGGTGGATACAAGGCAGGTCGGATACAGTAGATACAACAAAATATGAACCTTCTTAGTACACACAGCGCAAACAAAAAAGGGAAGGGAAAAAATATTTTTTATACGTTCCTGATTGAATATGCAGGTTCAGATGTCTCTGTCCAACCTTCCAGATGAGTAGAATGCGACTTGTATAATTTCGATATGAAACGGAAAAAAAATGAACAACCAATGTGTAGTATTTCACAACAATAAATGAATCAGAAAACAAGTCTTTGGCTGATCAAATATAGATATCCAGGTCCAGCGTACCCCACTCACTCAGTGATAGATGGATATATGTATATAAAGGTATCTTTATGTCATCCAATATCGTGTCTATTCACCCTTAGAGTGCGTTGTGAAGACCGATGGAAAGGGGAAAATTCATCTATGTATAGAGCGTACCCGATAACTCACAGGAAAAAGAGGGGTATGAAGTATGTAAAGGTTTCTTTCAAGTATTTCATTCAATTGTACACAGCGTACCCAGACTCACTCTTGATGATGTGGAATAATTCCTATCAAGGTATCTTTTACTTGGTTTTCTTGGTAAATGGTTCAATCTTCCAGGTTGTACGGTATATCCTCAATATTTTGAGCATAGAAAAATGGAGCAGAAAGAAGAACCAATGTGTAGTATATATTGATTGATCTAATGTCTAAAATTCTTGATAAAATGCCAGATGTAAAGTGCAGGGGGAGTAGTTTATACTAGACTCACATTAATTGGAATAACACATTGAATGGTGTATTAGGCTTTATAACCAATTAATGCAGAGAGAGAGGCGTACCCCAACACTCACAGCAACACTACCGGTGATAACCACATCAAGGTATCTTTTACATGAATGTAGATAATCTTCATATATTGCGTACCAAGACTCACATATGTAGAACAAATGCCGTTCCCATCAAGGTATCTTTTATGCGATCAATCAGGTAAGTTCATTCCAGGTCGTAATTTTCCATAAAATTCAAAATTTATTGGGCTCCACAAACTCCACAGAGGAGTGTACAAACACACACATAAACGACAAAAAATCTCCAATAAAAAAATCTCCAATAAAAAAATCTTTTTTTTGCAATAAAAAAAAACTTGTAGTATAAAAAGCAAAGTCCGCATAAATTCAATTAAAATAGCTACTCACACTCCTTGTAGTATAATCAACGCGTTTCGGTCTAATAGACCTTTATCAAGATAAACTGGAGTGCTCAGGAGTGAGATATTTATAGTACAGGTAGCCAATGGGAATGTACCAGGAAGTGATGTCATAAAATAAAATTCTATGGATCCGGACTGATTATAATAACATTTACCCACTAAACATTTTTATACATATATTTAAAAATATCTGGATCTGTCCTTGCTTTATTTTGAACAAGATTAGATGAACTGAAAATTACAACTGTCAGCGCCGAGCGGAAGTTCCGGTCCTCCGGGGGTAGATGGGAAATGTAGTCCCATTCAAACGATGACTAATCCATTCATTCGCGGCTCCCGGAACCGGAAGTGCGGCTGCATCGGCGGAACTGGTATTGCGTTGAGGCCGTCAGAGTAGATGGGAAATGTAGTCCTGTTCCTGGAACCGTCTATTCAGTTCTTTTGCGGCTACCGGAACCGGAAGTACGGCTTCGTCAGTGGAGCCGATATTTTGCTGAGGCCTCATGGGAAATGTAGTTTAAACGGGGCTTCAATGGGCGGAATTGTAGTCCATAATGACATACTGAGGATTATGGAGAATGTAGTTAATAATCATTATAGCTGAATTCTTGCACCACAGACAACATGTATGAAAAACCAATTAAGAGCACATCTTAGTGAAAAAACACAGGCATGAATGGAAAGAATACATAAATCACTGAACAAAAAGTCTTATTATAGGAACCACTTGAGTTCGAAATCACAGTTAAGGCCATAGGGGCTCAAGGTATTATAATTATAGATACAATTCATTTCAGATTTTGCCAATGCGCATACTGTATCTTTATTTCTTAGAGATCCCTTTATATGTTTTATACCAAAAAAACCTGTGATATCGGAAACCAGACAATTATGTATATTTTTGAAATGTAAGGATAAAGAATGGGTATCTAGCCCCTTCTTTATATTTCTTATATGCTCCCCTATTCGTACTTTAAAAGGGCGTGAAGTTCGTCCTATGTAAAATAAATTACATTTGCATCTGACTGCATACACAATATTTTTTGTATCACATGTTATAAAATCAGTAATATCAATATCCACATTATTAATGGAGATCTTAGTGATTTTGCTTTGTCCTTCACTTTTAATGTTTTTGCAGCCAATGCAGCTTCCGCATCTAAAAAAACCTTTGGATGTAATCCTTGGTCCAGATGGTACAGAAGGGAGAGCACTGGAAACAAGTTTATTTTTTAAATTGGGTGCCCTACGATATATATGTACTGGTTGTACCGGTACCAGGGATCCAATAATTGGATCTCTTTTTATAAGGCCCCAATGTTTTTTGAAAATGTGTTCAATCGACTTATATTGGGTGTTAAACTCTGTGATGAACGCCCATTCATATCTATCACTCTTTTTATTCTTATTGTGACCTATTAAAAGGTCCTTACGTTCAATCTCATTGGTTCTTACTCTTGCTTCCTCTATTTTTCCTTTATTATAACCACAAACTTCAAATTTCTGAATTAAACTAGATGATTGACTTTGAAAAGTGGTTTCCTCACTACAGTTTCTTTTTAACCTATTTAATTGGCTCACAGGGATTGAGTTGAGCCAATTGTTGTGGTGGCAGCTAGTAGCTGCAATGTATGTACCACAATCAGTGGGTTTAGAGAAGGTCTTGGTATTAATTTTCTTATCTTTGATATAGACCGTAATGTCCAAAAAATTAATTGCGTAGGGGGGAATAACGATTTGATGTTTCTGGATAGTCCCTCTCCGTATGTTGTTTAATTGGTCTATAGTCTCTTATGGGAATATTTCTCCACTCTGGCATATTTTCTCTACGATTGCCTTTTGAGTAATAATGCCTTTCTGGAGTTCTATTCCTATATTTTGGGGCAAAAGGTGTCACAGATCTCCGTGAAGTGCTAATATGATTATTTTTTATATATGTTGGTCTCTGTTGTCTAGACGTGTACGTCTGAGAATATTCTTGAGGTTTCTTTCTATTAAACTTAGATTTATTTCCATTACTCATTTTTGAACTATCTCTATCCTCGGTTTCTAGGGAACTATTTTGGTCTAGTTTGTCCCTATTAAATTTCTTAAGTTTTTTCTCCATTAGTTGTCTTTGTGTTCTTTTAACCCTAACCTCTATGTCTCTTTCTAAATCTTTGTATTCCTCGGAATTGGCATATGGGGTTACTAACGATTTATACACAGTGATCTCCTCCTCTAATTTTGTCAACTCTCTTTTTCTCTCCTTGATGATTAATCGCATCAAGGAAAAAGAACAGCCGTTGACTATATCCTCCCATTCTTTTTTGAAGTCCTCCCTTGAGGCCTCAAAAGTGGAAGTTTTCAAAATTTTCAGACCTCGAGGGATCATCTCATTAGTTAGATAACGTTCTAATGTGGATACCTCCCACCATAGTCTACTTTCTTTGGTGATGGAGGCTTCTAATTTTTCCATGATCCCATGAAGGTCTCCATCAAGCAGATCGACCTGATCATTGTCCCCTCCAAAATTCCTTTCAAACATTGACTGTCTTTGTTCCTTGTAAGTAAACATATTGTTATTTGCTGCTGTGTTGATTCACTTTCCAAATGGTGAATGGAATATATGAAATGAAACAGAGAAAAATAGGAAAGTGCCTCAAGTGGCGCAATGCAGCTATAGTACCTGATGGTTCAAAATAAATGTCACCACATTTAAAGACAAGAATAGATACAACAAAATATGAACCTTCTTAGTACACACAGCGCAAACAAAAAAGGGAAGGGAAAAAATATTTTTTATACGTTCCTGATTGAATATGCAGGTTCAGATGTCTCTGTCCAACCTTCCAGATGAGTAGAATGCGACTTGTATAATTTCGATATGAAACGGAAAAAAAATGAACAACCAATGTGTAGTATTTCACAACAATAAATGAATCAGAAAACAAGTCTTTGGCTGATCAAATATAGATATCCAGGTCCAGCGTACCCCACTCACTCAGTGATAGATGGATATATGTATATAAAGGTATCTTTATGTCATCCAATATCGTGTCTATTCACCCTTAGAGTGCGTTGTGAAGACCGATGGAAAGGGGAAAATTCATCTATGTATAGAGCGTACCCGATAACTCACAGGAAAAAGAGGGGTATGAAGTATGTAAAGGTTTCTTTCAAGTATTTCATTCAATTGTACACAGCGTACCCAGACTCACTCTTGATGATGTGGAATAATTCCTATCAAGGTATCTTTTACTTGGTTTTCTTGGTAAATGGTTCAATCTTCCAGGTTGTACGGTATATCCTCAATATTTTGAGCATAGAAAAATGGAGCAGAAAGAAGAACCAATGTGTAGTATATATTGATTGATCTAATGTCTAAAATTCTTGATAAAATGCCAGATGTAAAGTGCAGGGGGAGTAGTTTATACTAGACTCACATTAATGAAATGTACCATGCTAGAAACCATTGAATGGAGGGACGGTGATTGGCTGGTTACTGCCGACGTCTGTTCCCTCTATACCATTATAAATCATAAACATGGAATAGAGGCTGTTTCTTTCTTTTTAGATCAAACTGATCTAACGGAAGATATGAGGAATCTTGTATTAGAAGGGATACAATTTATTCTTCATAATAATTTTTTTCTTTTTAAAGATCAATTTTATGTCCAGAAAACAGGCACTGCTATGGGCACCAGGTTTGCCCCGAGTTATGCCAACCTCTTCATGGGGTTGTGGGAAACCAATTCCATCTGGTCCAGCCCTGAACTCGGGGTGAGCCTGGTGTCCTATGCTAGATACATAGATGATATCTTTTTTGTGTGGAGGGGAGATGAAGTTTCCTTGAAAAGTTTTTGTACCAAACTGAATTTAAATGATAGAAATATCAAACTCACTTTTGAAATGGACCAACAAACAATTAATTTTTTGGACATTACGGTCTATATCAAAGATAAGAAAATTAATACCAAGACCTTCTCTAAACCCACTGATTGTGGTACATACATTGCAGCTACTAGCTGCCACCACAACAATTGGCTCAACTCAATCCCTGTGAGCCAATTAAAAAGGTTAAAAAGAAACTGTAGTGAGGAAACCACTTTTCAAAGTCAATCATCTAGTTTAATTCAGAAATTTGAAGTTTGTGGTTATAATAAAGGAAAAATAGAGGAAGCAAGAGTAAGAACCAATGAGATTGAACGTAAGGACCTTTTAATAGGTCACAATAAGAATAAAAAGAGTGATAGATATGAATGGGCGTTCATCACAGAGTTTAACACCCAATATAAGTCGATTGAACACATTTTCAAAAAACATTGGGGCCTTATAAAAAGAGATCCAATTATTGGATCCCTGGTACCGGTACAACCAGTACATATATATCGTAGGGCACCCAATTTAAAAAATAAAGTTGTTTCCAGTGCTCTCCCTTCTGTACCATCTGGACCAAGGATTACATCCAAAGGTTTTTTTAGATGCGGAAGCTGCATTGGCTGCAAAAACATTAAAAGTGAAGGACAAAGCAAAATCACTAAGATCTCCATTAATAATGTGGATATTGATATTACTGATTTTATAACATGTGATACAAAAAATATTGTGTATGCAGTCAGATGCAAATGTAATTTATTTTACATAGGACGAACTTCACGCCCTTTTAAAGTACGAATAGGGGAGCATATAAGAAATATAAAGAAGGGGCTAGATACCCATTCTTTATCCTTACATTTCAAAAATATACATAATAGTCTGGTTTCCGATATCACAGGTTTTTTTGGTATAAAACATATAAAGGGATCTCTAAGAAATAAAGATACAGTATGCGCATTGGCAAAATCTGAAATGAATTGTATCTATAATTATAATACCTTGAGCCCCTATGGCCTTAACTGTGATTTCGAACTCAAGTGGTTCCTATAATAAGACTTTTTGTTCAGTGATTTATGTATTCTTTCCATTCATGCCTGTGTTTTTTCACTAAGATGTGCTCTTAATTGGTTTTTCATACATGTTGTCTGTGGTGCAAGAATTCAGCTATAATGATTATTAACTACATTCTCCATAATCCTCAGTATGTCATTATGGACTACAATTCCGCCCATTGAAGCCCCGTTTAAACTACATTTCCCATGAGGCCTCAGCAAAATATCGGCTCCACTGACGAAGCCGTACTTCCGGTTCCGGTAGCCGCAAAAGAACTGAATAGACGGTTCCAGGAACAGGACTACATTTCCCATCTACTCTGACGGCCTCAACGCAATACCAGTTCCGCCGATGCAGCCGCACTTCCGGTTCCGGGAGCCGCGAATGAATGGATTAGTCATTGTTTGAATGGGACTACATTTCCCATCTACCCCCGGAGGACCGGAACTTCCGCTCGGCGCTGACAGTTGTAATTTTCAGTTCATCTAATCTTGTTCAAAATAAAGCAAGGACAGATCCAGATATTTTTAAATATATGTATAAAAATGTTTAGTGGGTAAATGTTATTATAATCAGTCCGGATCCATAGAATTTTATTTTATGACATCACTTCCTGGTACATTCCCATTGGCTACCTGTACTATAAATATCTCACTCCTGAGCACTCCAGTTTATCTTGATAAAGGTCTATTAGACCGAAACGCGTTGATTATACTACAAGGAGTGTGAGTAGCTATTTTAATTGAATTTATGCGGACTTTGCTTTTTATACTACAAGTTTTTTTTTATTGCAAAAAAAAGATTATTTTATTGGAGATTTTTTTATTGGAGATTTTTTGTCGTTTATGTGTGTGTTTGTACACTCCTCTGTGGAGTTTGTGGAGCCCAATAAATTTTGAATTTTATGGAAAATTACGACCTGGAATGAACTTACCTGATTGATCGCATAAAAGATACCTTGATGGGAACGGCATTTGTTCTACATATGTGAGTCTTGGTACGCAATATATGAAGATTATCTATATTCATGTAAAAGATACCTTGATGTGGTTATCACCGGTAGTGTTGCTGTGAGTGTTGGGGTACGCCTCTCTCTCTGCATTAATTGGTTATAAAGCCTAATACACCATTCAATGTGTTATTCCAATTAATGTGAGTCTAGTATAAACTACTCCCCCTGCACTTTACATCTGGCATTTTATCAAGAATTTTAGACATTAGATCAATCAATATATACTACACATTGGTTCTTCTTTCTGCTCCATTTTTCTATGCTCAAAATATTGAGGATATACCGTACAACCTGGAAGATTGAACCATTTACCAAGAAAACCAAGTAAAAGATACCTTGATAGGAATTATTCCACATCATCAAGAGTGAGTCTGGGTACGCTGTGTACAATTGAATGAAATACTTGAAAGAAACCTTTACATACTTCATACCCCTCTTTTTCCTGTGAGTTATCGGGTACGCTCTATACATAGATGAATTTTCCCCTTTCCATCGGTCTTCACAACGCACTCTAAGGGTGAATAGACACGATATTGGATGACATAAAGATACCTTTATATACATATATCCATCTATCACTGAGTGAGTGGGGTACGCTGGACCTGGATATCTATATTTGATCAGCCAAAGACTTGTTTTCTGATTCATTTATTGTTGTGAAATACTACACATTGGTTGTTCATTTTTTTTTCCGTTTCATATCGAAATTATACAAGTCGCATTCTACTCATCTGGAAGGTTGGACAGAGACATCTGAACCTGCATATTCAATCAGGAACGTATAAAAAATATTTTTTCCCTTCCCTTTTTTGTTTGCGCTGTGTGTACTAAGAAGGTTCATATTTTGTTGTATCTATTCTTGTCTTTAAATGTGGTGACATTTATTTTGAACCATCAGGTACTATAGCTGCATTGCGCCACTTGAGGCACTTTCCTATTTTTCTCTGTTTCAGGTCGGATACAGTGTAGATGGAATTCATTGCAGGTTGTATATAGTGCAAATTGCAATGCAGGTCGTATTCAGTGCAGATCAGAGTGTGGGTTGGATATAGTGCGCGTTGGCTACAGTGCAAAGTTGGATACAGTGCGAGGTACAGTGTAGGTTGCATACAGTGTGCGACACAGTTCGGGTAGGTTACAGTGCAGGTCAGAGTGTGGGTTGGATACAGTGAAGGCTACAGTGCAGGTTGGATACAGTGTGTGTAGCATACAGTGAGGATTGGCTACAGTGCAAGGTCAGATACAGTGCTCATCGGATACAGTGCAAGATAAAGTGCAGGTCAGATACAGTATGGGTTGCATACACTGTGAGTTGTATATATTGTTGGTAAGATACAGCGTGGGACTGATAAAGTGCAGGATACAGTGCGGATCAAATACAGTGTGGTTTGGATACAGTGCAGGTCGGACACAGTGTGGGTTGGATACAGTGCAGGTTGCATACAGTGCAGGTTAGATACACCAAGAGTGCACTTACTGTGACAGAGGGTCCTCAGTGCAGGGTTGTCAGCGGTGTCTTCAGTGTGGTGGTGCCAGCAGTGTCAGCAGTGCAGTGGTGCCAGCAGTGTCCTTAGAGAAGTAGTGTCGGCAGTGAAGGGGTGCCTGCAGTTTCCTCAGTGCAGTTTTGCTGGCAGTGTTGGCAGTGAAGGGGTGCCTGCAGTGTCAGCAATTGCGGGCTTGTCGGAGGTGTCCTCAGTGCAGGAGTGCCTGCAGTGTCGGCAATTGCTGGAGTGCCGGAGATGTTCTCAGTGCAGGAGTACCGACAGTGTCCTTAGTGCAGGGGTGTTGGCAGTGTCAGCAATGCGGGAGTGCCAGAGGTGTCCTAAGTGCAGGAGTGCTGGTAGTGTCCTCAGTGCAGGGGTGCCGGCAGTGACAGAAATGCGGGAGTGCCGGAGGTATTCTTAGTGCAGGAGTGCTGGAGGTGTCTTCAGTGTAGGAGTGCTGGCAGTGTCCTCAGTGCAGGGGTGCTGGCGGCGTCAGCAATCTGGGAGTGCCGGAGGTCTCCTCTGTGCAGGAGTGCCAGCAGTGCCCTCAGTGCAGGGGTGTTGGCAGTGTCGGCAATGCGGGAGTGCCAGAGGTGTTCTCAGTGCAGGAGTGCTGGCAGTGTCCTCAGTGCAGGGTTGCTGGCAGTGTCGGCAATTGCTGGAGTGCCAGAGGTGTCCTCAGTGCAGAAGTGCTGGCCGTGTCCTCAGTGCAGGGGTGCCGGCAGTGTTGGCAACGTGGGAGTGCCAAAAGTGTCCTCTGTGCAGGGATGCCAGCAGTATTGGCAATGCGGGAGTGTTGGAGGTGTCCTCAGTGCAGGAGCGCTGGCAGTGTCCTCAGTGCAGGGGTGCCGGCAGTGTCGGCAATGCGGGAGTCCCAGAAGTATTCTTAGTGTGCAGGAGTGCTGGAGGTGTCCTCAGTGTAGGCGTGCCAGCAGTGTCCTTAGTGCAGGGGTGCTGGCAGCGTCGGCAATGTGGGAGTGCCGGAGGTCTCCTCTGTGCAGGAGTGCCAGCAGTGTCCTAAGTGCAGGGGTGTTGGCAGTGTTGGCAATGCGGGAGTGCCAGAGGTGTTCTTAGTGCAGGAGTGCTGGCAGTGTCCTCAGTGCAGGGGTGCCGGCAGTGTCGGCAATGCCGGAGTGCCGGAGGTGTTCTTAGTGCAGGAGTGCTGGGGGTGTCCTCAGTGCAGGGGTGCCAGCAGTGTCGGCAATTGCGGTAGTGCCAGAGGTGTCCTCAGTGCAGGAGTGCTGGCAGTGTCCTCAGTGCAGGGGTGCCAGCAGTGTTGGCAATGCGGGAGTGCCAAAAGTGTCCTCTGTGCAGGGATGCCGGCAGTATTGGCAATGCGGGAGTGTCGGAGGTGTCCTCAGTGCAGGGGTGCCGGCAGTGTCAGCAATGCAGGAGTGTCAGAGGTGTCCTCAATGCAAGAGTGGCAGAGGTGTCCTCAGTGCAGGAGTGCTGGCAGAGCCCTCAGTGCAGGGGTGCCTGCAGTGTCGGCAATTGCGGGAGTGCCGGAGGTGTCCTCAGTGCAGGAGTGCTAGCAGAGTCCTCAGTGCAAGGGTGCCGGCAGTGTCGGCAGT
Organism: Pseudophryne corroboree; assembly: GCF_028390025.1. Classification (NCBI taxonomy): domain Eukaryota; kingdom Metazoa; phylum Chordata; class Amphibia; order Anura; family Myobatrachidae; genus Pseudophryne; species Pseudophryne corroboree. Next base: position 660,758,608 of record NC_086448.1, read on the forward strand.
GTGAGTGCCAGAGGTAATCTCAGTGCAGGGGTACCGGCAGTGTCGGTAGTGCAGGATGTGTCCTCAGTGCAGGAGTGCTGGAAGTATCCCCAGTGCAGAATGCGGGCAGTGTCGGCAGTGCGGGCAGTTCTGGGTTGCCGGCAGTGAGGGAGTGTCAGAAGTGCAGGCAGCACCGCTATTAGCACTGTGGGGGCATCCATATTGGGGCCACTGTAGCCTATGGGGACACGCTGATTGGCTGAGAGCCGTGACAGACAGCTCTCTCAGCCAATCAGTGGTCTTCCATAGGTTACTATGGAGACCGGCATCTGAGGCAAAACTTCAGGATCCGACAGCGGCATCCTGAGGTTTTGCCTCGATTGGGGATATGGGCCAGGCAGGAAGATCCGAGCAGTGGCTCGGATCGCCCCAGATCCCCCAGGTTCGGGGGGGGGGGGGGGGGGAATTAGTTTCTCTGAGTACCAAACCCGCTCATCCTTAGTAAAAACTGACTGAAAGTAAATCTAGCTCAGTTACTGCATTACAGTTCTGAGCTCCAACTTACCATCAGGGGACCATGAAAGCAGATTATGGACTTCACCTGTGTTCCTGATTTTCAAGCTGTACACTACTGAAATAGACAAAATGAGATATATGCATAATTAATTTGGTAAGAACTGCAATTCAGTTATGGATGGGTTATGATGAATTTAATCTATCCATATTATTTTGCTTTTTGAGTAGATTTGTTAATATTGTTTTCCTTTTCAGTTTATATAAAAATAATATTTAAATAATTTGCCCAAAGTTATTTGGTGTGTCACAATCAGAGGCGTAGCTAGGGTTTTCGGAGCCCAGGGAAAGATGGAAAATGGCCGGATACATGTCCCACAGTGCCAGATACATTGCCCCACAGTGCCAGTTACATTGCCCCACAGTGCTAGTTACATGCCCCACTGTGCCAGTTATATTGCCCCACAGTGCCAGATACATTGCCCCACAGTACCAGATACATGCCCCACTCAGTGCCAGATACATGCCCCACAGTGCCAGTTACATTGCCCCACAGTGCCAGATACAAGCCCCACTGTGCCAGTTACATTGCCCCACAGTGCCAGTTACATGCCCCACAGTGCCAGATACATGCCCCACAGTGCCAGTTACATGCCCCACTCAGTGCCAGTTACATGCCCCATTTGGTGCCAGATACATGCCCCACTGTGCTGCCGCCGCCGCCCCCCCCCCCCCCCCTCCGCCTGCCGGTTCGCTAGCCAATCAGAGCTCGTGGACCGGCAGCCAATCAGGAGCCGGTCCGTAAGCTCTGATTGGCTAACGCCGGTGACAGGACAATGCAGCGGCGGTGAGGGGAGGGAGAGACGCTGCGCTCTCCTCCCCTCACATTTAGGGTTGACGGGGGCGAGTGGGGCATGATGCCCTGGCCGCCGGCGGCGCTCCCCTCTCCTGGGCCTGCCAAGGCGCCCAGGGCACGTGCCCCACTCGCCCTACCCTAGATACGCCTCTGGTCACAATTATTGGTCAGATTTAGCGGATTAATATTATCAAATAAAATTAGTGTTGGGAATATGTGTGTACATGCGGAGGTATGGTAGAGCTATGTACACACCAGTGGAATCTGTCTTATCACAGTTAATAGTCCAGTGGCAATCCAGTGGTGTGCTTTACTGAGGACAGTAGGTACAGCCTTACTCACTGTGTTACACTGGTTATAGCATGAAGTGGAGTGGGGCTGTAGCAGGTCACCAGAAAATTACTGTACATGTACTGTAATCTGTAGGGGCGTAGGATTGCTGAAACACATTAAAAGCAGGTAATGGCAAGATTTATTTGGAGCTAGGGATGAAACGTCCATCTCCCACTATGTCACTCTACACAGTAGCAAGATGGTGCCACGCATGTGCAGTTCTATATACTGTATGGTGGCCGTATTGGTTAGGGAATGAAGCTTCCCTGCAGAAAACATCTTGAAGCATGCACAATAGTGTGTTCTTATGCCATTAAGTTGCACTGACAGTTTTCACCAGGGACTTTAACTGTATACAGTACATATATTGCAACCCCTTGAGATACATCCCAGCATAATATTTAAAGAGTAGACCCACATATATTAGTTTGTTCATTATTCTCTATTACCATTATAATTGTACCAGACACTGGCTTCCTGATTTATCTTAGTATTTAGGGATCAGTACGAGATCATGGCGGTCGGGATCCCGGTGGTCAGGAGACCAACACTGGGAGCCCAGCGGTGAGCACAGCATGTCCCTTAGCGGGCTCGCCATGCTTCGGGCCCGGTGGTGACCTTTGGTCGCCACAGGTTTCTATTCCCTTCTGGGTGGTGGCGTGGACCATTACCCAAGAGGGGTAACCAGCCGGCGGTCAGGATGCCGGTATTTCAGTGGGTGTCAGGATCCCAGTGTCGCTATCCTGACCGCAGGGATACACACAGGCGGTCAATTGACTGCCTCCCTAGTATTTGCTATCACAAAGCTATGATGCTAGTACCCAGAGCAGGGGACTGCAACCTGCTCATATCCAGCAAAGTCCAAACCTCTTTGCAGGGGTCCCTGTGAAATCCACTAGTGTGTTAGACTCTGCACCATTGTGTCTTGTTGTGTTAATAGTTGCTGAGAGCATCAAATCCATTAAAACCAGTGCTGGCCCCACTTCCTGAACACATGACATTATGATGCCACACCAATGGGTCGGGACCACCAGCACTGGGAAACACAGTACTACAGGAGCCTCCTGTAGATGCTCCGTGTGGCTGTACATGGAGTGTGTTCATCTGTTCCAATTTAATCCCAGGAATAGTAGGAGTGCCAAACCACCAGTCGATATTTAGGCTTGTGTTTCCAACATATTTCCTCACAACCACGGTGGATGGAAACCTTTTAAATATCCCAGAGACAAAAGGACATAGTGCAAGTATAGCCAGGCAGTTTGGCACAAAAAATTATTTAATGATAAAACACTCACAAACAACAGAGATAAAAAGGCATGTAAACCACTCGTGTGGGTTTAGGACATAGGGCCACACATCCACGCAGTTACCCTCCCAGATCTAGTAGGAAGAAGCAGGTCAGAGCTCCGGACACGCTGAACCACAGTAACAGGAAGTTGCATCGGCCAAGAATCGTCCTCAGTAATATCAGTCACCATGCCTGAAGCTTTTCGGACCTTAGTCCTTCATCAGAGGCATGGTGGCTGACTGTAGTTGCTCCTCTTAAATACCCTCCCTAATACAGGCAATTAGATGTAATCCCCTATCCCGCCATGGCAATTCCCGCTACTTCACCAGCGGAAATGACGTTACGGGGTTTAGTCCGGAACCGGAAGTACGTGTTTATGCGTTCCATAATGCGTTCCATTCGATTTACCGCCAGAAGTGATGTCCTTACATTCCGTGCTGAAGTCCTCCGGTTCAAGCAACAATCATAGGTTGCAGGGCAATTCAATTCCCTTTCATATATCCATCAATATGTGCAAATCAGGTGCATAAAGCAAAGGTCAACGTCCTTACACGACGATCATATAAGTCCATATATAGACAACCCAAAACATGAAAGAAAACAAGAAAACAAAAAAACATTAGGGAAAGTTAAAACAATTTTTAAAAAGTTAAAACAATCTTTATAATTTTTATAAAAACCACTTGAGCTCAAACTCTGAATTAAGACCATTGGGAATTAAAGAATTTAATTTAAAAATCCACTTCATTTCGGATTTTGCCAAATTAATTTCCAAATCACGGTTTCTCCAACTAGGGGTAATAGCTTGAATCCCAATAAACAATTTAAGGTGCTTAGGGTTACATTGATGTACTTGTTTAAAGTGCATAGAGACCGTATGTGTTTCGAGACCTTTTCTTATGTTATAAGAATGCTCGGCAAGACGTGTCTTCAAATTCCTACTAGTCTTGCCGACATAAAATAGGTCACATGTGCAAGCTAAAATATAAATAACATTTTTGGTATTGCAAGTAATAAAATTGGATATAGTAAATTTTTCCCCTTTGACTACAAGTTCTTTCTGTTTGCTAGGGCCCTTTACCAAACGGCACATGGTACATAGTCCACATCTGTGGAAACCATGGCTCCTCGTACTTGTTCGTTTTGTATCATTGATGGCACTATGTACCAGCCTATCCTTTATATTCTTGGCCCTCCGGTATGTAAAAACAGGTTTCTCAGGGATTTCCGTCCCTATAATGGGATCCTCTTTTAAAATTTTCCAATGTTTTTTAAAAATGGACTCAATTTCTTTGTGTTGGATACTAAAATCACTAATGAAATTCCATGTTTGAAAACGCCTACCAATACCCTGATCTTTCTTATTTTCTAACAAAGTTTTTCTATCTACTAATGCTAAACATGCTTTTGAGTTCAAGAGATCCTCACTTTTATAGCCCTTTTCTAGAAATCTCTCGCTCATCTCAGCAATCTGTTCATCACAAACTGTCTCTTCCGTGCAATTGCGTTTGGCCCTTAGAAATTGACCATAGGGTATGCCGTCAAGCCAGTTATTATGGTGTAGACTACTCTTATCTATATAGCTGTTGGAATCCGTTTACTTTCTATATAGTTTTGTGAAGAGAGTATTATCTTTGACATATATACAAAAAGGTTAAGAGAGTTAATCCACCTCTTAAATGTCCAAACATTAGTTCCACTACAAAGATCTTCAATTTAAGCAAAAGGATCTTGAGTAAAGATGAGGAAAGTGTTTTAAGAAAGGGTTTAAAATTTTCACCCACTAGACGGGTTGATCCATTTGAGTTTTTTATTGACATTAATAAATATATTCGCAAGCTCACGGTGAAAAGGTTCTTTTTGAATAAGGAAGGGAAAGAATGTGAACTAGAGGAAGGAGTTGAGATCCCCAAATTTAAACCTAAATCAACCTTTTACCCGGCCCATCAGAAAGGATGTTTTATTGAATGTTTTGGGAAATTGGTTAATGATGAGGTACAGGAATTAATGAAGAATAAAAAGAGGTTTAAATGCAATTTAACAAAAAATGAATATGTGGCACTAAAATTATTGAGAGATGATGAGAGTTTAATAATTAAACCAGCGGATAAAGGGGGGGTGGTCCTTATGGACAAAGAAAAATATATTGATGAAATTATGAAACAACTGGGGAATGGCTCAACATATCATAAGCTAAAAACAGACCCCACAGCAAGAATAGTGAAATATCTTAACAGCTTGACGGAAGAGGCAATACAAAATGGGGTGTTGTCGAAATCAGAAGCTGAGTTTATAAATATAAAGTTTTCAACGGTGCCGACCTTTTATATTCTGCCTAAAATCCACAAGGACCCCGTGAACCCCCCGGGTCGACCAATAGTGGCCGGGACTAATAGTATATCCTCCAATCTCTCGGCAGTTGTTGATTCTTATCTACAACCTCTAGTTAGATTAACAAAATCATGTCTTAAGGATACAAGCGATGTCCTACGAATGATTTAAGGACTACAATGGAGTGGAAACTTCACTCTAGTAAGCGCAGATGTATCAACTCTTTATACGATAATAGAAATGGATAGGGGTTTAGAAGAAGTAATGTACTTCTTGGATAGGTCTGAACTTTCAGGGCCCACTAAGTTATTTATTTTAAGAAGTATTAAGTTCACCTTAATAAATAATTATTTTTATTTTGGAGGATCCTACTATATACAGTTGGTGGGCACCGCTATGGGCACCAGATTCGCCCCCAGTTACGCCAATCTTTTTATGGCGTATTGGGAAACAACAAAGGTATGGCATGGAGACCAGCTGGGGGCGGGTCTGGTGTCCTGGCGACGTTTTATCGACGATATCCTATTTATTTGGAGTGGAACAGACAAAAAACTTGCGGAATATTGTCAGAGTTTGAATATTAATGATTGTAATGTGAATCTTACTTTTTCTATCAGTAAAACCACTATTAATTTTTTAGATTTATGTATATATGTCAAAGATAATACTCTCTTCACAAAACTATATAGAAAGGAAACGGATTCCAACAGCTATATAGATAAGAGTAGTCTACACCATAATAACTGGCTTGACGGCATACCCTATGGTCAATTTCTAAGGGCCAAACGCAATTGCACGGAAAAGACAGTTTGTGATGAACAGATTGCTGAGATGAGCGAGAGATTTCTAGAAAAGGGCTATAAAAGTGAGGATCTCTTGCACTCAAAAGCACGTTTAGCATTAGTAGATAGAAAAATTTTGTTAGAAAATAAGAAAGATCAGGGTATTGGTAGGCATTTTCAAACATGGAATTTCATTAGTGATTTTAGTATCCAGCACAAAGAAATTGAGTCCATTTTTAAAAAACATTGGAAAATTTTAAAAGAGGATCCCATTATAGGGAAGGAAATCCCTGAGAAACCTGTTTTTACATACCGGAGGGCCAAGAATATAAAGGATAGGCTGGTACATAGTGCCATCAATGATACAAAACGAACAAGTATGGACTATGTACCATGCGCCGTTTGGTAAAGGGCCCTAGCAAACAGAAAGAACTTGTAGTCAAAGGGGAAAAATTTACTATATCCAATTTTATTACTTGCAATACCAAAAATGTTATTTATATTTTAGCTTGCACATGTGACCTATTTTTTGTCGGCAAGACTAGTAGGAATTTGAAGACACGTCTTGCCGAGCATTCTTATAACATAAGAAAAGGTCTCGAAACACATACGGTCTCTATGCACTTTAAACAAGTACATCAATGTAACCCTAAGCACCTTAAATTGTTTATTGGGATTCAAGCTATTACCCCTAGTTGGAGAAACCGTGATTTGGAAATTAATTTGGCAAAATCAGAAATGAAGTGGATTTTTAAATTAAATTCTTTAATTCCCAATGGTCTTAATTCAGAGTTTGAGCTCAAGTGGTTTTTATAAAAATTATAAAGATTGTTTTAACTTTTTAAAAATTGTTTTAACTTTCCCTAATGTTTTTTTGTTTTCTTGTTTTCTTTCATGTTTTGGGTTGTCTATATATGGACTTATATGATCGTCGTGTAAGGACGTTGACCTTTGCTTTATGCACCTGATTTGCACATATTGATGGATATATGAAAGGGATTATTATTATTATTATTATTATTATTATTATTATTATTATTATTTTTGTAAGGCACCACCAAGTGTTCACAGCATTATACAAGGGGTAGACAGAACACATTTTCAAATTTTCAAATGAATTTAAAAATGAATACAAGATACATTATTATACAATGAAGAAGATTTAATATAGTACAAAGCAAATCGAGCATTTAAAGTAATTCATGAAAACAGTATAAAGTACTGTACAGTACATAGACACAGATAAGCAGAATAAGAAATGTATAGAAGCATCTACTTTAGGATAACTCAGAGAGCATTCTGAAAGAATTCATCTTAAAAACCCAAGTCGCTGATTCCAAACATTTTTGGATTGGAATTGTTTAAAATATTTTAATCACTATGAACCAACATTTAATAAAGGTTGCAGAGCAGAGGTGAAAAACCCATTTTATTATGTTCTAGAATATCAAATACAGCAAAATTGCTCAGTATAGTGCATGGGAAATTTAAATAGAGTGTTTTGACCAAGTTTATTTCTTTATTACAAAGCACAATACATTCCCATAGTTATTGTATTACATATACTTTTATAGGTACATATAAGTAAGGTTTTGTATTTAAATGTATGACATTCAAATTATAAAAAAAGAAGATATTAACAGTATACAGTATCTTGATTATATAATGTTATTGGTATACTATATGTGCTGTATATACTGTATGTACTGTACTGTACAGTATGTACACAATTATAATACAATATAGCAAAAATGGAAGCAAAAAAATAATATTCACCCACCTAATGTTTTCTCTTTTTATGTGTGGCTCCTATTGCTGGTATAGCTGTCACTGTCATTCACTGAATGATATTGCTTGTATCAAAGTCCTGCTAACCTTGATAGCAAGTTCTACTAAACTGTGACATTGTGCTGCAACATTCATAAAGAAGGAGATCTATATGATCCCAAAGGAAATAGGAATCAAGTTCAGAGATCACCAGTAATATGTTCAGCCTTTATCCTTTTCCTTAGCAGGCCCTATTATTATAAAATAATAGATTAAAATACAAAAAAAAAATATTTATCAGCCAAACTACGAGAAATGCATCAGGAAATACATAGTATATTAATCCTTTCTCATCTTATACATGTCAATCCAAGATGGACAAGCCTCTGACAATACAAGAAGAATGTTTAATATTATTGAAAAGATATCTAGATTGCAAGAACAGTTTGTTCTACTTTCTTTATATGCCTAAAAAAGGCTTTTGATAGACTTAAATGAGAATATATGAGACAAATGTTGTTGAAATTTGTATTTACAGGACCTATTTTGGATTCGTTGATAGCTTTATACCAATACACTTATGCACAGGTCTTTAGCAATGGATTTCTTTCTAGATCATTCCCTATTTCCAAAGGAACATGACAGGTTTGTCCATTGTCCCCTTCGATCTTTATATTAGTAATGGAACCTCTTGCACAGAAAATTAGATTGGTGGAAGACCTCCCGGGATATAATAACCTATACGGTTTCCAGAAGTTATGCCTTTTCTCAGATGATGTTTTAGTCTTTGTGACCAAACCTTCAGCTTCCTCACCTATATTACATAATATACTGTATAGTTTTGGAAAGGCATCTTATTATAAGATTAATAAGACTAAATCAGAGGCCTTACCTATCAATGTATCACTATATGATCTAAGATTTCTTAAAAGCTTATTCCAATACACTTGGAAATCTACATATCTTACATAATTAGCGATAAAAATATCTGTAAATATTAAAAATGTCTTTGAAATTAATATGAACTCAATGTATGTCATCATTTGTTAAATCATGGGGTTCACATGAAATATCATTGGGGGTAATTCTGAGTTGATCGCAGCAGCAAGTTTGTTAGCAATTGGGCAAAACCATGTGCACTGCAGGGGGGACCGATATAACATGTTCAGAGAGAGTTAGATTTGGGTGTGGTGAGTTCAATCTGCAATCTAATTTGCAGTGTAAAAATAAAGCAGCCAGTATTACCCTGCACAGAAATAAAATAACACACCCAAATCTAACTCTCTCTGCACATGTTATATCTGCCTCCCCTGCAGTGCACATGGTTTTGCCCAACTGCTAAAAAATTTCCTGCTGCGATCAACTTGGAATTACCCCCATTGTTAGGCAGGATAGCTGCCTTTAATATGTCATTATTACCAAATCTAATGTACCTGTATAGAACTATTTCCTATATTTGCCCTATGCACTACTTAGTAAAGTTCAGACGGATTATGATGACCTGTGTGTGGATACAAAACCCATCCCGATTGATGACAAATACTATGACATTACCAAAGATGTCACGAAGATTTGGGGGACTCAAACTCCCAGATTTACCCCAATAGCATGTGTTTTCGTGCAACTAAAAAATTGGGAACTCCCTCATGGGATTAAACCTTGGGTAGTTAGAATTTACAGAGCAAATGGGTTTACCCTTAGTAGATCTACTATGGATTTCAAAGACAGCATGTCCATCTCTTATGAATAGTTTTCAGACTATTATTGATACTTTGATGGTGTGGGACAAAGCTGTAACTTCTATGGCAGAATAGAGGTTGCTGACTAGAAACTTGTCTATTAAAGCTTCAAGTTTATTTATTCCGTACCTTTCTTTTGATAGTTAGATTTCGCTAGAAAGTATTACTCATGTTGATTTGCTTTTAGTTATTACATTTTTACCTTTTTCAGAATTATAGTCACAGTATGTTCTCACTAATACTGCTTATTATTCATACCTCCAAATTGCCCTTTGGATCCTGGACCTGAGCAAGTCGAGCTTTATCCATATTGAATACAACATTTAGGAGTTAATTAGCATTACGTCAACACTCCAGTAACCCTGATAATCTTATTCACATCTCTCCCACAAACTCCTACACCCTATCCTGTGCCCTCTGGAATGCCAGATCTGTTTGCAACAAACTGGCCCCTGCTCATGACCTTTTCATTTCCAATTCCCTGCACCTCCTGTCCATTACAGAAACCTGGATTACTCCCTATGACACCACTTCTCCTGCTGCTCACTCTGCTGGGGGCCTCACATTCTCACACACACACACCCCAACCTGGGGGTCGCCATGATGGTTGTGTTGGGATCCTTTTACCCTCTACCTACACATACCAACTTATACCTCCAGAACCATCCCTTACATTCTCTACATTTGAGGTCCATGCTATACGCCTCTACCAACCTACTAATCTTTGAGTTACTGTCATTTACCGTCATCCTGGCATTTCCTTTAAATTCCTTGACAACTTTGCTTCCTGGCTACCTCACTTCCTCTCTTCTGATATTCCCTCCATTATCCACAAAATCACCTGGCTCTAAACTCTTTAACCTCATCTCTTCACTTGGTCTCTCCCAGTGGACTACCTCACCCTACCATGTGAATGGGAGCTCACTTCATCTGGTTTTCACTCACCTCTGTGATATTTCTGACTTCTCCAATTCCCCTTTTCCCCTATCTTACCAGCACCTGATCTCTTTCAACTTATCTATATCTTCTTCCCCATCTCTCCCTCCTAAGCCTACTGTCACTAAGCGTAACATTGAGGCTATTGACACCTCATCCCTATCCTCCCTGTTCGACTCGCTTCTCTCTCCTATTCTCTCTCACACGTCCTGAACAAGCCACATCCCTATACAATGAATATCCTACTTCTGCTCTTGACTCTGTCACTCCACCAACCACTATTCACCCTCGCAGATCAACACCTCAACCCTGGCACACCAAATGCACCAGATATCTTCAAAAATGTTTATGTACTGTTGAGCGGCAGTGGAGGAAATCACACTATAAGGCAGACTTCCTCCATTTCAAATTCATGCTCTCATCCTTTAGTGGTGCCCTTTCCCTCTCTAAACAATCATACTTCAAAATGTTCATCTCCACACAGTCTTCCATCCCCCAGCGCCTCTTTGCCACTGTCAACTCCCTCCTCTGCCCACTACCACCTCCTCTCCCTTCCTCATTGTCTGCTCTTGACTTTGCCACTTATTTTACATGCAAGATTAACTCCATATGTCATGACATCGCATCCCACCAGACCAGCAACCAGCCACCACCCATCCCTTGCCACCCCTCCCCTTCCCTCTCACCAACTCTGACATCTTTCTCCCATGTGTCTGGTGAGGAAGTCATAGCCCTCATCCGTTCCTCCCCCATACCACCTCCCCACTTTCCCCTCCCACCTCATCAGCTACCTCTCTGCTTCTGCCTGTTCCAATTGGGCCCACCTTCTCAAGCTCTCCCTCTCATCAGGCACTGTCTCCTCTGCCTTCAAGCATGCACTTGTCTCCCCTATTCTTAAAAAGTCTACCCTTGATCCAAACACCCTATCCAACTATTGACACATCTCTTTCTTCCCTTTTGCCTCCAAACTCCTTGATTATATTGTCTATAACCGCCTTACTGCCTTTCTTTCGTCCCACTTGCTGCTTGACCCATTCCAGTCTGGTTTCCGTTCTCTCCACTCCACTGAAACTGCCCTCACAAAAGTGTGCAATGACCTCCATGCACCCAAATCTAAGGGCCACTACTCTCTGCTTATTCTTCTTGACCCTCTGCTGCTTTTTACACTGTGGACCACCCTCTCCTTCTGCAAATCCTTCACACTCTTGGTCTGCATGATACTGCCCTCTCCTGGCTGTCCTCCTACCTCTCTGATCATTCCTTCTCTATCTCCTCTCATGACACTACCTCCCCCCCACGTCTACTAACTGTTGGCGTCCCCCAAGGTTATTTTCTTGGTCCTCTCCTTTTCTCTCTCTATACGCCCTCTTTAGATGAACTCATTAGCTATTTTAACTTAAAAAATCACCTCTATGCTGATGACACTTGAATCTACCTTTCCTCCCCTGATATCTCCCGGGCTCTCCTCACTCATACCTCCAACTGTCTCTCTGCGATCTCTTCCAGGATGTCCCAGCACTTTCTTAAACTCAACATGTCCAATACTGAGCTGATCATCTTCCCACCCTCCTGCACAAGCTCACCTCCAACAATCTCATTATCCATTGATGGCACATCTATTTACTCTAGCCCCCAAGTATATTGTCTTGGCGTAATTCTTGATGCCTCTCTCTCCTTCAAACCACACATTCAGCACCTCTTTAGATGAACTCATTAGCTATTTTAACTTCCAAAATCACCTCTATGCTGATGACACTTGAATCTACCTTTCCTCCCCTAATATCTCCCGGGCTCTCCTCACTCATACCGCCAACTGTCTCTCTGCTATCTCTTCCAGGATGTCCCAGCACTTTCTTAAACTCAACATGTCCAATACTGAGCTGATCATCTTCCCACCCTCCTGCACAAGCTCACCTCCCACAATCTCATTATCCATTGATGGCACATCTATTTACTCTAGCCCCCAAGTATACTGTCTTGGCGTAATTCTTGATGCCTCCCTCTCCTTCAAACCACACATTCAGCACCTCTCACAAACCTGTCATTTTCATCTCAAAAACATTTCCAGGATCAGACCCTTTCTCACCCAGAATGCCACCAAGATCATTATCCACTCACTGATTATTTCCAGACTGTATTACTGTAATCTCCTCCTAACTGTCTTCCCTGACAATTATCTCTCTCCACTCCAATCTATCCTCAATGCTGCAGCCCGGCTCATCTTCCTCACCAAACGCACTACGTCCACCTCCCCTCTCCTACACCTCTACCTCCCCTCTCCTCCTTCACTGGCTTCACTTCCCTTTCAGAATCCAATTCAAACTTCTCACACTCACTTACAAAGCACTCACCCACTCCTCCCCATTTACATCTCTGACCTTATCTCCCTTTACTCTCCCACCCGTCCTCTTCGCTCTGCTAATGCATGCCTACTCTCCTGCCTTCTGATTACTTCCTCCCACTCCTACCTCCAAGATTTTTCATGTGCTGCTCCTTTACTCTGGAATTCTCTACCTCTCCCCCTCAGACTCTCCACCTCTCTACAAAACTTCAAACGGGCTCTCAAGACCCACTTCTATACCAAACCCAGCCAAATCTCATCTTAACCCTCTGTCCCATGCTCGGTCTATCCCATCTGTGTCACCTCTGTCTGTCTGCCCATCCCCTTTAGAATGTAAGCTCTCACAAGTAGGGCCCTCTTCCTTCATGTGATTATCCTTTTCTTACTTTAATAATCCTCAACTGCCCAAATCCTGCAGTACTCGGCCACCTTGATACTTACAGTATCTCAGTGTCGTCTACTGATGTAGTTATGCTTAGTTACCCTGTACTTGTCCGATATTGTCTTCAACTGTGAGTCACTGTTTTCCTGTTTTTATTATGTGCATATGTACTCTGCTGAACCCTTGTGGCACCATATGAATAAAGGATAATAATAATAATAATAATAATAATAATAACAACATTGCAATCATCAAGGAGATATTACTTTTTGGCATCAGTATATACAAGTCAAGCCTGATGATAAATCTACATCACAGTATAATTGGGAATTAGATTTATAGCATACATTTACTCTCCCACAGTGGTAAACTCGTATTTTACCTATTCTAAAATGTCTAAATGTACCTACCATTTTGAGATGCACACTACACTTTTACAAAGATTATATCTTACACCAATTAAATGACATAAAATGTAGTCTTCAAGTTCCAAACTCTGCTGGAGGCAGTGTTTAGAAGAAGGCTGTCTTATTCATATATTTTGGGAATGCACAAAATTATGTATGTTTTCTGTCAAAGTTTTTGAATGACTGTTTAAAGTGATATAGATTGTTGTAAAACCTACGCTGGTTCTTGCCTTATTGAATTGGCTAACTCCAAATATTCCTAAAAAGAAGGGATATATAACAGGTCAAATTTTTATTGCAGCCAGAACTGTGGCGGCCCAACGCTGGAAATCTTTTACTCCTCCCAATATCTTAAATGTGATTGCTAAGAATTAGTGATTTTTTCGGGTTTTGTGTTTTGGTTTTGGATTCGGTTCCGCGGCTGTGTTTTGGATTCGGGCGCGTTTTGGCAAATCCTCTCTGAAATTTTTTGTTGGATTCGGGTGTGTTTTGGATTCGAGTGTTTTTTTACAAAACCCCCTCAAAAACAGCTTAAATCATAGAATTTGGGGGTCATTTTGATCCCATAGTATTATTAACCTTAATAACCATAATTTCCACTCATTTCCAGTCTATTCTGAACACCTCACACCTCACAATATTATTTTTAGTCCTAAAATTTGCACCGAGGTCGCTGGATGACTAAGCTAAGTGACCCAAGTGGCCGACACAAACACCTGGCCCATCTAGGAGTGGCACTGCAGTGTCAGACAGGATGGCAGATTTAAAAAATAGTCCCCAAACAGCACATGATGCAAAGAAAAAAATAGGTGCACCAAGGTCACTGGATGGCTAAGCTAAGCGACCCAAGTGGCCGACACAAACACTTGGCCCATCTAGGAGTGGCACTGCAGTGTCAAACAGGATGGCACTTCAAAAAATAGTCCCCAAACAGCACATGATGCAAAGAAAAAAAAGAGGTGCACCAAGGTCGCTGGACGGCTAAGCTAAGCGACCCAAGTGGCCGACACAAACACCTGGCCCATCTAGGAGTGGCACTGCAGTGTCAGACAGGATGGCAGATTTAAAAAATAGTCCCCAAACAGCACATGATGCAAAGAAAAAAATAGGTGCACCAAGGTTACTGGATGGCTAAGCTAAGCGACCCAAGTGGCCGACACAAACACTTGGCCCATCTAGGAGTGGCACTGCAGTGTCAGACAGGATGGCAGATTTAAAAAATAGTCCCCAAACAGCACATGATGCAAAGAAAAAAATAGGTGCACCAAGGTCACTGGATGGCTAAGCTAAGCGACCCAAGTGGCCGACACAAACACTTGGCCCATCTAGGAGTGGCACTGCAGTGTCAAACAGGATGGCACTTCAAAAAATAGTCCCCAAACAGCACATGATGCAAAGAAAAAAAAGAGGTGCACCAAGGTCGCTGGACGGCTAAGCTAAGCGACCCAAGTGGCCGACACAAACACCTGGCCCATCTAGGAGTGGCACTGCAGTATCAGACAGGATGGCACTTCAAAAAATAGTCCCCAAACAGCACATGATGCAAAGATAAATGATAGAAAAAAGAAGTGCAAGATGGAATTGTCCTTGGGCCCTCCCACCCACCCTTATGATGTATAAACAGGACTGGTTTTTTTGGGCCCCCACCAAAAAAGAAGCAATCAATCTCTCCTTGCACAAACTGGCTCTACAGAGGCAAGATGTCCACCTCCTCCTCATCGTCCAATTCCTCACCCCTTTCACTGTGTACATCCCCCTCCTCACAGATTATTAATTCGTCCCTACTGGAATCTTCCCTACTGGAATCCACCATCTCAGGTCCCCGTGTACTTTCTGGAGGCAATTGCTGGTGAATGTTTCCACGGAGGAATTGATTATAATTCATTTTGATGAACATTATCTTCTCTACATTTTCTGGAAGTAACCTTGTACACCGATTGCTGACAAGGTGAGCGGTTGCACTAAACACTCTTTCGGAGTACACACTGGAGGGGGGGCAACTTAGGTAAAATAAAGCCAGTTTGTGCAAGGGCCTCCAAATTGCCTCTTTTTCCTGCCAGTATACGTACGGACTGTCTGACGTGCCTACTTGGATGCTTTCACTCATTTAATCCTCCACCATTCTTTCAATGGTGACAGAATCATATGCAGTGACAGTAGACGACATGTCAGTAATCGTTGGCAGTCCTTCAGTCCGGACCAGATGTCAGCACTCGATCCAGACTGCCCTGCATCACCACCAGTGGGTGGGCTCGGAATTCTTAGCCTTTTCCTCGCAGCCCCAGTTGCGGGAGAATGTGAAGGAGGAGCTGTTGACGGGTCACGTTCCGCTTGACTTGACAATTTTCTCACCAGCAGGTCTTTGAACCTCTGCAGACTTGTGTCTGCTGGAAAGAGAGATACAACGTAGGTTTTAAATATAGGATCGAGCACAGTGGCCAAAATGTAGTCAATTTAAACAGATTGACCTCCCGTGAATCCTGGTTAAGCGAATTAAGGGCTCCATCCACAAGTCCCACATGCATAGCGGAATCACTTTGTTTTAGCTCCTCCTTCAATCTCTCCAGCTTCTTCTGCAAAAGCCTGATGGAGGGAATGACCTGACTCAGGCTGGCAGTGTCTGAACTGACTTCACGTGTGGCAAGTTCAAAGGGTTGCAGAACCTTGCACAATGTTGAAATAATTCTCCACTGCACTTGAGTCAGGTGCATTCCCCCTCCTTTGCCTATATCATAGGTGGATGTTTAGGCTTGAATGGCCCTTTGCTGCTCCTCCATCCTCTGAAGCATATAGAGGGTTGGATTCCACCTCGTTACCACCTCTTGCTTCAGATGATGGCGGGGCAGGTTCAGGAGTGTTTGCTGGTGCTCCAGTCTTCGGCACGCGGTGGTGGAATGCTAAAAGTGGCCCGCAATTCTTCGGGCCACTGACAGCATCTCTTGCACGCCCCTGTTGTTTTTTAAATAATTCTGCACCACCAAATTCAATGTATGTGCAAAACATGGGACATGATGGAATTTGCCCACATCTAATGCACACACAATATTGCTGGCGTTGTGCGATGTCACAAATCCCCAGGAGAGTCCAATTGGGGTAAGCCATTCTGTGATGATGTTCCTCAGTTTCCGTAAGAGGTTGTCAGCTGTGTGCCTCTTATGGAAAGTGGTGATACAATGCGTAGCCTACCTAAGAACGAGTTGGCGTTTGCGAGATGCTGCTACTGGTGCCACTGCTGCTGTTCTTGCTGCGGGAGGCAATACATCTACCAAGTGGGCTGTCACAGTCATATAGTCCTGAGTCTACCCTGCTCCACTTGTCCACATCCGTGGTTAAGTGGACATTGGGTACAACTGGATTTTTTAGGACACTGGTGACTCTTTTTCTGAGGTCTGTGTACATTCTCTGTATCGCCTGCCTAGAGAAGTGGAACCTAGATGGTATTTGGTACCGGGGACACACTAACTCAATAAATTCTCTAATTCCCTGTGAATTAACTGTGGATACCGAACACACGTTTAACACCACCCAGGCTGCCAAGGCCTGAGTTATCTGCTTTGCAGCAGGATGACTGCTGTGATATTTCATCTTCCTCGCAAAGGACTGTTGGACAGTCAATTGCTTACTGGAAGTAGTACAAGTGGTCTTCCGACTTCCCCTCTGGGATGACGATAGACTCCCAGCAGCAACAACAGCAGTGCCAGCAGCAGTAGGTGTTACACTCAAGGATGCATCGGAGGAATCCCAGGCAGGAGAGGACTCGTCAGACTTGCCAGTGACATGGCCTGCAGGACTATTGGCTTTCCTGTCTAAGGAGGAAATTGACACTGATGGAGTTGGTGGTGTGGTTTGCAGGAGCTTGGTTACAAGAGGAAGGGATTTAGTTGTCAGTGGACTGCTTCCGCTGTCACCAAAAGTTTTTGAACTTGCCAATGACTTCTGATGAATGCGGTCCAGGTGACGTATAAGGGAGGATGTTCCTAGGTGGTTAACATCCTTACCCCTACTTATTACAGCTTGACAAAGGCAACACACGGCTGGACACATGTTGTCCGCATTTCTGTTAAAATAATTCCACACCGAAGAAGTGATTTTTTTTGTAATTTGACCAGGCATGTCAATTGCCATATTCATCCCACGGACAACAGGTGTCTCCCCGGGTTCCTGACTTAAACAAACCACCTCACCATCAGAATCCTCCTTGTCAATTTCCTCCTCAGCGCCAGCAACACCCATAACCTCATCCTGGTGTACTTCAACAGTGACATCTTCAATTTGACTATTAGGAACTGGACTGCAGGTTATCCTTCCAGCACTTGCAGGGGGTGTGCAAATGGTGGAAGGCACCACCTCTTCCCATCCAGTTTTGGGAAGGTCAGGCATCGCAACCAACACAATTGGACTCTCCTTGGGGATTTGTGATTTAGAAGAACGCACAGTACTTTGCTGTGCTATTGCCAGCTTAAGTCTTTTCATTTTTCTAGCGAGAGGATGAGTGCTTCCATCCTCATGTGAATCTGAACCACTAGCCATGAACGTAGGCCAGGGCCTCAGCCGTTCCTTGCCACTCCATGTCGTAAATGGCATATTGGCAAGTTTACGCTTCTCATCTGACGCTTTCAATTTAGATTTTTGGGTCATTTTACTGAACTTTTGTTTTTTGGATTTTACATGCTCTCTACTATGACATTGGGCATCGGCCTTGGCAGATGACGTTGATGGCATTTAATTGTCTCGGCCGTGACTAGTGGCAGCAGCTTCAGCACGAGGTGAAAGTGGATCTTGATCTTTCCCTATTTTACCCTCCACATTTTTGTTCTCCATTTTTTAATGTGTGGAATTATATGCCAGTAATATATATCAATAGCAATGGCCTACTGTACCGTACTGCTATATATATACTGGTGGTCACAGCAAAATTCTGCACTGTCCTCCTACTATATACTGCACACAACTAAAATGCAGCACAGCTATGGATGGATAGTATACTTGATGACACAGAGGTAGAGCAGTGGACTACTGTACCATACTGCTATATATATATATATATATATATATATATATATATATATATATATACTGGTGGTCACAGCAAAATTCTGCACTGTCCTCCTACTATATACTGCGCACAACTAAAATGCAGCACAGGTATGGATGGATAGTATACTTGATGACACAGAGGTAGAGCAGTGGACTACTGTACCGTACTGCTATATATATACTGGTGGTCACAGCAAAATTCTGCACTGTCCTCCTACTATATACTGCGCACAACTAAAATGCAGCATAGGTATGGATGGATAGTATACTTGATGACACAGAGGTAGAGCAGTAGACTACTGTACCATACTGCTATATATATATATATATATATATATATATATACTGGTGGTCACAGCAAAATTCTGCACTGTCCTCCTACTATATACTGCGCACAACTAAAATGCAGCACAGGTATGGATGGATAGTATACTTGACGACACAGAGGTAGAGCAGTGGACTACTGTACCGTACTGCTATATATATACTGGTGGTCACAGCAAAATTCTGCACTGTCCTCCTACTATATACTGCGCACAACTAAAATGCAGCACAGGTATGGATGGATAGTATACTTGGCGAAACAGAGGTAGAGCAGTGGACTACTGTACCGTACTGCTGTATGTATATACTGGTGGTCACAGCAAAATTCTGCACTGTTCTCCTACTATATACTACAATGCAGCACAGATATGGAGCGTTTTTCACGCAGAGAACGTAGATATTTTCAGCACACTGAGCACAGATATTTGCAAGCACACTGAGCACAGATATTTGCAGCACACTGAGCACAGATATTTGCAGCATACTGAACACAGAAACTGAGAGAATGCAGCCACGTCCTCTCGCTATCATCTCCAAAGCACGAGTGAAAATGGCGGCGACGCGCGGCTCCTTATATAAAATATGAATCTCGTTAGAATCCGACAGCGGGATGATGAAGTTTGGGCGCGCTCGGGTATACCAAGCAAGGTGGGAAGATCAGAGGCTGCCTCGGAACCGTGTAAAATGGGTGAAGTTCGGGGGGGTTCGGATCTCGAGGAACCGAACCCGCTCATCACTACTAAGAATCAATATAACTATATTTATGAAATGGAGACCTATGCTGTTCCTCATATGCCTCTAATTCCTTGTTGAGGAAATGGTCATCATGGCAAACATTTATAAATTAAGTAGATGATACTTATTTTTTATAGGGCAAGTGAAAATCGGGCGAGTGACATTAAGCTTCCCAGTTTAATCAGTGCAAGAATCCTAGGAATAGGTTTAGAAGTGTATCTTATTTATGGGTGTTAAAATGAATTGAGGCCTCATACATATGGTATAAGAAACTCCGGAGTAGACATTTGATGTTACGGAAATTTTTTTTACACTTTTTGAATGTATAACATATATACATACATACATAAGGAAATAATTTATTTATTTGGTGAAGTTTTTTTGTGTTTTTGTTGTTCCCTTCTCTTTATTGTTTTGTACCCTTATATGTGTTTTGTTTATGGAAAATATATAAAATAAAATAAAAAAATTACTGTAAAACGAAAGGAAATACAGACTGTAAAAAATGTATTAGAATCTTACAGGAATAAGGGATACTGCATAACCACAACATTTTTAGCAGTAATCTCTGTAAAATATGATTTTGTTTGTTATACTATAATACGGGGCCCTTAAATGGGACTCTGTGTTGCAAGTTTAACACAGGTGTACAGTATGTGTTACTAATAGGCACCAGATGATAGTATTAGATATCACCTCTATGTCATGACAGAAAATCCCAATCAGAACATCTGTTAACAACTAAAAGTATTACAATGAAGTAAATTTATTACAAGGATTATTAAGGGTTCAAATAAAAGTACTCAACTAAAACATTAATATTGTACATTAATTAGGGTTAACAGTGTTGTTTTCAAGTATGTACTGTATCTTATATGGATGTAAGACAGACAAAACATAAAAAATGTAACATTAGAAAATGTATTGCTGGATGTTTAGGAAACAAAACTAAACATGATGCTGTATGGGTCCCTTTGGAAGGCTTACATACAACAGATTAAATTTGGTTGTTGCCTACTGCATGTAACATTTCATGATAATTAAAATACTTAGCAATCTGTTTTTGTTAATGTTATCAAATGATATATTTTTTAATATTGCAGTACTTATAACCTGCATGAGTAATGTAATCATTGCTTCTTTGGAGCTTTTAAAAAAATACACTGTATTTACAAAATTCTACTTATTTGAATACTATTTATTGCATTTATAATATATAATTTAAAATACAGCAAAATAAATGTTAACACAAATCTCTAATAGCACTCATTAATAAACAAAATGTATTAAATGCTTTAGTAATAAATCATTCTTGTTATGGGTTTGATGTCCTTAATTTTATATTCAGCTGCAACAATCCATGTGTAAAAGGGAATTTTGATTGAAGTTCTTCAGCAATCCTTAGTCTTCCTTATTAATAATAATAATGAATTGCTCTCTCCACTGAACATGGTTCTTGGGCAAGCAAATACAGTATAATTGATTTTAGACCTATTCCTTACATTTTGAATAACAAATTGAATAACTTAATTACTCCAAGCACTGGTTGGTTAAAACAAAGGTTCAGTTTTAATACTAAAGAAAATACTTAATACAACTTTATTGAACTTGAGTTGTAAGAACATCCATATTCATCTATTACAATAAGGGAGCCCAAGCGAGAGCCGTTACACAATGGAACACAGTAAATATATGTGTATTTATTTCTGTATTGTTTTATTTTAGTATTTTTTTTCACTTTCATTATACTAAGGTGTTTAGTGGACAAAGGGCCTAATTCAGGCCTGATCACAGCAGCAAATTTGTTAGCTAACTGGCAAAACCATGTGCACTGCATGGGGAGGGGGGGCAGCAGATATAAAATGTGCAGAGAGAGTTAGATTTGGGTAGGGTGTGTTCAAAATTAAATCTAAATTCCAGTGTAAAAATAAAGCAGCCAGTATTTACCCTGCTCAGAAACTATATAACCCACCCAAATCTAACTCTCTCTGCAAATGTTATATCTGCCCCACCTGCAGTGCACATGGTTTTGCCCATTAGCTAACAAATTTGCTGTTATGATCAGGTCTGAATAAGGCCCAAAGAGTCACACCCCCATTTTTCTCTACAATAGGTTCTTTACACAGCCTTGATTTTATATTGATATAATTACTAATAACAAATTATATACATTCTAAGCCATTTTAAAATACTTCACCAAAGACTAATTTTGGACTGAATTAATTTCTTGTATTTACTTTGTGTAAATAAGTAAAAGTAGGGGGTTGAAAATGTAAATCTGCTGTAGACTTAGTACAGGTGGATAAAAATAGTATTTATGCACACACCAGCCCTTACTCCCAGTATTTTTTTTTGTCAATTTAAAATTGATATTGTATATACTGTATAAATTAGACTGAGATTAAAATAAGAATAAAAATATTAAATTATTAACAGATTATCAGGCATATTTCTCCCTTTTTGAGAGATGTACATAGAATCATTTTGCATGAGGTATTTATGCAACTTTTTCCATTTCACTCACATTGACAGAAGAAGCAGTAATTCTTTTTACATTAATCATAACAGAAGTGTGTATTCTTAAAAAATAGTTTTTCAGAAAACTCAAATTCTACTTTTAATTCCAATACAACTGTTTATTATCTGACTTAACTAAAAGCTCAAGCTTAAGGCATATACTGTACTGTAGATCATGATTATTCATGAATCCATTTTCAGAAGGTGAGCAACATCTGCTTTCAGATACATTTTCCCATGGGACTGTAATAGCTAAGCTAAGAATTTAAGGAAGTATATAAATGAATCTGAAATAAAATTATATATTCACTTTACTTTACAGTAAAGTTTGTTGCTATTTAATTGTGTAAAATTTATAAAACTTGCTAAATTGATACTGAAAGTGTTCATTAAAATGAATGCTACATTCTTTTATATATTGCTAAACTTTGTTACCAGGTAAACACATTTTGTTCCTTGTTGAACTTTGAGATGACAGTTGCCTTAGCAGGAATTCTTGATTTTTAGATTTGCACTAAAAATAAAAGTGCTTCAATATAATTGTTTTGTGTTCATTTCTGAACATCTGTAAGATGCGTAACTTTTTGTGTTGTCATTCTGTGATAAATGCACCTCTGCAGTGTTTTGCTTGGGGTAAATATTCTGCAAATTGTGCAGAGAAACAATAGTAAAATCTGAATAGTAAATGTACTTAATTATGCAATCACATGCAAAAATGAGATTTCATGTTGTGATACAATATTACAGTGCAGTGGCACATATATATTTGCAGGGTGTGCAGTGCACATGAGGCCAACTCCACGCACCCAGAACAGACCCTTTTGGTACTGTATAGCTGCCCCCCCCCCCCCAATCTGTGGTTAGCACTATCTTTCAAGTGATTGATTTAAGATAGTGGAGCCAAATAAAGGACTACTGTGGACATGGGGGGTAATTCAGACCTGATCGTAGCAGCAAATGTGTTAGCAGTTGGGCAAAACCATGGGACTAATTCAGAGTTGATCGCAGCAGCAAATTTGTGAGCAGTTGGGCAAAACCGTGTGCACTGCAGGGGGGGGGGGGGCAGATATAACATATACAGAGAGACTTAGATTTGGGTGGGGTGCGTTCAAACTGAAATCTAAATTGCAGTGTAAAAATAAAGCAGCCAGTATTTACCCTGCACATAAGCAAAATAACCCACCCAAATCTAACCCTCTCTGCAAATGTTATATCTGCCACACCTGCAGTGCACATGGTGTTGCCCAACTGCTAACAAATGTGCTGCTACGATCAGGTCTGAATTACCCCTTTGGACTTTTTGTGCTAAACAGTCTAGGGTATTACCTCAAAAAGAAATAATGTTATTTATTTATTACTTTTAGCATTTATAGCCAACAAAGCTAAATTATACAGTACTTAGTGTAGGTATAAATAACAGAATATTGTTTACACATAAATTCACTCTTAACTAGTATTGTCCTTTTTTTTTAAGTGGTACACAGAAAACTGTACCTTTGCTGTTATATTGATTTAGTGCTCATCCGATAACCATATATATATATAGTATTTGGTGCAATGGCACACTGTAGGAAATAAGGGCAGTTTGGCACCTAGAAGGCAAATAAGTAAAAAGAAACAAGGACAGCACACAATCTGTTGGTGAGTGGTATTAACAAATCAGAATCACTCCAGAGAATTTGTGAAATTACTCTTTTTTTGTCAACTACATGGCCACTGCTCTGAGGTGTACTATACAGCATTGAACCACTATATTGCAAGTGTTTTTCTCTACTGAAATATAGTTTTGAGGGCTCTGTCTTGCAGAATGATCCTATATGTGCCCTTGCTCCATAAAGGACCAAGTTCAGGTGCAAATCATCAAACCTACAATATAGAACCACACCCATTGTCTTTCCTTGTTGTCTAGAGCAAGCCCAGAGAACATACGGTATACTGCACTAGAAAATCTTTACTGTACTGCAAAAAGTGGCCTATCCTTCCATATTGCTAAATTCAAGTTTAGTGGAGCTGCCACTACTTTGGGGAAAAATGTGCTTCTACAGTATGTGGCGGCTATGTTTGCAGATTTCAACTAAGGATAAGGTACTCACCAGTGAAGAGATCATGGTGAAATCAGTTTGGATTATTATAGCATTAGGTCAATGAAGTCTAATGAGGGTCAGGTATTCAACAAGGATCTATACAAGGAAGTTTGTACTTTGTGACTTACACCCTGCTGTACTAGCCCATGTAAGTATGACTATGGTACTGTATATAGGGAGTCATTCCGAGTTGTTAGCTCGCTAGCAGTTTTTAGCGGCCATGCAAACGCATAGCTGCCGCCCACTGGAGAGTGTATTTTTGCTTTGCAGAAGTGCAAACGCTTGTGCAGCAGCGCGCCTGCAAAATCTTTTTTTGCAAAACAAGACCAGCCCAGTAGTTATTCTTTGTGTGCGTTGATTCTAACGATGGTGGGACAGCCCACCCAGCATTTGCCCAGCCATGCCTGCGTTTTCCCCGGCATGCCTGCATTTTTCTAAGCACTCCCTTAAAACGGTCGGTTGACACCCAGAAACACCCACTTCATGTCAATCTTCCTGTGTTGTGCCGTGCGACTGAAAGTTTCGCTAGAACCTGTGCAAAACCACAAAGGACTTGTACGTGGCGCCTGCGCATTGCGGTGCATACGCATGCGCAGAAATGCAGATTTTTAGCCTGATCGCTGCAGTACGAACAACGGCAGCTAGCGATCAACTCAGAATGACCCCCATAGTGCCTCAAGTACGGCTCTTTACTCTGGCTGGCTGGTGGTCTGTGGGTGATATCCTGAAGAAAAACTCAAATAAATTTCCAACAGTGTTATTGCAAAGTGCTGCAGTGCCAAATCAAATAGGATGCTCCTGAGGAAGATGGTTGTCTGAGAACCAGCTAAACACATTGAGCTCATTCTGTCATTCCACACATATCATCTGGACTCTGGCTTTTGGAATCTTGATATTTCATTGTACTTTTACCCCTATTCAATTTGGCACTGCAGCACTTTGCGATAAGACTGTCCCATCAGCAACAAATGGACATTTCCTACAGCTGAAACATCATCAAGGGTACACTCTATGTATCTACATACCTGCAGTCTATAACCGGATTTCCCCTTCAGCAATTAATGGATGACTCCTAAAGGGAACACTGCATATCGACATCTGGTAAAATATTTGCTGCTGAAATTAGTGACTATATGAATTTGTGGGAAAAGGTCCTAGCCAAGCATCTAGAAATACATATAGGAGTATACCAGTGAAGAGTGTGGATTTACGTAATTTTATTGGTGGCATTACACAGTGTAGAACCATTCCACACATTTATTTTATATGTATTTTTATGAATAAATTGTGATTGTTTTTTTACTAAGCAAGCCATCCATATTTTGTAAACTGCCTCACAGCCACCACTGGTATATATATATTTTTATACTTTTGTTGTACATTCTTAGTGACTTCGACCATCCCTTTACCAGCTGCTGCGGACAGCACACCTGTGTCTATTTGTGAATTACTGTCTTTTTGTGAAATTGGGGATATTTGTACATGTGATTTCTTATTTTTTTATTTTTTTAGAAATTTGCAAAAATCTTAAAAAAAACTTTTTTCATGTTGTCATTATGGGGTATTGTGTGTAGAATTTGGAGGGAAAAATGAATTTATTCCAGTTTGGAATAAGGCTGTAACATAACAAAATGTGGAAAAAGTGAAGCACTGTGAATACTTTCCATATGCACTGTAATATTCTGGTGCTCAGGTTTGCAGAACAAAATATATGTAACAGATGTAATATGTGTGAGAAATACTGAGCGGTTACATCGGAGACAATGTGGCGATGAAGCTGATGAATTTATTGATGAGAGATTTCTGGATACAAGACCCCTAAATGTCTATGCTGACTTTTCATCTTAATCTGGTACGCTCAACTGGGTGTTTGTGGGGATATCATTGTTAATCCAGAAGTATTACGCTATGCGGCGATTCCGTCTTCTCTGATTTATAGATGGTGTTGTTGGTGAGAAATATCCTGACTGGCATCTTACTATTAGGCGTGGTTTAAAGATTTCATCTGGTACGCATTTATATTTTCTCAAGTGTCATTATAACACTTTAAAGAACTTACTGCACCATAGGCGCTTGTTCTTCTCCATCCTCTTTTGCTACAGAATTTATTGATGAGAGATTTCTGGATACAAGACCCCTAAATGTCTATGCTGACTTTTCATCTTAATCCGGTACGCTCAACTGGGTGTTTGTGGGGATATTATTGTTAATCCAGAAGTATTACGCTATGCGGCGATTCCGTCTTCTCTGATTTATAGATGGTGTTGTTGGTGAGAAATATCCTGACTGGCATCTTACTATTAGGCGTGGTTTAAAGATTTCATCTGGTACGCATTTATATTTTCTCAAGTGTCATTATAACACTTTAAAGAACTTAATGCACCATAGGCGCTTGTTCTTCTCCATCCTCTTTTGCTACAAAATATATGTACATATAACTTTTCAAGAAACATAAACTTGAAATAAATAGATTACGCAAGATCTTTGATCGCCAATTATTTTTGTTTCTTGACCAAGTTTCTAAATTGAAGTTAAAAACAAAACAGACAAATCTTTATAAACAATTACCCACCTAATCACTAGGAATGACTTCCACAAAATATTCCTGGTACTCCTCTTCACCACCAGCCAATTGGCCAGTATTTGAAGTCACTTGTAATATGATGACAATAAAGAAGAGTCACAATTATTCTTGGTGGGTTTTATTGTTTTTATTGTTATTTTCATTGCTGATTATTACATTTATTCTGATCACCCTTACAGCAGCTCCAGGACCATTATTAAGTATACTGTAACATCCAGATTTAATTTTATAACCTGCCTACTTTAGGCAAATGTTATTCATTCTGAGCATATGTTGAAGGGATATAGTTAATAAGTCAACAATGATAATGTTGACATTCATAATGTCAACACCACAATGTCCAAACAGCAAGTTTAGCCATTTGGGAGCGACACTAAGATGTTGACAGGTATGATATCGACATTGTTAAAATGTCAACAGGCAACGTACTGTATCAATGTGCTCAGACTATTTACAGGTGAAATGCCAACATTTCCAGATTGTCAACATTAGCGTTACACTGTGGGTGAGAAGGTTAGGGTTATGCTGGGGGTGTGTGTGTGTCGAGATTAGAGTTAGGCACTAAATGGAGGATTAGGGTTAAGGATAGTAGGCAAATACTTACTGGAAACCAGAGGATTGAAGGTCTGACCCGGAAATGATGGTCTTATGACCTCCGGTACCTGCCGCTGGAGCCGCTACAGCTGCCAGGAGAAGATAAGCAACCACTCGGTCACCAGGGACTATGTGTTGGCATTTTAACATGTTGACATTTCATCAATGTCTACATGATGAATGTTGCATGGGCAACACTGACATTATGGGCGGGATTCAAATCTTTTACTGCCCCCGATCTCCCGTCTAAAGTGACGGGAGATCGTGGGGCGATATTCTAATGACCCCTTTTTTGCACTGATCGCACCCATAAGAGCCAGGTTTCGCCGCGTAAAGCAGCTAAACCCGACTAAAGACATGGGCACGATCATGAAAAGTCCAGTTTGGTTGTCCAAACGGGTCACTTTTCATGCATTTCAGCTCGCCACCCCTGGGTGTGGCGAGCTGAAATGCTGATATCGCGACCATCGGCAGTAACATTTGAATATTGCCGGCGGGCGCGATGGGGGTGGGAGGGGGCAGAAAAGATTTTTATCCCGCCCAATGAAAGTTGACATTATCACTGTTGACATATCATACACAACCCATGTGGAAGCTTCAGGATATGTTGTACAGTATATCACTTTTATAAACTGTTAGGCTATTGGGCAATACCACCTTTATTACAAACCATTGTTATATGAATTTAAGAAATTATTTTGTCATACTGTTCTGTATATTTTGATTGAATTTAGGCATATTTAACAGATCACTTTATGTTGTTTGTGCTCTATTTTCTGTTTAATCCAAATATTCCCTTACAACTCTATATGTGAAGCAGGGACTCATGTAGAGTTTGACAAAATTTGTATCTAAACTGTAAGCATAAAATTCTCACCATAAAAAGGTGCATTTTGCTTAGCTTGCATATCTGGTTTATTAGAAAGATACACAAAACAGTTTATCCCCTGCACACCAATGTGCATTAGCAATAAGATTTGAAAAACGACATGGTAGTAGATAATTCACAGATCTTAGTTACATATATTTGCAAAAATATGATAAGCCTCAAGGCAAACACCAAGGCTTCTCTGATACTGGAGGTCTCTACACTGCATGATAACATTACCCACTCTGGGCCATATAGTTGTCTACTATAAGGCTACATGATAATAGCACATTCAAAAATATATCTAAATTGAGAGGCAGCTTACCAGGAGTCACCCTAAGTACTCCAAATGGCAGGGGCAGATTTAGGGGTCATGCACCCTTAGGCACAACAGTAATGGCTGCCCCCCTCTGCCTGATTTTATTATTTTCATTGATTGGTTCTAAGCTTTCAATTGATGATTTGCAATTTAATATAATTATAAAAAAAACATGAATGATGACATTTTGTTTTATTTTTAATTACTTATTTATGCATATTTACTAAGTAGGACAACTTACAGGGGCAGTCCTACCCTTTGCACTCCACTAAAGATGAAGTATGCGACAGTGGAGTATAAATATTTTGCTGTTACTTATAAATTTTGGTCTAACAGTACTAAAACATGCATCCACGTGCTACCCCCCAGCAAGTGACACCCCTAGGCACTTGCTGTACCTCACATGCCTAATTGGAAATTCATCACTGCCATATGGCACTACAGGAATCAGCAGTCTCTTCAAATGCAGGTCCCATCTATGCCTCTATAAACTGAAGTTATGTTATGGTGAAATTAATAACTCATATGGAAATTATCTTTGATATCTAACCCTGAGGCAATGCACAGATTTCTCTAAGGGGCACTTTATATTAGTCTGAAAGTAGCCGTCATCCTTTTATGAATTTCTGGAAGCCATGCATGCCAGTCACAGCTGGAGGAGAGGTAACTGCCACAGCCATTGGTGATGGCTAATTAAAGAGCTGCAGCAACCGCTGCCAGGTCTGAATCTTGGTAGAAGGGAGAAGCCACAGCAGTTGCCTGTCAGCTGGGAGCTGGAAAGACTAAAAGGCAGTGAGTTTGAAGTGCTGCCACAGAGATAGCCAGTAGGAATGATGAAGGCGTGGGGTAGCTGCATAGAGTAGCTTAGGACAAGTACCCACTAACCACCCCTACAGCATGCCGCTGACAGGTACAGACAGGTGGCCAGTCCATCCAGCGGTGTGTCAGGCACTAAGTTCTCCCTCCTTCCAAGGACAAAAGCAGCTATGGCTAGTTTGAGTGGCACCCTCCTTCATAAGGAAGTGCAGCCCTGTTCTGACAACCAGCATCAGCTAAGCATAAGAAGGGATCAGAGGAGTAGGTCTGTCATTAACACCAGTGCACTGTAATACACACTTATATTATGGGTATGGATAATAGAGTTGACCTGGAAAAGGATGACAGTCAGTAGGTGAACCCCAAATGGTTGACACACAACATGTCGACTTGGGAAAAGGGTTGACAAGGTAAAATTGTTGACACAGAAAAAGGTTGATATTCAGGGTTTTTTTGTCGCTTACTCTGTAAAATCACAAGAAACCTCAATTAGTGCACCGCGTCTCCTTGCATGGCTTGCTTTGCTCACCATGCTGTAGTCAGGTTTCTATTCCCAATTGTAGTCCATGTGAATAGTAAAGTATAAAAAAATTTAAAATTTTTTTCTTTTTAAACTCATGTTGACCTTTTCCTGTGTCGACCATTGTCACGTGGACTACTTTTTACAATGTTGGCTTTTGTCTACTTCGACCTAATACATGTCAACCAATAGTGGCCGGCTTATTGACTGTCAATCTTAGCAGTGTCGAATTACCATGAGGAAACCAGCAGACCTGACAAACCCCTTAGCTCAACGTTTCCCAACTGGTGGTACGCATACCCCCAGGGGTATGCGCACCACTGCATAGGGGTACTTGAAATTTCCACCAGTAATGGTGGCTGTGTCGCACTTGGAGGACACTGGATGCCGGGTCACACTGCCGTGGCTGGATGTAGGAGTGGCTGTGTGACCCAGTGCATGTGCAGTTGCGTACGGAAGGCGCCGCAGGACCCACGCATGGAAGACGTCGCCAGACCAGTGTGTGAGATGAGGCTGGCATGAGGGGAGAGGGAAAAAAGGCTAGCAGGAGGATAGAGGAAGAAATTGGCATAAGGTATGATAAAGAAGCTAGCATGAGGGGAATGGGAGAGGAGGCTGGCAGGAGGAGAAAGGAGGAGGCTGCTTAAATAAGGGGAGTGAATGAGGAGGCTGAGGCTGGCATAAATAAGGGGAGTGGTTGAGGTACCTGGCATGAGGGGAGATAAGGATGATGCATACTGCTGGTATAGGTGAACGGGTGAGCAGGATAAGGCTGGCATAAGGTGACTGTCAAGGGGAGGCTAACAGGGGAGAGGAGGAGGCTAGTTTAAGGGAGTAGGAGATGTGTTGTGAGAAGGGCAATGATGGAGGAAGTATGTAAACAGAGATTAGAACACCAGCTGGCAGGTAGGACATAATTTGTCATGGCCTTGGTTATTGTATGTTAGCCCCTTGTTACAAGGCCACACCCACTTTTCCAGCAGTGCATGTAAAATAACTCCCCCTCCCCTCTTCCCCTATCATGGTGCCCCAATGTCACTTTGTTTTAGATGTGCCCCTGGTGTCAGGCAATGCGCCCACCTCTCAATAGCCCTGCTGCCTGTCTCCCGCAGCCACCCCTCGCAACGGCTCATGCTGCTTAGGACTATTCTCTCAGAAGATGCCTTTTATTCTTATCCAACGAGGGGGTACTCAAAAAAGAAAAGCCTACAGTAATTAAGGGATATGGGAGAGAAAAAAGGTTGGGAACCGCTGCCTTAGCTAAATACACATATAAGCTGATTGACAGTTACTGAGGGTAAATAATAAAGCAGCTCTTCCAGCGGGAATTAAAAAGACAAGGCCTATATACAGACGTGCAACAAAATACACAATTAATTCTTTGAGCAGGAATTGAAACATATCTATAAATGGAAGTGTGAATTGCAAACCCAGATAATTAGACACGGCTGCATGTTCACACAGGGCTCTATTAAAAGAACACACTTGTAATTGTAGCAAATAAATAATACCAAAAGGATACATCATTTCACAAAGTGGGCCATCAATTGCCACAATGGTGTGATAATAAAAGAACTCATGTGAGAGGTATTAAGGTCAATTTACTAAGCTCCCTATTTGATTCGAGTGTGCATTTTCATATGAAAATGCAACTCGGTAATTTACTAAACAGCAATCACGGCAGTGTTTTACTAATTTGCATTAAGATACACTGCCATCCACACAAATACGAATCAAACGACCATAAGCCAAACATGGTTGGATTTTCACATGCACCTCATACAACACTGGAATTTACTAAGAATTCATATTCTCAATCACTGCCGACAGTTAAAAAAACAATTGTGTAGGGTCTCCCCTCTTTGAGCCAGTCCTGGTTGTTAAAATATGGGTGAAGAAGGGTTTAGGGGTCCCCCTCATTTTTTTAAGCAGCACCGGGCTCCACTAGTAAAGGAGATAATGCCAATACCAGGAGACACATTTATACTGGTCCCTGCAGCCGTGGCATTACCCAACAACTAGTCAACGCTGGCCGGGGTTCTGTCTACCAGAAAACCAGAGTTGGTTGAAACAGCTGTCGGGCTATGACTGGGAGACTGTTTATGATGCATTTTGGCTAAGGAATAAACATCCCTCTTCGTTCATCTAATTGTGAGTACTGGTATTTTTGCTTTTTCTGAATTACTGGGAAAGTGAGTGTGATTATCTTTTCCATCTAACTTGCACCACCCTTATTGCCAGTTATAAGGTCTGCTTCAAGTGCTGTCTTTACTTGTATATATATATATATATATATATATATATTACAATGAAGGGGGCACTCCAGTAATAATGTGATTCAAAGCAGATTGCATACCTGCTTTGAATCACATTATTACCGGAGTGCCGCCTTCATTGTGCTGCATGTGACCCATGGTTGTACGGCTCTAGGAGGGCACCGGGAATGCTATGTATTAACTGGGAGTGCTGCCAGAACATCTTTCTGTATATATATATATATATATATATATTTATTAGTGATGAGCGGATTCGGGTAAAACCGAGTAAAACCGAAACTGCTCATCACTAAAATATATATATATATGTATATATATATATACACTCATCCAATTTCCAGTGTAGATCAGTCCTCTTCAGTCCACGTAGGTTAAAAACTAAAAGATAAAAAACGCAAAGAAACCTGGTCCACTGCACTAATCCATGTGTACAAGTGCGTTACATATGCATTTGGTTAACGTCAAGATAGAACAGTAGCATGTGTGCCTGGTTTAAGTCAGGAGATGTGGCATGACAGTGTTAACACTATAGTACACAATATAGGCCATCTATGTCTGGGTAATGCCATTCATAAAGTCACATTTACCATGTAAAAAGCAATTAAAACCACACAGATGTAATAATTAAATGTAAATACAAAATAATTAAGTGTAAATAATTAGTTGCAGCTAGTCTTCAACATCTATAGTTGCAGACTAAATGCAACTATAGATGTAATAATGTGAACAGATCACAGCAACAACACCTTTAATAGCAATGGTATCAGTAGGAAGGATACAGATGCAATCAGTAAATACAAGTGGCCACTATCAATATCATAAGTATGTATTTTACACCATGGGTTAATTACCCACAAGTGATTTGCCGGATGACAGGTGCATATGCATGGGATACAATTATGCCAACACATTCACTTAGCTTGCATCTCTCCTCTAACCTCTGTTTTTCCTAAGTGCCAGAAGTCATAATCACAAAATGCCATAGGAATGGATGCATAAGAAGTTTCGGTCTGCAGCACAGTAGTAAAACACACAATTTGTGGGAGAAAAAAAGCACAATTTGTGTTTATGAACAACTCTAAAAAAATCACACAATGTTTACTGACCTTATATACCAGCTATTTCACGTGTATGGCTTTATGGACCAACAGTGAATATTAACAATTTACTGTGTATTAAAATTAATATATTGGTATTTGATATAGGATTTATGCCAGTGTTTCCCAACCTTAGTCTTCAAGGTACACTACCAGTCCAGTTTTAAGCCTATCCATGCGTGAGCACAGATGGTACAGATGTGTCCCGCTACAGCTTAACAGCGTATAGCAGCTTGCTGTAATGGGATCACAGTGCCACGTGCATGTGTACACCCAGTACACTCAATGGGTGTCAGGCATGGGTTTAGTATGAAATACCTACAATCAAAATCCCGATGGTCAAAATCCCGACAAGGTCAAAATACTGACATTTAAAATCCTCTGATGAAACCGCCATCTTTGTGGGCGGAGAAATGCGTCAGGTGACTCATTCTCAAGTGAACCGCAAGTGGAACGCAAATCCGGAAGCCTGAAACCGGAAGTCGTGGCACGCGACACGTACTGGCGTTTCCACCCTCCCACAGCCGCCGTGGTTACACACGATCCCGTGGACACAGCTACAACCTCTCCATCCCCTGCACCAGACATCAGGACCCCGGCCACTGGAAACCAGGCAGGAGGAATCAATAGGAGGATACACGGGTTCTTCACACTGCAGGAGCGCTCCTGAGACTCACACATAGGTGAAGTATTAACAACATCTTCAAAACCAACTTCACCTTTCCTCTAAGTGGTGTATGCATACCTTAAATTCTGTGATCATTTCAATATAAAATCAGTACTCAGCTGGCTTTGGAGCCAATGTTGTGTTCACATGTGCGCATGAAATCAAACCAATTCAGCTGAAGGAGAACTATCCTGCTATTTCCTAATTACATAGGTGCATGCAATTAAGCTCTCTTCTTTGTGATTTAATTTCTGCACAACTAACAGTCTTTGTTTGGGTCTAAAAAATCATTCTAATTCTGCTTATATGTGCATGGAATCTGATCCTATTTGTTGAAGGAGAACTACCACTTTTCCAGATAGGTGCATGCGGTTAAGTGAATTCTTGAAGGAGTAATTTACTAATCAAATCATCAGTCTGTGTGGAGCCATTAACATCATGCGGTATTAACAAAATTATTGTTTGTTGGTCTAATGGTAAATATTATTAATTTTGTTTTATTGTGTGTATTTTAAGATTTTATATCTAATTAGCAATAAATTACTAATTTGTATCAAAACAGCAGTCGGTTATTCTATATATCTGTGCGCCTTCACTTATTATTTTTTTCTTGGTGCATTTGCATGTTGGGTGGATCTCCAGGTCCACATTGGGAAGGCAGCCGATCATAGGTTGTCCTCTCTCTTCTCATAGAGATTAAGTACATATTAATCTAGCGCCAGACACTTTGGTTTTGTTGTTTCATTTAAAATGTCGACAGGTCAAAAAGTTGACACAAGTTTTTCATTGCTTTCATGGTGTGTATGTTGACATAGGTCGACATGGACACTTTATAAGTGTACCGCGTTCCCTTGCATGGCTCCCTGCGCTTGGCACACTATTATATTCCCCCTGGGATGGTAAAGTATGAACAAGTCAGTTTCAATGAAAAAATCATGAAAAACTAATGTCAACTTTTTGCCCTGTCAATATTTTAAATGTATTTTGACCATGTCTGTATTTTAAATGTCGGTATTTTGGCCATGTCTGGATTTTGATTGAAGGTGAATTGACCGCATCCGATCAGGCGCGTGCGCTCACCTGAATTGTACACCCTGCTATGACGCAATCAGTGAGCTGCAATGCGGACACATCACAGCAACACTGTAAGAGGACACATCTGTAAAATCAAAATAACTGATGTAATGTAATCTTTGTTAAGTATGACTATCCTTAAAACCTGGCATGTTAGTGTCCCATGAGGACCAAGGTTGGTTGCACTATCTACTTTAAAATTTAATAAGAAGTATACAGTTTTCATTTAAAATATATCAATAACAATAAAACATTATTGTAATATGCACTATTATTCAAATGATAGTAATTCTAAAAGAAGAATGCTTCTGATTTAAATGCTAAAGTAGATAGTGCCTTGAAGTGCAGATTTAATAAATACTGGATTCTATGTAAAACATGAATAATGTTTTTTTGGACCGGTAACATTAAACCACTAATTATATGATTATCAGTTCAGCAACCCCTGGTTTTTCATCCTGCGGCACATTGTGAGGGCACAAATGGATTATTATCATTGCTTAGGTCCACTTAGAAAATATCTAGCAGACTGTCCACTGACGGGTGTGGTATTGAAGGCCGACAGTAACTAGGTCGACAATGTCTAGGTCAACCACTATTGGTCGACAGTAACTAGGTCGACAGGGTGTCTAGGTCGACAGGGTCTTTAGGTCGACATGTTCTATTTCGACAGGTCAAAAGGTCGACATGAGTTTTTTGTGTTATTTTGGTGTAATTTTCTTCGTAGAGTGACCGGGAACCCCAGTTAGTGCACCGCGTCCCCTCGCATGGCTCGCTTCGCTCGCCATGCTTCGGGCATGGTGCCTTCGCTTCGCACGGCACAGATTACCATTCCAATCGTAGTTCACGTGGATCATTAAGTATGAAAAGATTTAAAAAAAGAAATTTTTTTGAAAAACTCATGTCGACCTTTTGACCTGTCGACCTAGAACATGTCGACCTAAAGACCATGTCGACCTAGTTACTGTCGAACAATAGTGGTCGACCTAGACATTGTCGACCTAGTTACTGTCGACTTAGAGACCGGATCCCCCACTGACACCTCCTCCCTGAATTTTAGAGAATGTACAGTATTGTATTACACTCCGCTAATTCACCTTGGTGCATTAAAACGCACAACTATAATAAATGAAGACTTGGGAATCCTCTATCATGAAAAATCCCAGATTGAATTTATAACCTTATACAACAGATTGAGACTTTTCCACTACAATTTTTAAGACTGTGTCCCTGATTATACCTTGCTTAGGTGGAGTTAAAGTAGCGCTGATCACTTTAATAATAATAATAATAATAATAATAATCATTTTATTTATATAGTAATAATAATAATTTTATTTATATAGCGCTCTTTCTCTGGCTGGGTCCACAGGATTATCCACAGGATAACATTGGGATATTGTCGAGCGACAGCGAAAATGGCACCAACACGGTCACGAGCTTTCTGGCCTCCCAGGATGCATTGGGGCCTCCACTATATAGTCCCGCCCACTGACTCAGTCAGATCAGTTTTTTGCTTGGTGCGGCAGGAAGCTGCATGGTCACAGGGCTGCTGTGAAAGCAGCCTCAAGTTTTCATTACTTTATTTTTATAGACTTACTGTTTTGGTATGAGCGACTTCTCTTAACAGCGTCTTAAACGTGTATTAGAAAGAGTCGCTCCAACAACTCCCCACCGGGTCGCAACAACGCTTACCTTCGAGGTACAGTGCTGTCTCGACGGGCGTCTGTGTCGGATGTTCCAGCAGGTCCAGCAGACGTTACCAGGCTGTGGCCGGAGCATGGGGAGACAGTGAGTATATGGACTTCCTCTTACTAGAGGGGTCAGGACACAGCTACGCTGATTTGGTGGAGACTACAAACAGCGTGTTGATGCGCCGAACATCTCGAGTGTGACAGCGCTAGGCTCCGGGGATCATAGGCGCCAGGACTAGGTGAGGCCGCGATCCTGGGAGTTTAAGTCAACAGGGGGTTTCAGACGCTCTCCTGGCCGTCCCTCCTCCGAGTTCATGGCCAGTTCCCGCGGGTCTCTCGTTTCATGAACTGAATGACCTCACTTCCGGCTCAGACGCTACCACGAGGGTTCTCGGTCGCAGCTTAGACGCTGCGGTTGTGTACATTGGATATAAACCCGCCCAGACCGAGTCGCAGGCCTTTAGTGTCTGCATGCACGTGGAGTCGCTCAGCGTCCGTGTCCGTTGGTGAGCGTCCGTGTCCGTTATCAGTTACCAAGAGCGGCAGTGTACACCAGTAGCGTCTGAATCCACTCAGCGTCTTTCGAGCGTCTTTGCTTGGATATGGAAGTGTGGTGAGTCTCCCTGTATCCCGCTCCCTGGAGGCAGGGTATACAGTACTAAAAATTCCTTCTACTTCTTAGTGTGCACTGTTAATTTTTAGTACCTATTGCATATGAGACCTGTAATATTACTGTGTTTTCTGCATGTTATGTTGAAAAAGAACCAGTTAAACAGAAGTACAATTTTCCTACTTATGTATAAGTTATTATGGAGGTTGTATTCTCATATGACAATGTCTAATGCTTTAACATGTGACTGACTGCTAGTATGTGTGCTGACTTTTCTGTGTAATGTCAGTCCTGTTCTGACCCTCAAATCAGGTGCACTGTGGTCAGATTGATTTCACCTCTATATACTGATTATAGGGTGTGGTTCAGTCACAAAATTGTGTAGTCAATATCAGAAAAAATGTCTGTGAGCGGCAAAAGTGATGAGGAGAATTTGTCAAGCACTCCTACAGCCCTAACATGCTTATCTTGTAAGTCAGGGGTAATTGATATGATTCAATTGGTCACTTATGAGGGTTTGTGTGCAAACTGTTTCGCTTTTCAGCGAAGTAAAAAACAGGTTTTCAATAGCGGACAGGTTAGCTCCAGTAGCACCACCTCAAGGGTTAGGTTACACTATGAACCCATACATGCAGCTCCCTTCCTATGGTTTGGTTCCAGTAGCCTCTACAAGCAACCAAGGGGTAGGTAAGACTAAGACAGATACGTCTGTATGGCAGACTACACAAGAGGATACATCGGATGATGATGCGGAAACAATAGATTCAACTCCGTATGATGATCAGTCGCAGAGCTTTAGTTCAGATGATGTAGCTGAACTCATTAATGCAGTAAAGGCTGTGCTTTCTCTGGAAGAACCTGCCAAGACAGCGTTAAAAGCAAAAGCACCTGTATTCAAACGAACAAAGTCAGTGAAAGCTGAATTTCCAGCGTCAGAGGAGTTGACGGAAATGATGGATGAGTCTTGGGCAGCGCCCGGTAAAAAGTATAAGATTCCTAGGAGATGGGATTCTTATTATCCATTTCCTGCTGGAGATTGTTCGAAGAGAGAAGTTCCTCCAAAAGTAGATGCACATGTTCTGCGACTCGTGCACAAATCTGCTTTGCCACTGTCATCTACCTCTTTGAATGATGTCACAGACAGGAGGGTAGAGAGCCTATTGAAAAATATTTTTTCTCTTGTGGGTGCAGTGGTAAGACCTGCTATGGCTTCGGCCTGGGTAGCAAAGGCAATGGGCGAATGGATAGAGGAACTAGAGAATGACATCCCCTCTCCTACTAGGGAGCAAGAGGATCGTCTTTGCCGTTTAAGACAATCTGCCCAGTATTTAGAAGAAGCAGCCATTGATGTAGGCACTGTTGCTTCTAAAGCTTCAGCCCTGGCAGTAGTCGCTCGCAGAGCAGTCTGGCTACGGACCTGGAAGGCAGATGCGGAGTCCAAGAAGGAATTGGAAGCATTGCCTTTCGTGGGTAATATATTATTTGGAAAACCTTTATCGGATATCTTAGAGTCAGAGGCTGAATCGAAGAAGGTCAGATTTCCGGCTACCTACAACCCTAAGTTCAAGGGTTTAAAATTTCGCTCATTTCGCTGGCAAAGCAAAGCGAAAGGTAAAGAGGAGCCTAAACAACCCCAGTTTAAATCCAGGGGTAAGAAGCAGTGGGCTAGCAAAAAGCCAGCTTCCAAACCTGAACAAAAGCCCTCAGCCTGAAGAGACGGGCCTCCGCCTGGAGGATTCCAGGGTTGGGGGCCGACTCCTGCAATTTGCACACACATGGCAACAGTCAACAACAGATGCCTGGGTGCAGAAGGTAGTATCTCAGGGGTATGGGTCTCGTATAGAGTCGAAGGCCAATGCCCTGCAAGAAGCAGTCCAAAAATTACTGCAGTCAGGTGTGATTGTCCCAGTACCTCCATCACAAAAGGGACAGGGGTATTACTCCAATCTGTTTCTAATCCAGAAACCAAATGGGTCATATCGACCAATTCTAAATCTGAAGATGTTGAACAATTACATATGGATCCCGAAGTTCCACATGGAGACGTTACGCTCCATAATGTTGGCTTTGGAACCGGGAGACTATATGGTATCTCTGGATGTGCGGGATGCTTACCTACATGTGCCTATAGCACTATCACATCAGTGTTACCTCAGGTTTGCCATCCTCAAGGAACACTTCCAGTTCCAAGCTCTGCCCTTCGGGATAGCTACAGCACCCAGGGTGTTTACCAAGATCATGGTGGTTATGGCAGCTTGTCTGCGCAAACAAGGGATAAGGATATTCCCATACCTAGACGACCTATTAATATTAGCACAGTCTCAAGATTTACTGTTGAGCCATCTCCAACGGACGATAGTTTGTTTACAGAGACACGGGTGGCTCATAAATTGGGAGAAGTCGTCCCTGAATCCATCACAGCGGATGGTTCATTTGGGAGCCATATTGGATTCAGACCTACAGAGAGTTCTCTTACCAGAGAAGAAAATAGTCAAGGTGCTGGTCATGGCTCAGGAAGCGTTGCAAGCCCAGACAATGTCAGTCCATGCAGCAATGCGACTGTTGGGGCTGATGGTATCAATGTTCGACATGGTGGAATATGCGCAATTCCACTCCAGACCATTGCAGCATCTCATTTTGACAAAATGGAACGGAAATCATCAAACAATAAAGAAGCAGATGATAAAGATTCCAGTAAATGTAAAAAGGTCTCTAGCATGGTGGCTACAGACAGACCATTTAAACAAGGGGAGACCCTTTTGGATAAAAGAGTGGCAAGTCCTGACGACAGATGCCAGCCTGCAAGGTTGGGGGGCGGTATTCGGAAGCCTATGGTTCCAGGGAAAATGGACCGCAAGGGAAAGTCGCCTGCCGATAAATCTGTTAGAAATAAGAGCCATTTACTTGGCCCTAGTTCAGGCAAAGGACCATCTACAAGGAAGACCAGTCCAGATCCGCTCAGACAATGCGACGGCAGTAGCATACCTAAATCATCAAGGAGGGACTCACAGCAAGAGTCTGATGGAGGAAGTAACTCCCATTCTAAAGTGGGCAGAACTCCATCTCTCAGCATTGTCAGCAGTATTTGTCCCGGGTGTACTAAATTGGGAAGCAGATTTTCTCAGTCGGCACACCATTCAGGAAACCGAATGGGCACTACACCCAGAAGTGTTTCAGACACTGGTGAACAGATGGGGTCTACCGGAGATAGACCTTATGGCGTCTCGTCTAAACAACAAAGTTCCGATGTACGGTTCAAGAACAAGGGACCCAGGAGCAGTCCTGGTAGACGCACTGTCTGTAGAATGGAGGTTTCAGCTGGCATATCTGTTCCCTCCAATATCTCTGTTACCCAGAGTAGTGAGAAAGATAAAACAGGCAAAAGGAGCAATCATTCTAATAGCTCCAGCTTGGCCAAGAAGGCATTGGTACACAGATCTGTGGAGAATGTCCGTGGAAGCACCGATACTGCTCCCTCAACGTCCAGATCTGTTAATGCAGGGTCCTTGTTGTCACAGTCATCTGGATCGCCTGTCTTTGACGGCGTGGCTGTTGAAACCTCTATCTTAGAGGCTAAAGGATTTTCAAAGCAAGTAATCCAAACCATGCTTAGAGCAAGAAAGCCTTCTTCGGCCCGTGTATATCATAGAATATGGCAAGCCTATATTCATTGGTGTTCTGGAAAAAATTACAATCCAAGAGCCTTTAAAGTAGCTAGAATTTTGGATTTTCTGCAGGCAGGATTGGATAAGGGGTTGAAGGTTGCTTCCTTGAGGGTGCAAGTCTCAGCGTTGACTGTATGGTTTCAGCAGAAGATTGCTGACCTACAGGATGTACGTACGTTTTTCCAAGGAGTAGTACATATTCAACCTCCATTTGTTCCTCCTGCAGCTCCCTGGGATTTGAATTTAGTTCTTAAATTTCTCCAGGGTCCTTTGTTTGAACCACTTGAGAGAGCGGATCTTAAGTGGTTAACGATTAAAGTTCTTTTTTTACTGGCAATGGCGTCAGCCAGAAGAGTGTCAGATTTAGGAGCATTATCATGTAAGTCTCCTTTCCTAAGTTTTTTTCCAGACAGAGCAGTTCTCAGAACGAGATCTAGTTATCTTCCAAAGGTGGTGTCAAAGTTTCACCTGAATGAAGAGATTGTAGTCCCAGCTTTTCAGGCATCGGGACTATCTGCGGGAGAAGCGTCACTGGACGTGGTCCGGTCTTTAAAAATCTATATAGATCGTACTAGTGCCATCAGGAAAACAGATTCCATCTTCATCCTCTACGGATTCCATAGGAGAGGTTGGCCTGCTAGTAAACAGACGCTGGCGAGATGGCTCCGAGTGGTAATATCTGAAGCTTATTCTCATGCAGATCTCCCTATTCCGGCTAATGTCTCTGCACACTCTACACGTAAGGTAGGTCCTTCTTGGGCAGCACAACAGGGTGCATCAGCAGAACAGATATGTAAGGCAGCCACATGGTCTTCCATAAACACATTCATCAGACATTATGCCTTGGATACTTTTGCCTCTCATGACGCAGACTTCGGGCGAAAGGTCCTCCTGTGTAATCAGGAGCGTCCCCACCACTAAAATGGCTTTGGGAATCCCAATGTTATCCTGTGGATAATCCTGTGGACCCAGCCAGAGAAATAAACGTTATGGTAAGAACTTACCGTTGATAACGTGATTTCTCTTATGTCCACAGGTATCCACAGGGATCCCACCCGGACGCATCTGATTTGAGGATCTAGACAAACACTAAAAACCTCTTCCTTCTTGTATGGAAGGGTGTGCATGTGTGTTCTTATCGCCTGTACAGGTCTCTACCTAATGTTCCTGCCTATAATCGCTGTGGAAAGAACTGATCTGACTGAGTCAGTGGGCGGGACTATATAGTGGAGGCCCCAATGCATCCTGGGAGGCCAGAAAGCTCGTGACCGTGTTGGTGCCATTTTCGCTGTCGCTCGACAATATCCCAATGTTATCCTGTGGATACCTGTGGACATAAGAGAAATCACGTTATCAACGGTAAGTTCTTACCATAACGTTTATTTCTCCAATAGGACTCAAGGCGCTTAACAGATACATAGCATAATATAGATCAGAAAATAATGAAGTACAGAACAGCTTTTCATAAAATACAGAAGCATGAAGATACTAAAGGGACATTATGGAAATGCTTGAGTTAACAGGAAAGTCTTGAATCTACTTTTGAAGGATTCTATAGTTGGGGCCTCTCGCACTGTGCGGGGAAGTGAGTTCCATAGAGTCGGAGCAGCATGACTAAAAGCTCGACCCCCAGATGTATTACGGGAGATTCTCGGTACTGCTAAAAGTTCTTCATCTACAGATCGCAGTAATCGAGTGGGGCAGTATGGGGTCAGAAGCTGCTTCAGGTACCTTGGGCCCTGGTCATGTAGTGCTTTGAAACTCAGTAAGCCAATCTTAAAGATGATTCGCTATCTTACAGGCAGCCAGTGAAGGGAGTAGAGGATGGGTGTTATGTGGCTAGAACGGGGCTGGTTGGTTAACTACCTGGCAGCTTTGTTTTGTACCGCTTTTGATATTAGGCTACATTTCTGAGCCCTTTTTATCCACAATGCTACCCACCATCACTGCCAATTGAATAGTTAAATAATAGCGAAAGGTATCTTTTTGCTTATGATCATTCTTCCCTCCCTCCCCTCCCCTTTTTTGTCTCTCTGAGCTATCCTATACAAATAATGTTTTAATTGTGCAAATTGTTGTTTTAATAATATTATATATATCTATAGGTGCACCTTCGCCCACTCCCCACTAATGTCTGCCACCGTGCCATAGGGGAGGGTAGTCAGTCAAGGCAGGGTAAGTGGTTCTAGGGTGAGCTGAGGTCACCATTTTAATGGTTTATATATAAGAGTAAATAAAAAAAATCATTATTAATTCAATAGGTTTGCTTAACTGATTGTTCCTTAAGCAAATGTTTCTAGGTAATGTTTATACTTTTGCTTTAGAATGTTCCAGAGATTTTAGTGAATATGCTCATTTTTACATATAATAACCATATCATCTGTTGCGAAATCACATTCTCTCTGGGAAGATTCTCTCAACTCTCAGCATCTGC
The DNA here is from genome assembly GCF_028390025.1 of Pseudophryne corroboree. Taxonomy (NCBI): domain Eukaryota; kingdom Metazoa; phylum Chordata; class Amphibia; order Anura; family Myobatrachidae; genus Pseudophryne; species Pseudophryne corroboree. The sequence goes on from NC_086448.1 coordinate 660,802,177, forward strand.
CCTTTAGATATAGCAGTGGTTTCCAAACTTTTTTGAATCACGGCACCATAGAATATCAGAATTTTTTTCACCGCATCCCTAGGCCAAAAATTTCTTATTGAGAAATTTAGCAAAAAATATTACATTAAGTAGATCGCGTTTATATGTCATCCTTAGGGTGAGTTGTGTGGTAAGGGACAAGATTTGCTTCTGCTTGGCCATATATTTTATGACTGGCAGCCACCAGCACTGGTTTTGCCTATTATATTGACCATGAATAATTTGAATTGGTCCTGGACCACTAACCCAGGGCACCCCTGCAAGTGTCCCGAGGCACCCCAGGGAGCACACAGTTTGGAAACCTCTGAGATATAGTATTAGCATTGTGAAGGGGATGAAACAATGAAAAGTGCTAAAGATTATTTTTATTTATATATATATTATCTGTTTCTCATTTAATGTTATTGTGAAAGTTCATCTTCTAAATTTGAAAAATAAAAACTTTTAGCAGGTGTGGAAAAAATGCTGCAAAGTAAGAATGCTTTCAAAAATAGAAGTGTTAATAGTTTATTTTTATCAATTAACAAAATTCAAAGCGTATGAACAGAAGAAAAATCTAAATCACATCAATATTTGGTGTGACCACATTTGCCTTCAAAACAGCATCAATTCTTCTAGGAACACTTGCACCATTTTTGAAGGAAATCAGCATGGAGGTTGTGATCAGATCTCTGTGGGGGCCATATAATCACTTCCAGGACTCTTAGTACTTTTTTACGCTGAAGATAATTCTTAGTGACATTGCCTGTATGTTAGGGTACTGATGCAAAATAAATTGGGAGTCAATCATATGCCTCCCTGATGGTATTTCATGATGGATAAGTACTTGTCTATATTTCTAAGCATTCTCAGCAGTTGTCTGTATTAATCAGCACCATTAATCGTGACCAAATCCCCAACTCCATTTGCTGAAATGCAGCCACAACCATGCAAGGAACCTCCAACATGCTTAACTATTGCCTGTAGACATTCATTATTGTACTGCTCTCCAAACCTTTGGCAAACAAACTGCCTTCTATTATAGCCAAATATTTCAAATTTTGACTCATCAATCGAGAGCACCTGCTTCCATTTTTCTGCACCCCAGTTCCTATGTTTTTGTGCAAAGTTGAGTCACTTGGCCTTCTTTCCACATTGAAGGTATGGATTTTTAGCCTCAATTCTTCCATGAATACCACTTCTGGCCAGACTTCTCTGAACAGTAGATAGGTGTAACTGTTGTCTGCCAGTTCTGAGCTGATGGCACTGCTGGACATCTTTCGAAGGGGAGTAAGCATGATGGGTAATTCACCTGATGCACTAAGTTTCCTTGGCCGACAATTGAATTTACGGTCCTCAAAGTTGCCTGTTTCTTTGTGCTTCATTGCTGAAAAATACAGCCAGGTACATATCCATTATGTATACCATCAGGGAGGCATCTGAGGGGCTCCAAATTTACTCTGCAGGACAATGACCCCAATTATACAGCCAATGTCATTATAAACTATTTTCAGCATAAGGAAGAATAAGGAGTCCTGGAAGTTATGATTTGGCCCCCACAGAGCCCTGATCTCAACATCATTCCAACATCATCAAGTCTGTCTGGGATTACATGAAGTGACTGAAGGATTTGACAAGCCTACATCCATAGAAGATCTGTGGTTAGTTCTCCAAGATGTTTGGAACAACCACCCTGCCGAGTTCCTTCAAAAATGGTTCATTAACTTTAAATTTTGTTAATTAATAAAAATAAACTATTAACACTTTTTTAAAGCATTCTTGCTTTGAATCATTTGCTCCACACCTGCCTAAAACTTTTGTACAGTATATATATATATATATATATATATATATATATCAAGAAGGTAACTGGCACTCCCTTAAAAAATCAAATGGTGCCCAGGTGCCAGTCTAAAGAAAGTTTGTAAACAAAGAGGGAAAGAGACGGCACTCATAGGACTTCTTCACACCCGCAGGTTCAGAAAGTCAGCGTGACCACTTGTAAGTGTTGTAGATTCATTTATTTCTAAATTTTATCAGCACATAAAAAAGGAAGCAATGTCTTAGCTTAAATAGAAGAGTAGAAGAATGAAGAGGACATCAGAGAAACCGCTACCATGCCCAGCATCCTGCGTCCACGCTGTCGGGAGCGGATGACGTCACACAGCTGCAACGTGCACTTCCCTGCACTATTACCATGGCAACCCGCCAGCTGCTTGGAGCCGTGCTGAAGAAAAACATCATAGCAGTGCTTATTACAAAATCAAAAGGAGGCAGCAGAGGGACACAAATATACATAGTGGCATGTTATAAAGGTACATGGGATGAAGCATAGAATAACTATGAATATATTGAGAGCCGTATATATAACAGACAATCCAATAAATATAATAATGAACTAAGGTCAATAGAATGTATATATCTCTGGTAGGAGGAGATTGTGTAAACAGAGATTACAATGATGACGACCAACATCTATAATTCATTTTGATGAACATCATCTTCTCCACATTTTGTGGAAGTAACCTCCTGCGCCGATCACTGACAAGGTTACCGGCTGCACTAAACACTCTTTCGGAGTACACACTGGAGGGGGCACAATTTAGGTAAAATAAAGCCAGTTTGTGCAAAGGCCTCCAAATTGCCACTTTTTCTTGCCAGTATACATACGGACTGTCTGAGATGCCTACTTGGATGCTGTCACCCATATAATCCTCTACCATTCTTTCAATGGTGACAGCATCATATGCAGTGACATTAGACATATCAGTAATCGTTGGCAGCTCCTTCAGTCTGGAACAGATGCCAACACTTGCTACTGACTGCCCTGCATCACTGCCAGCGGGTGGACTGGGAAATTTTATCATCTTCCTCACAGCCTCAGTTGCGGGAGAAAATTAAGGAGGAGCTGTTGATGGGTCACGTTCTGCTTGAGATGACAATTTTCTCACCAGCAGGTCTTTGAACCTCTGCAGACTTGTGTGTGCCAGAAAGAGAGATACAATGAAGGCTTTAAATGTAGGATTGAGCACTGTGGCCAAAATGTAGTGCTCTGACTTCAACAGGATGACCACCCTTGAATCCTGGCAAAGCGAATGAAGAGCTCCATCCACAAGTCCCACATACTTAGCAGAATCGCTCCGTCTTAGCTCCTCCTTCAATTTCTCCACTTGCTTCTGCAAAAGCCTGATGAGGGGAATGACCTGACTCAAGCTGGCAGTGTCTGAATTATTATTATTATTATTATTATTATTACATTTTATTTATAAGGCGCCACGTGTTTCGCAGCGCCGTACAAAGGACAGTACAGGGAGACAAAACATAGCATTACAGTAAATAAATAACAGAAATAGAGTACAGGTAACAGAGCACCACACGTTCTCAAGACATAATACAGCTAAGATGTAAGTATTGATGGAGTGATCATCGTACTACTAGAGGCTGGTGGCCATAGATGGAGATGAGCCTTTACTAGCAGGATAAAGATGGTCATTGAGTAGTGGAGAGCTGCGAGTGAAATGTGTCGAGACGAGGGCTTAGATAATAAGAGGAAAGAGGGCCCTGCTCCGAAGAGCTAACAATCTAGTGGGGAGGGGCGACAGACAGATGACAAGAGGTGCAGGCAAGTGGGAGGTAGCCAGGTGGCAGTATGCAAGCAAATCTGAGGTGTTCACGGCATGAGGCAGGTGGGTGGAGGCGCGGCTTCAGCACTAGGTTATGCATCGGGAGGGTATGCTTTGATGAATAGGTGAGTTTTTAGTGCCCTTTTGTAGCTTTGCAAGGTCGGGGAGAGTCTAATGGAGCGGGGGAGTGCGTTCCACTGAAGGGGTTCAGCACGGGCAAAATCCTGAATTCGTGCATGGGAAGCAGTGACCAGGGCGGTGGAGAGGCGACGGTCATTAGTCGACCGTGGGGGGCAGGAGGGAGTATGAAGGGAAAGGAGGTTGGAGATGTAGGGAGCAGTGGAATTAGAGATGGCCTTGTATGTGAGGGTGAGGAGTTTGAAGAGGATTCTGTAGGGGAATGGGAGCCAGTGTAGATTTTGTCGAAGGGGAGTGGCAGGTGTGGTGCGGCGGGAGAGGAAGATAAGCCTAGCTGCGGAGTTCAGGACAGATTTGAGGGGAGCAAGATGGGAGCAAGCGAGGCCAGTGTGGAGAACATTTCAGTAGTCAAGTCGTGAGATGACCAGTGAGTGGATGATGAGTTTAGTTGCACTCTGGGAGAGATATGGCCTGATACGAGCAATGTTGCATAGCTGGAAATGACAGGATTGTTCCAGAGCTTGGATGTGGGGTGTAAAGGAGAGGGAGGAGTCAAGAGTGACGCCCAAGCAGCGGAGTTGGGGAACGGATGGTGGTGTTGTCAACAGATGGTGGTGTTGTCAACAATGATGGAGATATTGGTCGGGGGTGTTGCTCTGGATGGGGGGAAGATGATGAGTTCAGTTTTGTCCATGTTGAGCTTTAGAGAGCGTTCAGACATCCAGGAGGAGATTGCGGAGAGGCAGCTGGAAACCTGACAGAGGACAGAGGAGGACAGATCAGGAGATGAGAGGTAGAGTTGTGTGTCATCGGCATAGAGGTGGTATTGAAGGCCAAATGAGTTAATGAGCGCACCCAGGGAAGAGGTGTACAGGGAGAACAGAAGGGGTCCAAGGACAGAACCCTGAGGGACACCAACAGGAAGGATGGAAGGGTGTGAGGTGGTGCTTGAGGCAGACACAGAGAAGGAGCGGTTAGTTAGGTAAGAAGAAAACCAGTCAAGGACAGTGCTAGAGAGGCCAGCGTTTTGGAGTGTGCGGAGGAGGAGAGGATGATCTACGGTGTCAAAGGCAGCAGAGAGGTCCAGAAGGATGAGCAGAGAGAAGTGGCCCCTGGATTTGGCCGAAAGCAGGTCATTGGTGACTTTCACCAGGGCAGTCTCAGTTGAGTGGAGTGTGTGAAAGCCAGATTGTAGTGGATCGAGGATGGAGTTGTCAGAGAGGTAGCTTGTGAGACGGCTGTAGACTAGTCATTCAAGTAATTTGGAGGCGAAAGGGAGAATAGAGATGGGGCGGTAGTTAGTGGTTGATGAGGGGTCGAGGTTGGGTTTTTTGAGAATAGGTGAGACCAGAGCATGTTTGAATGGCGAGGGGAAGATGCCGGTAGAGAGGGATAGGTTAAAGAGGTGAGCAAGGTGGGAGCAGGCAGTGGGGGAGAGGGAGAGGAGAAGACAGGAGGAAATGGGGTCCAGGGGGCAGGTGGAGGGGGGAGGATAAGATGAGGGAGTGGACTTCCTTTTCTGTGGAAGGAGGACAGGGTGGGATTGATGGAGGGGAGGGATAAAGGGGGCAGGGGGGTAGCAGAGGGGTGACAGCGGGAGATGTCATGTTGGATGTCCTCAATTTTGGAGATGAAGAAGGAGGCAAAGTGAGTGGCAGTGAGGGAGGATGGGAGGGGAGGAGGAGGGGGGCGAAGGAGAGTGTTGAAAGTTTCAAAGAGACGGCATGGACAGGAGGACTGAGAAGAGATGAGTGCTTGGAAAAAGGATTGCTTGGCGAGGGAAAGAGCAGAGCTGTAGGAGGAGAGAATAAACTTGAAATGGAGGAAGTCCAGCAGAGAGTGAGATTTCCTCCAGGAGCGTTCAGCGGAGCGTGAGCATTTTTGTAAGAAATGTGTTAGTTTGGTGTGCCAGGGTTGGGGTTTGGAGCGGCGGAGGGGGACAGAGGAGAGGGGGGCCACAGAGTTGAGAGCGGTTAGGGAAGAGCGGTTAGGGAAGAGTTAAAGAAGGAGGCTGCCTGGTTGGGACAAGTTATAGTGGAAAGAGGAGATAGGAAAGTCTCGAGGGAGGACATGAAAGTGGGGTCGAGAGACCCGAGATTGCGTCTGGTGGTGGTGGGTCTGGGCGTGGAGAGGAGGAAGGAGGATGAGAGGGAGAAAGAAAGCAGATGGTGGTCAGAGAGAGGGAAGGAAGAGTTTGAGAAATCAGAGAGATCACATCGGTGGGTGAAGACAAGGTCGAGGGAGTGGCCGAGATTGTGAGTAGGGGTGGAGGTCCATTGAGAAAGTCCAAAGGAGGTGGAAAGGGAGAGAAGATTAGTGGAAGCAGCATTAGTGATGTCAATAGGGATGTTAAAGTCACCAAGGATGACAGAGGGGAGGTCGGAGGAGAGAAAGTGGGGAAGCCAGGCAGCAAAGTTGTCAAGGAAAGGTGAACAGTGGCCAGGGGGGCGGTGGATCACTGCCACAAGGAGGTGAATGGGGTAGAAGAGGCGGATAGTGTGGACCTCAAAGGTGGAGAAGGTTAGGGAGGGCTCAGGTGGGATGAAACGAAAGGTGCAGATTGGGTAGAGAAGGATGCCAACGCCTCCACCCTGGCGACCATCAGGTCTGACCGTGTGGGTAAAGGAGAGGCCTCCGTAGGAGAGGGCAGCAGGGGAGGTGGTGTCAGAAGAGGAGAGCCAGGTTTCAGTGATGGCGAGAAGGTTAAAAGAGTGGGAGATGAAGAGGTCGTGGATAGTTGGCAGCTTGTTGCAGATTGATCAATTGACTTCACGTGTGGCAAGTTCGAAGGGTTGGAGAACCTTGCACAACATGGAAATCATTCTCCACTGCGCTTGAGTCAGGTTCATTCCCCCTCATTTGCCTATATCGTAGTTGGATGTAGAGGCTTGAATGGCCTCCAATCTCTGAAGCATATAGAGTGTTGAATTCCACCTCATTACCACCTCTTGCTTCAGGTGATGGCAGGGCAGGTTCAAGAGTGTTTGCTGGTGCTCCAGTTTTCGGCATGCAGTGGCTGAATGTCGAAAGTGGCCCACAATTTTTCAGGCCACCAACAGCATCTCCTGCATGCCCCTGTCATTTATTTAAAAGTTCTGTACCACCAAACTAATTGTATGTGCAAAACATGGGATGCGATGGAATTTGCCCAGATGTAATGCACGCACAATATTGGTGACATTGTCCGATATAACAAATCCCCAGGAGAGTCTAAGTGGGGTAAGCCATTGTGTGATGATATCCCTCAATTTCCGTAAGAGGTTGTCAGCGGTGTGCCTCTTACGAAAACTGTTGATACACAACGTAGCCTGCCTAGGAACGAGTTGGTGTTTGTGAGATGCTGCTACTGTTGCCGCTGCTGTTGTTGCTGTGGGATGCAATACATCTACCCAGTGGGCTATTACAGTCACGTGCTCCTAAGATTGCCCTGCTCCACTTGTCTACATGTCCGTGGTTAAGTGGACAACCACATTTTTAATGACACTAAGGACATGTAGACAAGTGGAGCAGGGCAATCTTCTTAATGTCCCTGTACAGTCCGGGAATCGCTTTCCTAGTGAAGTGGAATCTAGACAGGATTTGGTACCGGGGACACAGTACGTACATCAACTGTCTAAATCCCATTGCACTAATGGCGGATACCGGAAGCAAGACTAACACCAGCAAAGTTATTATGGCCTTAGTAATCCGCTTTGCAACAGGGTCACTGCTGTCATATTTCATCTTCCTCGTAAAGGACTGTTGGACAACTAGTACAAGTGGTTTTCCGACTTCCCCTCTGGGATGACGATCGACTCCCAGCAGCAACAACAGCAGCAGCAGCAGTAGGCATACCACTCAAGGATTCTCCGGAGGAATCCTAGTTAGGAGAGGACTCGTCAGTCATGCCAGTGACATGGCCTGCAGGACTACTTACATTCCTCACTGAGGAGGAAATTGACGTTGAGGGAGTTGGTGGTGTGGTTTGCAGGATCTTGGGCACAACAGGAAGAATGGATTTAGGTTTCAGTGGACTGCTTATGCTCTTACCCAAAGTTTCTGAACTTGACAATAACTTCTGATGAATGCGCTGCAGGTGACGTATAAGGGAGGATGTTCCTAGGTGATTAACATCCTTACCCATACTTATTACGGATTGACAAAGGCAACACACGGCTTGACATCTGTTGTCTGGATTTGTGGAGAAAAAATTCCACATGAAGAGGTGGCTTTTTTGGTATTTTGCCCAGGCATGACAATGGGCTTTCTCATCCCACAGACAACTGCCTCCACTGGTGCCTTATTCAAACAAACCACATCACCATCAGAATCCTCATTGTCAACGTCCTCCTCAGCATCATCTACACCCATATCCTCCTCATCCTGGTGTACGTCTGTAGTGACATCCTCAATCTCAATATCAGCAACTGGACTGGCGTTGCTCTTCCCAACACTAGCAGGTGGTGTGCAAATCGTGGTAGGAGCCTCCTCTTTCCATACAGTCTTGGGAAGATCAGGCCTAGACATCGCAACCGTGGACAAACTTGGACTCTCCTTGGGGATTTGTGATATCTGTTATGATTCCAGCACTCTGGTCAGAGGAGATCTTATGGCAAGGACCGGAGCACTGGAACGGAATGCTGGGGAAGGGAGCAGGACAGGAAAATAGCCCCTGGCACCCTAACTCTGTTGTCTCACCCGTGTTGTCAGAAATCCCCTGCGAGACTATGGTTTCTTGAGCCCTTGGCAGCCGCGTTTGAAGGGCGGATTATGTCTGCCCAACTTCGATGCCCCCCGGTCTTAATGAGAGACAAAGGGAAACCCGAGACAGGGTGATAACAAGAGGCCCTCTAACTAAACAGCCAGGCCAGGGGCTAAGCAAACTCAAAACTATAATATGTGCGGAGAAACCGCTAGGGAAAAGGACAACCAAAATATCCACTTGTCCAATTCTCCTACCCGGCACCGCCGAGTACCAGAGAGGACTTGTGGAAGCGGAACCCTCCGCAAATGCTCCAAACACAAAATATAAAAGGTAAAGTGGCTGAGCCGCAACACACGGCAGAGCCGCAACTCACGAACACCACTGGATATAAAACGGTGATCAGTCAGGACTCCAGGGAACCAAACGACCTCTTGGGATGAGATGACAACTCCCGAATACCGGACTTCTGAGGACTGGAATGACCGGATACAGCAGGACTGGAAACAGACTCTCAGCAAACAAAGGCAGCATGCAGGAAGCTATTACCGGCGTCTGTGAGAAGCCCTGGGAGTGTATTTAACAAGGAGTCCTCCAATCAGCTGCTAAAGGCTGATTAGAATAAATGCCGTGCAGCTGCCTTGCTGCACGGCCAGAGAGCAGGTGAATATCTTAATTTCCTAAAGCCTAGCAATGGGGAACGCGGTCTGCCAGTGGCGTCCCCGTTGCTAGGGTCCGTGCGGCGTTGCTAGGGAGCCGGCGGCTGTACGTGCACGGCGTCTCTAGTTGCTAGGCGCTGGGCCGCGCAGACCATCAAGCGGACCCCGGCGCCTAACAGTACCCCCCCCTTGAGGAGGGGTCAAGGAACCCCTAAAGCCAGGTTTCTGAGGAAATTCCCGAAAAAATGCCCTCTTGAGCCTCGGGGCATGAAGATCCTTATCCAGGACCCAAGACCTTTCCTCCGGACCATAGCCTTTCCAGTGAACCAGAAAATACAGCCGATCCCGGGACAATTTGGAATCGAGAACCTTCTCTACCAAGAACTCTGGTTGTCCCTGTACATCCACTGGAGATCTACCCTGAGAGATCTTCCGAGGAAATCTACTGGAAGAAACGTATTGTTTCAACAGGGAACAATGAAACGTATTTCCAATCCTGAGAGATCTTGGTAAACGTAACCGAAAGGCAACTGGGTTGACTCTTTTAATAATAAGAAATGGCCCAATAAATTTGGGTCCCAGTCTAGCCAAGGATTGTCGAAGCCTGATGTTGCGAGTCGACAACCACACCCTATCTCCCACCTTAAAAGTGCAAGGACGTCGGAGCCTGTCAGAAAATTTCTTCTCTCGAATGGCCGCTTTTCTGAGAGCAAGGTGCACCTTTTTCCAAATGGCTCTGAGATGGGAGGTTAAGGTAAGCAAGGAGACTGAGGAATGTTGAAAAAAAGAATTAGCTCTGTGGTGAAAACCAAAAACTGAAAAGAATGGAGACTCTTTAGTGGAGGAATGACAAGAATTATTGTAAGCAAATTCAGCCAACGGAAGAAACTCGGACCAATCATTCTGGAGTTTGGCTGAATACAAGCGCAAATATTGTTTCAATGATTGGTTAACTCGTTCGGTTTGCCCGTTGGATTGTGGGTGGTAACCGGATGTTAACGACAATTTCATCTTCAATGAGGCACAAAAACATTTCCAGAATTGTGCGATGAATTGTGGACCCCGATCAGAAACAATATCAGTAGGCAACCCATGAAGCCTGAATACATGGCGGAGAAACAAAACTGCCAACCCTTGGGCAGAAGGCAATCGGGGAAGAGCAATAAAATGAGCCATTTTACTAAAACGGTCCACTACCACCCATATGACTCGGAATCCGGCTGAAAGGGGAAGGTCAACCACAAAATCCATGGAAATATGAGACCACGGCCTGAGAGGAACATTTAAGGGCATAAGTTGCCCGATGGGCAAGGAACGGGGAACCTTATGCTGTGCACAAACCTGACATGAATAAACAAATTCCTTGACGTCTTTAGAAAGACCAGGCCACCATACTGAGCGAGAGACTAACTCCAATGTCTTAGAGACTCCTGGATGCCCTGAAACTTTGTTATCATGGAATTCCGTTAAAACAGTAACTCTCAAAAACTCAGGGACGTAAAGACGACCAGCAGGAGTAATTCTAGGAGCTTGGTGTTGAAGCTGTTTTAACTGGGTAAATAAATCTTGTGTGAGGCCCGCCCAGATGACCGAAGATGGAAGTATGGGGGTAACAGGATTGTTATTGTGAACCGGAAGAAAGCTACGTGACAGGGCATCAGCCTTAGTATTCTTGGAACCAGGCCTGAAAGTGATTATAAATTTGAAACGCGTAAAAAATAATGCCCAACGTGCCTGCCGGGCATTAAGCCGCTTAGCCGATTCAATGTATTGCAGGTTCTTATGGTCAGTCAATACCGAAATAGTATGTTTTGCTCCCTCCAGCCAATGCCTCCACTCCTCGAAAGCCCACTTTACCGCCAGTAACTCCCGATTACCAACGTCATAGTTGGATTCAGCGGAGGAGAATTTCCTGGACATAAAGGCACAAGGATGTAACTCCAGAGACTCCGGATCCTTTTGAGAAAGGATAGCCCCCACTCCAACCTCCGAGGCATCAACCTCCACCACAAAGGGCAATTCCGGATTAGGATGTCTGAGGACTGGAGCCGAGACAAAGGCTTGTTTCAAGGCCCGGAAGGACAACTCAGCTTCACGCGACCAGTTGGTAGGATCCGCTCCTTTCTTTGTCAGAGCTACAATGGGAGCAACCAGGTCAGTAAAAGAATGAATGAACCTCCTATAATAATTTGCAAACCCTAAAAAGCGCTGAATTGCTTTTAAATTGGTGGGTTGCGCCCAACTAAGGATGGCCTGGAGTTTCTTTGGTTCTATGGAAAATCCCTGAGGGGAAATTATGTACCCTAAAAAAGATACTTCCGTGACATGAAACTCACACTTCTCCAGCTTGGCATATAAATGATTCTCACGTAACTTTTGAAGAACCAGACGCACCTGGGTAACATGTTGTTCAATTGATTCAGAAAAAATCAGGATGTCGTCTAAGTAAACGACCACGAATTTCCCTAGGAAGTCACGGAGCACATCGTTAATGAGGTCTTGAAAAACTGCCGGAGCATTGGACAGGCCGAACGGCATCACCAGGTATTCGTAGTGACCCGACTGAGTACTGAAGGCCGTTTTCCACTCATCTCCAGATTTAATTCGGATGAGGTTGTACGCTCCTCTAAGGTCAATTTTAGAAAAAATCACAGCAGAACGTAACTGATCAAAGAGTACAGAAATCAACGGCAAAGGATAGGTGTTTTTAACTGAGATCTTATTCAGGGCTCTAAAATCAATGCAAGGTCTAAGCGAGCCATCCTTTTTCTCCACAAAGAAGAAGCCTGCACTTAAAGGAGATTTTGATGGTCTAATAAATCCTTTCTCAAGGCTCTCCTTTACATAATCATTCATAGCCGCAGTTTCTGGCCCGGATAATGCATATAATCTTCCCTTTGGCAATGCGGCACCAGGAATTAACTCAATAGCACAATCATAAGGCCGATGGGGAGGCAGAATGTCCGCATTGCCTTTGGAGAAAACATCAGCAAACTCCTGGTATTCCACCGGAATGAGTTCTGGAAGGATGGCTGCTACTCTGACTGAAAACGTGATACATTCCTTATCACAAAAAGTACCCCAATGTGAAATCTCCCCCGACCGCCAATCAATGGTGGGATTATGAAAGGCCAGCCAAGGGTGACCCAGAACAACTGGAACTGCAGGGCAATGTGTAAGAAAGAACTCGATTTTCTCGGAATGTAGAGCTCCTACTGTAAGTAGTACAGGGGGTGTACGGAGAGAAATAATCCCATTAGACAGCAGACTCCCATCTAAGCCATGCATGGTGAAACACCTACCCAAAGGTAATTGAGGAATGCCTAAGGCCTTAGCTCAAGTTAAATCCATAAAGTTTCCTGCAGCTCCACTGTCAACAAAAGCCGACACTGAAGAACTGAGGCTGCCAAAGGAAACTTTAACTGGGACTAAAAGGGAGTTATTCGAGGAGATAAGCTGCAGACCTAGGTGAACCCCCTCACAATTCACCTGGTCAAAGCGTTTCCCAACTTATTCGGACAATTACGAGCAAAATGTCCCTTACCCCCACAGTACAGACAAAGACCAGAATTTTGCCTTCTGGCTCTTTCTTCAGGAGACAGCCGGGAGAGACCCATCTGCATGGGCTCCTCTACGTCTTCAGGAATGGAATATACACACGGACTTGACCTTACAGGTGCTATTTTTCAGCCCTCCGCTCTCTGAGACGACGATCAATCTTAATAGAAAGCTCCATGAGTTTATCGAGAGTCTCAGGAGCGGGGTACTGAAGGAGACTGTCTTTTATAGACTCTGATAAGCCGAGGCGAAACTGACTGCGCAGGGCTGGGTCATTCCAGCCACAGTCGTTCGACCAACGGCGAAACTCCGTACAATAAACCTCCGCAGGATTTCTACCCTGTCTGAGAGCGCGCAACTGACTTTCAGCGGACGCCTCTCTATCAGGGTCATCATACAAGAGCCCTAAAGACTCAAAAAAAGCGTCAACTGACAACAATGCCGGATCCTCTGCTCTTAAACCAAATGCCCAGGTCTGAGGATCCCCCTGGAGCAAAGAAATAATAAACCTGACCCGCTGAGATTCAGTACCCGAGGAAGTCGGTCTTAAACGAAAATAAAGTTTACAGGATTCTTTAAAATTAAAAAACTCTTTTCTATCACCAGAAAAACGGTCAGGCAAATGCATCTTTGGTTCAGGGACTACCCTTGGGGAAGCTCGCAAAAGATCTTCCTGCGACTTCACCCGAAGAGAAAGATCCTGAACCATCTGAGTAAGTTCTTGAATCTGGCTGACTAAGAGCTGACCAGGATTTGGCCCTAAACCTGTTGGATTCATGAGGCCGATAAACTCTCACAAAACTGAATGAGAAAAAATTAAACCCCGTTTAATTTTAAGTTTTGGTCTGGCCGGTAATAATGTTATGATTCCAGCACTCTGGTCAGAGGAGATCTTATAGCAAGGACCGGAGCACTGGAACGGAATGCTGGGGAAGGGAGCAGGACCGGAAAATAGCCCCTGGCGCCCTAACTCTGTTGTCTCACCCGTGTTGTCAGAAATCCCCTGCGAGACTATGGTTTCTTGAGCCCTTGGCAGCCGCGTTTGAAGGGCGGATTATGTCTGCCCAACTTCGATGCCCCCCGGTCTTAATGAGAGACAAAGGGAAACCCGAGACAGGGTGATAACAAGAGGCCCTCTAACTAAACAACCAGGCTAGGGGCTAAGAAAACTCAAAACTATAATATGTGCAGAGAAACCGCCAGGGAAAAGGACAACCAAAATATCCACTTGTCCAATTCTCCTACCCGGCACCGCCGAGTACCAGAGAGGACTTGTGGAAGCGGAACCCTCCGCAAATGCTCCAAACACAAAATATAAAAGGTAAAGCGGCTGAGCCGCAACACACGGCAGAGCCGCAACTCACGAACACCACTGGATATAAAACGGTGATCAGTCAGGACTCCAGGGAACCAAACGACCTCTTGGGATGAGATGACAACTCCCGAATACCGGACTTCTGAGGACTGGAATGACCGGATACAGCAGGACTGGAAACAGACTCTCAGCAAACAAAGGCAGCATGCAGGAAGCTATTACCGGCGTCTGTGAGAAGCCCTGTGAGTGTATTTAACAAGGAGTCCTCCAATCAGCTGCTAAAGGCTGATTAGAATAAATGCCGTGCAGCTGCCTTGCTGCACGGCCAGAGAGCAGGTGAATATCTTAATTTCCTAAAGCCTAGCAATGGGGAACGCGGTCCGCCAGTGGCGTCCCCGTTGCTAGGGTCCGTGCGGCTCAGCGCGCCCGGCGTCTAGCGTTGCTAGGGAGCCGGCGGCTGTACGTGCACGGCGTCTCTAGTTGCTAGGCGCCGGGCCGCGCAGACCATCAAGCGGACCCCGGCGCCTAACAGTATCTCTGAATGCACAGTTGTTTTTTCCTGTGCTTTAACAAGCTTCATTTTTTTTTGAGACGGAGGAGGGCTTCCATCCTCATGAGAAGATGAGCCACCAATCATGAACATAGGCCAAGGTCTTAGCCTTTCCTTGCCACTTTTTGTCGTGAATGGCATATTGCCAATTTACGTTTCTCATCAGATAATTTCTTTTTTTTTCTGATTATTAATTTTTGCTTCTTGAATTTTACATGACCTCTATGGCATTGGGCATCGGCCTTAGCAGACGACATTGATGGAATTGCATCATCAACGTCATGACTGGTGGCGGCAGCAGCAGCTTCGGCACTAGTACTAGGAACTGGAAGTGGTTCCTGATCTTCCACTATTTTTTCCTCCACATTGTTGTTCTCCATTTCACAGGACAGCACCCCTTTATTATTACAGCACACAGAACAGTGCCCCTTTATTTTCACAGCACATCTGTATACAGGACCAGTGTAATGTAATTTTAACAGCAACAGCACCACTGAATTTTTATATCATACAGGGCCAGCAGCACCCCTATATTTGACAGCATACAGGAGTAGTGTGCTTTTAATTTTTATCAACTGCACCCCTGAATTTTTACAGCATACAGGGCCATTGTAATGTTATTTGAACAACAGCACCCCTATATTTTACAGCATACAGGAGCAGTGTGCTTTTAATTTTTTACAACTGCACCCCTGAACCATACGCGTCTGCAGTAACCATAGCAGCACTTCCGGGCTTTGTAATCCATAGCTGAATGATGTTACCCTGGTTACGAGTGACATTTATGACACACTCCGCTGCGCGGTTAACATATCATTAAAATGTGCGACGCGCTGCTATGGTTACTGCAGACGCGTATGGTTTGAACTCCGTAGCTATGGTAACGCGCGATACGTCTGACGTATTTCCGGTAGCTCCGGACGCGCGGCACAGCGTTCCCAGCTGTCTCCTATGTCTGAATAATGATGTCTGGATCGGCGACATGCATTATGATCCCTATGTTGCTTTGTGAGTTCAAGATGTTATACTATATGCATAATGGGGTTTTTGTGAATTACACTGCATGTGTTCTATTTGGGCTGATTATGTTGTTGATTGATATGGATGGGCTATATAAGGGGACCCGGTAGGCAGTGTCAGTATGTGGGTAACTGACATGCTGTTTGGATGTTTTCACTGACTGTCTTGAGAAAGGCCCTATGGGTCGAAACGTCGACACACTACTGGTGATTATGATGTATCAATAAATCTTTATTCCTTTATGGACTGGTGAGTGCCCTCCGTTGGATTTTCCAACACACCTGGTATATATATATATATATAAACATACATACATACATACATACATACAGAGAACCTTGCACTCTCCTCAGCAGTTTAATTCACCTTAATGCTTTAATATACAACTAGATAAACAATGGGGTTTTGGTTTTTGAATTGTACAATGCATGTATATTTGAGTTAGGTGGTCACAGCCCACCGCACCCCAACCTAGGGTTGGGGAGTACGTGAGTTCACCACTCTCCTGGGAATATCGAGTGCAGTGGATGTATATATATATATATATACATATATATATATGTGTATATATATATACCTCCACCAGTACTAAGATAAGTCTGACCTCCTGCACTTACCACTCTGCTTTTTAAAAATATTTTTATATTTTTTTATATTTTATTGGATTTTTTATATATGCTGTACGCTTATATGAATGAAATTGTCTACTTTTAGCACCATTGGTTCTTGCATCTTGCACTCTCAAAAGAAAATGTACCATAAGTATACAGTATATATTGATTTTTTTTAACACAACGGGTCACCGTACCCCCATCCCCTACTCTCTCTCTCTATATATCTATATATATATATATATATAGACATATATACATACATACACTGAATATATTAACAGAGTATTGAGTATTTAAGTGTCTTATTTCTACAAACTAAGAGGTCAGCTTTATCTCTTTTTCCAGTAAAAAAATAAAATACTAATGGTGTTATATTGCATTTGTTCCTCATAAGACATGAAATAAAAATTTGGTACTGCTGAAATTTTAGGAGAACCCATACCCACACAGTTCTTTTATATGAGAATAGTAGACATTGTTAATGTGGAAATAGTTATTAATCAATATTAAATCTACAGTATTAGTGCCATTAGTATTTGTATTGGGAAAGCCACTTCTCCCGTGTAGACACTGCAACACTACTGCTAATGCTTAATCATGGGAACATTATTGTACAGGGATTCAATATATTATGTACATAAAAGGTCAACTTCTTTCAGATCTAAATTTTGAAGATACAACAAAGTCTCATTGGTGTCTGATGCACGATTTACACTTTTGGATTGTGGGAATAAAGTATTGATCTATGAATTACGATATTGGTTCTAAAAAAGAGAACCAAGAAGAAATAAAAAATAGTTCAGCCTGTATAAGGAAATATGTTCTTATCCATTTTATAAACACAATAAAATACATAGATAACCAACTGTCAAACGTTGTATGTTTTCTTTGTTTAAAAAAAATCATCTTTTTAAAACATTAGAATGTTTTTTGCTATATATTTCTTTGTTCTTAAATTTAGGATATTTGTTCAAAAAGCTATCAAACCTATAATCAAATTATTATCATATTAACATAATATGTATTTAATGTTACTTGCTTTCCAACTTTATCTGCTTTTTATTGTTATAGTAGTATCATAGTAATACTGTAGCTACATATTCAGTAACATTTGCTATTGTTATCTACCTAAGAAATATTTAATTTGGAATTATATTTATCAGACTTATCAAATAAGGTATATTGAAAACTAGAAAGATAGATATCTAACCCGGTGAGAATAGAAACATTTGGAATGTGAAATGTAAAGATGCATCTGTGACTTTTTGCTATGTTATTTGCTATTTATTACCAGTTATTTATATAGCACATACATATTCTGCAGCACTGTACAGAGACAATTTCACCATTCACATAACTCCCTGCAGTTAGTGCCATTATGGGATCGAACCCATGACCTTAATGCTGTGAGGCAGTAAGGCTAACTATTACAGCATCCATGCTGCCCAGCAGTGGGGCTAATTCAGACCTGATCGCTGCTGTACATTTTCGCACAGCAGCAATCAGGCCTGAACTGCACATGCGCCGGTGCCGCAGTGTGCCGGCGCATGGCAGACAGCCAACAGCTGTCTAACCCTGCAATCGCCTCTGCCTGATTGACATGCAGAGCTGGTCGCTGGGTGGGAGGGGGCGGGATGGTGGCATTTAGCTGCCGTTTAGGTGGTGCGGTCCTGGCAACACAGGCATGCCTGGACCATTGGGGGGTGGGCAGCGGCAGCTGCGTGATGACACACGCAGCCATTGCAACCCGGGCTGCGATGAGTAGCTCTCTGCTACTCCCTTCCTTGTGAGACCACTCCCCTTTTTTGATGCACGCTGTACCTTTTTAAAATATGGGAGGGCGCAAATTTATAGTTTGCAGGGGGACCCCGAACACCCTAGCACCGGCCCTGGCTGGGAGCCTGTCTCACCCCCTACTCACTGTAACTCTCCCCTCACTACACTAAGATACAGTATCCATTGAGTCTCCTACCTGCATCCCTGTGTCTTCTCTTGCTTCTGCTGACTGAGCTTCCTGGTTACATGACACTGCCAGGTGTCCATCAGTGCACAAGGCCTGCCTCTATTTGCTCTCTTTCTGTGCAGATATACTGCCCGTGGTGTGGACCCGCCCCCAGCTCTACAAAGCAGTGTCTGATGGTAGAACCGAGGCAGAACTGTTGTTGCCTCATCTCTAGACTTCCTGCAGCTCCAGGGATCTCCACAAAGCTGGTGAGTGTTAGCTATGAAAAGGATTACAATAAAGATGTTTATGTTATAAATATCTTCTTTGTATTATTCTAATCAGTTGTATATAAAATCTCAGGAGTTTGACAGGGAGTATAATAGGGGTGGCTCTGCCTTCCCTGCCTACCATGACTGCACGTCCCTGATCAGTGGCTGGTGCCTGATAGACCCAAAATTCAAGATTGAACCAAACTTGTTACCCGGATGGCTAGCCACAACAGATTCTTGTACACCAACAGAAACTGTCTATTATAATTTGACAGTATTTACAAAAAAATAAAAATATTCGAGGACTGCTATGTTCTTCAATATTTTCTGCATCCTATGTCCATGGTGCGCATGATCCTTTAACAACTCCAACATGCACAGTGTCTTATCAGAGAGAAGATGGAAGTACAATGGCAGCATTACCAGAGGGACCAACCGGATCACTTAGGAGGGATAGAAGTGGAGCCCAAAGCAGCAGCAAGAATACAAAGTGAGGAATCTGAAAAGATCTCTTTCCTGCACAAGCTGCAGTGTAAATGGCAGCTTCTGAACATATTCTGGGGCTGTATGCCATCTGAGGATGTTATACAGTTTCACTATCAAACTCAGAAAAAAATGCTTATCAGAACTTGATGAATCCCATAATTACTACATCACCATTCTAAAGTTATGGGGACTGTAGAAATTTACGGGTCAGAATTGTAACTGGGAGATATCAGTGATATCGCCTGCATTAAAGGAATTATGAATGGGCTTGTAACTTAAAATTTGTAATACAGCATGAAAAATTGCTAATAAACACTATTTAGGTGATGATGAATAGAACACTCTTCTTGTAAACTATGATTGCTAAGGTGCTGTAGGACATGGTCACTCACTGTAAGTTTTTGTTGTACCTTTTAGTTGTGCTCACAGCTACTGTACTTAACAAGATTCAAGTTTATATGGTTATTATTAAAAATAAATACAAATAAAAAAATATCAGATTATTGAAAAACATTTAATCAATTTTATACTCAGTACTTGATTTATTGACAAGCTGTTTGTGCATTTTGATATTAATTAATTATGTTATTTAAAAATGTGTCTTCATCTATTTCAAAGATCATTTTTAATAACCATGAGTCCTTCTTGAAGTTCAATATTTTAATCATATTTTAAATTATTTTCAACTTACGAAAGTATCTGATTAGATATATTTGGTACAATATTGTCATAATTTTCTTTATACAAGAAAGATTTAATGTTTGTCAAGGTTTGATAAACGTTGTACTGGTTAAACATGGTCCTTTTAATATCAATGGATTTGTTCATCACCTCTGTTTTCATCAATTCATGTCCTTGCTTTGGTTCTTTGTCCTCATGAACAATCACATTGAAACTGGATGGTAACAAACTTTTTATGCAGGAATCTGTGCATCTGTCTTGTTTCATGTTCATAGTGAGAACATTTGTAAATTTGGGTATCACAGTAGGCATGGTTAAACAATGGGGTCTTGATGATGGGTTGGAGCAGCTCTGTCTTTGCACAGAACAAAGTGTGTATATTTGTATACTAGTGAATACCCGTGCTTTGATATGGACGTTCAAGTATTTCTGTGTGTGTAACTTTAATTTTGAAGGACTTCCTGGTAAAGTAAATTTTTAGTCTTTCCTTCAGGCTGGAGAATGACCAGGCTGTCTGAGGAGCTGACTCTGGAACAAGCAGCATACAACTGGCCATGGGAGAAGCAGTCACTCCTCAGTCACTTTCTAACTCTGCCCCTAAGCTTTGTTAATGGTCATCGCTTAGCAGACCTTTACCAGGAACTGCAGCTGTTTGAACTGGAAATGGTAGTCTGATGGGATCAGAGGAATTCTTGGAATGAAGACAGTTTCTCCATACCAAACGTGTAAATATTGACGCTTCAATTACATGTTTGTGCAGAGTCTTTACCTGCAGCCTGGTACTGTTGCACAGTATGGGTGGATTGAAGTTGCATAATAGCATTATGGGAGTACCTACCTTGAGACAGAGTACATGTGGTGGTATTCCAGGTGAGCTCAGAGTATGCAGAAATTCTACAGGATAATGAATGGTGTCCTCCACCTCCACCACGGAATCAACCGACTCGTACCTAAATATTATAAGTAGCCAGCTTCTTCAACAGAGTGTTGTATATGTAAACTGCTGAGTTATTTGTTGGAGTGATAATAGCCCTCTCCTTCAGCCAAGAGAAACTTTTACCTCCATTCTCATTCAAGGCAGGGTAGCCCAGCAGTTTCAACTGCAATTTAATTGCAGTCATAGCAACTGTGGATGACCCCTGCGTTTGCAGCTTGGCTGTGAAGACAGATGCACCGCCGCCAACAGTACTGTCCCAACCACATTTGAAACATCCCACCACCGCAATGCTGCATAACCACCATGAGAATGCCTCTGCCTGTCAATCAGGCAGAGGCACTCACAACCAATGCAATGTGAATGCATTGACCGCACATGCGCAGGACAGGACCAGTAATGGGACTGTCAGCATCCCTCTCTATGGGGTTGTGGATGGTGTATATGTGGCAAATGACAATAGGGCTCAGCACTCACCCTCCTGCAGTCCGCAACCACCAGTTTCTGTTACTCCAAACCTCTGTGGTTGCTCCCCACACACGCTTGTCCTTTTCATTGAGTTTCAGCACATCAAAGATGGCCACAATGTCTGCGCCTCTGCACAGGCCTGGCGGTGTCCAGTCCCTGGCATCTTACGTCCGCTCTACCATTTCTCTCCAGCATGTGGAAGCACCCCGCTACCTTGACTCTGCCACTTTGCCCTCCACCAACCTGCGTAACCACTCGGCTCTCACCACAACTCCATGTGTTCACGCTCTGTTCTTCTCCCAAGATCCGATTGCTCTCCACTTTGCCGTCCAATCAGATCCTGCAACTTCATCAACAGGACACGTGACCTGACTCTGAAACATCAGGTACAATCACTGCCATTTATGTTAAAGGGGCATACTCACTTTTCCCAGGGTACCGTTCAAACACCATGTGCGAGTGTCATTACGTGAGCATGTTGTGCTTTACTCCTGCTGTGTTTAATGTGGATGGAGGTAAGGCATTCCTGTGAGACAAAACAAACCAAAAGATTGGGCAGAACGCATTACCACCCATGCACTTCAGCACAGGCGGAGCTGGTCCGATCCCTAAAATGTCAGAGGGCGGGTGGAGGTGGTACAAAGACCAGTAGCCATTCAGGAAAAGGGTAGCTGACCCAATCCCTGTGAATAGGAGGATGATGGGTGGAGGTTACACAGAGGCATGTGGGACAAAAAAGATGTATCTGTCTCTGCAGCTGTCACAAAGAGTTCTGAGGTGGGCCAGGACCTCCCTTCAACTCTAGTGTGCAACTGTGGAGACAAAATGTTCAGGTTATTATATAATAGATATTAACAACTTAATAAATTAATACTGGCTCCATAATAACAAATTATTCTTAGCCCATATTTAATATAACCAGTGCTCTCTCCTTAATAAATACTTATTTATTACTTATGTTTACAGTGCACATGGCTCAAACTACATGCTGTCACTGCCTGTCAGAATCATGCCTCAGATAATCTACCTTTTTATGCAATATATAGCATGCAGTTTGAGTTTTTTAGCTAAACTGCAGGATAGTCCAAAGTTTTAGCTCTGAAACCCACATGCAATTAGACTTAAATGGCATAAACATTCCCTGTTCCATGTTCCAGTACTTTTAGGATTTCCTTGAAGCTTCAAATGTTGTATTCAACTGGGATAGCCTAGGTCCACAAGGATAACATCTATGAGATCTTATTGTTAAAAAGTAACAGTGTGAGAGGGATATGAAAGAAACATATGGAAGAAGGTTTTATATGATTGATCTTTAAAGGTTTTTGTGTCTGTAGAAAGATCAAAGGATTGACATAAAAAATATGTGATTACTTCTGATTATTAAATACAGTTAATCTGTTTATAGGAATACTGTATATTATGTAGCACCTAGCTAGACTGTGAACACCACCTAACATCTTATTTAAAATAGTTTCACCACACAAAGCAAAATATTTTGTGTATGACGGTGTAGTCTTGTACCCAAACTGCTCCCAGCAAAGAACACCAACAGTAGATCTATCGGTAGGCACTCAATATCCCTCCTTACATACAGTAATAAGATGCTAAGCTTTGCACCTTCAAACATCCATGTAATCCTTTGTAACCATAAATGGTCATGCACGAATAGGTTCTCCAAGACTGTATGATTCCTCTTTTGTAAACATTAAAGTATTAATACAATGTAATAAATAATATAGCTATTACATAAAATTAATAATCCAGTAAAACAACAACAGTGAAATACAAAAGAACTGAAATGGACAGTCAAATAACCTAACATAGGGTCCGATTCAGACCTGATCACTGCTGTGCGTTTTCTCACAAGCTGCGATCAAATCTGCACTGCGCATGCACCGCAATACGCCGGCGCTACGATCCGCAGCAACAGGGATCGCCGATCAGCGATGGGATGGTGCAAAAATTCCATGCGCACTGGCGATCGCAAGGAGATTGACAGGAAGAAGGCATTCGTGGGTGGCAAATGACCGTTTCTAGGGAGTGTCCGGAAAAACGCAGGTGAGACCCAGCGTTTTGTGGGAGTATTTCTGACATCAGCTCCGGCCCCGATCATCGCAGCGGTAGAGTAAGTCCTGGGCTGTGCAGAGACTGCACAAACTGCTGTTTGTGCGGCTCTCCAGCACAAGCGATCGCACAACTGCACACACACACACACAATACCCTCCCCTGCACACACAAGCGCAGTTCAGACCTGATTGCATGCTGTACAAAAACACAGATTGACCATTTTATTAAACTAACAGAATGGTTGTTTATTTTCTGCATAAAATGCCATACAGATAAAAAGAAAAGCAGCTATACAATAACTAAACCTATAGGCACTTTCTAGACTCATAGACTTATTTCACTATTGAAAGCTGAAACATCAATTTATGGGGGTAGGTCCACTTTAAAAAGAATTGTGCTACCTAAATATAGAAACTTGTCAAAGGACAGGCAGAGATATGTCATAAAATAGTGGTGAATAAGAAGCAGCAATATATTTTTTCGAAAGGGTATGCTTCCTATCTAGTCATCTATCAAAAAAGTACACCTGTCACGTGAGATCACACAGCATGAGAAAATTGAAGCACACGATGGGTCACCTATAACATCTAATAACAGACAATGAACGTAAGGTTGTTTTTTTATCATATCTGTTATATATGAGAAAAGGAGATATATAGCTTAGCAAGTTTTATTATTTAAATAACAAATAGTGATATATTGCCTCATGAGCCTTTCTTAATGGCTAAATCCCTTCTCCAGCTTTAAAATATTCATAATTCAATTTATAAAACTAAATTAGAAATATTTTTAGAGATTGCAATTTTAACAAATACAAAAGGCCTTTTTGGTTGTGCAATATTGCTACTATCCTCTAATTATTTATCGCTTATGAGCCTATTAAATTTTGGAGCATCCATTATCTCATTGTCAAGTCACAGTCATGGATGCAGGTATTGCTCCACTTTTTAAGTAGTCACTCATGATTGGAGATCTAGAACGTTTCTTTTATATCAATGCACGGTCATTCCTGCTTATACTATAGTACTGTCATTCTTCGATCACCTTTAGCTATCATTTTTCTCTGTTGAAAATGATTTCCTAGTGGATGTTTTTATGCTCAGTTCTGTCTCTGTTCAGAAACATATAAAGTCCCCTGGTTTAGTTTGAGACATTTGCTATAATCTCCATGACCTTCTGTGCTACGGATGAAGATTTGCTTTTTATTACTTGCCTTTAATGTGTCATTCACCTTTGGATACACCTATCATAGTCAGTTTGCACACTGTAGCATAGATAGAGTGTATCCCCAACTGTTGTTTATTAAAATGAAAACTTATGTTTAAGCAATTCATCTTCTTATAATATATATATATATATATATATATATATTTATATATATATTTATATATATATATGTCTACGAAAGGTTGCCATGGGTTAATAAATGTAATGTCCGTTCCAGTGATATTAATGGTATTGTTAAATCTAATTGTCCCATAATTACTACAGATGAAAGTCTGCCTCTTAGAGATACACGTATTATGCCATGCTATTCTAGAGGAATGAGCCTTCGTGATCTTCTAGTGAATGTTGATATTTCCCAGAAAGGAATGACTTCTAAACATTTTTTAATTGAGAAAAAGACAGGATGCTGCAGATGCTCATGCATTACTTGTAGATATTTGATTCCTCATGCATTACTTGTAGATATTTGATTCCTCATGCATTACTTGTAGATATTTGATTCCTGGTAATGAATTCTGTTATCCTCATTCCAGTAGGAAATTCAAAATTATGCATCATCTCACTTGCAACAGTACTCATGTTATATATCAGATTATATGCCCCTGTGGCCTATCATATATAGGCAAACTGCAATGTAAGTTCAAGGAGAGAATGTCGGGACACCAGTCGACTATAAGGGCAGCTCTTTCTAGTGGACATAGTGACCAACCGGTTGCTCGCCACTTCGTAGAAGCAAGACACATCTTAGCGAGCATCCATTACAGAATGATCGACCATGTCCCATTTTCTCCCCGTGGTGAAGATCGCAATCTATTACTCCTTAAATGTGAAGCGCGGTGGATACACCGCCTTGATGTTTTATCCCCTAGGGGGGAGTGCATACATTTCTGTATAAAATGTTTTAGCATACTGTTATATATAGATAAGCTGTAAGTCTATATATGAGGATACTGTTATGTGGTATTAAGTGAGATGTTGCTATAGTTGTAGATTTAAGCATTTATTATTCCCTCAGCGTCTGTTGTTATGGTGATGGGCTGTTTCACTTCATCATTCTCCAGCGCTGAGTTGCGTAGAATGATGTCATTGACTAAGGAATGGGCGCACAATCCCGGAACTCGGTGCAGTCATCACTGGGTGTATGGTATAAAGGTAAGAATCTGTGCACTGTTTGTTATATCCTGATGATAGTGTAAATAACACTGAAACGTTGACATAACCCTGCTGTCTGCTGAGCCGCACCTCCTGGACCTCTCTCTCTCTCTCTATATATATATATATATATATATATATACACAGACACACACACACACAGACAAGTATGTTGGGAGCCGGCACCTCACCTCTGTGAAGACTGTTTGCGTCGGTACCTTCCGATTACCACTCTCTGGACCGGAGGTGGAGCAGATATGTCGTACAAGCAGCGGCACTCAGATGACTGAAATAATTTACTCATACACTCCCATGGTGTGTCAACGTTTCAGTTATTTACTTAATCTCGTCAGGATGCTGAGTGCTGCCGCTTGTCCAACATATATATATATATATATATATACACATATACACGATATCCAATACATAGGCACTCTCCAAGTCACTTATAAGTACGCTTCAAGACGTTTTTATGACATACTCACAATACATAGAGATGCAAGGCTTCTCCTGATTTGCATAGAGATAGGGTTTCTGCAACATTTCGGTCACCGTAGACCTTTGTCAAGCTTTTCATCCTCACAAGGCAACAACATAACTACTCAGCAGAGCTATCGCAGCAGAAGTATATATATCGTACTGTGCAAAAGTTTTAGGCAGATGTGGAAATAATGCTGCAAAGTGAGAATGCTTTAAAAAATAGAAGTGCTAGTAGTTTATTTTTAATTAGCTAACAAAATGCAAAGTGAATGAACAGAAGAGAAATCTAAATCAAATTAAGATTTGGCATCACCACCCTTTGCCTTCAAAACAACATCAATTCTTTTATGTACACTTGCACACAGTTTTTAAAGGAACTCGGTAGGGAGTTTGTTTCAAACATCTTGGAGAACTAACCACAGATCTTCTGTTGATTTAGACTTGCTCAAATCCTTCTGTCTCTTGTAATCCCAGACAGACTTGATTATGTTATGATCAGGGCTCTGTGAGGGCCATATCATCACTTCCAGGACTACCAGTGGCAAATTTCCCATTAGGCACGTAAGGCACGTTCCTAAGGGCGGCACTTGTTTGGGGGCGGCACATGGATGCTTGTGTTGGTACTGTCAGCCCAAAAAGTACCAGTAACTGCAAAATATTTCCACTGTACTGTACCATATGCCACCTTGAATGTAGTGTAAATAGATAGGACATACACATACTGCCCTGTAAGCTGTCCTACTTAGTAAATATGAATACATAATTCAAAATAAAAAAAGTAATAGTGTTTTTTTATTATTCTATTAAATTGTCATCAAATAATGACTTATAACCAATCAATAAAAATAATAATTTTAGGCAGGTGTGTGTGTGGGGGGGGGCTTTTACTGTTGTGCCTAGGGACGCACTCACCCCTAAATCTGCCCCTGAGGACTCCTTGTTCTTCTTTACATTGAAGATAGTTCTTAATTACATTGCCTGTGTGTTTGGGATCATTGTCCTGCTGCAGAATAAATTTGGAGTTCATCAGATGCCTTCTTAATGGTACTGCATGTTGGATAAGTATCTGCCGTTTTTTTTTCGTCATTAAAAATGCCATTAATCCTAACCAAATCTCCAACTCCATTTGCTGAACAGCAGCTCCTTCCTCCCTTCCCTCCCTCTCACACAGCCTTTAAACTATTTTGTTTTGTTTACTCTATTATGTCTCTTATTAAATGCTATTTCCTTATTGTTTAAATAATCTTTAACTCTTAAGTAGTGATGAGCACCGGAAATTTTTCGGGTTTTGTGTTTTGGTTTTGGGTTCGGTTCCGCGGCCGTGTTTTGGGTTCGAACGCGTTTTGGCAAAACCTCACCGAATTTTTTTTGTCGGATTCGGGTGTGTTTTGGATTCGGGTGTTTTTTTCAAAAAACCCTAAAAAACAGCTTAAATCATAGAATTTGGGGGTCATTTTGATCCCAAAGTATTATTAACCTCAATAACCATAATTTCCACTCATTTTCAGTCTATTCTGAACACCTCACACCTCACAATATTATTTTTAGTCCTAAAATTTGCACCGAGGTCGCTGGATGACTAAGCTCAGCGACCCAAGTGGCCGACACAAACACCTGGCCCATCTAGGAGTGGCACTGCAGTGTCACGCAGGATGGCCCTTCCAAAAAACACCCCCCAAACAGCACATGACGCAAAGAAGAAAAAAAAGAGGCGCAATGAGGTAGCTGTGTGAGTAAGCTAAGCGACCCTAGTGGCCGACACAAACACCTGGCCCATCTAGGAGTGGCACTGCAGTGTCACGCAGGATGGCCCTTCCAAAAAACACCCCCCAAACAGCACATGACGCAAAGAAAAAAAGAGGCGCAATGAGGTAGCTGTGTGACTAAGATAAGCGACCCAAGTGGCCGACACAAACACCTGGCCCATCTAGGAGTGGCACTGCAGTGTCACGCAGGATGGCCCTTCCAAAAACTACTCCCCAAACAGCACATGACGCAAAGAAAAATGAAAGAAAAAAGAGGTGCAAGATGGAATTGTCCTTGGGCCCTCCCACCCACCCTTATGTTGTATAAACAGGACATGCACACTTTAACCAACCCATCATTTCAGTGACAGGGTCTGCCACACGACTGTGACTGAAATGACGGGTTGGTTTGGACCCCCACCAAAAAAGAAGCAATTAATCTCTCCTTGCACAAACTGGCTCTACAGAGGCAAGATGTCCACCTCATCATCCTCCTCCGATATATCACCGTGTACATCCCCCTCCTCACAGATTATCAATTCGTCCCCACTGGAATCCACCATCTCAGCTCCCTGTGTACTTTGTGGAGGCAATTGCTGCTGGTCAATGTCTCCACGGAGGAATTGATTATAATTCATTTTAATGAACATCATCTTCTCCACATTTTCTGGATGTAACCTCGTACGCCGATTGCTGACAAGGTGAGCGGCGGCACTAAACACTCTTTCGGAGTACACACTTGTGGGAGGGCAACTTAGGTAGAATAAAGCCAGTTTGTGCAAGGGCCTCCAAATTGCCTCTTTTTCCTGCCAGTATAAGTACGGACTGTCTGACGTGCCTACTTGGATGCGGTCACTCATATAATCCTCCATCATTCTTTCAATGGGGAGAGAATCATATGCAGTGACAGTAGACGACATGTCCGTAATCGTTGGCAGGTCCTTCAGTCCGGACCAGATGTCAGCATCAGCAGTCGCTCCAGACTGCCCTGCATCACCGCAAGCGGGTGGGCTCGGAATTCTGAGCCTTTTCCTCGCACCCCCAGTTGCGGGAGAATGTGAAGGAGGAGATGTTGACAGGTCGCGTTCCGCTTGACTTGACACTTTTCTCACCAGCAGTTCTTTGAACCCCTGCAGACTTGTGTCTGCCGGAAAGAGAGATCCAAGGTAGGTTTTAAATCTAGGATCGAGCACGGTGGCCAAAATGTAGTGCTCTGATTTCAACAGATTGACCACCCGTGAATCCTTGTTAAGCGAATTAAGGGCTCCATCAACAAGTCCCACATGCCTAGCGGAATCGCTCTGTGTTAGCTCCTCCTTCAATGTCTCCAGCTTCTTCTGCAAAAGCCTGATGAGGGGAATGACCTGACTCAGGCTGGCAGTGTCTGAACTGACTTCACGTGTGGCAAGTTCAAAAGGTTGCAGAACCTTGCACAACGTTGAAATCATTCTCCACTGCGCTTGAGACAGGTGCATTCCACCTCCTATATCGTGCTCAGTTGTATAGGCTTGAATGGCCTTTTGCTGCTCCTCCAACCTCTGAAGCATATAGAGGGTTGAATTCCACCTCGTTACCACTTCTTGCTTCAGATGATGGCAGGGCAGGTTCAGGCGTTTTTGGTGGTGCTCCAGTCTTCTGTACGTGGTGCCTGTATGCCGAAAGTGTGCCGCAATTCTTCTGGCCACCGACAGCATCTCTTGCACGCCCCTCTCGTTTTTTAAATAATTCTGCACCACCAAATTCAAGGTATGTGCAAATCATGGGACGTGCTGGAATTTGCCCAGATTTAATGCACACACAATATTGCTGGCGTTGTCCGATGCCACAAATCCACAGGAGAGTCCAATTGGTGTAAGCCATTCTGCGATGATCTTCCTCAGTTGCCGTAAGAGGTTTTCAGCTGTGTGCGTATTCTGGAAAGCGGTGATACAAAGCGTAGCCTGCCTAGGAAAGAGTTGGCGTTTGCGAGATGCTGCTACTGGTGCCGCCGCTGCTGTTCTTGCGTTGGGAGTCAATACATCTACCCAGTGGGCTGTCACAGTCATATAGTCCTGAGTCTGCCCTGCTCCACTTGTCCACATGTCCGTGGTTAAGTGGACATTGGGTACAACTGCATTTTTTAGGACACTGGTGAGTCTTTTTCTGAGGTCTGTGTACATTTTTGGTATCGCCTGCCTAGAGAAATGGAACCTAGATGGTATTTGGTACCGGGGACACAGTACCTCAAACTAGAGATGAGCGCCTGAAATTTTTCGGGTTTTGTGTTTTGGTTTTGGGTTCGGTTCCGCGGCCGTGTTTTGGGTTCGAACGCGTTTTGGCAAAACCTCACCGAATTTTTTTTGTCGGATTCGGGTGTGTTTTGGATTCGGGTGTTTTTTTCAAAAAACACTAAAAAACAGCTTAAATCATAGAATTTGGGGGTCATTTTGATCCCAAAGTATTATTAACCTCAAAAACCATAATTTACACTCATTTTCAGTCTATTCTGAATACCTCACACCTCACAATATTATTTTTAGTCCTAAAATTTGCACCGAGGTCGCTGTGTGAGTAAGATAAGCGACCCTAGTGGCCAACACAAACACCGGGCCCATCTAGGAGTGGCACTGCAGTGTCACGCAGGATGTCCCTTCCAAAAAACCCTCCCCAAACAGCACATGACGCAAAGAAAAAAAGAGGCGCAATGAGGTAGCTGTGTGAGTAAGATTAGCGACCCTAGTGGCCGACACAAACACCGGGCCCATCTAGGAGTGGCACTGCAGTGTCACGCAGGATGGCCCTTCCAAAAAACCCTCCCCAAACAGCACATGACGCAAAGAAAAAAAGAGGCGCAATGAGGTAGCTGTGTGAGTAAGATTAGCGACCCTAGTGGCCGACACAAACACCGGGCCCATCTAGGAGTGGCACTGCAGTGTCACGCAGGATGTCCCTTCCAAAAAACCCTCCCCAAACAGCACATGACGCAAAGAAAAAAAGAGGCGCAATGAGGTAGCTGTGTGAGTAAGATTAGCGACCCTAGTGGCCGACACAAACACCGGGCCCATCTAGGAGTGGCACTGCAGTGTCACGCAGGATGTCCCTTCCAAAAAACCCTCCCCAAACAGCACATGACGCAAAGAAAAAAAGAGGCGCAATGAGGTAGCTGACTGTGTGAGTAAGATTAGCGACCCTAGTGGCCGACACAAACACCGGGCCCATTTAGGAGTGGCACTGCAGTGTCACGCAGGATGTCCCTTCCAAAAAACCCTCCCCAATCAGCACATGATGCAAAGAAAAAGAAAAGAAAAAAGAGGTGCAAGATGGAATTGTCCTTGGGCCCTCCCACCCACCCTTATGTTGTATAAACAAAACAGGACATGCACACTTTAACCAACCCATCATTTCAGTGACAGGGTCTGCCACACGACTGTGACTGATATGACGGGTTGGTTTGGACCCCCCCAAAAAAGAAGCAATTAATCTCTCCTTGCACAAACTGGCTCTACAGAGGCAAGATGTCCACCTCATCATCACCCTCCGATATATCACCGTGTACATCCCCCTCCTCACAGATTATCAATTCGTCCCCACTGGAATCCACCATCTCAGCTCCCTGTGTACTTTGTGGAGGCAATTGCTGCTGGTCAATGTCTCCGCGGAGGAATTGATTATAATTCATTTTAATGAACATCATCTTCTCCACATTTTCTGGATGTAACCTCGTACGCCGATTGCTGACAAGGTGAGCGGCGGCACTAAACACTCTTTCGGAGTACACACTTGTGGGAGGGCAACTTAGGTAGAATAAAGCCAGTTTGTGCAAGGGCCTCCAAATTGCCTCTTTTTCCTGCCAGTATAAGTACGGACTGTGTGACGTGCCTACTTGGATGCGGTCACTCATATAATCCTCCACCATTCTATCAATGTTGAGAGAATCATATGCAGTGACAGTAGACGACATGTCCGTAATCGTTGTCAGGTCCTTCAGTCCGGACCAGATGTCAGCATCAGCAGTCGCTCCAGACTGCCCTGCATCACCGCCAGCGGGTGGGCTCGGAATTCTGAGCCTTTTCCTTGCACCCCCAGTTGCGGGAGAATGTGAAGGAGGAGATGTTGACAGGTCGCGTTCCGCTTGACTTGACAATTTTGTCACCAGCAGGTCTTTCAACCCTAGCAGACTTGTGTCTGCCGGAAAGAGAGATCCAAGGTAGGCTTTAAATCTAGGATCGAGCACGGTGGCCAAAATGTAGTGCTCTGATTTCAACAGATTGACCACCCGTGAATCCTTGTTAAGCGAATTAAGGGCTCCATCAACAAGTCCCACATGCCTAGCGGAATCGCTCCGTGTTAGCTCCTCCTTCAATGTCTCCAGCTTCTTCTGCAAAAGCCTGATGAGGGGAATGACCTGACTCAGGCTGGCAGTGTCTGAACTGACTTCACGTGTGGCAAGTTCAAAGGGCATCCGAACCTTGCACAACGTTGAAATCATTCTCCACTGCGCTTGAGACAGGTGCATTCCACCTACTATATCGTGCTCAATTGTATAGGCTTGAATGGCCTTTTGCTGCTCCTCCAACCTCTGAAGCATATAGAGGGTTGAATTCCACCTCGTTACCACTTCTTGCTTCAGATGATGGCAGGGCAGGTTCAGTAGTTTTTGGTGGTGCTCCAGTCTTCTGTACGTGGTGCCTGTACGCCGAAAGTGTCCCGCAATTCTTCTGGCCACCGACAGCATCTCTTGCACGCCCCTGTCGTTTTTTAAAAAATTCTGCACCACCAAATTCAAGGTATGTGCAAAACATGGGACGTGCTGGAATTTGCCCATATTTAATGCACACACAATATTGCTGGCGTTGTCCGATGCCACAAATCCACAGGAGAGTCCAATTGGGGTAAGCCATTCCGCGATGATCTTCCTCAGTTGCCGTAAGAGGTTTTCAGCTGTGTGCGTATTCTGGAAAGCGGTGATACAAAGCGTAGCCTGCCTAGGAAAGAGTTGGCGTTTGCGAGATGCTGCTACTGGTGCCGCCGCTGCTGTTCTTGCGGCGGGAGTCCATACATCTACCCAGTGGGCTGTCACAGTCATATAGTCCTGACCCTGCCCTGCTCCACTTGTCCACATGTCCGTGGTTAAGTGGACATTGGGTACAACTGCATTTTTTAGGACACTGGTGAGTCTTTTTCTGACGTCCGTGTACATTCTCGGTATCGCCTGCCTAGAGAAGTGGAACCTAGATGGTATTTGGTAACGGGGGCACACTGCCTCAATAAATTGTATAGTTCCCTGTGAACTAACGGCGGATACCGGACGCACGTCTAACACCAACATAGTTGTCAAGGCCTCAGTTATCCGCTTTGCAGTAGGATGACTGCTGTGATATTTCATCTTCCTCGCAAAGGACTGTTGAACAGTCAATTGCTTACTGGAAGTAGTACAAGTGGGCTTACGACTTCCCCTCTGGGATGACCATCGACTCCCAGCGGCAACAACAGCAGCGCCAGCAGCAGTAGGCGTTACACGCAAGGATGCATCGGAGGAATCCCAGGCAGGAGAGGACTCGTCAGAATTGCCAGTGACATGGCCTGCAGGACTATTGGCATTCCTGGGGAAGGAGGAAATTGACACTGAGGGAGTTGGTGGGGTGGTTTGCGTGAGCTTGGTTACAAGAGGAAGGGATTTACTGGTCAGTGGACTGCTTCCGCTGTCACCCAAAGTTTTTGAACTTGTCACTGACTTATTATGAATGCGCTGCAGGTGACGTATAAGGGAGGATGTTCCGAGGTGGTTAACGTCCTTACCCCTACTTATTACAGCTTGACAAAGGGAACACACGGCTTGACACCTGTGGTCCGCATTTCTGGTGAAATACCTCCACACCGAAGAGCTGATTTTTTTGGTATTTTCACCTGGCATGTCAACGGCCATATTCCTCCCACGGACAACAGGTGTCTCCCCGGGTGCCTGACTTAAACAAACCACCTCACCATCAGAATCCTCCTGGTCAATTTCCTCCCCAGCGCCAGCAACACCCATATCCTCCTCATCCTGGTGTACTTCAACACTGACATCTTCAATCTGACTATCAGGAACTGGACTGCGGGTGCTCCTTCCAGCACTTGCAGGGGGCGTGCAAATGGTGGAAGGCGCATGCTCTTCACGTCCAGTGTTGGGAAGGTCAGGCATCGCAACCGACACAATTGGACTCTCCTTGTGGATTTGGGATTTCGAAGAATGCACAGTTCTTTGCTGTGCTGCTTTTGCCAGCTTGAGTCTTTTCATTTTTCTAGCGAGAGGCTGAGTGCTTCCATCCTCATGTGAAGCTGAACCACTAGCCATGAACATAGGCCAGGGCCTCAGCCGTTCCTTGCCACTCCGTGTGGTAAATGGCATATTGACAAGTTTACGCTTCTCCTCCGACAATTTTATTTTAGGTTTTGGAGTCATTTTTTTTCTGATATTTGGTGTTTTGGATTTGACATGCTCTGTACTATGACATTGGGCATCGGCCTTGGCAGACGACGTTGCTGGCATTTCATCGTCTCGGCCATGACTAGTGGCAGCAGCTTCAGCACGAGGTGGAAGTGGATCTTGATCTTTCCCTAATTTTGGAACCTCAACATTTTTGTTCTCCATATTTTAATAGGCACAACTAAAAGGCACCTCAGGTAAACAATGGAGATGGATACTAGTATACAATTATGGACTGCCTGCCGACTGCAGACACAGAGGTAGCCACAGCCGTGAACTACCGTACTGTACTGTGTCTGCAGCTAATATAGACTGGTTGATAAAGAGAAGATGTCTATGTAACTATGTATGTATAAAGAAGACTGAAAAAAATCCACGGTTAGGTGGTATACAATTATGGACGGACTGCCTGCCGAGTGCAGACACAGAGGTAGCCACAGCCGTGAACTACCGTACTGTACTGTGTCTGCAGCTAATATAGACTGGTTGATAAAGAGAAGATGTCTATGTAACTATGTATGTATAAAGAAGAATGAAAAAAATCCACGGTTAGGTGGTATACAATTATGGACGGACTGCCTGCCGAGTGCAGACACAGAGGTAGCCACAGCCGTGAACTACCGTACTGTACTGTGTCTGCAGCTAATATAGACTGGTTGATAAAGAGAAGATGTCTATGTAACTATGTATGTATAAAGAAGAATGAAAAAAATCCACGGTTAGGTGGTATACAATTATGGACGGACTGCCTGCCGAGTGCAGACACAGAGGTAGCCACAGCCGTGAACTACCGTACTGTACTTTGTCTGCAGCTAATATAGACTGGTTGATAAAGAGAAGATGTCTATGTAACTATGTATGTATAAAGAAGAATGAAAAAAAACCACGGTTAGGTGGTATACAATTATGGACGGACTGCCTGCCGAGTGCAGACACAGAGGTAGCCACAGCCGTGAACTACCGTACTGTACTGTGTCTGCAGCTAATTTAGACTGGTTGATAAAGAGAAGATGTCTATGTAACTATGTATGTATAAAGAAGAATGAAAAAAATCCACGGTTAGGTGGTATTACAATTATGGACGGACTGCCTGCCGAGTGCAGAGACACAGAGGTAGCCACAGCCGTGAACTACCGTACTGTGTCTGCTGCGACTGGATGATAAATGATATAAAAAATATATATATATCACTACTGCAGCCGGACAGGTATATATTATATATTATATAATGACGGACCTGCTGGACACTGTCTGTCAGCAGAATGAGTTTTAATTTTATAGAATAAAAAAAAAAAAAAACACACAAGTGAAGTCACACGACGAGTGTTTAACTTTTTCAGGCAATCACAATATAAGTATACTACTAACTATACTGGTGGTCAGTGTGGTCAGGTCACTGGTCAGTCACACTGGCAGTGGCACTCCTGCAGCAAAAGTGTGCACTGTTTAATTTTAATATAATATGTACTCCTGGCTCCTGCTATAACCTATAACTGGCACTGCAGTAGTGCTCCCCAGTCTCCCCCACAATTATAAGCTGTGTGAGCTGAGCAGTCAGACAGATATATAATATATATAGATGATGCAGCACACTGGCCTGAGCCTGAGCAGTGCACTGCACAGTGCACACAGATATGGTATGTGACTGACTGAGTCACTGTGTGTATCGCTTTTTTCAGGCAGAGAACGGATATATTAAATAAACTGCACTGTGTGTCTGGTGGTCACTCACTATATAATATATTATGTACTCCTGGCTCCTGCTATAACCTATAACTGGCACTGCAGTAGTGCTCCCCAGTCTCCCCCACAATTATAAGCTGTGTGAGCTGAGCAGTCAGACAGATATATATAATATTATATATAGATAATAGATGATGCAGCACACTGGCCTGAGCCTGAGCAGTGCACACAGATATGGTATGTGACTGACTGAGTCACTGTGTGTATCGCTTTTTTCAGGCAGAGAACGGATATATTAAATAAACTGCACTGTGTGTCTGGTGGTCACTCACTATATAATATATTATGTACTCCTGGCTCCTGCTATAACCTATAACTGGCACTGCAGTAGTGCTCCCCAGTCTCCCCCACAATTATAAGCTGTGTGAGCTGAGCAGTCAGACAGATATATATAATATTATATATAGATAATAGATGATGCAGCACACTGGCCTGAGCCTGAGCAGTGCACACAGATATGGTATGTGACTGACTGAGTCACTGTGTGTATCGCTTTTTTCAGGCAGAGAACGGATATATTAAATAAACTGCACTGTGTGTCTGGTGGTCACTCACTATATAATATATTATGTACTCCTGGCTCCTGCTATAACCTATAACTGGCACTGCAGTAGTGCTCCCCAGTCTCCCCCACAATTATAAGCTGTGTGAGCTGAGCAGTCAGACAGATATATATAATATTATATATAGATAATAGATGATGCAGCACACTGGCCTGAGCCTGAGCAGTGCACACAGATATGGTATGTGACTGAGTCACTGTGTGCTGTGTATCGCTTTTTTCAGGCAGAGAACGGATTATAAAGTAAACTGCACTGTCCTCACTAGTAAACTCTCTCCACTCAGTCTCTACACTTCTACAGTAACAGTACTCCTCCTAGTCAGCTCCAGTAAATCTCTCTCAGTCTCTTATAATCTAAATGGAGAGGACGCCAGCCACGTCCTCTCCCTATCAATCTCAATGCACGTGTGAAAATGGCGGCGACGCGCGGCTCCTTATATAGAATCCGAGTCTCGCGAGAATCCGACAGCGTCATGATGACGTTCGGGCGCGCTCGGGTTAACCGAGCAAGGCGGGAAGATCCGAGTCTGCTCGGACCCGTGAAAAAAACCATGAAGTTCTGGCGGGTTCGGATTCAGAGAAACCGAACCCGCTCATCTCTACCTCAAACAAGTCTATAGTTGGCTCTGCAGTAATGATGGATACCGGAACCACGGTTCTCACCGCCCAGGATGACAAGGCCTCAGTTATCCGCTTTGTAGCAGGATGACTGCTGTGATATTTCATCTTCCTCGCAAAGGACTGTTGGACAGTCAATTGCTTGGTGGAAGTAGTAAAAGTGGTCTTACGACTTCCCCTCTGGGATGACCATCGACTCCCAGCAGCAACAACAGCAGCGCCAGCAGCAGTAGGCGTTACACGCAAGGATGCATCGGAGGAATCCCAGGCAGGAGAGGACTAGTCAGAATTGCCAGTGACATGGCCTGCAGGACTATTGGCATTCCTGGGGAAGGAGGAAATTGACACTGAGGGAGTTGGTGGGGTGGTTTGCGTGAGCTTGGTTACAAGAGGAAGGGATTTACTGGTCAGTGTACTGCTTCCGCTGTCGCCCAAAGTTTTTGAACTTGTCACTGACATGATGAATGCGCTGCAGGTGACGTATAAGGGAGGATGTTCCGAGGTGGTTAACGTCCTTACCCCTACTTATTACAGCTTGACAAAGGCAACACACGGCTTGACAAATGTTGTCCGCATTTCTGTTGAAATACTTCCACACCGAAGAGCTGATTTTTTTGGTATTTTCACCAGGCATGTCAATGGCCCTATTCCTCCCACGGACAACAGGTGTCTCCCCGGGTGCCTGACTTAAACAAACCACCTCACCATCAGAATCCTCCTGGTCAATTTCCTCCCCAGCGCCAGCAACACCCATATCCTCCTCATCCTGGTGTACTTCAACACTGACATCTTCAATCTGACTATCAGGAACTGGACTGCGGGTGCTCTTTCCAGCACTTGCAGGGGGCGTGCAAAGGGTGGAAGGCGCATGCTCTTCACGTCCAGTGTTGGGAAGGTCAGGCATCGCAACCGACACAATTGGACTCTCCTTGTGGATTTGTGATTTCGAAGAACGCACAGTTCTTTGCTGTGCTTTTGCCAGCTTAAGTCTTTTCATTTTTCTAGCGAGAGGCTGAGTGCTTCCATCCTCATGTGAAGCTGAACCACTAGCCATGAACATAGGCCAGGGCCTCAGCCGTTCCTTGCCACTCCGTGTGGTAAATGGCATATTGGCAAGTTTACGCTTCTCCTCCGACAATTTTATTTTAGATTTTTGAGTCCTTTTTTTACTGATATTTGGTGTTTTGGATTTTACATGCTCTGTACTATGACATTGGGCATCGGCCTTGGCAGACGACGTTGATGGCATTTCATCGTCTCAGCCATGACTAGTGGCAGCAGCTTCAGCACGAGGTGGAAGTGGATATTGATCTTTCCCTATTTTTGGAACCTCAACATTTTTGTTCTCCATATTTTAATAGGCACAACTAAAAGGCACCTCAGGTAAACAATGGAGATGGATGGATACTAGTATACTTATGGATGACGAGCGACTGCCGACACAGAGGTAGCTACAGCCGTGGACTACCGTACTGCGTCTGCTAGTATAGACTGGATGATAATGATATAAAAAAATATATATATCACTACTGCAGGACAGGTATATATTGTATAATGACGGACCTGCTGGACACTGTCAGCACTGCAGACTCCTAAACTACTAGTATGAAGAAGATAGAAAAAAAAAAACCACCACAGGTAGGTATACAATTATGGACGAGCGACTGCCGACACAGAGGTAGCTACAGCCGTGGACTACTGTACTGCGTCTGCTAGTATAGACTGGATGATAATGATATAAAAAATATATATATATCACTACTGCAGGACAGGTATATATTATATAATGACGGACCTGCTGGACACTGTCAGCACTGCAGACTCCTAAACTACTAGTATGAAGAAGATAGAAAAAAAAACCCACCACAGGTAGGTATACAATTATGGACGAGCGACTGCCGACACAGAGGTAGCTACAGCCGTGGACTACCGTACTGCGTCTGCTAGTATAGACTGGATGATAATGATATAAAAAATATATATATATCACTACTGCAGGACAGGTATATATTATATAATGACGGACCTGCTGGACACTGTCAGCACTGCAGACTCCTAAACTACTAGTATGAAGAAGATAGAAATATAATGAATGACGGACCTGCTGGACACTGTCAGCAGAATGCGTTTATAGAATAAAATAAAAAAAAACACCACACGAGTGTTTAACTTTTTCAGGCAGACAATATACTGGTGGTCACTGCTGGTCAGTCACACTGGCACTCTGGCAGCAAAAGTGTGCACTGTTAAATATGTACTCCTGCTATAACTGCTCCCCAGTCTACCCCACAATTAAGCTGTGTGAGCAGTGAGCACTACTCAGCACAGTCAGATATACATAGATGATATTATCATGCAGCACACTGAGGCTGAGCACAGATATGGTATGTGACTGTGTATCGTTTTTTTTCAGGCAGAGAACGGATTATATTAAATAATAAATAAAACTGGTGGTCACTAGTATAACTATCAGCAAAACTCTGCACTCTCTGAGTACTCCTAATGCTCCAGTAAATCAAGTGTCTCACTCTCTATCTAAACGGAGAGGACGCCAGCCACGTCCTCTCCCTATCAATCTCAATGCACGTGTGAAAATGGCGGCGACGCGCGGCTCCTTATATAGAATCCGAGTCTCGAGATAGAATACGAGCCTCGCGAGAATCCGACAGCGGGATGATGACGTTGGGGCGCGCTTGGGTTAGCCGAGCAAGGCGGGAAGATCCGAGTCTGCCTCGGACCCGTGTAAAAAGGCTGAAGTTCGGGGGGGTTCGGTTTCCGAGAAACCGAACCCGCTCATCACTACTCTAAAGCTTATTTCTATTTTCTCTATGTCTTTCAAGTCATATTACTCTACCTACAGTATATTCTTTCTGTCTGTCCCTCTTTTACCTCAAGCTTGTACTTTCTTTATTTACCTGAGTAACTCTTTCATTCTTTGTCCTTATGGGGTAATTCAGAGTTGATCGCAGCAGCGAATTTGTTAGCAGTTGGGCAAAACCATGTGCACTGCAGAGGGGGGGGGGGCAGATATAACATGTGCAGAGAGAGTTAGATTTGGGTGTGGTGTGTTCAAACTGAAATCTAAATTGCAGCCAGTATTTACCCTGCACAGAAACAAAATAACTCAACCAAATCTAACTCTCTCTGCAAATGTTATATCTTGCACATCTGCAGTGCACATGGTTTTGCCCAACTGCTAACAAATTTGCTGCTATGATAAACTCTGAAATACCCCCCTAGTGTCTTGCTCTACACATTTTCTCTCTTTTCAAACTCAGGGCAAAGTGATTGGGTAAATATCTTCATGACAGCAGCATTTTATGGTACCTCCTTTCTCTCCACAGACATATAGGGGAGGTGTATCAAACATTTGAGAAAGAAAGTGGAGAGGTTGCCCAAAAGTAACTAGTGAGCTTATAGTTATTATTTATCTAGCATAGTTTAAATAATGACAGAAGCTGATTGGTTACAATGGGAAACTTGTCCACTTTCTTTCACAAATTTCATACATCTGTGAAAGTTAAAAAGCAACTTTGGCCACTCACCAGCTTCTCACTGTCATGGATTTCAGAGAAATCCGAAAATGCATATATAATATAAACAGTAGAGGACCTCATATAAGTATTTTCCAAATTCAAACTTATAAAAAGACAAATGTCCAACAATAAAATAAAAATTAATGGGTCACTTACTGTATGTCCATTATTTTGACAGAGTTTTCTTTAAAATGAACTCTCAGTTCTCCTCATAATGGTTCAAGTTTTCCAATTTTATGCCACCTCCCTTCTGAAGACATACTCACATTTGTTACATCCAAATCTTTGTCTTAGGGAATCTCTCCCAAAAGTGGTGAATTCAACAGAGAGAATAAAACATATAGGCCCTCATTCCGAGTTGTTTGCTCGTTCTTTTTCATCGCATCACAGCGATTTTTCGCAAACTGTGCATGCGCAATGTTCGCACTGCGGCTGCGCCAAGTAAATTTGCTAAGAAGTTTGGTATTTTACTCACGGCATTACGAGGTTTTTTCTTCGTTCTGGTGATCGGAGTGTGATTGACAGGAAGTGGGTGTTTCTGGGCGGAAACTGGCCATTTTATGGGTGTGTGTGAAAAAACGCTGCCGTTTCTGGGAAAAACGCGGGAGTGGCTGGAGAAATGGGGGAGTGTCTGGGCGAACGCTGGGTGTGTTTGTGACGTCAAACCAGGAACGAAACTGACTGAACTGATCGCAGTGGCAGAGTAAGTGTCGAGCTACTCAGAAACTGCTTAGAAATTTCTATTCGCAATTTTGAGAATCTTTCGTTCGCAATTTTGCTAAGCTAAGATTCACTCCCAGTAGGCGGCGGCTTAGCATGTGCAATGCTGCTAAAAGCAGCTTGCGAGCGAACAACTCGGAATGAGGGCCATAGTGTTTAATGGGTGAGAAAACATGCAGATTAAAAAACAGCAACTTGTGTTACAAAAGAAATGTACAAAATTGACTCCTATCTAGTGGTTGTAAGACAAAAAAGCCTCAATGCATGCATTGGTTAGGAGATGGTACAACCTGTTTACACCAACCATCAGCCATCTTGGCTCTGGTCGTCACTCCTCTACCATGTACTTTGTTTCAACCACTATGTGGTCTTTTTCAAAGTGAGGAGGAGTTATAAAGGTCATGGAATAGAAACCATTTCTAGCCAATCACATGAGTTTATCACAATAATCAAGGCTATATATTCAAAGTAATGTAAAAAATTTATATATTTTCTTAACTGTATACTATGCTCAATTATGAATCAACAACTGTATACTGTATTTATTTAGCCATTAAAAATGTAATCTAGTAGCCAATCATCATGATGACATAATTGGCTCTGCCCTTCTTCCTCAACAATTTGCTTTAAAAAATATAATTTATTCATTATACATTCACCTCTGCCAAGGACCAGAAATCATTGTACATTTTTCCTCCTGCCCATATACAGTGAATGTGGCCAAATCAAGGCAAACCTCATGTTGGATGTTAGATTTTTATAAGATTGAGCTTGGAGAAAACTTATATGAGGTCATCTACTGTTTATGTTATATATGGTTTTGGGGTGTTTGGTGAACACCTAGGAGGACTTTGTGGTGTTTGATCTCCTCATCATAATCTGGATATATAAAAAAAAAATTCTGTTCATTACTTGAACTAGTTTGTGAGGCACCAAAAGGAATAGGAGACCTTCATCATTAAATTAGGGGCTTTTGATTTCACCCCATCACCAATAAGGACTACAGTCTGTAAGGCTTTGAGTTGGTGATGGGGGGGTCAGAACTAAACAGAAGGTGGTAGGAAGCTGTATACTGTCAGTTGCTGCTTGCCTGAATCCTGGAATGTTGGTGCCCTGTTTACGAAAAACATAGTTGCATGAAATATAGAAAGCCTCAACCATGCCTAAAGTTGAATCGGTATCACCTATGGTTATTAATTAAGCATCTTTCCTCCAACTAATCACATGAACTCAAGTCAGAAAAGATGTACAAGTTCATTAACCACTTAACGGGCTAATATTTATTTCTAAAAACTGCTCAGAAATTGTTGATGCTGCTACAGTATCTGTTAATTTCCCTGTTGGCTGCTCCACTCTTCAGCCACTGGGTACACATTGGGTCAGGATGGATTTACCAACTGCTGCTTCTCTCTACTGCTGCTGGTAGTAACACTGGGGGTTGCACTAGTTTAACTGGCAGCTGCTCATCTCTGCAGCTGCCCGGCTGCCCGATCACTGTGACCAACAGTAATAGGAACACACACGGGGAGGGGGGTTGATTCAAAGGTACAGAGGTGCCAAAAGGTCCCTCTAAGATTGGCGGCTGCTTGAAGATTATCTTTCAGCTGACAACCAGTCGACAAAGCTGACTGGTCTAATCAGGAAAAAACATGTCAGGGAAAGCTTATCTTGGCATGGTCACATCTGATAAGTGGTTAAAGAGGTTATTAAAGACGGGAAGTCCATGGTGTCAGGAGCTCCCTGATGCAATTACCACAGAATTACCTCCAGATAATGTCTTACAGTGTTTCCCAACTCCAGTCCTTAGGCAACCCTAACAGTGCATGTTTTACAGATTTCTTAGTTGGTGCATTGGTGTATACATTATACATTATAGTCCCTGAAGCCTGACATTGAGATAAACTGAAGTAATACAGTATCTTATATAAGATATTATTATGTAATACATTTTGTTGTCCTACTTTTTGAAGCAGATTGCACTATGGTGGCCCTCTCAATTTTCTGTTTGAACCAATAACAGTGAATTTACAACTATCATCATAATTTGGCAACCATCATCATCATCATCATCATCATCATCATCAGTGTTTGTTCCAGCCCTCTAGCATCCAGAATTTTTTCAGAGGCATATTTGCTACCATGCCAGTCTGCCTAAATTCACAATTATGTGGAAATGCCATTACTATACTTTGGGGTTGATGTGTTATCAAGCATGCATTTGGCGATTTTTGTGTGGATCTGCTTCACATCCGGATCGCAGTGTAGTGGGTCCACATATTGGCAGCATGTACTACAGTAGGTGATGTACCTGTGGGCGAGAGTTAAATCACCTGTCAGTTGATCAGTGATCTCCCACTTTTGGCTGTCCTTTCCAGCTTTTGTCCCTGGAGTGCACTTGCGCAGGTCAATTCCTCCCCAAAGGCACCCGTGGCTCATTGAAAAAAACTAAACGTTATTGTTTTGTGACTGCACAATGCCTGGCTGTTGGAGCCAACAGCCAGGGACAGTGCAATCCATGCCGCCATGACAGCTGGAGCTGTTGAAATCGATAGCTGCAGCTGTCCAAACAGTAAGTGCCACTGAACGTTCATACATTGCCCCACACACTGGCGCAATATCTTAAAGATGGCTGAGCCATTAATGGCAGGGGTGCATAGCTCC
This sequence comes from Pseudophryne corroboree, assembly GCF_028390025.1. Taxonomy (NCBI): domain Eukaryota; kingdom Metazoa; phylum Chordata; class Amphibia; order Anura; family Myobatrachidae; genus Pseudophryne; species Pseudophryne corroboree. Next base: position 660,846,095 of record NC_086448.1, read on the forward strand.
CCTATCATTTCACACACACATCGGCACATTAATAGATTGGGGAGAAACGGTATCAGCACACATATCTGTGCTGATACCACTTCCCGCTCATACCGACCCTTAATACAGCTACCCCTTTGTCTGCATTTACGTGACCCTTTCCTTCCTTATTCCGCAGCACTAAACATAAGGAGGCACAAGTACCATATCTACAAATGAACATACAGTAGGTGTATGCTTATTTGTGGGCATAATTCACATTTTCTGATGTTACGCAAAATTGTGTAATCCCAGCTCAGCATGAGCCCCATGAGCATGAGTTGGTGGGAAGGGGATATATGTGACAAAAACTAGTGGGTAGTATGGCATGCATGATAAAAGTAATAATATTTAGTATCAGGTTTGGTTCAAAATTCTTATTGCTAAAACAAAGCTAATCTGTGAATACCTTTAAGAAGGCTTATAGTATGTTAAAATCATTTCTGTCACAAATATATTCTAACGCATTCAGTATGTATTACTTTGCCACTGGCAAACACTGCACTGTCTAGTGTAATGAAGACTAATCTGGAAAATAAGATGTCTTTCTAACATCTACTATATCTAATTATTAACCTCTGCAATCTGTAAAATTGTGCATTTTACTAGAAACAAAATGATCTACATAAACGTTGTTTTTTAAATACATGTTTAGTAGATTTTCTAACACATATATACACACACACACACACACACACACACACACACACACACACACACACACAACCAGTATATTTATTTTATTTTATAACCCTTTAAAATTTTTGACACCAGTATTATAGCATTAAACCAGTGGTTCTCAAACTGTGCCGTGACACCCTAGGGTGCCTCAGGACACTTGCAGGGGTGCCTTGGATTGGTGGTCCAGGACCAATTCAGATTATTTATGTAAAGTTTATTATGGAGTTCTTAGGGACGCTTCACCTGGGGAGGTTACTGCCTTCTACCTTCACAGTTGGACCTATCCCAAGATGGTCCAAAATATACAAAGACAGAATTGGTGGAGTATGAAGAAGATGGCGCAACTGTGAGGGGGAATATGAAGGTGATTTCTGGACTTATTCTTACCTAATAAGAACAGTATTTGGTCCTCTCTCCAGAGGAAGTCTGTTTCAATCAAATCCTTAGTCATTCGTGGATAATATGAAAAATATAACATAAAAGGAAAAATGTATAGTAATTCCTTAGCAACACTCCTCTGATAAAGATGCTATGTTCACTGGGAAAGCGGAGGGTATTGTTACTGGTTTTATAATTGTAGAAATGGGGTGGCATACCTCACTTACAATGTAAGTGGTTTGCTGAAAACACATAAAGGAATCTTTGTCTCCAAAATGTGGGGTAATGCTTCTCCATCAATTAAAGAAATATTATAAGTTGAAATATGTAAATATTCTCAATCAACAAACCTCACTTACACAAATAAAGGTATGTTGACACATATCAAGGTATTTTTGAGCTGTTAATAATCAGGTGTGTACCATTTACTCACAATAGAAAAGGCGTGGTTCTTCATATAGCGGCATCTTTGGTGCCAAAGAGATCCAAAAGGCGGTGTTGTACAGTTAATAGTGTATTTAATATATACAACATAGAAGCAACATACCTTGAAATGTGTCAACATACCCTTATTTATGAAAGTTAGATGTGTTGATTGAGAATATTTACATATTTCAACTTATAATATTTCTTTAATTGATGGAGAAGCATTACCCCACATTTTGGAGACAAAGATTCCTTTATGTGATTTCAGCAAACCACTTACAGTGTAAGTGAGGTATGCCACACCAATTGTAAAGTTAAAGAACCAGTAACAATACCCTCTGCATTCCCACTGACCATAACATGTGTATCAGAGGATTGTTGCTAAGGAATTACTACACATTTTTCCTTTTATGTTATATTTTTCATATTATCCACAAGTGACTAGGGATTTGATTGAAGCAGACTACCACTGAAGAGAGGACCAAATACTGATCTTATTAGATAAGTATATGCCCAGACATCACCTTCATATTCCCCGTCAAATTATTTATGGTCAATGTAATAGGCAATTCCTAGTGCTGGTGGCTGCCAGTCATAAAATATGTGGACAAACAGAAGCAAATCTTGTCCCCCACAACATAATTGAACCTAGGGATGATATATAAACACAATTTACTACATTTAATTTTTCTTTTGAAATTCCTCAGAAAGAAACTTTTGGCCTAGGGGTGGCGTGAAAAAAATTCAGATACTCTAGGGTGCCGTGATTCAAAAAAGTTTGAGAACCACTGCATGAAACTGCATAGCTTTTTTTATTCAAATGTGTGTTTATTCAATTACCCATATTTTTTTTTCTTACAACAACACATACAGCTACAGAAAACAATCTTCTATTAGTTAAAAAAAAATAAAAAAAAATAAAGGACTGTTTTTAATGAAAACAGAATTAGACATTTCATTAGACCTTGTTAAACTGGGTAATTATATTAAGTTTAAAAAAATATAAGAGGAAAATCGATTGCCATGACCCATTTTTACCTTTCATCCAATCACTACAATTATTTAATTCCACCCGCTGATATTCTACAATTGCAGAAGCTATTCCTTCACTACAGAGCACATTTACTGCTGTGTTCAATTTTGTTTAAATTAATTAATTTAAATAGGGTTTATTTCTCCAATTTAAATTGTATTCCCATTGCAATGGCACACCTTTTTTGCTAATTAAAGTGCAGCATCTGTAAAATTACCAACTGTTCTGTAACCTGTATTTGACTTTATTTTGCTGAATTAAATTTGAGTATTCAAGTTATACTAGTATGCTTGTAAAATCTATGACCTTTATATTTATTATTGGTTTGGTAATAGTATGAACTTTATGGCATGTTCATTTAACTACAGTATATTGAGGTTAGGAAGGATTTTACTTCAGGGATCATAAGCTACATCCACATGTGCATTGGCGTTTCTTTAATGGGGCAATGTGTGAGGTGGACCCTGGGTTTTGGGGGGTCCCACTCCGCACACATTGCACCCACATTTTAATACTTACCACTCCAGAGTTCAGCATCATGTACTGCAACCGTGGTAAAAATTGCAGCCACAATGGCCATTGTGCATGCGCAGTAGTAATTTTGGTTTCCGGAACATGGTGGGCACAATTTTTCCGGAGACCTGCGCATACACAGTAGACTCTGCCATGATGCCGGAGACTTCTGTGCCATACAGAGGAAGGAGCCCACCCAAAGTCTGCACAGGGGCCCCCTCCTCTGTTAAAATGGCCCTACACATGTCTTCTGGTGGCACATTGCATACTTACATATAAGCAGTCAGAATGTGTCCAGTCGACAGCAGAAGGTTGACATTGGATAAAGGGTTGACATCATTAATGATGATACCTATAAAATGTCGACTTTGACTGAATATTGACATTGGAAATGTTGACATTGTTATAATGTCAACATTTCTAATAGCGCTAGGGTCAGCATTAGGGTTACTGTACAGTAGGGTTATGGATAGAGATAGAATTAGAGCAAAAGCAGTGATGACATATCAGTGTTGACAGGACATTGGCGTTAAGATGATGAATGCCGACATGGTTATTGTTGACTTTATGAATGTGTTGACATGTTTCATCTCAACATTACAACCGTGTCAACAGTTTATTCTCAAATCGACACATGATTATTAACACTGTGACTATCGACAAGATACAGTAAAAAAGTTCTTGGACAGGTATTCAGGCTCATAAATGGACAAATCTACACACAGAAACTAAGCAGGAGAAAGGGTGAGTGTATGTACCAGGTTTGCTTCAGAAGCAGGTTTGTATAACCATGCACAGTGGTACCAGGGCAGCCATCAGGGGGGTACTGTTAGGACTGGTGTCCATGGCCCTTACAGAGAGAGGGACCCATCCCTGGCTCTTACCGCCAATACCTGTAGAGCTGCACCAGTCTATGAATCAACAGCAGGCTGGTGCACAGGGAAGACTTCTTAAAACAAGCCTTCCTTGTGCATCAGCTCTCTGTGAACCGCTCCTGTAGGTCCTCAATGCTCCACCTATTAGTAATGTCACAATGTATGACATCACATAGGGGTGGAGCAGTGTGGCTGAAACATTTTTTTTGGGAAGTAGGGGCCCTGTCTATTTAGACAGTCCAAGTCTCCACAATTTCTGATGGCAGCCCTGAATGGTATTATAAAGAAAGTATGGTAATATGACTTAGTAACACTGGCGAAAGTCACTTTACCTTATGCATACCCACTAATAATGTAAGGAAGTGTCATATACAACCTTATTAAATAATGCAAAAGTCCCATTTGCAATATAAAATATAAGAGCAAATACAATATACAACTAAAAATGTGAATAATGACGCAACATCAAATATTATAGCAGCCCAACAAATGTATGAAGTGCTAAGAGTTGGAGAAGTCAATACCATCAGAAGCATAACAGAAGGCTACATACGTTTTAAGACCGTTACCGTAAACACACAGACCAGGACAAATTTGCCTGCATGTCAGTTCTCAAATGGGATGTTTTTGTCTACTTGGTTCAAGTTATAATAATAATTATTTTATTTATATAGCGCTCTTTCTTCAATAGGACTCAAGGCGCTGAACAGATAGCATGAACATAATATAGTACAGAAACAATGAAGTACAGAAAAGCTTTTGATAAATACAGAAGCATGTAGATACTAAAGGGACATTATGGAAAGTCTTGAGTCTGTTTTTGAAGGATTCTAGAGTTGGGGCCTCTCGAACTGTGCGGGAAAGTGAGTTCCATAGAGTTGGAGCCGCATAGTTAAAAACTCGACCCCCTGATGAATTATGGGAGATTCTAGGTACTGCTAAAAGTCCTTCATCTACAGATTGCAGTAATTGAGTGAAGCAGTATGGAATCAGAAGCTGCCTCAGGTTCCTTAGGCCCTGGTCATGTAGTGCTTTGAAACTCAGTAAGCCAATCTTGAAGATGATTTGCCATTTTACAGGCAACCAGTGAAGGGAGTAGAGGATGGATGTTATGTGGCTAGAACAGGGCTGGTTGGTTAACAGCGTGGCAGCTTTGTTTTGCACCAGCTGTAAGGGGTGCAATTCTTTTGCTGGGAGACTAAGGTAGAGGGCATTACAGTAGTCTAATTGGGATGACACAAATGCATGTATGACTTTTGGCAGATCATCTGAGGGAATTAAGTGCTTGATTCTGGATATGTTCCTCAGATGTAAGAATGAGGATTTGATTGTTTGTGATATCTGAGGTTTAAGTGTCAAGCCACCATCAAGGACATCGCCAAGATACCGCACATGATCAGTGGATTGTAATTCTGAATCCCCAAGTGTAAGTCCAGTTGGTTGGCCATGCTGCAGTCTTGTCCTTTGATGTTGTGGTCCTATCATAAGGACCACTGTTTTACCTGGATTCAGTCACAGCCTACTGGCACTCATCCACTCCTGGAGCTCAACTAGACCACCATTTAGGGTTGTTATTGGATTCTCAGTGCCCAGAGCAAAGGACAGGTACAGTTGTGTATGATCTGCATAGCAGTGGTAGACCAGGCCATGGCGCCTGATTATTTCACCCAGTGGTTGCATGTATACTGCAAAAAGCATGGGGTATAGTATAGAACCTTGTGGGACAACACATGACAATGGCACTGGTGGTGATGAGTATACTCCCGATTAAACTCTCTGTGACCTGCCTGTGAAAAATGATTTGAAGCAGTTTAGGACTGTGCCATCCAGTCCACAGAAATTTATCAAGTGTTCAAACAGAAGCCCATGGTCCACAGAATCAAATGCTGCAGAGAGATCCAGAAGTATTAAGATTGAACAGTCACTTCTGTCTCTTGCCATAAGAAGATAATTTAACTCTCTCTCTCACACACACACACACACACACACACACACACCAAGGCAGTTTCAATGTTATGTCTTCTCCTGAATCCTGGTTGGAATGGCTCATAAATATCATGGGTTGTCAGGCAGGTTTCCAGTTGATTTGCAACTGCTTTCTCAATAACCTTGCCCAGAAAAGGAAGGTTTGATACCGGTCTGTAGTTGGTCATGCAGTTGGGATGAATGAGTTGAATGATAGTCTGTAGAGCAAAAGGATTTTTTGTGTGAAGAGTCACCATTACCACAATTTCAAACAGGGCAGTGCTTCCAACGTAGACTCACAATTCCCTGGCTGACAGCAGATGCAGACTATCCTTTTCATATTTGTTTGATACACGTAAAAGGAGCGCTCTCATCCTTGCTCATTGCCCATTGACACACAGGAAACAGCAGAATCTCAGAATCAAGAAGCACAGATCTTTTCCCAACTGAAAATTTCTTTTACATATACATTGCAAAATGAATATTGTGCATTATGCAATAATATATTATGTATTTCTATGCAATGCATTTTGATAATGATAAATTGTGTCTCTTGGTATAACTTTAAATAATGTGTCCATACAATAATGTATTCTGATTTTCTATAATCTGTGTATTATATAATATTTTGCAACATTATATACATTTTGTATAAATTTACAAATTAGCAGTGTAATGTATTCCACACATTTGTTATATTGATCCTTCAGATTAAATTTAGACAAGTGATAGTTTATTATAACTATTGGTTCCTACAGTAGTATAAACATCACTTTCAATTTTTGTTGTATGTCTCTATTTGTTTACATTTGTGGCTCTTTTCAGAGACTTTTTACATATATCTTTTTAAAAAAGTAAAGTTTTATAAATAATTTTTATCCAAGAGTTCCCCCACAACAGCGTATTATTCTCCCTCACCTTGTTTTTGATGGTTTACCATTTAACTATAATTCACAAGGTTTTAGTGCCATTAAGCTTGAAATTCTGTAGGCTGGTAATCTTGTACTTACAGATGTTTTGGTCCTTCCTATAACGGTCTTCTATCACTATTATTGTATATGAAATCAACCCAGTGCACTCCTCTCCCCTATGTGTTCATACACCAAACTGTCATTTTTTGGCTCCATTCATTTATTTTATTATCAATAAATTATGACTTTTTTACATCAAAGTTTCCTGTCTATATTTAGCAACTAGCTAGTGCTACTGATTGTCATTTTCATCACTGCATGCTGTTTAATTAGCCCTCCAGCAGCTGTAAAAGAATGGCTCCTGACAGATGTATATGCATCTGCTTCCAGTCACAATAATGTGAACACTATACTTGGCCTTCTCCTATCCATCACTTTAATCCTCTATTCCACAAGTTGAAAATAGTCACAAATTTCATCTGCAACAAGAACTGCATCAATGCTCAATAAGAAAATGCATAATTTCCTTAAATTAGCAGACAAAAATCTAACCGTCCATCATGAACCACTTTAGGGTACATATACAGGAAAGAAAGAGGGTGTAACCTCAAATACTACAATGTGCTAGGAAATGCTGCAGGATCAAATATAACAAATACGTGAATATTGAATTTGGAGAACAATATCTGAAAAATAATTGATTATAGCAGTTGCTTTGTTATTGATGTCAAGTAAAGTTTGCATTGTACTGTAGTTTTCTTGCTCGCCATCTCTTATTGCATAACACAGGGCTGCAAATGTAACGTCACTGGCACACATTCTTCTGTCCACAGCACAGCTTGGTAGATGATATTGAAGCTACACATATGTTGGAATTTTAACGGAAATAAATCTTTATCTATTTTTAAGTAAAAAAAACATAATAGTGGCCAATAAAATGATAATACATAGAAAGTATTAACTACAAATGCATAATTTAAGGCCAGTTACAAATTAGAAAATGAAATAACAATTCTGAAAGCAACATGCAACAATTATTTATACTGTGCTTCAAGATTGAATTAAAATTATGGGGTTTGGAAAACGTGTAAACATGAAGAGAGGGGAGAAGAATACAGAGGAGGGGGGGGTCACTGGTAGTTAGATGAGCATAAATGGAGGTTATGAAATGTCCCAAAAAAATGTAAAAACTCTAAGAATATTTATGTAGATGAACTATCTGCCTGCTCTATCTTTGACACATGAGTCTGAGGGTGTGCAGATAGTTAGCTATCCAATAGATGTTTGATGGCTATGGAGGCTGGGCGGCAGGCTGATGAGCTGACTTGTCTTTCTGTCTTGCTGTTGCTGCACCTGGTTCCCAGTGGCTGGAAGTGGCTAAGTGTATGTTTTTTAAATGTTTTTGTCATATGCCCAAATGTCAAATGTGTATGTGTTGAGAAATAAACAGTTCAGCCACTATTATTCCTCATATATCCAAGTGGTCAGTATGTTATTTAAAAACTACATAAATTGCAACTGTGGGCATAATATGTACTGGATGATTGATGGTAATTAGCTTTGACAGTGATCATTTTTTGCACAGTACAACCCAATTCCATTTGCATGTAAACATGACCAGCTAGAAGCTCTGATTCTTTGTGGATTATGCATTGAATAGCTGTTACAGTAAACTTTCCCTGGCCTATGCTGTCACATAAGCACTGCAACAGCATCTGGAAGTTTTCCTAAAGTGCTTTCAGTTCCTTCATGGTAAAAATTGCAGCTAAGATGTTTAAATATTATGAAATTTCCTGCCATGGCATAAGTTAAGACCTGAAAATGTAGTTTTCCTGCACAGCTCTGCAGTTTATAATCCATATTTTCATTTGCCATTCCCTACTGCAGAATACCACAGGGGACCCAGAGGTGGGACACTCACCTTTCTGATAAGAAGTGTGACATTTCTTTTTTCACTTTTGAGAAAGAAATCACTTTCAGATTTTGCAATTTTTAGCATCAGAGAACATTTTTTTTTAAATATGCTACAATATGTGATACCTTATTTTGTGTCATGTTAGCTGGCTCTGTGCTACTAAAGTATGTACTGTAAGTATTAAATAAAATGCGTGAGTGGAAAAAATAAAAAAATCAATAGGTTTACATACAAATTGGATGGAATTTTCAATACACAGATGGAATTAGTAATACAATAAATGAAATCATTGTGACTGGAGGTCTCTTGCTATGAGAATACTTCATAAATGGATCTAATTATAAATATGACACTACAGTTTATTGTATTTGTACTGTATTGTTGTGTGCATACTGTTCCAAGCACGCTGTATCTACTTGCTCTTACTTGTACCAATAAATACTGAATTTAGTCAAAATGTTTCAGATGACTTATTTTTTTTTATTAGCATTGCATAAAGTTCAAGAACTGTGCTGCATGCATAATATTATTAAATCATTTATAGTATTAGATATTGCTACTGGGATTAAAATCATGACAGTTGGGGATATTTATTAAAAGATATGCTTAAAAAACATAAACTGGTTTGAAGTCCTTGAACATGTCTGCAGTACAATCAACTACAACAAGTAATTCAGAATAATTCAAAAGTTGCTGCTCACATTGGAGGTCCATCATCCAAGGTTCATATTTGTCATCTGCATCTGAAATTTGATTTTGCTGCTATTATTTTTTTATTATAAACACAAAATAATTATTTGCACTTAATATTAAAGGAATTTCATTTTTTTTTACTTGAACTCTGAATACTATTGAATAGGCTGAAAAACGGATGAACCAACTGAAGTTTGTTTTAACATGTTTTAAAATTTGAGAACCTCTGATACATTTAAAAATTTAGATACACTGAACAAGTTGCAGCTCCAATATAAGCTTGATTTCTATAATCACAGTGTTGACCAATTTTATGCTACTGTGCCATGTCGGACCTGGGCATGAAGGGCCCACCAGGAAAATGCAATCACAGGGGCCCACTAAGGAGCATTGCCATATGCTGGAAGGGGTGGTGTGGCCAAGTGACCAGAGAGGAGTGACCAGCTATTATAGGCGCCACCTAGCGTAGTATGTAAAGATAAAGAGCTCTACCTCGCTGCCCACTTCAACCTGTTGTGTATGTGCCTGGGTTACACCAAAGGAGAACAGTAGTATATGCACCTGGCTTACACCAGGATAGAACAGTAGTATAGGTGCCTGGGTCATACTGGGAGAGAACAGAAGTATATGTGTCTGGGTCACACCAGGAGAGAACAGTAGTATATGTGCCTGGGTTACACCGGGAGAGAGCAGTAGTATATGGGCCTGGGTTACACTGGGAGAGAGCAGTAGTATATGTGCCTGGGTTACACCGGGAGAGAACAGTAGATACAAATAAAGACCCCAGTGCAGTGCCAGATACACAGATGCCCACAGCAGTGCCAGATACACATACGCCTCCAGTTGTGCAGTGTCAGATACACATAGGTCCCCAGTAGTGCAGTGCCAGATACACAGATGCCCCCAGTAGTGCAGTGCCAGATACACATACACCCCCAGTAGTGCAGTAACAGATACACAAATGCCCCCAGTACTACAGTGCCAGATACACATACACCCCCAGCAGTGCAATGTCAGATACACAGATGCCCTCAGCAGTGCCAAATACACATATGCCCCCAGTAGTGCAGTGCCAGATACACAGATGCCCCTAATAGTGCCAGCTACATAATGCCCCCACCAGTGCCAGATACACAGATGCCACCAATAGTGCAAGATACACAGATGCCCCCAATAGTGCCAGATACACAGATGTCCCCAGTAGTGTAGTGCCAGATACACAGATGCCCCTAATAGTGCCAGCTACACAATGCCCCCAGCAGTGCCAGATACACAGATGCCACCAATAGTGCAAGATACACAGATGCCCCCAATAGTGCCAGATACACAGATGTCCCCAGTAGTGCAGTGGCAGATACACAGATGCCCCCAGCAGTTCCAGATACATATACACCCCCAGCAGTGGCATGCCAGATACACAGATGCCCCCAGCAGTGCCAGATACACAGATGCCCCAATAGTGCCAGATACACAAATGCCCCCAATATTGCCAGATACACAGATGCCCCCAGTAGTGCAGTGTCAGATACACAGATGCCCCTAGTAGTGCAGTGCCTATACACATAGGCCCCCACAGCGCTAGATACACAGGTGCTACCCACACAGTGCAGCTCACCTCCGCCACCACCTGGGCTCTGCTGGTGCTCATGCTGTTGGTCCTGTGGCTGAAGGCTGGGAAGGATAGCGCAATGCGCTCCTCTCCTCCCCTCAGTCCAGCTTTGCAAACACTGCCGCCACCCAGGATCACCTGCTGGCTGCTGCTTCTATGGCTGAAAGCTGGGGAGGAGAGTGAAGCGCGCTCCTCTCCTCCAATCAGTTCAGCTCTGCAAACACCGCCTCTGCCCGAGATCACCTGCTGGCTGCTGCTCCTGTGGCTGGGACGGGTGCCGGGGGTGAGAGCACATTGCAGCCCCACCCCTACACAAAAGAGGGCATGGCTACTACTCGGCAGGCCTACCGGTGAGTTCACCGGCTCTCTGGTGGCCCAGTCCGAGCCTGCTACTGTATTTTTAGAAAACTCCCTAAAAACTCATATGGTGCTTGTGTTCTTCTGTGTGTATGTACATACTAGTCCCAAATTCAAGAACTGTGCTACATGCATATATTTTTATGCAAGTGTTGCTACTGGGATTACAATCACGACAGATGGGATATAGATCATAAACTTGTGAGCAGGGCCTTCCTACCTCTATATCTGTCTGTTATTACCCAGTTTGTATTATCACTGCTGATTCCAATTGTAAAGCGCAATGGAATATGCTGCGCTATATAGGAAACTGTAAATAAATACTTTATTAAGAGAATTGCTGTACAGTAACTGGTTCGAGGTTTTCAAATCAGTTCATGTTTTATTAAGCATATAGTGCATGTATTCCACTCACATTTTAAAAGAGGAGGAGGCCCATTTTAAGAAACCCGTGTGCAGCCTCTTTCATCAGGCTTTCAGGATCCCGGCAGTCAGAAGACCCTGCATGTATTTTTTTTAAATTGGATTTTACAGGTATAGGAAGCACGAGTACCCATGGTATTCCAAAATTGGGCACGAGGTCCCCAAAGGTTTTTTGTGTCGGAAACTTCACCCCTGATTGATTACCCCATGGAGTTTAAGGTTTCCTGCATTGCTTATTGCAGGCTAGTCTTTGTTGTGTATCAGTCACTAGAATAGTCCCAGCTTAGTCAGATGGGGCTGGTAGGTGATATATTTGTTGTAGCTCTTTGCCACAACAATTTTTTATACATTATTTCAATATCTATTTAAGATACACACACTAAGTAAACTACACCAACAACACTTTTTGCCATGCCCATTTTTTCGTTGCATGAGCTGGCAGAAAAGCCGGGCTGCTTGCTCGAGTCTGCCCCCTAAGCTGAAAGTAGCCAGCCAGCCCCTGCATGTTGCTGAACTTATTGCGAACTCAGATGTTTAATCGCTAACACTGAGAGTCCATACTTTCAATCTGTAACAAGCATGTGGCTGAGGGTAGTTTCAATGGTGCGACCGATGGTAGCATACCAAGTAGGATTTAACCATCTAAAGACACTCAAAGTGGGTGTTATCAGTATGATGTACACCAGAGGAAGGGCTTACGCTAGCATTAGTAAAAAGTCGTAGTTGAGCCTATGGTAACATACTTTAATGAAGTCGCAAAAGCACGCAACTCAGAATCAGGCTCTATACAGTATATCTACAGAACACAAATATAGAATTATATATAAATATCCAGATATTTGCATTCATTGTGTAAGTACAGTACTAGCAGCTAATTAAAGTTAATTGCTGGTTGGCTACTATGGGTTAATTGTTACCAAACCTGTGCGCTACCAGAGAGGCAGCAAATAATTACCCCAACACAAGTCATCTAACCTTGTGCAGATCTTAGATTCAAAAGAATGAGGTAATAAGTTCTTGCGCCAGTACCATTTCAGACATATGGATCCACATTATGAATCCATGAAACTTCACATAATGAGATAGGCTTAGAGGTCCCACTGAGGTACCTGAACACATCAACATAGATGGTCACCCAAAGATGTCATCTAACCACACTTCACCCCTGATAATCCCCACTGTGTGGAAATGTGATAGAAAGATGCTCACATTACTGCTTACATAAGGTGAGTATTTAGAATGCACATAAAGGTTTCTTAAACCACTTTTCAAATCATATGCTCCACCAGCACAACACAGGCATACCACATTTAAATGGAATACTTATGGTGCTCACACTCTGGTGTCAGGAATCAGCATTCTGCAGTGTCTCACTTACCAGCGTGCTGGTGCACAGGCCTCCGGAGGTCACGATCCCAGCTTGATGCTGCATGTGTGTACCCTGTCAGCTGTGCACTGAATCCACTACCTCTGGCACCCCTAAATACCATCTGTACTGCATGGACACTGACATGACACTCGTGGTCAGCTGACTCTGTAACATCTAATCCTGCGCTGTGTCTGCACACATGACTCAATCATCCAATGCCTGCTGACAGGGTGTATAAAGCCAGAACACCAGCTCAGTAGCATTGCCTTGAACAACGCGTCGCATCCAGTGCATAGTGTCTCCTGGCTCCAGTCTCCTGTCTCCTAAAATTTCCCAGCTCTTCCATGGAACTACAGGCACCAGCCATCCAGCTCTGCTACAGCTCCTTCCACAGTCTGCTACCACTACTACTTGCAATAAGAGACTCTCTCCAGGTGCTGCCTTTCCATACTCACCTGTGTGTTGTTACTCTGCATCAGCACTGCTATCCATCCAGCACTAAAGTAACCAGCTCAAAGTTACCATCTGTCTCCTGCTAATTTCCAAACCTAGCACTGTGGTTGTTGTACATTTCTAAATGACTGTGTCACTCTATTACAAACTGCTATCGGTTTCCAGGCCGATTCTCAGTGTTATCCTGTTCAAAACATCATCGGTTTCCAGGCCGATCATATGTTGTACTACTTACCTTCAGATTATTGTTTCCAGTTGCCATCGGCTACCAGGCTGGCCATCGTTATTTGCAAGCTGTTATTGGTTTCCAGACCACTCCATTGTATTTGACTGTTTATTCAAAGACTCTGTCAGCTTCCACGCTGGGATTCACCTGTACTTGTCATTGCTCCATTAATCATTATATTTTCTGTGTGCTCTCAATAAAACATCATTGCGCACATGCGCAGGAACTTATTGCAGCCTCCTCGTTTTCTCCACCGCACCACCACTGACCCACTGGTGCCCCTTCCAGGAATATACACAGACCTGACATCTGGCTTACATGGAAAAAGCTGATACAGGCATATAAAGGTTTCTTTGTTCCATATTAGTGTGCAGATTCATTAGGAACTCATTTGGATAGAAACAAGAAAACAGCTCATGGTAAAGAAGATCAGAAGCTTTAATATGCACACACAATAAAAATCAGGGGAGTAACCTCCATACCAGACAGATGTTAACACAGGATCAAAAAACAGGAACCGGCAGCAAAGATGGAGCCCAAGCATTTACAGTATGTGGCTGGAAGTGTTGTGGACCCAAATAGTTATGTAAAAAAAGACACAAGTGCTGAAATATGTTGGAGGGGATCTATTACCTCCCGTAACCATTTGGTTCCACAACACTTCCAGCCAATCCTGACCCTACTGTATGTTAACATCTATCTGGTAAGTAGGCTACTCCCCTTGGTTTTTTTTTTTGTGTGTGTATATTAAAGTGTGTGCTCTTCTATGTCATGAGATGTTTTCTTGTTTCTGGCCTTATAATTCCTGTTGAATATGCACACTAATATGGAACAAAGAAATATTTAAACCAGGCATTTCCAACCGCGGTCATCAAGGCACACTAACAGTGCAGGTTTTAGTGATATCCAGGCTTCAGCACAGGTGACTTAATTAGTAGCTCAGTTATTTTGATTTAACCATCTGTGCTGCTGCAGCCTGGATATCACTAAAAACCTGCACTGTTGGTGTGCCTTGAGGACCGTGATTGGGAATGCATGCTTTATACCATATGCATGTACTGTGTCAGCTGTGTCCAGGGATGGACTGGGGGCCGAAATCATCCCTGATGCGCACATGTGCCATGAAAGGGGGCGCGCAAATACTACAGATGGGGGCATTCCATGAGTCAGTGGGCTTGGACTCATGGCACGCCCTCATTTCCATGGAGACTAGCGGGGGAGTTGCCAGCCCTTCTTTTATTTGACAGAAGTGCCAGGTGGGCAGTCCGGGCCGGCAGTTTCCATGCAAGCCAGAGTGTGAACATTATGCAGTATTCCATTTTAATGTGGTATGCCTGTGGTGTCCTGGCGGAGCATCTGATTTGAAATCCGGTAAAAGAAACCTTTATGTGAATTCTACATACCTTATGTAAACATTTATGCATCATTCTATCACATTTCCACAAAGTAGTGATTTTCAGCGGTGAAGTTTAGTTGGATGACATCTTTGGATGACCATCTTCGGTGACATGTTCGCTAACTTCAGTGGGAACACCTATCTTATTATTTACAAGAGATTTTGTATTTTAAGATGTCCTAATATACAGTATATCTTTTATTTTTACTCCGTAAAAAAATTATTGCATTGTGAACGACTGATCCATGTGGTGTCAAAGTGGATATATGTGAAGATTCATGGACTTATAGGGCCCAATTCAGAGCTGATCGTAGATGTGTGAAAAAATGCACATCTACGATCACAATTTGAGGCAGGGCTAGTCCAACCCACAATCCAGGCTCTACCCCCCCCCAGAGAGGTGAAAAAGCATCGCACTGCGACAATGCTTTCGCACCTGGCGAGTAGCTACCTGCCTGTGCAGCCTAGCTCTGGAGGCAGGCAGCTACTCGCCATGTTTTGGGTCACAGCGGCTGAGAGTGATGTCACACAGGTGGCACAGTCCGTCCCAGCAACGGTCCAGACACGCCTGCATTGTCCGGACCCCCCCCCCCCCCAAACCGCCGACATGCACCCCCAATGGTGCCAACATGCCCACAACCACCCCAAGACTGTACACACGCAGTGCAATGCGATCACTGCAGTGGCAGCGACCAGGTCTGAATTAGGCTCAAAATACGGATCCATGTCTCTGAATCAGGATTGGTGCAAGAACTTATTACAACATTCTTTTTAATCTAGTTCTCATTTGTAGTCTTACAGCATATCTTCTTAACGCACTTACAATACCATGTTTCATATTTTAATTTTAATTTAAATTAAATGTAAATAAAAGCTATGTAATGTAAATTAAAAAAATGTTCTTGAGCACTTGAGCAGGATTCTTCCAGTCTTCACTTTAATTTATTTTACATTCCACCTTGCTTACTTTGTGCTAGCTTCAGGGTTTCTTATTTTTTCTGAAGTGTACATAGTTTTAAATAAATAGAACTATTAATAATTTCCCTTTTAATGTCAATACACTTTTTTTTATTATACTAAACACTAATTTAATTTACCGGAAGCATTTATTTTCTGAAGAAAGTATGAAATTAAGAGTTTTGTTGTGTATGTACAGCAAGAAAGACTTCTGAGTGGGTACTTATTGCTTTTTCATAGAAAAGTAATTACAATTTGGGCTTTGTCACACTACCGATATGAAGGAAAAGGTTGTTAGGAAATAATTGCTTTGTATGGTGACATTGTGATGTATGAAAATGAAACGGGAGGTAAAGTAGAAGAAAAACTGATTTGTTTCATAAAATCTACATTGAAAAGGACATATATTTATTGTCCTGGTACATATTTGTTATTATAAGTAATGATATGTAAGAAGCATGCATTTGCACTATTTCTACATACATTTAAATGAATAATTTAAAAAGTACAATTTGCATGGGCAAACTGCTTTGTTGCTATATACAGATGTGTCCTCATTCACCAAGGCTTTAGTTGGGCAAGCATCTTTTTCACTAAAAATGTGCATCTTATTTGCACAAAGAACTGATGAGCAACATTTGTATCTGTGGCCCTCATTCCGAGTTTATCGCTAGCTGCCGTTGTTCGCTGCATAGCAATCAGTTAAAAAAATGGCAAATCTGCGCATGCATATGCACCGCAATGCACACGTGCAGCGTACGGGTACAACGAGCATCGTGGTTTTGCACAGGTTCTAGCGACGCCTTGGATATTGACAGGAAGTGGGAGTTTCTGGGTGTCAACTGACCGTTTTCTGGGAGTGTTTGGAAAAATGCAGGCGTGGCCGGGCGTTTGCCGAGTGGGTATCTGACGTCATTACTGTGTCACTTTTCGCAGCAATCAGCGCACAGAATAAATAACTACAGGGCTGGTCTTGTTTTGCACAAAATGTATTTGCAGCCGCTCTGCTGCACAGGCATTCGCACTCCTGCTATGCTAAAATACACCCCCCATGGGCGGCGACTATGCGTTTGCATGGCTGCTAAAAGTAGCTAGCGAGTGATCAACTCGGAATGAGGGCCAGTGTGCGAATGAGCCTGAATCTGTGTACAAAGAGTGGACACGTTTTTTTTCTTAGCCCCAGGTCTGGTGTCCCATACCTGTGACTTTGTAAGTGTTTTTAACTCTTATTCCTGTGTGCAGGGGAGTAGCCAGTACTTTGTGAGCCCCATAGCAACATTTTGAAGAGGCCCCTGTCCCATGCTTCTAGAGCATGGGTCTTCAGCCTTTGGCCCTCCAGTTGCTGTGGAACTACACATCCCAGCATGCCCTGCCACAATTTTGCTATTAAGGCACGCTAAAATTGAGGCAGGGCATGCTGGGGTGTGTAGTCCACAGCAGCTGGAGGGCCACAGGTTGAAGGCCCATGTTCTAGAGAGACACCTCTATGCAGCAGTTGTTAATTGTAAGCCCCATAATAGTGCCCTAGTTTCTTTTCTGAACCATAGTAGTGCTATAGTTCACATTATTCACATTGTATGGCTGCTAGTACCAATGGGATGTATTTGGCATACCAGCACTCGGGATCCTGCCAGTGAGAATGCTGGTGTCGGAATCCCTACGCCAACAATCCGACAGGCAGGATCCTGAATGTAAGTCACTCCCACGATGTGTGCATACGTGTGTATTCCTCACGGGATGGATCAAGCTACAGTAGCTACATCAGTGTTTCCGTTTGCACCCCCTGCATTGCAACATTGAGCTGGATTCAGAGGTGGATACAAGGTCGATATGGGTCACAGTGGCGCATTTTTTGCCACCGCACATGCATCACAGCTGCACTGCCGATGGTGGACGCAGTGAGGATTTATTAGCAAAGTAACTGACAGTGACCATTTGGTGAAGTAGAGGGGAGGGGTGGTGGCTACAAACATGCATGCAAGCTACAACTGTTTTTTAGGTGTATCCTAGTTGGACTGGCCCCATTGTGATGGACATTCTTTGGCACACTGTAGGTTTGTTACGAGGTTCGATGGTGCAACCAGTGTTTGACCTATGTTTCTGATGTTGCATCTTTTCTACACAAGGATCTGAGATGCCATCGGTGGGTGTCTCTGTACTTAAGACAGCGGCTTAGTCATTAGCTTATATTTAAAAGTATGCTGCATCCAAAATCGCAGTTGCGAGCACCTCTGAATCAGGTGCAATGATTTTTCCAGGTACAAAGTTACTTACTTTTTTTTTGTCTTGTTCCCAACTCAGAATCTCAATGTGCAATCACAGCAGGTTGTTGAGAGACAAATAAAATGTAATTGTTGCACTGTGCAAACGTACACAGTACCTTCAACCTATTCCTCTCATTGTGAGATTAACATACCCCTCAACTGGACATAGGGGGTCATTCTGATTCGCTCGCTCGCTGCGTTTTAACACAGCAGAGCGAACGGGTCCCTGCTGCGCATGCGTCGGTGCCGGCGCATGTCAGACGGCCGAAGGTCGTAGCAGGGATGCGATCGCCTCTGCCTGATTGATAGGCAGAGGCAATCGCTGGGCGGGAGGGGGCAGAACAGCGGTGTTTGGCCGCCGTTTCGTGGGTTTGGTCCGAATGGGGTGTGGGCCGCAGCGGCTGCATGACGTCACACGCAGCCGCTGCGGGTCGGGGAGCGATCAGTAGCTCCTGGCCAGCACGCTAAAGCTGCGCTGGCCGGGAGCTACTCTGGAAGTGCAAAGGCATCACCGATGTGCGATGCCTTTGCACTTCTGCGAAGGGGGGGCCGGACTGACATGCGGGGCGAGCTAGCCCTTTGCTGGGCGTCCCCCCACATGTCAGGTAAAAAGATTGTAGCTGTGCTAAATTTAGCACAGCTACGATCAACTCGGAATGACCCCCATGGTCACATCTCATTCTGGCTGAGTCCAGATTTAGACTAGTCTGTTGCTAAGAGTTTTACAAGTTTGTGAATGTTGTATTTAAGTTATGCATTATAGCACTGGAAGTGAGGTACAGTACTGTATGTGCGGAATTTGATGTTTTAATTTACATTGTACAAAGTAGTCCAACAAATATACTTTTTCATTAAACTGCAACTGGAAAAACCATCAAAGGTGTATTTTTTTAGTGCCTTGGTACAAAACAAGCAATATTCCTACAAATGAATCATCACTATTTTTCTATGATTTCTCCACCAAACCTGCCAAGTACTGTATGTGAATAGATTGCTGAAGACGGTTTTGTGTTGCTCTTTGTTAGATATGCTCTTAGTAAATGAGGCCAACATTTTCTTTAAATACAGTTTGTAGCTGTTAGCAGACATACAGTATTACCAATTGTTACAATTTACAGAGACACAGGTGTCCCAGAACACATGAAAGGTTTTGGGGTCCTGAGGACCTACTTTGAGAAGAAAGAATAGTAATGTACAGTATTGCAAATAAAGACACAAATGTATGCAGTAAAACTCTGAAAGTTTGTTGAGTTTAACTGCAGGAACATACACCAGCTTCAGATGATGTTGGTTCCCAGAGCCCTGTTCCTTCCTATAGGGTCAGACCCAGCATTGTAAAGTTCAACCACTAAGGGAGGGTTAGCCATAGCAGTGTAAAGATACACCACTACTAATTAGTCATATCTGCCAGTGCTAAGGATCAGTGGGACAGCTTTTATAAACAACTGTCCCTACACCTGAGCCCTCCAGTAATATGGTAGCCAACACTGTAACTTGCAGCAAGATGGGTAACAATGAACTGGGGAACAGATGGGCCATAATAATGAATATGACACAAACATACACACAAAGCCTGGGGTATATTTTAGTCAGCCTATTAACCTACCAGTATAATTTTGGAGTAGCAGAAACTCATGTAAACACGGAGAAGATTCAAACTCCACACATATAGGACTATGATCAGGAAACAAGTTCATGACCCTAATACTGTGAGAAAACAATGCTGACCAATGTGCCACTGTGCTGCTTGACAAATGCTGTTCAATAAACATATGTAATTGAAAGCAAAAAATACTGTTGCTAACATTTATTGTGTCCGGCCTGCAGTACCTCTGTGCTGCCAGAGGTGCTGCTATCAGAGAACAATATTGTTCTGTTTGTATCCCAGCTGCAGTTTTTCATTACCTTATGGGCTGTAACACACACTCTGTTTTTTCCCGGATGGCAAAAAGCCGGACAAACTTTGTCCGGCTTTTTGCCATCCGGGAGAAACCGTCAGAGTCTGTCACACAGGACAGCTTTGAGCCGTGTGTGATGCTGTGCGCATGTGCAGCATTAGACACGGCTTGGGAAAAAACCGTTGTGTGTGAAAGCTCCCTTTCACACACACGGTTTACTGGCTGCAAAGACGGGCTGGCGCCCGCCCGGCAGCCGGACCTTCCAGTGGTGAGACCCGGCTGCAACCCAGCAGCCGAGCCGGGACCGTGCCGTGTGTAAGGACACATTGCGCTGCATGTGTCTTTACATCACGGCAGCGGTTTAAAGCCGGCCGGGTGTTTGCCGGGTGGCGCCAGCCGCCTCGTGTGTTTCGGCCCTCAGTGTGCAGCATGCCAGCTGCAATATATGCTGTACCTTATGTTACATGCATTACTTAGATTCCTTGTTGTCATGAACCTGACTTAAATCTCCTATTCTGTAGTCACTAACCCTGTGACTTACCTCAGCCCTCTGCCCTATTATCCTGAAGTAATCCCAGAGTTCACTCAGTCTTGCTTCAGAATTCCATATTGACTTTTGTTTCATTTTCTGACTCCAGTATCTGCTGTGCATTCATTGTAAGACTGTGTAGCTGTTGCAGCACTTTCCCCAGGTTGATATAGCTCATTGCAGCAGTGATCTCAAAGCAGCTGGTAACTATTTGTGTGCCTGAGGATTATGCAAGCTCCTGTGAGTAGTACTGTGATATTCCCTGTCATTGCTGCACCCCATGATATTCAGCTGATGTCCACTCAGGCCTCGGTCCAGTCAGCAGACTCCACTGACCTATTGCTACACAGCAAGGGATATAAGATGATATTCACTGGTACTAGAAAATGGCTTGAACAACGTTGCTCTCCAGCTATGATTAGGCTCAGTTCTGCTTGCTGTAGCACTAGCAGTATTTCAGATTCATACTGGAATTCTACAGAGTCTGCTACTCCAGGTCCAGCCTGGTCAGTCTATCCCGGTTCCAGCTGGTCCAGCAATACTCCAGGTCCAGCCTGGTCAGTCCATCACGGTTCAAGCGAGTCCAGCAAAACTCCATACCCAGCCGGTCAGTCCATCCCAGCTCCATCCAGTCCAGCAATACTCCAGGTTCAGCCTGGTCAGTCTCCCAGTCTTAGCTGGTTCAGTCTCCCGGTCCCAGCTGGTCCAGTCTCCTGGTCCTTGTTGTCCCAGTTACCCAGTTCCAGCTGGTTCAGCGATTCTCCAGTTCTCAATAGTTCAGGGATACTCCGGTGCCAGCATGTTCAGGGATACTCCGGTGCCATCCGGTCCAGTGATACTCTGTTGCCAGCCAGTCCAGTGATACTCTGGTTCCAGCCGGTCCAGTGATACTCTGGTTCCAGCCAGTCCAGTGATACTCTGGCTCCAGTCTTCAGAGTTCTTTTTTTTTTTAAATACAATTTTTTTATTATTCAAAGGTACAGATGAATGCACAGAGAAAATGTATCGTCAAATACATACAATGCAGTAATCCAGTAATACAGAAACAAATGACATGAATAACTAATCCAAAAACAGCGTGTTAAAATGAACAGAAACCTCGACTAATATATTGCAATTTGGAATATAAATTGAGGATTCTGTAGAATTAATCTACTTGAAACTATGACAAAAATAGAATAGAGAAGTAGTAAAAAAGAGAATAAAAGAAAAAGATAAAAGGAAAAGAAAGAGAAAAGAAAAACATAGAGAAACGAAGGAGACAATAGGGGGGGTGGAGGGGGGAAGGGGGGGGGACTGATCTTTGTTATTGAAAAAAGGCCTAAGCTTTTTACAATCATCCAATCAGGATTAACTAGAAAGCCAGTGTTGAGTGGGATTAGGAGTTAGCGATGACACGGAGATGGTGCCAGTCCGTATTTTCAAATACTTTCATAATTCTATCTTGAGTAGACGAGTCTAGGGAAACAATGAATGGGGACCATTTGGCATAAAACCGGTCAACGTGCTTATCCAAGTCGGGAAAAGTGTTATTCCTATCAAAGTAAAGGAGCTGTAAGAGCTTCAACTTTAATTCTAGCAAGGAAGGAGAGGAGGAGGAAGTCCAATGGATAAGAATTACTTTCTTTGCAAGTGTCACAATGGTAACCAGCAACGGAATATGAGGAGAGAGTTCCCTGTTGGGGAGCCAATTTTTAAAGTTCGCACATAGGCAGGCTAGAGGATCAGGGGGAACATGCGTGGAGAATAAAAAGTTTAGGTATACAATTACCTTATTCCAGAAACGTTTTATTTTCCCACAGTCCCAAAAACAGTGGAAAAGGTTAGCGTGTGAGCAGTGACATTTAAGACAGGATCCTGAAGTGTCTGGAGTCATATGTCTTCTCTGAGCTGGAGATATGTAGGCTCTTCAGAGTTCTTTAGCCACAGTTATCAAGTATCCAGTCTTCAGTGTCTTTCAGACACAGTTATCAAGTATCCAATCTTCAGTGTTCTTCAGCCACAGCTATCAAGTATCCAGTTTTGTCCTATGAGTCAGTCGCCTCAGACTTCAGACAAGTATTCCAATCCTATACTCTTGTTCCATCTCTTCATCCGAAGAACCTCCAGGAACATCAAAAACAGTATTGTGACACTTGTGTACCTTGGGGGTCATTCCGACCCGTTCTTCGCTGCGATGTGAACGGGTCGGGACTGTGGCTGCGCCGCGGCCGCAATGCGCATGCACATCTTTGCCTGGCAACGGCCATCTCCGGGCAGTGACGCAGCCTGTGGGAAAAGTGATCGCAGTGGCGATCGCAAGAAGACGGACAGGCGAGAGGCTTTCCGGGGCAGATACTCACCGTTTTCCAGGCGTGGTGAGGCGAACGCCGGCGGATCCAGGCATTTGGAGGGCGGATGTCTGACGTCAATTCCGGAACCTTTGTCACTGGATCCGTCGCACAGGGTAAGTAACTCAGACACTGGTCTTGTTTTGCATTAAACTTTTTTAGCATAGCAGGGCTGCACAAGCGATTGCAGCCCTGCTATGCTAAAAAACACTCCCCCAAAGGCGATGTCAATTTGATTGCACGAGCAGCAAAAAGTTGCTACGTGCGATCAACTCAGAATGACCACCCTTGTACTGAGAACATAACTTGTACTACCTAAGGTACAGTACATGTGTTTCTGAGACCTAGGGGGTCATTCCGAGCTGATCGCTAGCTGCCGTTGTTCGTAGCGCAGCAATCAGGCTAAAAATCTGCATTTCTGCGCATGCGTATGACCCGCAATGTGCACGCGCGACATACGGGTACAAAGCCCGCTGTGGTTGTGCACAGGTTCTAACGAAGTTTTCCGTCGCACTGACGGCCGCAAGAATATTGACAGGAAGGGGGCGTTTCTGGGTGTCAACAGACCATTTTCAGGAAGTGTTTGCAAAAACGCAGGCGTGTCTGAAAAAACGCAGGCGTGGCTGGGCGTTCGCAGGGCGGGTGTATGACGTCAAATCCGGACACGAATAGGCTGAAGTGATCGCAAGCGCTGAGTAGGTTCAGAGCTACTCAGAAGCTGCACAAACTGTTTTTGCAGAGCTTGGCTGCACACTTCTGCTAAGCTAAAATACACTCCCCAGTTGGCGGCGGTATAACGTATGCACGGCTGCTAAAACTAGCTAGCGAGCGATCAACTCGGAATGACCCCCCTAGTCTTGGAGTTTGCTCAATCAGCTCCAGTTCCAGCCTTGCCTAGTCCTGCCTTGACTTGCTTTGCCTGGAATCCAGGGAACTCTCTCTAGCTAAGTAACCTTGTTTCCATTCCTTGTTTTTGTGTTCTGCCAGATTCTTGAAAGACTTACTGTATACCTAAGTTACCCAGTGCCTGTGCTCTGACATTAGTCTGGACTTCATCTGTACTTGCATGCATTCCTTGTTTCTTTGGATTCTTGTTCAATTGCTTCATTAGCCTCCTGCAAATCTCATATTGGACTGCTATTTAAACTTTGCATCAGTTTTACCTTGAATTACCAATGGGAACTCCACTGCAATATATTATTACTCTGCTGCTTAAATAAAGTGCTTGTATTACATCACTTCCGTGGATGTTCCTCATCTGCTACAGTGATTATTGTGTTACATTCTGATCCTGCATCTAGTTCTGGGGTGTAGTTCAGACTGTATCACTGCAGCGGCAGCGATCGCAGTCTGAATTTTTTTGTGGAGTGTGTATAATCTTGTCTTGCAATTAACGTGCGAGACGTTATAGGCAGGTCAATCGTAACAAAAGCACTACAAATCAATAAATACACGTGTCAGGCACAAACTACATTGATATAGTAATAATAGCAGAGGAGCCCCTTTAACCCATTTAACTGAATTTGCAGTTGTAAATAACATCTAATAACTGTATAGAAATCTAACACAAATTTTTAATGAATTGCACCCAGTATGGCACAAAGTATAAAAATATGCTATTTAAAGTCTGCAGTACTGGTGTGCTCACCTTGTTTAGAGTTAGGAGTACATTCATCTAATGCAGCAGTCACCAACCTGTCGCTCGCAGCCGCAATCAGGGTCGCTCGACCCATGGTGGCTGCTGCCCAACTTCAGGGGGGAGTCCGCAATTGACTCCCCTGGCCGGTCCCTAGCACTCCCCCGCTGTGGAGGAGACAGGTTGCCAGGGGTGTAATGCTCGTTACAGTAACAGGGCTGTAACGGAAGTGCCGGGAGCGCTCAGCGCTGGTGCTCCCGGCACTGCCATTACAGCCCTGTTACTGTAACGAGCCATACACCCCTGGCAACTAGACCCCTGACAGTGAGCATGGTATGTAGAGCATTACACCCCTGGCAACTAGACCCCTGACAGCAAATATGATAAGCAGAGCATTACCGCAAAGTTCCCACCATTGGCTACAATGGAGCGCATAGGCGCTACATTGTATCACTGCCGTGTGCTGCCTGACAGACACTACAGGAGCACACAGCCAATCAGGAGGGTGCCACGACGTGGTGCTCCCTGATTGGCTGAAGGGACCCTCTTTGACAGGAGTCAGGGGGGGTCATGGCAGTCAGGGAAAGGGGTCCCATGTGTAAACATGGGACCCCTTTTAGTGCGTGGTCGGGTTTGCGTTTTTTTTTTTACAAGTACGTGGATTATTCAAAGGCCGGAATCTTCACTGGATTATGTGAGTATAATTTTTTTCACAGGTACCCCTAGGATTCTACATGGAGAAGAGGACCGAGCCTCGTGGGAACATAGGTAAGTATGTGTGTATGTTGGTGTGCATGTATGTAATAAAGTTGTACTGTCACGGTGTGTGTCCTGTTTTTATTGGGGTATTTTTTTTAGTAGTAGTACTACAGGTACCAGCGGGCCCGGTTTTCCACCACATGCTGGTACTTGTGGTTCTCCAAGTACCAGCTTGCGGGGAGGCTTGCTGGGACTTGTAGTACTGCTACTAAAAACAATATTCACAATTTCACACTTGGCTATCAGCCCCCCATCCGCCGCTCTTGGATGGGGGGGACAGCCTCGGGCTTCACCCCTGGCCCTTGGGTGGCTGGAGGGGGGGACCCCTTGATTGAAGGGGTCCACACTCCTCCAGGGTACCCCGGCCAGGGGTGACTAGTTGGGTATGTAATGCCAGGGCCGCAGGGACCAGTATAAAAGTGTCCCCCGGCTGTGGCATTATGTACCTGGCTAGTGGAGCCCGGTGCTAGTTTTAAAAATACAGGGGACCCCTAAGCTTTTTGTCCCTCGTATTTTTGGAACCAGGACCAGGCGCAGAGCCCGGTGCTGGTTGATTAAATATGGGGGAACCCCTGTCCTTTTTTTCTCCATATTTTTTCAACCAGGACCGGCTCAAAGAGCCCGAGGCTGGTTATGCTTAGGAGGGGGGACCCCACGCAATTTTTTTTTCTGTTTTTACACTAAACAGACCCTTTACCATAGATAACCATGCACAGATCTCACTGATCCGTGCATGGTTATCCAAACTCGACTGGAAAAAGCAGGTCAGTTTTTTTGCTGCTTTTTTTAACGAATCGAAAAAAAACAGACCCGCACTTGAGTTCTCAGAAACTAACACCCAAATACGAATGAATAGTGAATGCCCGTATTGTATGAAATAACAGCCGCGTTTGACCGATGGTCTATTCATTCGTATTTTGGAAGGTTGTCATTCAAACCATTACGAATAGACCAGACACTGCCGAGATTGGTGCTTAGTGAATTCCCGGATTGGGACTTAGAAAAAAAAACACAAATCGGCCAAACTCGAATTTTTACTAAATACTGGCCCTAGTCTCTGTAACTTAAAAGTAATTGGTAAGCTCTTTAACTGATCACCAGTACATACCACTGTACAAGTAAATGGGAACTTCATCTTTCCATCATCAAAATATTCTGGGTGTTTTAAAATATTTGCATATGGACATTTTCTAAACATATGTAGTCTATAGATTTTTGAACAAACACTAGTTAAATGATGCTTAGTTGATCTGTATTTGCCAATTCCCTAATGCGTAATAAGTTCCACTTGAATATGCACAAAGCAAATGTTCTGTTATGTAATTAAAACACAGCAAGACATAATTAGATACACAGTTTTAGCATGAGTGCGTGGAAAAGTAATATTGTAAGAATAGCATAGTTTGGAAACATTATATTCATGCAGCAATGATTATGCAGAGCACAGCATATGTCTTATATGTTTGGATTTACATATGTTTAATAAATTATTTTGTATATTTTAACAGAAATAATCGTTATGAGGATGGTGGAACAGGTGTTGCTTATTTACAGTTGGAACATGATATATAGGGTTAGATATGGGATCCTGGTGCTTGGGATGCCTGCTGTCAAAATACTGACAACAGCATCCCATCTGTTAAGATCCCAATAGATACTATTAACTAAGGTAACCCTGATCTCTTAACCCCTAACCTGCCTTTACCACAGTTTAACCCTAACCCCCCACTTCCCCCGCAGCCTAACCCTAACCCTCCCAGGTGGTGCCTAACCCTAAGCTCCCCTTGCTGAAGCCTGAACCTAACCCTCCCTCCAGTGCCGTAACTAGGCATTTTGGCGCTGTGTGCAAGAAACGACAGTGGCGCCCCCCCATGTAAGACAGGGGCAGTGCGCGCCGTAGGCGCTTGAAAAATTTAGAGGGGCGTGGTTTCATGGGGAAGGGGCGTGGCCACAAAATAATAGCAATTCATACTACGGTGCACAGTAGTCTACATTATTCAAATTACGCTGCACAGTAGCGCCACTACACCAGGTAGAGCCCCTTTTATACATTACAGCAGACAGCGTCCCCCTTTTGACACATTACAGCAGACAGTCCCCCTTTTTACACATTACAGCAGACAGCGTCCCCGTTTATACACATTACGGCAGACGGTGTCCCCCTTTATACACATTGCGGCAGCCAGGCCCCCTTTTTACACATTACGGGAGCCAGTCCCCCTTTTTACACATTGCGGCAGCCAGGCCCCCTTTTTACACATTACGGCAGACAGTCCCCCTTTTTACACATTACGGCAGACAGTCCCCCTTTTTACACATTGCGGCAGCCAGTCCCCCTTTTTACACATTGCAGCAGCCAGTCCCCCTTTTTACACATTGCGGCAGACAGTCCCCCTTTTTACACAATGCGGCAGCCAGGACCCCTTTTTACACAATGCGGCAGCCAGGACCCCTTTTTACACATTGCGGCAGCCAGTCCCCCTTTTTACACAATGCGGCAGCCAGGACCCCTTTTTACACAATGCGGTAGCCAGGACCCCTTTTTACACATTATGGCAGACGGTGTCCCCCTAAAAGAGAGAGAGAGAGAGAGAGAGAGATACTTACCTGACAGGCTCCTCGTGCTGGCAGCTCCCTCGGTGTAGGCAGTGAGATGAGAAGGAAGAGGAGGGAGGGGGAGCAGGGAGCCGCAGCAGCGCTATTTGATTGGTAGTAAGCGCCGCTGCAGCATACCCCTCTTCTTCTGTATTGGCTGCCTGGCGCTGCTGTGGATGCTGGGATGAAGGAACCGCATCCCAGCATCCATAGCAGCGCCGGGCAGCCAATACAGAAGGAGAGGGGGATGCTGCAGCGGCGCTTACTACCAATCAAATAGCGCTGCTGCGGCTCCCTGCTCCCCCTCCCTCCTCCTCCTTCTCTCCGCTGCTCGGCGCTTCTGTCTTCCCCTCCACAGCGCGGCGGCGGCGCACACAGCAGAGGCGGCATGTAATGAGTCAATTTGACTCATTACATGCCGCTGGCCGTTGCGCCCTCAGGGCAACTGCGCTGTGTGCCAAGCCCCCTTGGCACACACGTAGTTACGGCCCTGCCTCCCTCCCCGCAGCCTAACCCTATCTCTCGGGATCTCGCCACCGGCATTTAAATTAATGTCGGGATACTGGCAACGGCATTTCGAGCTCTGTCAGGATTCTGGTGTCGATATTCTGACTGCCGGGATCCTGGCTGACTTGATTCTGACTTCATCCCGATACATATATATATATATATATATATATATATACACACATATATACATATACATATATGAGTCCCACCTTGCGCAAAAAAAGAGCAGCTTTAAATTCACCAGGTGTTATCTAACCTGGTATGACAAATACAATCTGAATAAAACACTGAATTAAGCACTCCACCAATAAAAATATACTTAGCTTCTATGAAATGGTAGCAATTCTATCCACATTAGAAATCCCACACTGGTCTTCTTTGGGTTTTCAGTATCTTTCCAATTATGTAAGAGACTTGTTATATAGTGTAGTAAATCAATTATTCTTATAGGTATCAAAAGAACATTTTGTGGATCATGTTATGTAGTGTAACAACCGTTGCTGTCAGGAGTTACCTTTTCTTCTTACCCTGTTTGCTGGATTTCTCTGCTGCGTGTCCAATCCTTTACTGAAAACTAGCGGGATGAGAAAATGGACTAAAGTTTGAAGAAATCACACAAGGGTTTTGGAAGAGGATCCAATTTAATGGTTGAAGATAAAGTTATAGTTCTTTAATAGTCTCAAAAGCAAAATCCAATACAATATAAAGACAATTGGTGTAAATACCGAATTACACTAATAATCACTACTCTTAACAAAGAATGTTTATTATTCTGGAACTAGCCGAAGGCTCTTAAGTTTCAGTCTGCGTCAAATTCTGGAAAAAAGTTAGTCTTTGCTATGACTTTCCTTACCTATGAAACTCTTTCATGACTTCCGGTTCTGGCATGGGAGAGTGAGCAGCTTCCCCCTGCAGCTCCGCTCCCCACGTTGCTTCGTTTAGCTTTAACCCTGTCAGCCTCTGCGAGATACCGCTCCCGGTCCCCGTGCAGATCGGGTATAGACATGGACAAGTTCCTGGGCCCCCCGCCTCCCGTAAAACACCCTCTGGCACCGCAGCAGCAACGCCAGGAGAAGCGGCGTGGCGAGCACAACATGGCACCCGGCGCGGACGCTAGTCCGGGGACGCCAACGGCAAATAAATCCATCTCTGCTTCGGAGGGGAACACAGGTATTTCTGACGGTAAACATACGGCTTCCCTTTCATACGAGGAACTTACTAAGGCTATACAAGCCACTATGGCGCCATTATTGCAGAAAGCGGTAGCAGACATTACCATACAGATTTCTCGCCTGTCTGACCGTATAACAGGGGCTGAAGCGCATATAAGCCAAAACATGGATGATATCCATACACTACAAAAGTCAGTTAAAGACTTGATATTAGACAACAAACGTATGTCTGACAAGCTGGACAATATTGAAAATAGGACACAAAGTAATAACCTACGCATCACTGGACTCCCTGAGTCCATTAAAGGGACGCAGTTGGAATTTTTTGTCCGTCACACACTTCCTAAACTGCTACATGTTGAATCAGAGTGCTCTGATATAGTGATTGAAAGGGTACACAGGATGGGAGAGATGAAACCTGCCTCAATACACAAACCGAGGGTTGTTTTTTTTAAAACTCTGAATTTCCTACATAAGCAGGTGCTTTGGTCTGCCTCTAGAAAACACAATCCTCTCATCTGGGAATCCCACACCCTACGGCTGTTTCAAGACTTTTCTGTGGAACTTTCCAGAGCGCGACGTTCCTTTTCAACAGTGTGCACTACTCTGGTGCAAACAAACCGCAAGTTTCACATGCTGTTCCCGGCCAAACTCAGAATCTTTACAGCGTCTGGCTTTGCTGACTTTTCCAACGCAGCGGATGCTGCAGCTTATCTCAAGGAAGAGTCTGCGGAGATTGGAACAGATCCTAGTACAGAGGCTGATGATATGGCTGAGTGAAACTCCTGCTGTCCTACTATGTGGAAAATGACTTTAAAGTCTTGTTAGTAACCCTATAGTGAGGCGTATGCCGTTAGTTTAATCTTAAGGTGGGTACACACTAATAGATATATCTGCAGATCAATTGATCTGCAGATATATCTATGTACGGATCGGGCAGTGTGCTGTGCATACACACAGCCCGATCTGTCGGGGGACTGACGTCATGAACTGGGCGTTCACCTGTCAATCACCGCCGGCCGCCGCAGCATGTGTACGGGCGGTCGGACGACCGCCCCGTACACACACAGCGACGGGCCAATATATTGTTAGATATATTGGCTGTCGGCTGTGCTGCGCGGTCGACGCGATACGTCTGTAAACGACGGAGTTCACAGACGTATCGCCCGTACACACTGGCCGACGGTCCCGCGATGTATCGGCCGTTCAAGAGAACGGCCGATACATCGACCAGTGTGTATGGGCCTTTACACCTGACAAATGTTTAAACCTGTCTGACACCGCACCTGAACTTCAGTTTCAGTTTGGGTTCGATGTCATGCAATTTTTTATACACTTGTACACTACAATGATGTTATATTGGAATGCAATCCATGTTATATGGATATCTTTGTTTATGTTTTGATATTACATGTTTAAAGAAGTAACTGGGAGGGCGGAGCTCTGCCGTACATAGTTTGTTTTGAAGTTTTCTTTTTTTTTTATATAGTGACACCCCCTGCTACCTGTAATCGCAGCGATGCAGGTATCAGGATTTTTTCTGGAGGTCCGTTATTTCACTTTTAGGGATGGTTTGGTTCCCCCTGTCCTTTGTCTCCCCTTACCCTCATGTTTTTCCCTCTTGTTTTCCTCACTTATCTTCTTCTGGCATTCGCTTACAGCTAATACCTGAAGTCCACTTTAATGTCTCTTAACATAGACTCTCTTAATATTAGAGGTATTCATACACCGGCTAAGCGCCGCAAACTCTTTACCTATCTCAACAAACACAATGTTGACCTTATTTGTTTGCAGGAACCCATTTGATGCCTGACGAAGTGAAAAAGCTTCAAATTATGAACTGGTCCCTATTGGGTTCAGCTTCCTTCAACACTAAATCATGTGGTGTGGCAATACTAGCAAAAAAGGCCTTGAATATACAGGTGACCTCCGTCTTTGCTGACCCGCTTGGTAGATACTTGACCTTGTCCCTTTCCCTAGCTGACACCACCTTTACTATCTGTAATGTTTATGCCCCTACTCAATACAAAAAATCTTTCTTTGTTGAACTGCTCACACATTTACATTCCTGCGACTTGTCCTCCTTGATAGTCTGTGGAGACCTTAATTTAATATCTTTTCAATATCTAGATAGATCCCCCCCTCCCAAACGAAATATTCCTCTCCCTAGATTGGGAGTTCCCTATCTCAGCAAGGATCTTAATTTAGTAGATTCTTGGAGAGCTCTTAATCCTTCGGAGAGGGATTTTACTTGCTTATCATTAACCCACAATACTTGGTCCAGTATAGACTATATACTACTTGCTGAACCCCTTTTTCCCTCCCTAGCCTCGTGAGGATCGAACCCCCCCTTTTATCAGACCATGCGTTGATTAATGTGAAGTTAGCTCTAGGAAAATCTAAATCAGCTTCTCCGATGTGGAGATTCCCTTCTCACATTTTTCAGTCCCAAGGTCTAAAGCAGAAACTTTTAACTGAATGGAGCAAGTATGCAGAAACAAATGCGTCTCATTCCTCTTATAACCCGCCCCTCTTTTGGCAAACAGCCAAAACGGTCCTTCGAAGTGAACTGATAGCTTTTGTTTCACATACCAAACGACAACATAAACAAGAATATTTACAGTTGCAAGATAAACTCTCTACTGCCTTCCAACTATTTAAGACACATCCTTCACCTGCACACAAAACTGCTTACCTAGAAACTAAATTAATTTATAACGAGTTTCTCCAACATTCAGGAGATAAATACCTTTTTAACGTGCACTCCAAATTTTATAAGTTTGGGAATAAAGTTGGGAGGCTCCTAACGAATCTGCTACAAGGGTCTAGACCACGTACGGTTGTCCACCCTTTGTTACGTCCTGATGGCTCCAAGACTGACTCTGACCCACAGATAGTCGAGACTATGAAATGTTTCTATCAATCTCTTTACTCAGCCCCGGGATTGGTTCCAGAGGAGTCATTAGTGTACTCTACCTCCTTACCCCCCTCTCCTCCTCCTCCCTCTTTTTCACCCCCTGCCTCTTCTCTTTCTTCTTCCTATTGCGATTCCCTGATCTTACCGCAATTACCAGAAAAGTTGATGATAAACCTGTTAAATCCCATTACCCCTGAGGAGATCTCTTGGGCTATCGGAAAGTTGAAACTGGCCTCAACGCCCGGCCCTGATGGATTCCCGAATGAATTTTAGAAAATATTGTCTCCACGGCCGCTGGCGGACACTTTCAACTTTATAATTGACCATCAATCTCTCCCACTGTACTTCTCTGACGCTATTATAAAAGTCATCCCCAAACCTGGCCGTGACCTCGCCCTCGCTGGTTCATATAGGCCAATCTCTCTGCTGAATGTTGATTACAAAATATTTACAAAGATATTGGCAGAGAGATTGAAGCCTATATTACCTTTATTGATCAAATCAGACCAGACAGGATTTATAACCGGTAGACATTCAATAGGGAATGTGCGGAGAGTTTTAGCTGCCATTCAGCAAATTTCTTCGTTGTCGGGCACTTCCTCTCCTAGCATGGTAAATACATTATACGCAGAAAAAGCTTTTGATTTAGTTTTATGGCCCCATCTTTTTCGAACTCTACACAATTTTGGTTTCCCCCCCTCATTTTATATAGATAATTCGTACATTATATGCCTCCCCCAAATCGATGGTATTATGCAATGGCCTCTTATCTTCCCCCTTTCTACTTCGCAGAGGTACACGCCAAGGATGTCCTCTATCCCCCCTCTTCTTCGCTCTAGCTGTTGAACCTCTTGCTGTTGCTATACGTAGCTCCCCTCTTATCCATGGAATTCGCATACATTCACTTGAATTAAAAATAGCACTATTTGTTGATGATACACTTATCTTCCTCTCTAAACCCTCGCACTCTCTACCGGCCCTGCTTCACCTTCTTGACTCCTTTGGAACTCTCTCGGGGTTCAAAGTCAACTTGACAAAGTCTGAAATATTGCTGCTTGGGGGTACCAGGCCAGACTCCATTGGCAACCATGATATCCCTTTTAAATTGGCTTCCTTCCACTTCCCCTATCTGGGTGTCCAAATTTCTTCAGACCTAGCTAAACTATACTCCCTAAATTTTTCCCCCATTATATTCAAAATAGCAACTAAACTGGAATCGTGGAAAGACTTACCGGTCTCTTTGCTAGGTAGACTTGCCATCATCCAGTCGATCATCTTCCCAAAGCTTTACTACTGTATGCAGATGATTCCATTGGCACTACACAAGTCAGATATTGCTAAGGTAGAAAGTTTATTTTCGAAATTTATATGGCAAAGCAAAAGGCCCAGGATTGCTAAGATTAAACTCATCACTCCTCGGACGAATGGGGGAATGGGATACCCGGATTTACATAATTATTCTCTAGCGACCTTTTTTAGATATATTAGTGACTGGATTCTGCACAATTCCACCTATACAGATTCTACCCTGGACCAAGCTATTTTTTACCCATTTTCCCCTGGAGCCCTGATTCAGACCAAATTGTCTAATAACCCTACCCACATAAAATCCCATATTTTATTTAGAGACACATATGCTGCCTGGGTTACCTTGAACAAAATTTGCCGTAGAAATCCCTACATTTCTCATTTCCTCCCCTTATGGGGTAATCCCTCCTTTCCCCCATCCTTGACTAACTCTCTATTCCATTACTGGAAATCCAGAGGGCTTGATACCTCCTACAAGGTTTTTGATGCCGGAGGATCTATTCTCCCATTCTCAGATCTTTCTGACCGCTTTGAACTGCCTTGCACTCACAGATTTATGTATTTTCAAATGAGACACTATTTAAATAGTATTAGGATAGACTGGCCTACTAGACATTCCATGCCAATTTTCCCTTCACAACTTGTAAACATTGATATTCTACTAGAATTTGTGCTAAATAAAACCTGTGTAGGAAAAAAACTGTGTTCCCTAATGCACACCGAGTGAATAATATTACTACATAATAATAGTCAGATAATACGGAGATCTTAGTTGCGTATATCTGCAGATATAGGGTTAAGCCCCCAGGCCGATCGACAAGGCTTCTCCGTCACTGGGGGTCCCTAATACTAGGTATGGGCCTGGGGTGCAGGACCCCACGATGTCGGCACAGGTCGGCCACCCCAGGTCAGCACACAGGTGAGAATTAATAGGGGTTAATAAGAAGCACAGAAGTGCTATGTAAGTGGTGTGATTAAAATAATATATACAAAGTGATAGGAAAAATAATAAGTGTTAATAAAGTGTTAGGGTGTGCCGACCTGAAGCAGCCCAGCCATACCGACACAGGGGCCACCGCACCCCACACCCACCCCATAAATAATTACAAATATATCTGGGTTAAATTCCCAGTGTAAGGCCACATGGTAATGGCACCTACAGCATCTGAGAGCCAGCTTACCTGGGGATACCCCTGGCTTCCCCTATGGCACTTATGGAGTCAGCAATCCCTCCTAATGCTGACCCATTTATGCCTCTCTATATACAATACACAAAGTGGAAAGCTGCTCAATCAGCCGTGCCGACATCGTGGGGTCCTGCACCCCAGGCCCATACCTAGTATTAGGGACCCCCAGTGACGGAGAAGCCTTTTCGATCGGCCTTGGGGCTTAACCCTATATCTGCAGATATACGCAACTAAGATCTCCGTATTATCTGACTATTATTATGTAGTAATATTATTCACTTGGTGTGCATTAGGGAACACAGTTTTTTTCCTACACAGAATTACCCCTCCCCTTTTAGCACCTGAGTGACATTACAATCTGATTGAGCAGCTTTCCACTTTGTGTGTTGTATATAGAGAGGCATAAATGGGTCAGCATTAGGAGGGATTGCTGACTCCATAAGTGCCATAAGGGAAGCCAGGGGTATCCCCAGGTAAGCTGGCTCTCAGATGCTGTAGGTGCCATTACCATGTGGCCTTACACTGGGAATTTAACCCAGATATATTTGTAATTATTTATGGGGTGGGTGTGGGGTGCAGTGGCCCCTGTGTCGGTATGGCTGGGCTGCTTCAGGTCGGCACACCCTAACACTTTATTAACACTTATTATTTTTCCTATCACTTTGTATATATTATTTAATCACACCACTTACATAGCACTTCTGTGCTTCTTATTAACCCCTATTAATTCTCACCTGTGTGCTGACCTGGGGTGGCCAACCTGTGCCGACATCGTGGGGTCCTGCACCCCAGGCCCATACCTAGTATTAGGGACCCCCAGTGACGGAGAAGCCTTGTCGATCGGCCTGGGGGCTTAACCCTATATCTGCAGATATACGCAACTAAGATCTCCGTATTATCTGACTATTATTATGTAGTAATATTATTCACTCGGTGTGCATTAGGGAACACAGTTTTTTTCCTACACAGAATTACCCTTCCCCTTTTAGCACCTGAGTGACATTACAATCTGATTGAGCAGCTTTCCACTTTGTGTATTGTATATAGAGAGGCATAAATGGGTCAGCATTAGGAGGGATTGCTGACTCCATAAGTGCCATAGGGGAAGCCAGGGGTATCCCCAGGTAAGCTGGCTCTCAGATGCTGTAGGTGCCATTACCATGTGGCCTTACACTGGGAATTTAACCCAGATATATTTGTAATTATTTATGGGGTGGGTGTGGGGTGCGGTGGCCCCTGTGTCGGTATGGCTGGGCTGCTTCAGGTCGGCACACCGTAACACTTTATTAACACTTATTATTTTTCCTATCACTTTGTATATATTATTTTAATCACACCACTTACATAGCACTTCTGTGCTTCTTATTAACCCCTATTAATTCTCACCTGTGTGCTGACCTGGGGTGGCCGACCTGTGCCGACATCGTGGGGTCCTGCACCCCAGGCCCATACCTAGTATTAGGGACCCCCAGTGACGGAGAAGCCTTGTCGATCGGCCTGGGGGCTTAACCCTATATCTGCAGATATACGCAACTAAGATCTCCGTATTATCTGACTATTATTATGTAGTAATATTATTCACTCGGTGTGCATTAGGGAACACAGTTTTTTTCCTACACAGAATTACCCCTCCCCTTTTAGCACCTGAGTGACATTACAATCTGATATAGCAGCTTTCCTCTTTGTGCTAAATAAAACCTACAAGGTAAAATACATGTATACAATACTTTTGAAAGCATGTTACAGCACTCACCCTCAATGGCTGGCTTTGGTACACAAATGGGCATCAGATATCCCATCTGTTACTCAGATTAGTGATGTCTTATCCCTGCATACTCTCTCACTAAAAATTTTACAGTCCAGTTATCTCCAAGAGGTGTATATCCGAACTCTTCATAGGGCTTATATTACACCAAGTCAAAGGCGCGACATGGTTATCGAGGAAAAAGGCTATTGTTTGAAATGCAGAACTATTATAGCAGATTTTTCCCACTGCATGTGGAACTGTTAAAACTTGAAACATTTTTGGTCTAAGTTAATTGTTTATGTCAACTCACTTTTTCACACCAAGTTAACTTTTGATCCGCTAGCATGCATGGGACTCAACTTTTCTGTTTGGACGGCACAAAAATTGGAGAGATCTGCCTTCTCCCTACTTATTAAGATTATGACAGTGGCCAAGAAATGTATTTTGGCCCACTGGACCAAAAAATCGGCTCCCCAATTGGGTGCAGTGAAACAAAAACTTCTCCAAATATTGCACTTTGAGCGTAAATATGCTAGATTAGAAGTACAATCCGGTGTTCGTAAATTTTATCAAAAATGGTTACCTTTTATTAATACCCTAGACGTGTACATGAAAAATTATATTCTGATGTGTTTTGAACATGTGCACCCTACACCTACTGCTCAATTATGCCTTTTTGAACGATAGACTTAATGTTCTATTGTGGTCTTGATATTGTTTGCTCTTTACTGAACTCCAGGTTTGCCAGATTGCCTTCTTTCCTTTCTTCCTTCTCTCTTCTTCCTATCCTTTTTACTCTTTCCCTACATTCCCTTATTGTCTGTCGTGTGTTTAGGTATAGTTCCTTTTTGTGCATTTTATTTTGTAGGTGGCTTTATTGATATGTGTATAACTATTGTAATCTCCAACCTTGATCCCGATACACTACAATATCGCTGGGACACAATTTGTCCGACCTAGTTCATTTTCCCCTTTCGGATTATATTGAAAATAAGAAGATTATTGTTTGACTAATATGTTTCTTATCCGATGATACACACCGCTCAGACTGATAAGTTTATGCCACCTTTATTCTGATTTTTGATTGATGTCTTTGTCTTTATATTTCTTGAAAATCTTTAATAAAAATTATATTTAAAAAAAAACTAACTATGAAACTCTTTCATAAAAGCAATGGTTAATATTCAATATTATTATAAATGACCTGTCACCAAGGACTATAATAAACAATTACATAAAAGTGTCATTCAAGCTTGAACATACCACAATATTAAGTAAAAAAGTATACAAGCAATTAGCCATTGAATATACAGTTTACAATAACAGCAAGTACTGCAGTAAGTTCCCCTTTATAAAACTGTTAGGGCCTGCATGCACACTAACTTGATAAGTCCTAATTACTGTAGTTCGTGCACGTTTAGATCACAACTAAAGAGAGCTCTCACAATTCATTGCCCGGGTTAAACAGGAAGAAAGAAGCTCTAGTCCTTAACAATATCCATTGGTTTCTATATTGTAGCTTATAAAGTAATGCTGCTCTTTGCCTCTTATGAATACAGTCTGTCCAGGAAGTCTAACTGCACTTCTCTGTTAACTAAGTACAGAATTTTGGAGATAATTAATGCTGCAGATCCGCAAACACTTGTCTCTAGTCAGTGACCGCATTTGAACAGGCTTTACAATTGACACTATGTGGCTCTGGTTACTGTTTAAGTTATCCTGTCAATATACAGATTTTGTAAGAGGTTTTGTGCATAGAGGGCTGATCCTTTACTATAAGTACTAGTCTTTATGCCCCAGTTTAGTCTGCCAGTTCTATCCTTTACTAGTCTGCCGTAGTTGAAGGGGTAAGGATTCAGTTCCGGCATTTTGCTATCCTTACAGCTGATATAGAGAGAATAAGAAGAGTTCTTATGACTACTGTCTGTGCAACTAAGCCTGTGACTCACAGTCTGGTTAATGCTGCAGCTGTAGTGTAAGGTGGTGTAGAGCTGCTGTATGCCACGTACTTTTATTACAGACCTCAGTTATGCTGGTCTAACATGATGGCTGTCTACAAGGTCATTCCATTCCAAAAGACTGCTGGTTTCCTTACCCTTTACTGAGTGAAGAGTCTTTTTTTCAGGGTGCCACCCACCAAATGTCTGTCACTGATAAGGCCTCGCCTAGTAATTCACCTCTGCTGGCTGTAGGGAACTGCATGACTATAATCCCTGGGCTGGCTCCAGCAAGGGTGTCTCTGCTATGCCCATGTCCTTTACTTGCCAGCCATGGTCATCAGATGCTGTGGGTGTGCTCATGGAGTCTCAGACTACTCTCCGGTTGTTGTTTTTCTAACCCCGGTCACCGTGACCAGTGGCTCTGACAGGTCAGTTGCGCAGCATCTCCTCACACACCCTCTCAATCACTCTCCCTTAAGATGGCCGCCCAACTGCCAATGGTTCCAGCAGTTAACTGTCACAGCGCATGCCAGATACAGCATAGAATATATCTTTAACCATTTCCCTGCTGCAAGTAACAAAGCGTTCAGCCAAGCTGCATTTTAGGAAGGGGGAAAAGGGCACAAAAGTAACATAAATGTCCGTGGCAGCCCTGCTGGGATACCACATTATTGGTCCCCATCTATACTG
This sequence comes from Pseudophryne corroboree, assembly GCF_028390025.1. Lineage (NCBI taxonomy): Eukaryota > Metazoa > Chordata > Amphibia > Anura > Myobatrachidae > Pseudophryne > Pseudophryne corroboree. Next base: position 660,885,775 of record NC_086448.1, read on the forward strand.
GAGCATGCCTGTTATCTGATTGAGGGTCACCTCGTGTTGTTTCAAACGATAAACATATAAAGGTATCTTTAGACTTTTCTCTCCAGATGTAGGTAACCCAGATAATTCATCAGTTATCATTAATATTGCTTACATGTGTGCTTACATATAATGTGTATTGTGTATGGGATCCTCACATGGCTCTGTCTTTTATTTCCCTGTTTGAGAATCTCCAAACATGCAGCCACACAACAGCCAGTAAATCAAACAAAAGAAATTTATTTTCTTAATACTGAACTCCTATGTAAAAACAGCTGGATGGGCTGAATCTACTAATAAAAACAAATATAAAATATCCAAAACATATATGACCACTGAGAATGATGGGAAAAAAAGACCCTGGGTATTCTCACCAATGAATTAATGGGGTATGGGTTGTTGGGTCGACTCAACTCAGGTTGATAGTCATTAGGTCGACTACTGAAGGTTGACATGGGCATTATGTCGACATTCATAAAGGTCTACATGGGTGTTATGTCGACGTGTACTAATTCGACATTTGAAAAGGTCGACATTAGTTTTTGGCCTTTTTGTGTATTTTTCTTCATAAAGTGACGGGGAACCCTAATTAGTGCACCATGTCCCCTCGCTTGACTCGCTTCGTTCGCCATGCTTTGGGCAATGTGCCTCGCTCCACTACCAATTTGCTCGGCACAGGTTACCATTCCAATCGTAGACCACGTGGATCTTGAAGTATGGGAAAATCCAAAATATTATTATTTTTTTAAACTCATGTCCACATTTTGACCTGTCGACCTAGTACATGTCAACCTAATGACCATGTCGACCTATCGACCATGTCGACCTAATGCATGTGGACCTTCAGTGGTCGACCTAACGACCGTATCCCGATCAATGATGGATCATTATTGTTACAGTCCAAAGTACCGCATCAATGCTTTTTGACTAGGATAGTCTTTAGCAAGGTGATGCTGTAGTTCCCTCCAGGAATTATTTTTTATACTTGCAGGGTACCCTCCCCTAATTTGGTGTGTAGGGTTAATCTTTGGTATAATACACATGTTCCTATTTCTAAATATATAAGTGGGATCCTGCTCCAGAATTCTTATTACATTAAAATACTAAAACCGCTAATAAAAACAGAAAGAATGCAGATAAAAACAATTTTTATAGTTAAAAGTATCACACTTCCAGTTCCAGACACCTATTCTGTTGTTACGGTAACCTGGTGTCCGCACTGGAGCCGGGTCTATTTGGCCTCTAGTATTAGAACTATTTCATATAGGCCAACTACACCCATAAGTGTCTACCATTTCCTGTTTGTGTTCCACTGTATAAACATCGTGGAACAGGTGCTGCATGTACTAAAAACATCCCCATTCATATTAAAAATAAATATATGCACACATAAATGATTATCTAGACTTATTATATAAAACTAAAATGGGTAGTAAATAATATAAAATCCATTGATAAACACTTCTTTCACCATATTTAGAAGGTCCTAGGGTATGTAGTACAAAAAGGGGGGTTATGTTATATCCTGTGGCATAAATACATTTCACTTAAAAACAGAAATATATAAATAACAAAATATAATACAATTATAGGTTATTTATATAATGTCCTAAAATCCATATAAAGATAATTCCAAACAGGAATAAAAATAACTATGTTTAAAAATAGATAGTAAAACCCAGAAGTACTGTAATATATTAAACATATGTTCAATTAAAGAAACCACTTCAATTCAAAGTTCACTTTAAGTCTCCGTGGTACTAATGTTTTCACATAATGGATCAACCTCATCTCATTTTGAGCTACAGTAAAATCACTTCTGTGCTTTTTTTACAGCAATTTCCTGTAATCTTTTTGCTGCCAATTACTTTTTTGATGGATTCTACAGAGCAAGCATGTGTTTTTTTAAAGTGATCTGAAAGGCTGTTTGTCAAATCCTTTTTAAATATTTCTGACATGTTCTGCCCACCTCTCCCGTAGGGTACAAGAGTGTTTTCCTATGTATTGTAGTCCACACTCAACTAAATAGATATCAGTTCTTGCTGATGCATGTCATAAATTCCTTGATTTTAAATTTTTGGCTACTCAACTTCATTAAGAGTTTTCTTGTGTGCTTTGCACATGGGTCAACACAACTATGAAAGCCTATAGTTTTAATATGGTGGCTTCTTTTCTCCTGGATGATACTCTTTACTAGGTGATTGTTTAGATTATTGGCTCTTCTGTTGGCTCTTCTATACACAAATCTTGTCTGCGCGAAACTTCCATAAGAACTGAATCTTTAGTGAGGCTGTGTCTCTGTATTGTGGGAGATGCCATATGGATGGGGATGAAATCAATTTGCCAGCTGTCGGGATCCCAGCGGTCAGGATACCGATGCCGAAATCCTGACAGCCGACAATGCTGACAGCCGAAATCCTAGTGCACAGGGGCTATTCCCACTCATGAGGACAGCGAGCTTGCAAGGGGACTCTTTGAGCTCGCCCTGCTGCTGGCATTCTGGCAGGCAGGATGCCGCTGTTGGGATCTTGAGAGCTGGCATCTCGCCTGCTGGTAAATAGTATGTAATCTCATGGATGCAATATCATCCAGTCACCTGATCAGAGTACAGTGGGTCCCAGTCATGTGACTGAAGGGATCAATCACCAGTATAGGTGCTTTATTTAAAGCATAAAGTCCTGGCCAGTACAATTACAATGTACTGCCAGTACAATTACTTTCACAGAGGCTTAGACCCTTACCTCCAGGTTCCTTCTTTGCATCCAGCACTTCAGTGCCTTTGCCAATGTCCCTACACTGGATGTTCTGCTAACCTACATAAGTATCCCTGCAATGGATATTCTGCTAACCAAACGACATGTTCTGCACTGAATATCAAGGGAACTGGTTCCTGTCTTTAAGTGCCCATATATGGACGATCCCATATACCTGTATTCTGATAAGGTGCCTACACCTTGGCTAACTCCCTCTGCACAGCTGATACCACTTATCCAAGCTGCAATCCAATCATAGTGGTCTCAGTACTGCAGCAATCCACCTTTCATTCCACCTACTGGTCTGCATGAGGAAAAGCATCATCAGACCATCAGGCTTCACTAACTTACCTGTAAGCCCATCTAACCCAAGGGGTTCTTACTCACATCTCAAAATTCCTGGGGCCAAATGTAATAGAGTGAGAGTTTCAGAAAGTGAGAGATTTGGTAAGGTTTTTCAGTTTTTTTTAAAGTGACAATCATTTACTCTTGCTGTGTAAATGATTGCCACTTAAAAAAAACTGCAAAACCTTACCAAATCTCTCAGTTTTTGAAACTCTCACTCTATTACATTTGGCCCCTAGTGTTGTGACTAACTCACTGCTAATACAGGTTTTATTTAGAGTTCATGCAATATTAACCTCAATTGTGTATTAAAGTAAACTACAATTTATTTGTGAGTTGAAAAGCATAATTTGTCATTACAATGTGAGCTTCTGTTTCTCCAGTATTTACTAAGAAAAAAATATGAAAAATAAATCTAAGATAAATCAAATGATTGTTGAAACAAATTTGAATTATTAAAATTTTTCGAAAACAGGGAACAGCGAGAATGACAATTTGAAATTTCATAGCTCAAAATGCAACTACAGCAACAGATTAGACTAGCAGTAGGGTTCCATACCTAATATTAAAGAACAACTTCATGCTAGATCCATAATTATTTGACACTATCCATGTTAGTGAAATCTCCAGAGTCATCCTAAAGATCCTAGTTTGACAGATAGACAATCTATGTTTATTTGATATTAGGGGTAAAGATAGTGAACTGACTTCTGCAGAACACATTAGATTCACACACCTCTTTTCCAACCTGTTTCACTGTCAGCAAATTTGACATTAAAACATGATAAACATCTTGCGATTTCTATTATAAATTGACTATCTTATATATATATATTCCTTGTTATAATTATTTATGCACCTTTTCACATATTATCACAATGTTCTGCTTTTATTAATAGCATGTATTGTACATACTGTATATAAACATTGCTATGCAGGAGCTATCTTAGCTGATGTTGCTGCTGTGCCAAAGGGAATGAAGCAGGTTAAAAGTCATGTTTCTGAGAAAATATCTACCACAGTTGTATATTGCAGTCATGTGGTAATTATATACATCTGAACTATAGATAAATAGAGAAACCACAGTGAAATATAGCAGAAATACATTAAAATAAAGAAAAAAAATTTCTGTACATAAATTAAAGCCTTTACTAAAAAATAAACTGCAGTACATGTTAATACAATTGGTCCCAAAGTCATACTGTATGCATGTATGCAGCATTTCAAGTAATATCCAAAGTAAAAATAAAAAAATCCCTAAAGAAAAACACATAAAACATGTAACTGGAGCTCATATTTTTAGAACATAACTATTTATTTATTTATTTATTGCCAATTATTTATATAGCGCACACATATTCCGCAGCACTTTTACAGAGAATATTTAGCCATTCACATCAGTCCCTGCCCCATTGGAGCTTACAATCTATATTCCCTATCACATGTACATGCAGACACATTCATGCTAGGGCTAATTTTGTTCAGAGCCAATAAAACTACCAGTATATTTTTGGAGTGTGGGAGGAAGCCAGAGTACCTGAGTGAAAACCACAGGGAGAATATACAAACTCCACACAGTTTGGACCATGGTGGGGATCAAACCCATGACCTCAGTACTGTGAGACAGGAATGCTAACCATTACACCATTTGTACTGCCAAACTAAAAGTAAAATAGAATTGCTCACAAAATGCATTAAGAAATAAATGTACATTAAAGTAGATCTTAAAATAGTTTAATACCTTTAGCCAGTGGTGCCGAGAGGGGTGGGGGCCTGGGATGGGTTTGCAGATACTATTTACCTGGGCCCAGGCCTGATGTAGGGGCCCAGAGGCTTACCTGGCAGCAGCAGCTGCAGCTCTTTTCCCCAGCCCAGCACACACTGTTATGTGCTGGGCTGCAGTATGGCCAGGGAGGCAATTAAAGTACTACTTTTTCTATATTTGTTTTTCAAAGTGTGAAGAGCCATGCCTCTCTTGATTAGGCCACACCTCCTGGAAAGTACATAGGTCCAGCCAGGCTCTCTATTGAGTTTGAAAAAGAGGCAGGTGAGTTAGGATACAGAAAAAGGTGAATACACAAATAGGAACACATACTGTATATTGCCAATACCATTAACTTCTGATACAATGTTTGGGCTAGTGCAGTGCAGTTTATGTAATGCATTTGTATTGTGAAAGACATTCTGGAGACTCAGCTCCTGTCCAACCTGCAAGTAATTTTCTCTAATGAAGGAAGACATAAATAAACTGCATGCTGTGATATGTAGTATGTCCCTGAGGCCACCAATGCTCCAGAGAGCCCCCAAAAGACATTCTGCCTGGACATCTCTAAAAGGCAGAGGTTTCCAGAGAGATAGAGATATCTTCCACAAGCTGTGACACTCCAAAACTCATATGCTGGTCTTGCAGGGCTGGAAGGTACAACTAATATAAGCAATACAAAACACGAAGGCATGGGGACTTCTACTAACTATATAAAACAGGAAACGGAATAGGACCAGGAAAATGACAACTTCAAAAAGGTCTGCACTTCTCTTGGGAGATTCCATTATAAGAGGAGTACATCTAGGAAATACAAATGAAGTAGATAAACGAGTAAGGTGCTTACCTGGAGCCACAGCTCCATGGGATAAAGAGCGCATGCTATGAATTGTGAAGACAGTAAAAAAAGATGGGGAAGTGGATGTCTTTGTCCATCTAAGGACAAATGAACTGACTAATGCTAAATTCATGGCCATAAAAGATGATTTTTGGAAGTTAGGGACTGCTCTGAAGCAGGTGCCAACTTTTTCAGAAGTATTGCCAGTACACAGAGGAGAAGATAGAACTCATTGCATCAGAAACTTGGCTAATGTTTGGCTAAATACGTGGTGCAATGAGGAGAGATTTGGATTTATAGGCCATAGTCACACCATCTTGCAAGATAGGACCTTATACAAAAGTGATGGCCTGCACCGATCTTCAAGGGGAATGAGAGCACTAAGTGAACAGTTTGGATGCTTCATCAGTAAATATTTAAACTGGCAAAAAAACTAAATCATGCACTTGGGTCTCAAAAATCCAAAGGCTAAATAAATTACTAATAGCACTGTATTAGAAACTACTGATGAGGAAAGGGATCTAAGAGTAAATATTTTTTGGTGACTTAAAGGCAAATAAGCGATGTAACAAAATACTGAAGAAGACTAGTCAGATGCTTGGTTGCATAGGGAGAGGAATCAGCAGCAGATAGAAAGAAGTAATAATGCCACTGTATATTGTATAATAATAATAATAATAATAATAATAATTTTATTTATATAGCACTCTTTCTCCAATAGGACTCAAGGCAATTAACAGATACATAGCATAATATAGTACAGAAAATAATGAAGTACAGAACAGCTTCTCATAAAATACAGAAGCATGAAGATACTAAAGGGACATTATGGAAATGCTTGAGAAAACAGGAAAGTCTTGAGCCTACTTTTGAAGGATTCTATAGTTGGGGCCTCTTGCACTGTGCTGGGAAATGAGTTCCATAGAGTTGGAGCAACATGACTAAATGTTCAACTCCTAGATGAATTACGGGAGATTTTAGGTACTGCTAAAAGTCCTTCATCTACAGATAACAGTAATCGAGTGGGGCAGTATGGGATCAGAAGCTGCTTCAGGTACCTTGGGCCCTGGTCATGTAGTGCTTTTAAACTCAGTAAGCCAATCTTGAAGATGACTCGCCATCTTACAGGCAGTCAGTGAAGGGAGTAGAGGATGGGTGTTAAGTGGCTATAATGGGGCTGGTTGGTTAACAGCCTGGCAGCTGTGTTTTGCACCAGCTGTAAGCGGTGCAATTCTTTTGCTGGGAGACCAAGGTAGAGGGCATTACAGTAGTCTAATCGAAATGATACAAATGCATGTATGACTTTTGGTAGATCATTTGATGGAATTAAGTGCTTGATTCTGGATATGTTCCTCAGGTGAAAGAATGAGAATTTGATTGTGGCTGATATTTGATGTTTAAGTGTCAAGCCACCATCCAGGACAACGCCAAGATTCCGCACATGATCAGTGGTTTGTAATTCTGAATCCCAGAGTGTAAGTCCAGTTGGTAGGCTATGCTGCAGTTTTGTCCTTTGATGTTGTGGTCCTATCATAAGGACCTCTATTTTATCTGGGTTCAGTCGCAGCCAACTGGCACTCATCCACTCCTGGAGCTCAGCTAGACAGCCATTTAGGGTTGCTATTGGGTTATCAGTGCCCGAAGCAAAGGACAAGTACAGTTGTGTATCATCTGCATAGCAGGGGAAGAGCAGGCCATGGCGCCTGATTTATTTCACCCAGCGGGAGCATGTATACTGCAAAAAGCATGAGACATAGCATAGAATCTTGTGGGACACCACATGGCAATTGCACTGATGGTGATGAGCGTACTCCAGATGATACTCTGTGACCTGCCTGTGAGAAATGATTTGAACCAGCTTAGGACTGTGCCATCCAGTCCACAAAAATGTATCAGTTGCTCAATCAAGAGCCCATGGTCCACGGTATCAAATGCTGCAGAGAGATCCAGAAGGATTAATATTAAACAGTCACCTCTGTCTCTTGCCATCAGAAGATTATTTAACACACACAGCAGGGCTGTTTCAGTGCTATGTCTTCTCCTGAATCCTGATTGGAATGGATCATACATATCATTGGTTGTCAGGTGGGTTTCTAGTTGATTTGCAACCACTTTCTCAATAACCTTTCCTAGAAAAGGGAGGTTTGATACCGGTCTGTAGTTGGTCATGCAGTCGGAATCTAAATTAGGTTTTTTAAGAAGAGGTCTAACAATTGCTTCCTTTAGAGGTCAAGGAAAAATGCTTGTCTGCAAAGAGCAATGAGCAATTTTTGCAAAGACAGGACTAATTATATCCATGCAACTTATTAGAATCTTGTTTGAGGCCGGGTCCAGATCACAGGTGGTGGAACGCAAAATCCGATCAATTTCAGCAGTGTCCTTTACATCCACTGGGTCAAAGCTGGTCCATGAAGGCAGGTGACTTATATTGGCAGGCTTTGTAGTTTGGCACTCCTTTGATGGCACTATGGAGATTCCAGCCTGGATGGTGGATATTTTATCTGCAAAGAAGTTTGCAAACTCATTGTATCTTGCCTGGGAGAGGGTTTCATCAGTCTGCAGGCATGCTGGTTTGCAAAGCATCTCCACTGTGTGGAAAAGTTGAGCTTGCCTATTGTTTGCTGCCGTGATATCATTTGACAGGAACTGTGATTTCTTACGAGTGATTGTCGATGATATTCTTCATTATGCTATATTAGTTTTATTTTGTCATCCACTAGATTAGTATTCCTCCATCATCTTTCCAGTCTACGCCCCCTTTTCTTGAGCTCACTAACACTGTTGTCGAACCAGGGTACAAAATCATCTAGAATACTGTGTTCCATTCTGGAGGCCAGATCTTTCAAAGGATATTAATACATTAGAGATTGTACAAAGAAGGGCACATAAAATGGTGCCTGGCCTACATCAGAAAACTTACCTGTAAAAACTCAAAAACTCTCAATATCTATAGTTTGGAGCAGAGAAGGGAAAGAAGGGACATGATAGAAACTTTCAACTATATCAAGTGTATTAACAAGGTCCAGGAGGGAAACATTCATCAAATGAAGAGAAGTAATAGAACACAAGGACATCTACTGAAACTGGAGGTACTGTAGGTAGGTTCAGGGGAAATTTGAGGAAAAATTACTTCACAGAAAGGGTAGTGGACAAGTGGAATAGCCTCCCAGCAGAAGTGGTGGAGGCTAGGTTGGTAGAACAATTTAAACATGCATGGGATAGACATAAGGATATCCTTCTATGTTTCACATGTTTGGAGAGACAAGTCTTCCCAGTAATCAAACCCTGGTGCATGTTGCTTACTGATGATGAAGGCCGCAGGCTGCATCTGATTTATCTAATACTTATTGCACAATAATGTAAATTAAGTAAAACTGCTGCATCTGTGATTTAAAAGTGAGATTACAGTATACTGGGCACTTGTTTTTTTTAAATATATAAATATGTTTACTACTCTGTTTGGGATGTTTAAAGATACAAATGTCTTCATTAATGTGAACTTTAATAAAAGTTAGAATTTAAAATTAGCATCTGGTCTGCATTTAATATGCTCCATGCTTATTATTATTATTATTATTATTATTATTATATACTTTCCTACTCTCCCTGGAATGTGCGAGAGACACTCAAATTTGCTGGCAGTTGCTTGGAAGAGTAGGCTGCCCTCCCATATCCTGCCCACTTCCTAGCAAAGTAGGCACCATGTTTAGGACAATGCCACAAAACGCAGGTAAATGAGGAGAGGGCAAGGCCAATAAGACATGTTTCTATGAAAATCACATCATGCCCCCTCTCAATCAACCTGCATTCACAACATTTCCAATGAGGGGGTGGGTCCTTGTAACATGTAGCGCTCGGCCTCGTCCCAACCTCCAGTCAGCTGCCTCTCTCCTCTTGGCTTCTCCTTGCAAAAGTAAGTATGTATGGTTATAGGCTATGTACTCTCTGGCAATTTACTGTAACATGTATTAACTGTGTTCAGCCTTTTCAAAAGTCTTTATACTCACAATCAAGTTACAGCCATATTGCTGCTCCTGTTACTTGCATAGGGAGGGAGCTATATTTGCTACCCATGCAAAGGTGGCTGCATCTAACATTTTTTTGACAATCAAGATTTTTCTCTGGATGCATTTTTCATCTGTATCCAACTCTGGCCCATGATTGTTATCCCGGCTGCAGTTTATTAGGTTTTTCTATGTAAAAGAAAAGAAAAAAGTTAAGATTATATTAACTTTCGAAATGTATCTATCTTTTCTCTCTCTCTCTCTCCCACCTTACTTGGATCCTAAAGCGAGGCCGAATGTCATCTTCCCGCTGTCAGATTCTCGCGGGTTTCGGATTCTACAGTATATAAGTCCCCGTGCATGGGCGCCATCTTCACTCTTGCTGTGAAGAGTATACTGGACAGACATGTCCGTCTCAGTACTGTGTTGTCTGGTATGGGGCGGGTGCTCTGTCTGCTGTATCTGAAAGGGGTGCTCTGTCTGCTGTAACAGTCTAGGGGTGCTCTGTCTGCTGTATCTGAAAGGGGTGCTCTTTCTGCTGTTTCAGTCCAGGGGTGCTCTGTCTGCTGTATCTGAAAGGGGTGCTCTGTCTGCTGTATCAGTCCAGACGGGGTGCTCTGTTTGCTGTGTCAGTCATGGGGTGCCTGCTGTATTTAAAAAAGGGGTGCTTTGCCTTCTGTATCTGAAAAAGGGGTGCTCTATCTGCTGTATCTTAAAGGGGTACTCTGTTGTATCAGTCCAGGTGGGGAGCTCTGTCTGCGATATTTGAAAGGGGTGCTTTGCAATATCAGTCCAGGCGTGGTGCTCCGTCTGCTGTATCAGTCCAGGTAGGGTGCTCTCTCTGCTGTATTTGAAATGGGTGCTCTGCTTTTTCAGTCCAAGGGTGCTCTGTCTGCTGTATCTGAAGGGGGTGCTAAGTCTGCTGTATTGGTCCAGGCTCTGTCTGCATGTATCTGAAAGGGGTGATATGTCCATCCATCTAGGAGCTGCGCCTCCGCCCCAGTGGAAAATTAAAATAATAAAGCGTAAAAACAAAAAGCCTACAATTATAATTCTAAAAAAAATATATATTTTTTGTTTGTGCTGTACCCGAGTGTAATATACAATTGTTATTTTATTTTTATAAGTACTGCGACACTGCCGTTCAGATCACAGTATATTATTTCCTACTCATACATGTATTGTGCGACGCTGTTGGTGAAGGTCAACTGCAGTGTTCGACTACCATTTCTGATTCAAACACGTATTGCGCTATGCGGTTGGTGAAGCTAAACCACAGTGTATAATAATAGCTATTTCTGATCCATTTGTGCAACACTGTAACCACCAGTGTGTGTCAGTGGAGTGTAGTTTATTAGCATACATGGACTGGTATTTACTTAACACAGGGTAATTTAAGCCCTTTGATTAGATGTCCAATTGGCTTTAGCTGTAGCCTTTGTTAATTAGACCTAGTATACCTTAGCATTAAGTTATGGGGCAGTTCTCTGAGTTTAGAAATATACGAAGTTTGGAAATTACAAAGTTAGGAAATTTTAAAAAGAACAGTTAAACCAACAGTTGAACAAACATTGAAAAACATTGGAAACCAGGTAATTTCACCATTTAACTAACGTTTCCCATAAGCACTTACCTATCTATACTTTTCTCTTTAAAACCACCATGTTCCACAAACTGTTTTTCCTAATAGCACTTCATGGTATCCTCTATAAAATGAGATTGTCCTTCAATATTCCTGTTATTCAGCGCTCTGTACATATTGCAGTCGCATTAATACACTCCCCTCTTATTAACACTCATGAGCTTTTAACCTATCTTTGTAAACTAACTACAACATCCTTAACCTGTCACCATAAGAAACTATCACACACCTCCTCACATTCAGCTGATTCACAATGGAATATAAATCCAACAAACTTTATCAACATCACATGTCTCCCATCGTCCTCCAAGTCACTAAAATGTGCTTTATGGAATGCATGCTCTGTTTGCAACAAATTAACATCTATTCATGACCTTTTCATAGCAAAAAACTCAATATGCTAGCTATAACAGATACATGGGTCACACAATCAGACACTGCCTCCCCTACAGCACTGTCACATGGTGGCCTCCACCTTACCCCCCCCCCACCAGGCCTGGTGACATTAAAGGAGGTGGGGTTGAAATATTACTGTCCAAATCTTAGACACACACCGTTTTACCACCTGTTCCCAAACTCACATTTACACAATTTGAAGTACACTGTATTAGGATTTTCACCCCTTTCTCTCTGCGTGTTGCAGCTATCTATCGCCCACCTGGGCAACCCAAAAAGTTTCTGGAAGATTTTTCTGCTTGGCTCCCTCACTTTCTATCCTCTAACATTGAATGGGAGCAGCATTTGGAAGGCATGCTGTTCCTTGTCGTGCCAATGGGAGATCCTGGGGGTGGCTCCCGGGTAAGTTAGCTCTCTGTCTGGAAGTGTTTTAGTAATAGCCTTTATCATGAGGCCTACTGTGACAAATTACATGGCCCTATGTGGGCACAGCTATCAAGTAGTGTTAGGACTGCTTTATCAGAGAAGCCGTGAAGTGGCCAGCAGCTGAACATGTGTTTGCAAACATTTGTGACTAATTCTCTGAATTTTATTACCAGATAGGTTCAGGGATGGTTACAGGTTATTTTCAGTGTGCGAAAGGGAATTTAGGGGTGTGGATTTGCACCCCCATTCCTTTTTGTCTGTTGTTTATCCTCTAACATTAATAGAAATTAAAACACAGCGCTTATTAAACCACCAAAAAATCTATACCCGTAAACCACTTCAATAAATGTCAAGTTTCTGCAGCTCCTACTGGTGGTACTGTTCCACCCACTAGAAAACAGAAATACAAAAGAGAATTTAAAGGAGCGCTAAAACATAGAGATATTGGCCCTCATTCCGAGTTGTTCGCTCGCTAGCTGCTTTTAGCAGCATTGCACACGCTAAGCCACCGCCTACTGGGAGTGAATCTTAGCTTTGCAGAATTGCGAACGAAAGATTTGCATAATTGCGAATAGAAATTTCTTTGCAGTTTCTGAGTAGCTCGGGACTTACTCTGCCACTGCGATCAGTTCAGTCAGTTTAGTTCCTGCTTTGCGTCACAAACACACCCAGCGTTCGCCCAGACACTCCCCCGTTTCTCCAGCCACTCCTGCGTTTTTCCCAGAAACGGCAGCGTTTTTCCGCACACACCCATAAAACGGCCAGTTTCCACCCAGAAACACCCACTTCCTGTCAATCACACTCCAATCACCAGAACGATGAAAAATCCTCGTTATGCCGTGAGTAAAATACCTAACTTTTGTGTAAAATAACTAAGCGCATGCGCTCTGCGAATCTTGTGCATGCGCAGTAAGCGACTAATCGCAATATAGCGAAACTCGGCAACAAGCGAACAACTCGGAATGAGGGCCAGTGGGGGTAATTCTGAGTTGATCGCAGCAGGAATTTTGTTAGCAATTGGGCAAAACCATGTGCACTGCAGGGGAGGCAGATATAACATGTGCAGAGAGTTAGATTTGGGTGGGGTGTGTTCAATCTGCAATCTAAATTGCAGTGTAAAAATAAAGCAGCCAGTATTTACCCTGCACAGAAACAAAATAACCCACCCAAATCTAACTCTTTCTGCACATGTTATATCAGCCTCCCCTGCAGTGCACATGGGGGGTAATTCCAAGTTGATCGCAGCAGGATTTTTGATAGCAATTGGGCAAAACCATGTACACTGCAGGGGAGGCAGATATAACATGTGCAGAGAGAGTTAGATTTGGGTGGGTTATTTTGTTTCTATGCAGGGTAAATACTGTCTGCTTTATTTTTACACTGCAATTTAGATTGCAGATTGAACACACCACACCCAAATCTAACTCTCTCTGCACATGTTATATCTGCCTCCCCTGCAGTGCACATGGTTTTGCCCAATTGCTAACAAACTTGAAGCTGCGATCAACTCAGAATTACCCCCATTGTTCAGTTACTTAACAATAGTTTTATTTAAATACATTCATAAGATAAATAAAAATATACTTTAAAAGTCTGCAATTTAATTCAAGCCAATGTCCATATCTCCTTAAAAAGCAATCTCATAAGGCTTTATATGTATCAGTCCAACTGACTGCTTGTAACAGATTTTCAGTACTCCAATGGACACAAAGTCCCTTTTGTAACAGTTTTATACAGTCTCTGTGGTACCACTTAAACTTGATCCAAGCACGGGGGAGAGCGCTGTGGCTGCCTGAATAGCCACAGTGGTATGCTACGACCCCTAGTTTTTGCAGCCGTAGTGTTGAAAACTGGTTACTCACGGCTGTCACGGCTTCAGCTTCTGTTGCAAGGGGAGCGGACCTCCTTAGCCAGGCACCGCTTCAGCTGTATCCCCAATCAGAACAGCTCGTCAGCCTTATGCTCATGCACTGTATAAGCTATGTGAACAGAGTTTAACATCTGAGTGCAATTAAAGTAATTAGTAGAATGATTGGCTGGATCTGCTTTTAAAATGAGCTGACAACACAACCACGTTATTCCTCTGACGAAACCGCTTGCCCCACTGGCGGAGAAACGCGTAAGGAGGGCACTTTGCTTGGATTCTACTGGCCTTAGTCCAACCATCTCCTTTGTGACTGCACGGTGGGCCAACGAGCTGTTCTGATTGGGGATACAGCTGAAGCGGTGCCTGGCTAAGGAGGTCCGCTCCCCTTGCAACAGAAGCTGAAGCCATGACAGCCGTGAGTAACCAGTTTTCAACACTGCGGCTGCAAAAACTAGTGGTCGTAGCATACCGCTGTGGCTATTCAGGCAGCCACAGTGCTCTCCCCCGTGCTTGGATACAAGTTTAAGTGGTACCACAGAGACTGTATAAAACTGTTACAAAAGGGACTTTGTGTCCATTGGAGTACTGAAAATCTGTTACAAGCAGTCAGTTGGACTGATACATATAAAGCCTTATGAGATGGCTTTTTAAGGAGATATGGACATGGGCTTGAATTAAATTGCACACTCTTAAAGTATATTTGTATTTGTCTTATGAATATATTTAAATAAAACTATCATTAAGTAACTGAACAATATCTCTATGTTTTAGGGCTCCTTTAAATTCTCTTTTGTATCCTCTAACATCTCCACCATCATTATGGGTGATTTCAATATCTCTATTGACAGTCCACAATCTCCCCATGCCTCTAAACTACTCTATCTAACCTCTTCTCTTGGCCTCTCCCAATGGACTGACTCCCCTACTCATCAGGAGGGCCACTGCCTTGATCTTGAATTCACCAGGCTTTGTTTCTGAACTCACTAACACTCCTTTCCCTCTCTCAGATCACAACCTTATCGCCTGCATGCTCTCCTCCATTACTTCAAACTCAATGTCCCTGAAGTCTACAAAGATGCCTCTAACCAGCAGAAATATTAACGCTATTAATTTTCAACAACTATCTACCTCTATGCAACAACTGCTCTCACCAATTTCTACATTCACCTCTCCGGAGACTGCTGTGTCACACCTTAACCAAACTCTAGAAACAGCACTTGATGAAGTGGCTCCAGCTATGCATCACACTCCACTGCGCCAGAGGTGCGGTCCCTCTGGCGCAGTTGGGATAAAAGATAGTGAGGTACCTAGTCAGATGGTGGTGGTAGTGGATTCTATCATCAGGAAGGCAGATAGGGCAATCTGCTACCGGGACCATGGTCGCCGTACAGTCTGTTGTCTCCCGGGTGCTCAGGTACGGAACATCGCGGACTGGGTAGATTGTTGGGAGGAGGTGGGAAAGACCCGGCGGTCTTGGTGCACGTTGGCACCAATGACAAAGTTAGCGGAAGGTGGGATGTCCTTAAGAAAGACTATAGGGACTTAGGAAAGAAACTTAAGGCAAGGAAATCTAAGGTAATATTCTCTGAAATATTACCCATGCCACGCGCTAGTCCAGGGAGGCAAAGGGAGAATAGGGAGGTAAATGTGTGGCTTATGGATTGGTGCAGGAAAGAGGGGTTTGTGTTCCTGGAACACTGGGCGGACTTCTCAGTCAGGCGCCATCTCTTTTGTCGTAACGGATTGCACCTGACTGAGGAGGGGGCAGCGGTGCTGGGGGGAAGGATGGTTAGAAGGTTGGAGGAGATTTTAAACTAGGAGCCTTGGGGGAGGGTTTAGCTAGAAACTACGGGTCGTGCAGTGAGAATTGTGGGGTTGGCGGTAGTAAACGAAATGGGGGAGAAGTTGAGGGGAGGGTAAGAGCAGGCGGTAAGGTTACTAACATGGGTACTAAAAGAGATTTTACCAAAGCACTAACCAATGACGATTACAGGTCATCATTGCTACATAAGGTAAAAGATGTCCCTAACGCAAGGGAAAATACTTATCGTAGTTGTATGTATGTAAATGCTAGAAGCATTACTGGTAAAAAGGGTGAACTAGAAATACTTGCAGCAAGCAAACAGTATGAAATTATAGGCATTACTGAAACTTGGTGGGATGAATCTCATGATTGGACAGTCAATCTAGAGGGCTATACACTGTTTAGTAGAGACAGACTAAATAAAAAGGGGGGAGGGGTGTGTCTTTACGTAAAGCCGTTTTTAAAACCTGATATACGGGAAGATATTCAGGAGGGGACTGTAGACACTGTCGAGACATTATGGGTAGAAATTGCATGCGGGGAAAAAGGAATAAAAACATTAGTATTGGGTGTATGCTATAGGCCACCTGGTATCAACGTATCTGATGAGGAATTATTACTAAAGCAAATTGAAAGAGCAGCAGGAGTAGGAGACATAGTAGTGATGGGAGATTTTAACTATCTAGAGATAAACTGGAAAAATGATTCATGTGATACTGCTAGGGGCAATATGTTTTTAAACACACTTAATGATAACTACTTAGTTCAACTAATTGAGGAACCAACTAGGTACAATGCAATCTTAGACCTGGTATTAACAAACAATGGGGATTTGGTATCAGGTATTATATTAGGGGAACCCATAGGAAACAGCGACCACAATATGGTCACATTCAATATCAGTTTTCATAAACAGCCCTATACTGGCTCAACTAGGACTCTAAACTTTAGCAAAGCGAATTTTGAAAAGATGAGGGTATTTTTGAGGGATATTGAATGGGAAGGTTTGTTTTTATTAATAAATACTATGGAGAAATGGGAGGTACTAAGATTCCTGCTAGCTAAAAATACACTCAAATTTATTCCTACGAGCAGCAAAAAAAGGAATAAAAATCATAAGGGCAAGAAAAGGCGAGCATTTAAAAAATACAAATCTGACGGGGAAGCAGAGTCATTTCAGCACTATAAGGAATGTAACAAAATATGCAAAAAGGAAATAAGAGCGGCTAAAGTAGAAACTGAAAAACTAGTAGCAAAGGAAAGCAAAGCGAATCCCAAAAAATTATTTAAATACATTAATAGCAAGATATTAAAGAAGGAGAGTATAGGCCCTTTAAAAGACAAGTTGGGAGTCTTAAGCAAAAATGATAATGACATAGCGGACACACTAAATGAGTTTTTTCAACAGTATTTACTAGAGAGGACCCAATTCAGTGACTAACACATAATCTCAATAATGAGAATATCCCACTGATAGGTACTTATTTAAGCGAGGAGGTAGTCTGTGACCGATTAAAACATTTAAAGATTAATAAGTCACCAGGTCCTGATGGTATTCACCCAAGGGTTCTAATGGAGCTTCACTCTGAACTTGCAAAACCGCTATTTTTGATCTTTAAGGATTCAGTAATATTAGGTATGGTTCCCAAAGACTGGCGTATAGCGGAAATAGTGCCTATATTCAAAAAGGGAAGTAAAGCTGAACCAGGTAATTATAGACCAGTTAGTCTTACATCTATAGTGGGGAAAGTATTGGAAGGTATTCTAAGAGACAGTATTCAGAAGTTCCTTGAAGTCAATAAGGTCATTAAAAGGAATCAACATGGGTGTATGAAGGACAGATCCTGTCAAACCAACTTACTTGGCTTTTATGAAACAGTAAGCGCAAACCTAGATCAGGGTAAAGAGGTGGATGTAATCTTTTTAGATTTTGCCAAAGCATTCGACACTGTACCACACATGAGACTTATCTACTAGTGATGAGCGGATTCGGTTTTACTCGGTTTTACTCGGTTCTCAAAACCGAATCTTATTGGCTCACTGATGTCACGTGTTTTGGATAGCCAATAAGATTCGGTTTTGAGAACCGAGTAAAACCGAGTAAAACCGAATCCGCTCATCACTATTATCTACAAGCTACAAGAAACAGGGCTAGGAAGCACAATATGCACTTGGGTCAAAAACTGGTTAGATGATAGGGAGCAGTGCGTTGTGGTTAATGGATCTTTTTCAAATTGGACTGAAGTGCTAAGTGGTGTGCCGCAAGGCTCAGTATTAGGACCGCTATTGTTCAATATTTTCATTAACGACCTAACAGAAGGTCTAGAGAGCATGGTGTAAATTTTTGCAGATGATACCAAATTGTGTAAAGTTATAAATGCGGAGGGGGATTCTGAGTCACTTCAGAACGACTTAGTTAAATTAGAAGCTTGGGCAGCGAAATGGAGAATGCGCTTCAATACAGACAAGTGTAAGGTAATGCACTGTGGTAACAAGAACAAAAATAACACCTACCTACTAAATGGGGTAAAATTAGGGGATTCTGTACTGGAAAAGGACTTAGGTGTCCTCATAGATAGCAAACTAAGCAGTAGTACCCAAAGTAGGACTTCAGCAAAGAAGGCTAATAAGATATTAGCATGCATAAAATGGGGAATTGATGCTAGGGACGAGAGTATTATACTCCCGTTATATAAATCACTTGTGAGGCCACACCTTGAATACTGTGTACAATTCTGGGCACCTTACTACAAAAAGGATATCCTGGAGCTAAAAAAGGTTCAAAGGCGGGCGACCAAACTTATTAAGGGTATGGAGACGCTGGAATACGAGGAAAGGCTTGCAAGACTAGGCATGTTTACACTGGAAGAGAGGAGATTAAGAGGGGACATGATCAACATTTACAAATATATAAGGGGACAATATACAGATCTTGCGCAGGACCTGTTTTTGGTTAGATCAACACAGAGAACTCGTGGACACTCACTCAGGTTAGAGAAGAGGAGATTCCGCACAATATGGCGTAAGGCTTTTTTACGGTAAGGACGATACGTGTTTGGAATTCCCTGCCTGAGGGAGTTGTAATGGCCGACTCAGTCAACACCTTTAAGAATGGGTTAGATAAATTCCTAATGGATAAGGATATCCATGGTTACGGGGCATAGTCACGCACTATGGTTATTATAAAAAAGAGGGATAAAACGTAACGGCAGTCATCAACTTCAGTCAAAATTTTATACAAAATAATCGTGCATAGGAGACCACAAATAGGTTGAACTCGATGGACAATTGTCTTTTTTCAACCTTAGATACTATGTTACTATGTTACTATGTTACTTAGATGTCAACCGTGGCACTCTAAATACACTAGACACCTACAAAAACTCTCACGTAAAGTAGAACGCCAGTGGCGTAAATCTCGTACTTCAAGTGACTTTCTCACATATAAGACCGTGTACCACTCTTATTGTAATGCTCTGGACATTGCCAAACAAACATATTTTCAATCTCTCATCTCTGCTCAAGCCTCTAACCTCAAGCGACTTTTTAATACATTTAAATCACTTCTTGTCCCTCCCTCACCCAACCCACCCGCCACTGTCAGTGCGCAAAATCTTACTTCCTATTTCAAGGACAAGATTGACAAGATCCGAAATGAAATGGTATGCTCTTCCACAGCAAGTGACCTGCTCAATTCTCTCCCTGAATACTCTAACATCTTCTCTTCCCTTGATCCTACAAATGAAGATGAAGTATCTGCACTCTTTTCATCTGCCTACTCTAATACCTCTCCCCTTGACTCTATACCCTCACAAATTAGTAAAGCTCTGTCTGCTGTGTTCATCCCAACCTTAACTAAAATCTGTAATCTCTCTCTGTCTACTAGTATCTTGTCTTCTCTATACAAGCATGCAGTGATTACTCCTATTCTGGAAAAAACAACACTCTGACCTTAACTCTCTCTCAAACTACCGTCCCATCTCTCAGCTCCCATGCCCCTCCAAGCTACTTGAGAGACTTGCCTACACTTGCATCACACACTTTGTTAACTCACACAGCCTACTGGACCCACTTCAGTCAGGATTTCGTGCCCAACACTCCACAGAGACAGCACTGACTAAGGTAGTGGATGATTTGGTCATTGCTAAATCTAAAGGACATTACTATCTACTTATTCTCCTTGATCTCTCGGCTGCTTTTGACACTGATGAGCCACTCTCTTCTCATACAAACACTACAATCCCTAGGGATTCAGGACACAGCCCTTTCTTGGTTCTCATCCTACCTATCTAATCGCTACTTCAGTGTTCGTTTCTCTGATTCCACCTCCTCTTCGCTACCTCCCTCAGTTGGAGTACCGCAAGGCTCAGTCTTAGGTCCTCTGCTTTTCTCTATCTATACCACATCTCTTGGCAAGCTAATCAACTCTTTTGGATTTCAGTACCATCTGTATGTGGATGATACTCAAATCTACCTATCCTTCCCTGATTTGTCACCATCTGTATTGGGCTGTGTCACTGAATGCCTTTCTGCCATTTAATCTTGGATGACATCTCGCCACCTCAAACTTAATATTTCCAAAACAGAATTAATTATATTTCCACCGGCCAATAGTAATTTCCAACCTGATATCTCTATCACTGTTGAGAACTCGGCAATCATCCCTACCCCACAAGCTCGCTGCCTAGGTGTCATTCTTGACTCTGAACTGTCCTTTGTTCCCCACATTCAATCTGTCTCAAGATCATGTTACATACATCTAAAAAACATATCCAAAATACGACCATAACTTACACAAGACACAGCAAAAACTCTAATCCATGCTCTCATTATCTCCCGCATTGCTTATCGTTATAGTATCTTGACCGGTCTTCCCAAACATAGGCTCTCACAACTACAATCCCTTTTGAGTGCAGCTGCGAGGCTAATCTTCCTTGCTAGATGTTCATCGTTTGCAGATCCGCTCTGTCAGTCCCTCCATTGGTTACCAGTATTCTATCGTATTAAATATAAAAAACTTTTACTGACATACAAGGCTATAAACCAAACTGCACCAACATATATCTCTTCACTCATCTCAAAATATTTCCCTACCCGACCTCTCCGCGTCTCTCATCCACACGCATTACTTGTTCATACTCAAAATTACAGGACTTTATCCAGGCTTCACCCACTCTGTGGAATGCCCTACCATGCACAGTAAAACTCGCTTCTAGTCTACAAACCTTTAAACGTTCCCTGAAAACTCACCTCGTCAGACAAGCCTATCAAATTCCAGACACACTCACATAACCTTCAGTGCTTCCCTATCTAATTACACCCTCTCTGTACAGTATACATAACATCACATTTTTTGTCTATTTACTCTAACAACCTCCTGACACTTGGCCAACATTGTGGGGTGATCATATCATACAACCCATTAAGAAACTATCAATCTGGTGGACCATTATGCAATAGGTAGCATCTATCCTTGTGTATCAATGTCTATTTCCCTATAGATTGTAAGCTTGCGAGCAGGGCCTTCCTACCTCTATGTCTGTTTTTACCCAGTTTTGTTCTATTACTGTTGTTCTAATTGTAAAGCGGGACAGAATATGCTGCGCTATATAAGAAACTGTTAATAAAAAATAAATAAAAATAATATAAACAATAATATATATATTTTACTAATTTGTGCGACATTGTAACCGCAATGTGTGATATAAAAAATATTAATACATATTGCTGACTCATTTGTGTGACACTGTAACCGCAGAGTGTGATAGCACAAAATATTTATTATTTTTTTAATGTGTCATATCAGTATATATCCAGAGACTGCAGCTGCTCCGTCCATCTAGGGGTGTTCTATCAGTCCACCCAAAACAAAATACATTTTTTTTTATATTTTTTGCTGTATTCTCCTAGTATACATCCAGGGGTGCTACATCCATTTCAGGGTGCTGTGTCCATAGCTCATATTCTTATGTTATAACTTATGGCCCTATTTTCATAATTCTTCTTATTACAACATTCATTCAAATTAATATTATCAATGATAATTAAAAAATAAATAGATTTAAATTAAATTAATATAACTAAACTTTCCACACTTGAATAGTGAACCTTCTGCATGTCGAATATATCTTTGAGGAAACTAAGAACTTAATCCTAATTTGAAAATAATTTCTAATGAATGATTAGCAAACCTTCTCCATGTCAAAGATATCTTTCAGGAACAGAAGAACTTGATCTTAATTTTAAAATAATTTCAACAGATGATTACAGCATTTAAAATATATTGTTAACTGCCAGGTGTTTGCAGCCCGCTGCTGTCGCTTAGCTTAGTCATCCAGTAACCTTGGTGCAATTTTTTGGCCTAAACTTGATAAAAACAACACTGTGAGCTGTGAGGTGTTCAGAATAGACTGGAAATGAGAGGAAATTAATGTTATTGAGGTTAATAATACTGTAGGAACAACCCCCCCCCCCCCCAAATTCTGTTATTTTAAATGGTTTTTATGGGTTTTTTCAAAAAAGTCCAGATCCAAAACCAAAACCCACAAGGGCGATTATGGCAAAACCAATACAGACCCAAAACACGAAGGAGATCCAGATCCAAAACCAAAACACAAAAACCGAAAAATGTTCCGGCGCACACCCCTACTTTTTTTTTTAATACTAGCTTTTATCTATACAGTATGTTATAATTTTGAAGTAATGATGTGTGTCTTGATATATCCCTCATGACAGGTATGAAAACAGTTTCCTGTGCCTCAGGCAAGCCCTGCATTTCTAGTTTATATTACAACAGGGTTTGTGGTAACATTCAACAACCACAGGGGTTTTCATTGTTCCAAGATACTAGTAAACTAGTTTTACAACTGCAAGAGATTGTGTTAATTTTCCCTGTCAAAGTGATGGTACATATGGTTTCTTGACAGTAAAGTCAAACTTAACAAGAAGAGAAAGACAATCTAAGTCTTACATATTAAATATCTGAATGTTTTATTAATATCCTTTATTTATAAATCACTAACATGTTACACAATGTGCCTTCTCATTAAAATGAATGACATACATTGACATTAAAACAGAAGGAAAAAGACAATCATACAATCTATTGAGTGGGGAGAACACATGATGCACAGGTTAAAGAGGAAATATTGCTGATCATTGTGGATGAGAGAGGAGAGTTTTAATGATAATTGGAGTAAGAATAGAGCTTTTAAAGGAAGGGGATAGCATTTTTTTTTTGAAGGGAGTCTTTGGAGTGCATTATAGCTTTATGAATTTTGAAAGGAGTCTGATAGAGCTAGTCAGGGGGCTCCAAAGAAACTGGAGAGATTAAGTATTGCGAAATTAAAGTTTGGTACTTCTGCTAAGTACAGTACTTATACTTGGGTGTGTGTATGTGTATTGTATTTATGCTCTGTTACCCTGTTACTGTTATGTACGGTTACCCTGTA
Source organism: Pseudophryne corroboree (assembly GCF_028390025.1). Lineage (NCBI taxonomy): Eukaryota > Metazoa > Chordata > Amphibia > Anura > Myobatrachidae > Pseudophryne > Pseudophryne corroboree. The sequence continues at coordinate 660,909,081 of NC_086448.1, forward strand.
CAGCACTGCATACACATTTTGCACCTTAGAATTAAAAGTTATTATTATTATTATTATTTTCTCTTACATCCTAGAGGATGCTGGGGTCTACATTAGCATCATGGGGTATAGATGGGTCCACTAGAAGCCATTGGCACTTTAAGAGTTTAACAGTTTGGGCTGGCTCCTCCATCTATGCCCCTCCTACCAGACTCAGGTTAGAAAATGTGCCCGGAGGAGCTGGTCACAGCTAGGGGAACTTCATAGGAGTTTTTCTAGTTTTGTTGTTTTTAATAGAGTTAGGCACAGGGAGGCTGCTGGCAACAGCCTCCCTGCTTCGTGGGACTTAAGGGGGGAGTAGTGTCCAACCCTGAGAGGTTAATGGCCACTATCTCTGCTGACAGGACACTGAGCTCCTGAGGGTGATGATCGTTAGTCGCCCCAGGCGACTGCTCACTCCCGCAGCATGCCACCACCCCCTAAAAGAGCCAGAAGATTCCAGTGGCGAGTGAGTCACCGGCCCCCACTGCAAGCAGGGAGCCAGTGTGAAGATGGCAGCAACAGGATGGGAGCGCAGTACTAACTGTGCTCTAGAGGCTCAGTGGTACACAGTGCGGTGCTTTGAGGGGTGCCCTGAGCCAGCGCCTATACCCTACACTGGTCACCAAGGTTGTTAGGGACCTTGGTAATGCTGCCACTACCATTCCTCAGGCCAGTATAAAGAAGTGAAGAGTGGGAAGCAGCGCCATGTACAGGGGCAGAGCTTCTCCTCAGAGTGGACCCAGCAGCATTCAGCACCATTTTCCTGCCTGCAGATCCAGTACAGGGACACTGACAGGGAGAGCTGTCCCTCCACGCAACTCCAGCTATCCTGTGCGGTACCAGGGGGTTGTGGAAGGGGGGGAGGCTGTGAAATTACTGTGTAGTCTATTAAGGTACACAGTCAGCACCAGGTAGTTGTAATATATCTGGATAGGATGAGAGAGATATATCTGCACACTTAAAAGGATAAAGAAAGTACTTGTACCGTGGTTTTCTAACGGACCCCAATAATCATAAATCGCTTAATAGATATTATTGTGTGGGGGTGCAGCCCTATTACAACTGTACTTGGAAACAAAAACAGAGAGAACCTGGAAGTGGTTGCTTAGTTGGGCGCACATTCACAATTTGTAATGGATTCTTATATCTTAATAAAACTTAGCTTTTAATGCTTATTCCTTATAAAAATAGGCCCCGTTTTCCGGGGATTACGCAGCAAAACATAGAGGTCAAAATATTAGACACATACAAACAAATAAGTGAAAAAGATCAGAATATGGTGCAAATAGAATTAAAAAGCGGAACCTCCACCTATCACTCCTGCAAGGTGTGTTAATAAAGATGCTATTAAAGCCACAGAGGTTTTATATTATAGTGGATCATCTAATCTCCCAAATAGATTTAGTTCTTACTGTGGAAAAAGCAAGTGATAAATACTGAAGTCATGCTTTCAAATAATGTTCACGGAAGACAATTGGGTTCAGCCTCGTTAAAGCTGCTATACAGCGAAACGTGCACGTCGGCATTTCAGTGGCCTGCCACGCTCCTTTAATGTTTATGCAATGGTGTAGAAAGTAATCATATTGAAAGTTTAATAGACCTGTACTGGCACCTTCTAACATTGAAGTTATTTAATTAAAGTATAAGTGTCAGCAGTGTTCTCTATGGTATTAGCCCTGAGAGTAGGAGGGGAATATATGTGATCTGTCCAGGTCTAATCTACTGATTGATTAAAGCAAATATCTAAAGTGTATGACGTTGCCCTTAACAACCGCATGGTGTGGCTACCCCAAGTCTAAGGGGCAAACATAGGGAATATATTCAATCAACGTACAGAGTGTTAAAACCATATTACTGGTTGGTAATGCAATATTATATTACTACACTAAACCACTATTGTCGTTAGCCAATTAACGGTGACTGTATTTACTATTCATTTGAAACTAGTGAAGCTAACTGCATGTGTAACAGGATTAACTGCATGTGCAACACAGTGTGTGTACAGTAACAATTTGATACTCTCAATTTGACATCTTTCCCTTCAATGTTTGAGTGACCCAATCTGCGTGCATATATACTATCCCTTATATTATTTAATTGATTTAACAATCCGGGTGGTTCACATTCAGATACAGCCCAGTAATATTAATACTGCAAGGGTACATACTTCTAGTTGGAATTCACCACAGGATGTCTAATTGACACACATTGTGAGATAACTGTGGGAGAAACACTGTTGCAATGAAGTAACAATATAATGCGCCCAGACAACTGAAGAACATACTGTAGCCAATTAGGTTTCTACATCTTTTCAAGGGTCTCCAATAAGAGTAATATAGAACACAACCATGGTTACACTCTGATAATATTTATCACTCGCTTTTTCCACAGTAAGAACTAAATCTATTTGGGAGATTAGATGATCGACTATAATATAAAACCTCAGAGACTTTAATAGCATCTTTATTAACACACCTTGCAGGAGTGATAGGTGGAGGTTCCGCTTTTTAATTCTATTTGCACCATATTCTGATCTTTTTCACTTATTTGTTTGTATGTGTCTAATATTTTAACCTCTATGTTTTGCTGTGTAATCCCCGGAAAACGGGGTCTATTTTTACAAGGAATAAGCATTAAAAGCTAAGTTTTATTAAGATATAAGAATCCATTACAAATTGTGAATGTGCGCCCAACTAAGCAACCACTTCCAGATTCTCTCTGTTTTAGTTGTATTATATCTACCTAGGGAAGCGATGTGTGTGGGTTGGCTCCAAGCTCTGTTTTTCTCTGTGGCACACTTGGAAGAAAACTGTGTCTGACATTTTCCTGTGTGTGGGGGGGTTTGTTTTCTCACATAGCCATGTCTAGGGACTCTGTGTCTTATGCTGATGAGGACATTTCTTCTCCAGAGGAATCCATTCCTTGTACACAGGAATGAAATGTCTTGTCTCAGATCCCTATTACTGAGCCTGAGTGGTTGACCTCTATTAAGGGAATGATCTCTCAGATCTCTACTAGGATAGCTCATACTGAGACTGAAACTCGGGTTTTAAAGAAGTCTATGGTACTTTGTTCAGGTTCTGTTCCTATTCCTTCAAAATTGCCTAGCATATACCCACAGAAACGTGCACTTGCCCAGATTATGCAAGATGACACGGATACCGACTCTGACACAGCAGAGGGTGATGGGGATGTGCTAAGATGGGTGGCATCCCTGGCAAAGGGGGTGCAGCACATTATTGAGGCCATTAGGGATGTGTTACACATTACTAACACACCACCTGAGCAGGTTGAGGAGGCTTACTTCACAGACAATAAGAAAGCCGCGCTAACCTTCCCTGCGTCTAAAGAATTAAATGCTTTATTTGAAAAATCCTGGGAATACTGGAGAAATAATTCCAGATCCCCAAAAGGGTTCTGGTTGCTTTTCCTTTCCCTGAGGAGGATAGAAAAAAATGGGAAATCCCACCCATAGTTGATGCATCTGTTTCCAGATTGTCAAAGAAGATAATTTTACCTGTCCCTGGGTCTACCGCGTTAAAAGAACCTGCTGATCATAATATTGACACTACACTCAAATCCATATACAATGCTTCAGGGGTGGCGTTAAGGCCCACTATTGCCTGTGCATGAATTTCTAAAGCTATAGTAAAGTGGTCAGGCACGTTACTAGAGGATTTGGATACAATAGATAGAAGTGACATTTAATTGTTTTTATGTAACATACAGGATTCTGATGGGGTTCATAGTGGAATCCATAAAGGACCTGGGTACGATGACTGCAAGGATATCTTCCATGTCTGTCTCAGCTCGCAGGGGTCTCTGGCTATGCCAATGGTCTGCAGAAGTGAAATCCAGGAGAAGTGTGGAGAACTTACCCTACACAGGTCAGGCTCTATTTGGGTAAGCATTGGATTATTATTATCCTTTATTTATATGGCGCCACAAGGGTTCCGCAGCGCCCAATTACAGAGTACATAAACAAATAATCGAACAAGAAAACAGCAACTTACAGTTGATGACAGTATAGGACAAGTACAGGGTAAATAAACATAGTTACATCAGCAGATGACACTGTAATAAGTATCAGGTGGCAGAAGACTTATGGAATTGGTGCAGTTGAAGATTATTAAAGTAAGAAAGGATAAGCACATGAGGGAAGAGGGCCCTGCTCGTGAGAGCTTACATTCTAAAGGGGAGGGGTAGACAGACAGGGGTGACACAGTTGGGGTACATAGAGAGCGTAGAACAGAGGGTTAGGATGAGATTTTGCTGGGTTTGGTGAAGAAGTGGGTCTTGAGAGCCGTTTGAAGTTTTGTAGAGAGGTGGAGAGTCTGAGGGGGAGAGGTAGGGAATTCCAAAGAAGTGGTGCAGCACGTGAAAAATCTTGGAGGTAGGAGTTGGAGAAAGTAATCCGTAGGCAGGAGAGTCGGCGTGCATTAGCAGAGCGAAGAGGACGGGTGGGAGTGTAAAGGGAGATAAGGTCAGAGATGTAGATGGGAGAAGAGTGGGTGAGGGCTTTGTAAGCGAGTGTGAGAGGCTTGAAATGGATTCTGAAAGGGAAGGGGAGCCAGTGAAGGTCTAGTAAGAGAGGAGAGGTGGACGTAGTGCATTTGGTGAGGAAGATGAGCTGGGCAGCAGTATTGAGGATAGATTAGAGTGGAGAGAGGTATTTGTCAGGAATGCCAGTCAGGAGCAGATTACAGTAGTCCAGTCTGGAGATGACCAGTGAGTGGATAAGAGTCTTAGTAGCATCCTGGGTCAGAAAGGGTCTGATCCTGGAAATATTTTTTAGATGAAAATGGCAGGTTTGTGAGAGGTGCTGAATGTGCGGTTTGAAGGAGAGGGAGGAGTCAAGGATTACTCCAAGACAGCGCACTTGGGGGCTAGAGGAGATAGTAGTGCCATCAATAGATAATGAGATTGTAGGAGGTGAGGTTATGCGGGAGGGAGGGAAGATGATCAGCTCGGTCTTAGACATGTTAAGTTTAAGAAAGCGCTGGGACATCCAGGAAGATGTAGCAGAGAGACAGTTGGAGATACGAGTGAGGAGAGCAGGGGAGAGGTCTGGAGAGGAAAGATAGATTTGGGTGTCATCAGCGTAGAGATGATATTGGAAACCAAAAGAACTGATGAGCTTACCTAGTGAGGACGTATAGAGAGAGAAGAGAAGAGGACCAAGGACAGAACCTTGGGGTACCCCTACAGTTAGTGGAAGTGAGGGGGAGGTGGAGTCATGAGAGGAGACAGAGAAAGAACGGTCAGAAAGGTAGGAGGACAGCCAAGAGAGGGCAGTGTCACATAGACCAATGGAGTAAAGAATTTGCAGTAGGAGAGGATGGTCCACAGTGTCAAAAGCAGCAGAGAGATCAAGTAGAATAAGTATAGAGTAGTGTCCCTTAGATTTAGCAGCATGGAGGTCATTGCATACTTTTGTAAGGGCAGTTTCAGTGGAGTGGAGAGGACGGAAGCCAAACTGGAATGGGTCAAGCAGTGAGTGTGAGGAAAGAAAGGAAGTAAGACGGTTGTAGACAATACGCTCAAGGAGTTTGGAGGCAAAAGGGAGGAGAGAGATGGGTCGGTAGTTGGAGAGAGTGTTTGGATCAAGTGTAGGTTTTTTAAGAATAGGAGAGATGAGTGCATGCTTGAAGGCAGAGGGGACAGTGCCTGATGAGTGGATTGGATGCGTGGATTTCCACGGCAACCGCAGGTAAGTCACATTTTCTTCCATCAGCTGTGCCTTCTAAGAAGAAACCCTTTTCTTCATCTGCATCGCAGTCCTTTCGGACTGCTAAGACAAAAAAGTTCAAACCTCCTACCACGTTCTTTAGAGGTGGTCATGCGAAATAAAAAAGCCTGCACCCGCAGGCTCCCAGGACCAGAATCCAGCTTCTGGTTCATCAAAATCCTCAGCATGATTGTGGACTGCAAAGCCTGGAAGACGGGCTGGTTGGTGCAAGGCTCAGACGTTTCAGCCACATCTGGGTGTTGTCAGGCCTGGAACCCTGGGTACAGGATATTGTGTCCGAGGGGTACAGACTGAAGTTTCAAGAACTTCCACCGCACCAATTCTTCAAATCAGGCTTGCCAGCTTTGCTGGCAGACAGGGTTATCCTAAGGGAAGCCATCCAATAATTGGAAAAGTCACAGGTCATTGTCCCAGTTCCGCCTCATATGCAAACCAAGGGTTATTATTCAAACCTTTTTGTGGTACCGAAACTGGATGGTTCGGTCAGACCGATTTTGAACTTTAAATCATTAAACCCTTAAACCCTTATCATAAACCCTTAAATCATTAAACCCTGAGGGAGTTAAAATTCAAAATGGAGTCTCTGAGAGCGGTGATATCAGGTCTCTGGAGGAGGGAGAGTTTCTGGTATCCCTGGATATCAAGGATGCATACCTCCACGTTTTCCGATTTGGCTACTGCACCAGGCTTATCTCAGATTTGCACTGTTGTACTGTCACTATCAGTTCCATGCACTGCCATTTGGCCTCTCCATGGCACCGAGGGTGTTCACCAAGGTGATGGCAGAGATGATGGTTCTCCTCCGCAGACAGGGAACATAATTCCATATCTGGACGATCTGCTGATAAAGGCATCGACCAGGGAAAAGTTGTTGCAGTCTATTGCTCTCACGACTCATCTGCTCAGGGACCATGGTTGGATCCTGAAACTTCCAAAGCCGACAAGGAGATTGTTTTTCCAGGGGATGATCCTCGACACGGAAGTGCAGAGGGTGTTTCTACCGGAGGAGAAAGCATTGGTGATTCAGACAATGGTCCAGGATGTCCTGAAGCCAACCCGGGTATCGGTTCATCAGTGCATTTTCCTTCTGGGGAAGAGGGTTGCCTCCTACGAGGCTCTACAGTATGGAAGATTTCATGCTCGATCCTTCCAACTGGATCTCCTGGACAAGTGATCGGGGTCTCATCTACATTTACATCTGAGGATTTGTCTGTCGCAGAAAGCAAGGATTTCACTCCTATGGTGGCTGCAAATGTCTCAGCTGCTGGAGGGCCGCAGGTTCGGGATTAAGGACTGGATCCTTCTCATCTCTGCAAGCCTCCAGGGATGGGGAGCATTTACTCAAGGGGAAACCTTGCAAGGAAGGTGGTCATGTCTGGAATCCAGTCTTCCAATAAACATTCTGGAACTAAGAGCCGTGTACAATGGTATTCTCCAAGCGGCACATCTTCTGCGAGATTGAGCCATTCAAGGGCAGTCAGACAATGTAACGGTGGTGGCCTACATAAACCGACAGGGTGGAACGAAGAGCAGAGCTGCAATGTCAGCGGTAACAAGAATCATCCTCTGGGCAGAAAAACATGCATTGGCACTGTCAGCAATTTTCATTCCAGGAGTGGACAACTGGGAAGCGGACTTCCTCAGCAGACACAATCTCCATCTGGGAAAGTGGGGCCTCCATCTAGAGGTGTTCACAGAGGTGACAAATATTTGGGGGGTTCCTCAAATAGACATGATGGCCTCCCGCCTCAACAAGAAGCTTCGGAGGTATTGTTCCAGGCAGGGCCGCCATCAGGGGGGTGCTGGGGGCACAGCTGTCCCAGGCCCAGCCTCTCTGACAGAGAGAGGAGAGCCCAGGATGCTCATGCAGCCACCTGCCCACCCGCAGCCGTCCCCGCCATTCTGCAGTCGTCCCCGCTGTTCTGCCACTGTCCTCCGACCCTCCAGCAGCTGTGTTGAAAACTTCCCTCCCAAAATGGCCGCCACCACAGAGGAGACAGTTATTCAAGATACTAGAGGAGCCCTCTATTATCTTGAATAACTGTCTCCTCTGATGCGGCGGCCATTTTGGGAGGGACGTTTTCAATACAGCTGCAGGAGGATGGAGGAGAGCAGCAGAACAGCGGGGATGGATGCTGGCAGGCAGCGGCATCAGCCTCCCTGGCCCTCCCGACAGCGGCACATGTATGTATGCATGTAAGTGTGTGTGTGTGTGTGTGTATATATATACTGCTGGAAGATCTGAGGCCTCTTCCTCTTCGAGAAGACCTGTTACAACAGGGGCCATTCGCTTATCAAGACTTATCGCGGCTACGTTTGACGGCATGGAGGTTGAACCCAGATATTAGCTCGGAAGGGCATTCCGAACAAAGTCATTCCTTCCCTGATACAGGCTAGAAAAGCAGTAACATCTAAACATTACCATCGCATTTGGAAAAAGTATGTATCTTGGTGTGAATCCAAGAAGTTTCCTACAGTGGAGTTTCAACTGGGATGGTTTCTTCTCTTCCTGCAAGCAGGTGTGTTATGGGCCTGAGGTTGGGATCTGTAAAGGTCCAGATTTCAGCCTTATCCATTTTCTTCCATAAACAACTGGCTTCCCTCCCTGAGGTTCAGACTTTTTTGAAAGGGGTTCTGCACATCCAGCCTCCCTTTGTGCCGCCTACAGCACCCTGGGATCTTAATGTGGTGCTACAGTTCCTCCAATCGGATTGGTTTGAGCCTCTACAGGAGGTTGAGGTCAAGTTTCTCATGTGGAAGGCTGTCACTTTGTTGGCCTTAGCTTCTGCTGGACGTGTGTTGGAGTTGTGGGCTTTGTCTTGCAAAAGTCCTTACTTGATCTTCCATGAAGATAGGGCTGAGCTCCGGACACGTCAGCAGTTCCTTTCAAAGGTTGTGTCAGCTTTTCATATCAACCAACCTATTGTGGTGCCAGTTGCTACTGACTCCCCAATTCCGTCAAAGTCCTTGGATGTTGTAAGGGCTCTGAAAATCTACGTGAAGAGGACTGCTCATCACAGAAAATCTGACTCTTTGTCTGTCCTGTATGATCCCAAGAAACATGGCTGTCCTGCTTCGAAGCTGACGATCTCTCGCTGGATCAGGTTCACTGTCCAGCATGCATATTTGTCAGGTCCGGGTGTTTTTGTGAATCCGTTAACCCGGGACCAACCACAGGTGTAGGTGCTGGGCTATGAAGAAAGCAGGGAGGACGAAGAAAGTTCCGATTCATATATTTATTCAAAATAACAATTCAGTAAAGAGTTAACTGACAAGTTGTTAATCATCATATTATACTGAAGTATTGCAGGAATAATATGCAAGAGAAAACTCAAAAATACATAAAAGAAATGTTCATGGAAACATATGCAAAACAAGCTGATGAATAAATGTTGGATTGTCCAAATATAAACGAGCTTTGATGCTGAACTGCAGAATATGATTAACTGGATAATGCAGACATGAAGAGATAACTGTAAGGATTTGCAATGGAGTTTTGAGAGTTAACTGAGAGACTGTGAAGAATTATCCTTGTTATGACAACATAGCAAATATAAACAAGCTTTGATGCTGAACTGCAGAATGTTATTAACTGGATAATGCAGACATGAAGAGATAACTGTAAGGATTTGCAATGGAGTTTTGAGAGTTAACTGAGAGACTGAAGAATTATCCTTGTTATGACAACATAGCAAATATAAACAAGCTTTGATGCTGAACTGCAGATTGTGTTTAACTGGTTAATGCAGACATGGAGAATTAACTGTAAGAATTGGCAATGGAGCTTTGAGAGTTAACTGAGAGACTGTGATGAATTATCCTTGTAATGACAACATAGCAAATAAAAGTACTGAATTGGGTTACTTGCGGGTTCCGGAGATCACTGTGAAACTGTAGTAGAAGACAAGGTGATGAATGGGTTAAATGCAGAGTTGAACAAACGAACAGCTGAGAGAAACAGAATCCTCCAGACTTTGAATGATAGGCAGACTGACAAGGTAACCTCATGCAGGACACTGGGAATCCAACTATTTCCAATAGGAGTGCAATTAACTGACAGCACAGCAGAGAGCCGGTGGATCTTTCAGCAGTGAAGGCTGCAGACGGACCTCTGGGAACGGAGGCGATATCTGGACCACGGGAATCACACAGGAATGCACGGAGAGAGCTCAGAGCTAGAGCACAGCTTTGATACAACAAAGCACTGGCCCAGAGTGACATAATCCCAGCCTACTTAAAGGCAGCACAAGCACGGGATTGGCTTACACCTGCCCACAGGTGTTTTCACAAGTGCTCAGTATTAGCTATTTGGTCTCCAACATGGCCACCTCCTATACAGCAGACACACCGCAGTGCCTTAGGCCATTTGGTCCCCGCACTCACAGTTCCCAGACTCTGCATTACCTGTGCCATTGATCACGCCGTGTCCCCACACGGGCGCACAGCACCGCGAGCAACCGCACTGGCAACGGATGAACCCCAGAACCCGCAAAGGTGAGAGACCGGTTCGTGACAGTACCCCCTCTTCTACGGGTGGTCTCCGAACACCTTTGAACCTTGTCAGGATTTTTGGAGAAGTATTTCTGTACCAGACTTGGAGCTTGAACATCTTCAGAGAAAACCCAGGATCTCTCCTCCGGACCGTAACCCTTCCAGTCGACCAGAAACTGTAAACGTCCATATCGGAAACGTAAGCCCACAATCTCTTTAACTTCAAATTCCTCATTCTGCAAAGAGTGAACTTTAGGAGATTTGGACTGGGTAGTACGGAACTTATTGAGAATCAAAGGCTTCAGTAAAGATGTATGAAAGGCGTTAGGAATTCTCAAAGACGGTGGCAACTTGACTTTGTATGACACAGGGTTGAGTACCTTTACAATGGGAAATGGACCAATGAACTTGGGAGCAAATTTCTTAGAAGGAACTTTGAACTTGAGATTGCGCGTAGAAATCCAAACTTGGTCTCCCACTTTGTAATTCGGTACAGTTTTACGTTTTCTATCTACAAAAGATTTATAACGAGCGGAAGTTTTGACCAAGGACTTACGTACACAACTTCAGATGCTAGATAGACGTTGAAGCTCTTGATCTGCTGCTGGAACCTCTAGGGCTGGCAATGGATGAAACCCTGGTGGAGAACTTCTTGGACTCTTATGTTGGGCACATTTAGGACATGCTGCTATAAACTCTTGGACATCGGCTTTGAGACGTGGCCACCAATAAGACTGTTGAATAAATTTGAGAGTCTTTAGAACCCCAGGATGACCCATGAAGGAAGAGGAGTGAGCCCAGGTAAGCAGCCGTTTTCGGAGACTTGTGGCGACAAAGGTCTTGCCAGGCGGAGGAACTGGAGAGGTTCGAGTCATTAAAAAGGACGTAGGATTCACAATGGCTTGATTCGTGGTAGCATCATTTAATTCAGAAGAAGCAAAGGACCGGGAAAGGGCATCTGCCTTTTTGTTCTGAGACCCTGGACGATAGGTGAGTTTGAAATCAAATCGTGAGAAGAAAAGCGCCCATTGAGCTTGTCGTGGATTCAAACACTGAGCTGACTGCAGATACAGAAGATTCTTATGATCAGTATAAACTGTAATGCGATGTTGAGCTCCTTCTAGAAGGTATCTCCACTCCTCAAATGCCAACTTGATGGCAAGTAACTCTTGCTCACCGATTGCATAATTACGTTCTGCCGGGAGGAACTTACGGGAGAAATATCCGCAGGGATGGACCTTTTTATCTTCAAAGACTTGTGACAACACAGCTCCTACTGCTTCTGTAGATGCATGCACCTCTAGTAGAAAGGGACGATTCAAATCAGGCTGTCGAAGAATGGGGGCTGACACAAAGACTTGCTTTAAATCAGAGAAGGCTTTGATTGCTTCAGAAGACCAGTTCGTAGGATTTGCTCCCTTGCGAGTTAGGGCTGTGATAGGAGCAGCTAACGTAGAATAATTCTTAATGAATCTCCTATAGAAATTAGCAAAGCCAAGAAATCGCTGAATCCCCTTGAGAGTTGTAGGAGTGGACCAATCCCGGATAGCTCGCGTCTCTGGGATGGATAGCGGATGAATTTGTCCCCTAGGAGGGGTCTTGCCCGGAACCAGGACGACTGGGCAGTCCCAATCACGATGAGGAGGTAGAGAGTCTGCTGCTTGCTTACTGGAAACATCCACAAGGGATTGATACACCGGAGGTAGATCGGAAAGGCTAATTGACCGAAGAGGTACAATTGTAGCTACACAGTCCTTGGTACAAGATTTACCCCATGAAAGGACTTCCATGGTTTGCCAATTAAGTTGAGGATTATGTTTCTGCAGCCAAGGTAAACCAAGTATCACATCTTGAGAGGCTTTGGGAATCACGTAGAAGGAGAGGTATTCGGAATGGAGCTCACCAACTTTCATCTTGAGACATACGGTTCGATGAGTAATTATACCATCTGGAATTCGACTTCCATCCACTGCTGTAACAGCAACTGCTGCTTCCAGGGGCATGGTTTGAACTTTAGACCGTATGACAAAGGCTGAGGAGATGAAGTTCTTGGCTGCCCCGGAATCTAGGAGGGCTGAAACTTTCACTGTAGAACTTGGAACTTCTAATTGAATAGACAAGGTTGGCTCTTTCCCAGAACGTGATTCTAAAGTAACTCCTAGCTTAACCTCTCTTGAATAAGCTAGGAGGCGAGAGTTTCCCGGTCGGAGTTTGCAGAATTTAACTAAATGTTCGGAGGACCCACAGTACATGCAGAGGTTACCCTGTCGACGACGAAGTCGTTCCTCCTCTGTGAGGCGAGAGTGCCCAATCTGCATAGGTTCTTCAGTCATTACTGGAGACTGTGATGAAGAATCTTGTCGAGGTCTAGGATGATCACGTGGACTGGATCGCTCTGCCCTGGATTTCTCTAAACATCGCTCCCTGTAACGTAGATCAAGTTTGTTACAGAGAGAAATCAATTCATCCAGTTTAATTGGCACATCCCGGATAGTTAAATCATCCTTGATTCTTTCTGAAAGTCCATTCCAAAACGCGGCGATCAGGGCCTCCTCATTCCACTTTAACTCTGAAGACAACGTGCGAAACTGAATAATATATTGACTGACAGGACGTAAACCTTGACGTAGACGGAGAATCTCCAAGGATGCTGAGGTGGTCCTGCCTGGTTCGTCAAAGATTCTCCGGAAGGAAGATACGAACTCTTTGTAATTAGAGAGGATAGGATCACCTCTCTCCCATAATGGTGATGCCCACTCCAGAGCCTGACCGGAGAGGAGGGCAATAATATATGCAACCTTAGAACGAGCTGATGGGAAACTGGCAGACATCAGTTCAAACTGGATCTCGCATTGATTCAGGAATCCTCTGCAAAGTTTTGGAGTTCCGTCAAACTTACTCGGAGAGGGTAACTGCAAGCGGGACGTAGGCAGCGTCACAGGAGAAGCTGTAGTGGTAACTGGGACATCTGGGGTTGGAATCTGGACTTGGAACGTTTTAACTTTTAATAGCTGTATGAAGAGTCTCTAAACGGTCTGCCATAGTTTGCATAAACTGCACTATTTGTGTCTGTATAGACTCCTGGTTTTCCAGACGGGAAAGGATATCTGACGTAGCACCGCCTCCTGCGAATTGGTCACTTGACGGATCCATGTGGCCAGTGCTTACTGTCAGGTCCGGGTGTTTTTGTGAATCCGTTAACCCGGGACCAACCACAGGTGTAGGTGCTGGGCTATGAAGAAAGCAGGGAGGACGAAGAAAGTTCCGATTCATATATTTATTCAAAATAACAATTCAGTAAAGAGTTAACTGACAAGTTGTTAATCATCATATTATACTGAAGTATTGCAGGAATAATATGCAAGAGAAAACTCAAAAATACATAAAAGAAATGTTCATGGAAACATATGCAAAACAAGCTGATGAATAAATGTTGGATTGTCCAAATATAAACGAGCTTTGATGCTGAACTGCAGAATATGATTAACTGGATAATGCAGACATGAAGAGATAACTGTAAGGATTTGCAATGGAGTTTTGAGAGTTAACTGAGAGACTGTGAAGAATTATCCTTGTTATGACAACATAGCAAATATAAACAAGCTTTGATGCTGAACTGCAGAATGTTATTAACTGGATAATGCAGACATGAAGAGATAACTGTAAGGATTTGCAATCGAGTTTTGAGAGTTAACTGAGAGACTGAAGAATTATCCTTGTTATGACAACATAGCAAATATAAACAAGCTTTGATGCTGAACTGCAGATTGTGTTTAACTGGTTAATGCAGACATGGAGAATTAACTGTAAGAATTGGCAATGGAGCTTTGAGAGTTAACTGAGAGACTGTGATGAATTATCCTTGTAATGACAACATAGCAAATAAAAGTACTGAATTGGGTTACTTGCGGGTTCCGGAGATCACTGTGAAACTGTAGTAGAAGACAAGGTGATGAATGGGTTAAATGCAGAGTTGAACAAACGAACAGCTGAGAGAAACAGAATCCTCCAGACTTTGAATGATAGGCAGACTGACAAGGTAACCTCATGCAGGACACTGGGAATCCAACTATTTCCAATAGGAGTGCAATTAACTGACAGCACAGCAGAGAGCCGGTGGATCTTTCAGCAGTGAAGGCTGCAGACGGACCTCTGGGAACGGAGGCGATATCTGGACCACGGGAATCACACAGGAATGCACGGAGAGAGCTCAGAGCTAGAGCACAGCTTTGATACAACAAAGCACTGGCCCAGAGTGACATAATCCCAGCCTACTTAAAGGCAGCACAAGCACGGGATTGGCTTACACCTGCCCACAGGTGTTTTCACAAGTGCTCAGTATTAGCTATTTGGTCTCCAACATGGCCACCTCCTATACAGCAGACACACCGCAGTGCCTTAGGCCATTTGGTCCCCGCACTCACAGTTCCCAGACTCTGCATTACCTGTGCCATTGATCACGCCGTGTCCCCACACGGGCGCACAGCACCGCGAGCAACCGCACTGGCAACGGATGAACCCCAGAACCCGCAAAGGTGAGAGACCGGTTCGTGACAATATTCTACAGCAGGATTGCCGTGTCCAAAATCAGTTAATGCACACTCTACTTGTAAGGTGGGTTCTTCCTGGGCAGCTGCTCTGGGTGTCTTGGCTTTACAGCTTTGCCAAGCGGCTACGTGGTCTGGGTCAAACACATTTGCTAAGTTTTACAAGTTCGATACTTTGGCCTCTGAGGACCTGAAGTTTGGTCAATCAGTTCTGCAGGAGCCTCCGCGCTCTCCCTCCCGTACTTGGAGCTTTGGTATATCCCCATGGTACTAATGTGGACCCCAGCATCCTCTAGGACGTAAGAGAAAATAGGATTTAGAGGATGCTGGGTGCCCGCCCAGCGCTTCGTGATCCTGCAGTGGTTACTTAGTTCAGTACTGCTTGGTTCTTGGTTAAAGTACTGTTTGTTACTTGGTTAAGTAATATTGTTTAGCCGTTGCTGGGTTTTAAAGCTAGTTAGCTTGGTTTGCCTGGTATGTGTGAGCTGGTGGGAATCTCGCCACTATCTGTGTAAAATCCTTCTTTCGAAGTTGTCCGTCTCCTCGGGCACGGTTTCTAGACTGAGTCTGGTAGGATGGGCATAGAGGGAGGAGCCAGCCAACTCTGTTAAACTCTTAAAGTGCCAATGGCTCCTAGTGGACCCGTCTATACCCCATAGTACTAATGTGAATCCCAGCATCCTCTACGGACTACGAGAAAAGGATTTACCGGTAGGTAATTAAAATCCTATTATTACTGTCTGATTTCACCCCCAGTAAAAATCCACCACTGTGCTGCCATCCCAGTGAGCTTTTGCTCCTGGCTACTCAGACTGTGTAGCCCTAAAAGCTGTTTTGCTTCAAGGACAATCAAGGATATTTAACTCAGTGAAATTCAATAAAAAATCGATTGTGCTGTTATAAATATATAATTTTTTTTGTAATGGCTTAGTGGGGTATTCAATTAGCTCCGGTAATCTCTGAGCTGTTGAATTCACCCCCCTGCCTATTCAAGACATTTTCGCAAATGCCTTTTCACCTTTTTTTTAAAAAATGAAAAGGCATTGCCAGAAAATGCCTCAAAATTGGCAAAAGATGTGGCCAATCCACATGTTTTTCGCTCCTGATTAATTTTTCGCCTGGGCGAACAAAACAGACCTAATTGAATACCCCCATAGTGTTCTAAAAGAATTTTCCTTAGTTTAGCTAAAGCTTAATTAAGCTTTTTACATTGTTCAAGTGATAAAGCTTGCTGTCAGGTGGAAAATTAATCCTATAAATTCAGTAAGGAATATTCCTATAAGTTCAGTAAGAAATATTCTTTAGAATACTAAAGACCTGATTCCAAAAACATACTGATCACACTGATCTATATTTAACTTTAGGACGATCTGTCTCTGAAATATTGCATACCTCCCAACCAGTGGCGTAAGTTCGTCCCAGTCGCCCGGATGAATGATAAATGTTGGTGCCCCCCTACATATACACACACATACCATATGTAACTATCCAGCACTCAGGGTGAACAGTAGTAGCGTGCTCAGGTACCTTTCCCAATAGTAATATAGATACACATAAAAATTGGACGCACTCCAAGTCAGTCATTACAATAAAAACAGATACCAGCATACTTTTATAGTACACCTACAGTTCTCCCTCATCCACCAACAGGTCTCAGTGGAGATGCTTTGGCGCAGTGGTGTGCCGATATATATAAAAAACACACAAACACCTCATTCACTTAAAAGCATACACACGCCTCTTTCACTTAAACATACACACACGCCGCTTTCACTTTAACACACAAACGCCTTTCACTCTAACACACACATGCCTCTTTCACTAAAAAACACACACATGCCTCTCACACATGCCTCTTTCACTCTCACACACACACGCCTTCTTCACTTAAAAACACACACAAGCCGCTTTCACTTAAACATACACATGCCTCTCACTTACACACACACACACACACACACACACACACATGCCTCTCACACACATACACGCCTCACACACACACACGCCTCACACACACACACACGCCTCACACACACACACACGCCACACACATTCAGAAATGGACACCCCTCCATATAATTGTAAGGTAGCATGTACCCAGACCAGGGGGGAAATTTACTAAGCTCCCGATTTTGACCGAGATGCCGTTTTTTCATCAAAGTGTCATCTCGGTAATTTACTAAACACTAATCACGGCAGAGATGAGGGCATTCGTAATTTTTAGCAAGTCCAAGTAAAAAATTACGAATGAATACACCATCGGTCAAAACGCGGCTGTTTAAGTATGAATCTCGGTCATTTACTAAGAAGTGCAAAGCAAAAAACAAACAAACACTGCCGTGAAAAATTACAACTCGTAAAAAAGTGCTAAAAAAAACCAGACCTTTTTTTTTTATTCGTGATTGGATAGGCATGCACGGATCCATGAGATCCGTGCATGTATATCAGTGGGAAGGGGTGGGAAAGTGCTTATTTTTTCCAAAAAAATTGCGTGGGGTCCCCCCTCCTAAGCATAACCAGCCTCGGGCTCTTTGAGACGATCCTGGTTGCAGAAATATGGGGAAAAAAATGACAGGGGTTCCCCCATATTTAAGCAACCAGCATCGGGCTCTGCGCCTGGTCCTGGTCCCAAAAATACGGGGGACAAAAAGAGTAGGGGTCCCCCGTATTTTTAAAACCAGCACCGGGCTCCACTAGCTGGACAGATAATGCCACAGCCGGGGGTCACTTTTATATAGTGCCCTGCGGCCGTGGCATCAAAAATCCAACTAGTCACTCCTGGCCGGGGTACCCTGGGGGAGTGGGGACCCCTTCAATCAAGGGGTCCCCCCCCCCATCCACCCAAGGGCCAGGGGTGAAGCCCGAGGCTGTCCCCCCCCATCCAATGGGCTGCGGATGGGGAGGCTGATAGCCTTTGTTGTAAAAGAAAAGATATTGTTTTTAGTAGCAGTACTACAAGGCCCAGCAAGCCTCCCCCGCATGCTGGTACTTGGAGAACCACAAGTACCAGCATGCGACGGAAAAACGGGCCCGCTGGTACCTGTAGTACTACTACTAAAAAAATACCCAAAAAAAGACAAGACACACACACCGTGAAAGTATAATTTTATTACATACATACACACATACATACATACTTACCTTAAGTTCCCACGCAGGTCGGTCCTCTTCTCCAGTAGAATCCAAGGGGTACCTGTTGAAGAAATTATACTCACGAGATCCAGGGGTCCAGGCTCCTCGGGAAATCCAGGGGTAATCCACGTACTTGAAAAAAAAAAAAAAAAACGGTGTCCCGACCACGAACTGAAAGGGGACCCATGTTTGCACATGGGTCACCTTTCCACGAATGCCAGAAACCCACTTTGACTTCTGTCTAAGTGGGTTTCTTCAGCCAATCAGGGAGCGCCACGTTGTAGCACTCTCCTGATCAGCTGTGTGGTCCTGTCCTCACTGACAGGCAGCACACGGCAGTGTTACAATGTAGCGCCTATGCGCTACATTGTAACCAATGATGGGAACTTTCTGCCCTGCGGTTGACCTAAAGTGACGTCACCGCTGAGCAGAAAGTTCCCAGCATTGGTTACAATGTAGCGCATAGGCGCTACATTGTAACACTGCCGTGTGCTGCCTGTCAGTGAGGACAGGACCACACAGCTGATCAGGAGAGTGCTACAACGTGGCGCTCCCTGATTGGCTGAAGAAACCCACTTAGACAGAAGTCAGAGTGGGTTTCTGGCATTCGTGGAAAGGTGACCCATGTGCAAACATGGGTCCCCTTTCAGTTCGTGGTCGGGACACCGTTTTTTTTTTTTTTTTCAAGTACGTGGATTACCCCTGGATTTCCCGAGGAGCCTGGACCCCTGGATCTCGTGAGTATAATTTCTTCAACAGGTACCCCTTGGATTCTACTGGAGAAGAGGACCGACCTGCGTGGGAACTTAAGGTAAGTATGTATGTATGTGTGTATGTATGTAATAAAATTATACTTTCACGGTGTGTGTGTCTTGTCTTTTTTTGGGTATTTTTTTAGTAGTAGTACTACAGGTACCAGCAGGCCCGTTTTTCCGTCGCATGCTGGTACTTGTGGTTCTCCAAGTACCAGCATGCGGGGGAGGCTTGCTGGGCCTTGTAGTACTGCTACTAAAAACAATATATTTTCTTTTACAACAAAGGCTATCAGCCTCCCCATCCGCAGTCCATTGGATGGGGGGGGACAGCCTCGGGCTTCACCCCTGGCCCTTGGGTGGCTGGGGGGGGACCCCTTGATTGAAGGGGTCCCCACTCCCCCAGGGTACCCCGGCCAGGGGTGACTAGCTGGATTTTTGATGCCACAGCCGCAGGGCACTATATAAAAGTGACCCCCGGCTGTGGCATTATCTGTCCAGCTAGTGGAGCCCGGTGCTGGTTTTAAAAATACGGGGGACCCCTACTCTTTTTGTCCCCCGTATTTTTGGGACCAGGACCAGGCGCAGAGCCCGATGCTGGTTGCTTAAATATGGGGGAACCCCTGTCATTTTTCCCCCCATATTTTTGCAACCAGGATCGGCTCAAAGAGCCCGAGGCTGGTTATGCTTAGGAGGGGGGACCCCACGCATTTTTTTTTATTATTTTACAGTGTTTAATTAAAAAAAAATAAAATAAATAAACCCCAGCACGGATCACACAGATCCGGCCGAGATTGATTGTAAAAAAAGTCGGCAGTGTTTTGCTAATCACTGCCGTAAAAATAGAAAAAAAACCACGAATGACATCGACATCGGAACAAAAGAAAAACCCGAATACGACAGCTTAGTAAATTAGTCGTAATCAATTCAAAAAGTTGCAGTTTTACACTTTCGATGTCATTCGTGATTGAACTTTGACCTGAAACGGGAAAATACGAATCTTAGTAAATTTACCCCCAGGTGTGTGCTCTGTATATAGGTGGTCATTCCGAGTTGATCGGAGCCAGCAACTTTTAGCTGCTGCTGCGATCAATAGTCCACGCCTATGGGGAATGTATTTTAGCTTAGCAGGGCTGCGATCGCTTGTGCAGCCCTGCTAAGCTAAAAAATTTTCAAACAGAAACAGACCAGCCCTGGACATACTTACCCTGTGCGATGGATCCAGCGATGATGGGCCCGGCTTTGACATCACACCTCCGCCCTCCGTTGTCCTGGACACGCCTGCGTTTTACTCACCACTCCCCGAAAACGGTCTCCAACGGTCCGGATCCGCCCTGCCACGCCTCCTGCTGTCAATCTTCTTAGCGGTCGCCTCTGCGACCGTTTCCGTCGGTAGGCGCGACGTAACCCGGCGACCTCTGTCACCGGGCAACGTCGTGCACACGCACAGTGTTCGCCGCGCATGCACATTCCGCACCCGTTCACACCACAGCGAGAAACCGCTGCGTGCGAACGGGTCGGAATGACCCCCATAGTCCTGTTGAAATGCTCAAATGCCTCCGTTAATCCTTGCCTCTCACACACGTGCCTCTCACTTACACACACATATGCCTCTCACTTACACACACATGCCTCACACACATGCCTCTCATTACACACACATGCCTCTCACACACACATGCCTCTCACTTACACACACGCATGCCTCTCACACACATGCCTCTCACTTATACACACACGCCTCTCATACACACATGCCTCTAACACAATGCCTCTCACTTACACACACATTCCTCTCACTTACACACACACACGCCTCTCACTTACACACACATATGCCTCTCACACACACACGTCACTTTTACTTGAACACAGAACTTTCCTAAAACAAACACACACACACACACACACACCCCTCACTTAAAACATGCACACACAAAACACAGTGCTTCCAACATTTATCAAAGCCCCCCCAGCAACCCCAACTACAGCTTCCCCACCACAGTGCAGCTTGAGGCCAGTGCCTAACTTTGGCTATCATCAGCCTGATGGAGGAACAGAGCGCTTCACTTGGCTGACTTGCTTAACTGGAAGGGCCTGGGAGGAGCTGCGCTCTGAAGCTCCCCCTAGCTGCTGCCAGTGCCAGCTCTCTGTATATACAGGAGGCAGCTTCCGTGTCATGGACACAGCTCCTCTGTCTGTAAGAATCATTTTTAAAAAAAGTAGCAGCGAGCGATCGTCAGTGGGAGACAGTGGAGGAGAAGTGCCCCCTTGAGGCCAGGAGCCCGGCGGCAGCCGACTCCACTGCCTCCCACTGTTCCGCCCCTGCTCCGAACATGACCCTCTCCAGGAGGGACACAATGCTCTGCTTCTGGACTTTCTCTTTTTCTATGATTACTGACACCTGTGTTGAAGAGATTAATGGATAAAAAAGGTGTTTCACCACAGGCGATGGCAATCATAGAGTAAGTGGAAAGTCCAGAAGCAGAGCACTCTGTCCCTCCTGGAGAGGGTCATGTTGGGAGGTATGATATTGTATATCTGATAAATGCTTATTTAACTTATGTATCAGTGGCACTGGCTATATGAAAATAATTGATGTGTTTAACTTTCCTCAAACCTGAGAGAAGTGGTTTTGTCAGGGTTTAAAACTATACAAGAAACCTACCACATGTTTGACCTGTTGCATGATGCAAACACTAATACCATACCTCCCAACATGACCCTCTCCAGGAGGGACGAATGCTCTGCTCCTGGACTTCACTGTTAATTTATGATTGCCATCACCTGTGCTTAACCACCTTTTTTATCCAGTAACCTGCTCAACACAGGTGATGGCAATCATACATTAAGAGAAAAGTCCAGAAGCAGAGCATAGTGTCCCTCCTGGAGAGGGTCATGTTGGAAGATATGCTAATACATATGCATTAATGGTGCTAGTCTTAGGTAACTCTCCTCAAATCTGAGGGAAGAGATGTTGTCTGGGTTCATAAATATACAAGAGACCCACTACTTTTCTGAAGTCACAGGCGTGCGCAGAGACTGACTGGCGGGTGCCGCTCGGGACTTCCCCCCCTCCACGGCATTATAGTGTTCTCTCACATCCCCTGTCCTGGATATAGACTGCTTACCTGTGCGGCCCAGGTGAGCGGACCAGGTGAGCAGTCTATATCCAGGACAGGGGAGGTCAGAGAACACTATAATGCTGTGGAGGGGGGGACGTCCGGAGCGGCACCCGCCAGTCAGTCTCTGCGCACGCCTATGTCTGAAGTGTTGCACTATGATACCTGTGTACCACTTTTTATAAAACCTTACCATCAAAAATGTCACTGTAGAACAAATCGGAGTCTGTCAAAGTGTACCGATAAATTAATCTTTTTGCATTAATATTTCTGCTTATTATGCAATTACGCTACAATTATCACCAGGGGATGCATATTTAAACCAGTGATTTTTTGGTATCATATGCTTTACACATATCTATAAAAGACTTTTCTTTTACAGTGTGTTTACTGTTTAATTCTTACTGCCTATTTCTACTCCTAAACATGCAAGTCTGAAATAATCAGACAGCAACAATGTTAATTCCTGACCAAAGGATGAGAGATCTTATTACTTAAGCTGGGCATACACTATACAATTATCTGGCAGATAATTATATAGTGTATGCCTAGCTTAAGAAAGAGTTTTTCTTCCTTCCATTGGTCAGACATATGAACATAGGGGTCATTCAGATCTGATTGCTGCTGTGCGTTTTCACAAAGGAGGCGATCAGGTCATAACTAGTGATGAGCGGGTTCGGTTCCTCGAAATCCGAACCCCCCCGAACTTCACCCATTTTACATGGTTCCGAGGCAGACTCGGATATTCCCGCCTTGCTCGGTTAAACCGAGCGCACCCGATCGTCATCATCCCGCTGTCGGATTCTCGCGAGATTCGTATTCTATATAAGGAGCCGAGTGTCGCCGCCATTTTCACTCGTGCATTGGAGATGATAGGGAGAGGACGTGCAGCGTTCTCTCAGTTTCTGTGTTCAGTGTGCTGCAAATATCTGTGCTCAGTGTGCTGCACATATCTGTGCTCAGTGTGCTTGCAAATATCTGTGCTCAGTGTGCTGAAAATATCTACGTTCTCTGCCTGAAAAACGCTCCATATCTGTGCTGCATTGTAGTATATAGTAGGAGGACAGTGCAGAATTTTGCTGACCAGTGATCACCAGTATTATATAGCAGTACGGTACAGTAGTCCACTGCTCTACCTACCTCTGTGTCATCAAGTATACTATCCATCCATTCCTGTGGTGCATTTTAGTTGTGCGCAGTATATATAGTAGGAGGACAGTGCAGAATTTTGCTGATCACCAGTATATAATATATAGCAGTACGGTACAGTAGGCCACTGCTCTACCTACCTCTGTGTCGTCAAGTATACTATCCATCCATACCTGTGGTGCATTTTAGTTGTGCGCAGCATAAATAGTAGGAGGACAGTGCAGAATTTTGCTGACCACCAGTATATAATATATAGCAGTACGGTACAGTAGTCCACTGCTCTACCTACCTCTGTGTCGTCAAGTATACTATCCATCCAGACCTGTGGTGCATTTTAGTTGTGCGCAGTATATATAGTAGGAGGACAGTGCAGAATTTTTCTGACCACAAGTATATAATATATAGCAGTACGGTACAGTAGGCCACTGCTCTACATACCTCTGTGTCGTCAAGTATACTATCCATCCATACCTGTGGTGCATTTTAGTTGTGTGCAGTATATATAGTAGGAGGACAGTGCAGAAATTTAGACCACCAGTGTATAATATATAACAGTAGGGTACAGTAGGCCACTGCTCTACCTACCTCTGTGTTGTCAAGTATACTATCCATCCATACCTGTGGTGCATTTTAGTTGTGCGCAGTATATATAGTAGGAGGACAGTGCAGAATTTTGCTGACCACCAGTATATAATATATAGCAGTATGGTACAGTAGGCCACTGCTCTACCTACCTCTGTGTCGTCAAGTATACTATCCATCCATACCTGTAGTGCATTTTAGTTGTGCGCAGTATATATAGTAGGAGGACAGTGCAGAATTTTGCTGACCACCAGTATATAATATATAGCAGTACGGTACAGTAGGTCACTGCTCTACCTACCTCTGTGTCGTCAAATATACTATCCATTCATACCTGTGGTGCATTTTAGTTGTGCGCAGTATATATAGTAGGAGGACAGTGCAGAATTTTGCTGACCACCAGTATATAATATATAGCAGTACGGTACAGTAGGCCACTGCTCTACCTATCTCTGTGTCGTCAAGTATACTATCCATCCATACCTGTGGTGCATTTTAGTTGTGCGCAGTATATATAGTAGGAGGACAGTGCAGAATTTTGCTGACCACCAGTTTATATATAGCATTATGGTACAGTAGTCCATAGCTCTACCTCTGTGTCGTCAAGTATACTACAAAAGTTCAGCAAAATGACCCAAAAATGAAAATTAAAAGCATCTGATGAGAAGCGTAAACTTGCCAATATACCATTTATGACACGGAGTGGCAAGGAACGGCTGAGGCCCTGGCCTATGTTCATGGCTAGTGGTTCAGATTCACATGAGGATGGAAGCACTCATCCTCTCGCTAGAAAACTGCAGTGCCACTCCTAGGTGGGCCAGGTGTTTGTGTCGGCCACTTGGGTCGCTTAGCTTAGTCACACAGCTACCTCATTGTGCCTCTTTTTTTCTTTGCATCATGTGCTGTTTGGGGTCTTTTTTTTTTAAGTGCCATCCAGCCTGACACTGCAGTGCCACTCCTAGATGGGCCACGTGTTTGTGTCGGCCACTTGTGTCGCTTAGCTTAGCCATCCAGCGACCTTGGTGCACCTCTTTTTTTCTTTGCATCATGTGCTGTTTGGGGACTATTTTTTGAAGTGCCATCCTGCCTGACACTGCAGTGCCACTCCTAGATGGGCCAGGTGTTTATGTCGGCCACTTGGGTCGCTTAGCTTAGTCATCCAGCGACCTCGGTGCAAATTTTAGGACTAAAAATAATATTGTGAGGTGTGAGGTATTCAGAATAGACTGAAAATGAGTGTAAATTATGGTTATTGAGGTTAATAATACTATGGGATCAAAATGACCCCCAAATTCTATGATTTAAGCGGTTTTTGAGTTTTTTTTGTAAAAAAACACCCGAATCCAAAACACACCCGAATCCGCCAAAAAATTTTCAGGGAGGTTTTGCCAAAACGCGTCCGAATCCAAAACACGGCCGCGGAACCGAATCCAAAACCAAAACACAAAACCCGAAAAATTTCCGGTGCACATCACTAGTTATAGGAGTACAAATCGGTAATTGCTACTTAATGAAACTGATTGATAAACTTTACGCCACAGATTTCAATAAGGTGACTGTGTAGTCACTCAGTGGTTTGGTAAGCAAGAAAAGTTATTCATATGCACTGATCTTCTGAGTCACCAGATGTGATGGAGCTATTGTACTTTGTACTGTAGTTGGGACTGCTGTGGTGACTAAGGGGGTTATAGTCCGTAGCAGTTTTTGCTAAACTAGGGCCTCCCAGCACAGGGCAAGGCTGCTGAGCATGTGTAGCACTGCCCAGCGATGCAATCGCAATTCAATTGTATATGCAGCCAAGTGGCGTATACAGGCACACCGACGCCATGTTTCCTATCGCAGGAAATACATGCCACTCTTCCGCAATGCTGCAACGCCGCCCCTGACCACATGTAACCTGTCAATCACTACAGTATGTGATCGCATCCTTCCAGAAAGCAATCGTATAGTGAAAGCCAGAGCATGCGCAGACGACCTAAAATCATATGTCTGCATTTTTATCAACATTGCATCCACCTCTGAATAACCTCCTAAGTTCATATTGGATATTACCAAGGATGAGAGAAAGAGAGAGAGAGAGAGAGAGAGAGAGAGAGAGAGATCCAGGAACCTCGGTGCAAATTGCAGGACTAAAAATAATATTGTGAGGTGTTCAGAATAGACTGGAAATGAGTGGAAATTATGGTTATTGAGGTTAATTATACTATGGGATCAAAATTACCCCCAAATTCTATGATTTAAGCTGTTTTTGAGGGGTTTTTGTAAAAAAACACCCAAATCCAAAACACACCCGGATCCGACAAAAAAATTTCAGGGAGGTTTTGCCAAAACGCGTCTGAATCCAAAACACGGCCACGGAATCGAATCCAAAACCAAAACACAAAACCCGAAAAATTTCCGGTGCACATCACTAGTCATAACAGCACATGCGTATGCACCGTAATGCGCATGCGCATTGGACAACAACGGGGATTGCCAGTCAGCAACGGGATGGTACGAAAAACCCATTCGCACAGGCGTTCACACGGTGATTGACAGGAGGAAGCCGTGTGTGGATGATAACTGACCGTTTACTGGGAGTGTTCGGAAATTGCAGGCGTTCCCAAGCGTCTTCAGGGAGGGTGTCTGTTGTCAAATCTGACCCCGATCAGCCTGTTTCTATCACACTGGAAGAGTAAGTCATGGGCTGCGCAGAGACTGCACACACACAGAATTTTAGCAGCTCGGCATATACATAGCATTGCACACTTGCATTGCAAATATACACTCCCTCTGTAGGTGACTACTATCTGAACACAGGACAGCAAAAACCCAGCCCAGCGATCAGCTCTGAATGACCTCCATTGTTTGTATCTGACCTAAGCAATATATGTGATATCCTGTTAATTAAAGTCAGATATATGGTTATATCAAGGAATTTCAAGACATTTTGTCTCTGCTTATGGTCAGACATATGATCATTACAGAACAGCCTTGACCCATTTAGGGGTGTGCTAGGTGAGAGAATAGTCAAATTAGTAATTATAATCACCATGTTTTTCTATATTTTTCTGCTGGTTGGTCGGTTGGTTGGTTGGTTGGTTGGTTGGTTGGTTGGTTGGTTGGTTGGTTACTAGTATTCTACCCATTTTTCGGTGGATTAGTGTCCCAACAAATATAGTACTTTTCTCTAATTCTGTACTATTATAAATTTTGGTTAACAGTATTAAAATGCTTATAAATGAGCATTTTTTAATAAAATTAAAATAACTATATATATATATATATATATATATATATATATATATGATGCAGAGGGTCCGGCACTCCAATAACTGTTTCAAAGTTCCCTGGTGCCCTCACATTCCAATGAGGTAAATACTTGTGATGAGCGGGTTCGGTTTCTCCAAAACCGAACCCCCCCGATCTTCACCTTTTCCACACGGGTCCGAGGCAGGTTAGAACCTTCCCGCCTTGCTCGGCTAACCCGAACGCGCCCGAACGTCATCATCCCGCTGTCGGATTCTCGCGAGATTCGGATTCTATATAGCAGCCGCGCGTCGCCGCCATTTTCACTCATGCATTGGAGATGATAGAAAGAGGACGTGGCTGGCGTCCTCTCCGTTTATTGTAGAAGTTGATTGGTTTACTTTATTTCTTATTTGTGGGGAGGATTGGGGAGCAGCTGTTAGGAGTACAGTGCAGAGTTTTGCTGATAAGTGACCACCAGTTTTGTATCCGTTCTCTGCCTGAAAAAAACGCTCCATACCATATCTGTGCTCAGTGTGCTGCATGATATATCTGTGCTGAGTGCTCACACTGCTTAATTGTGGGGACTGGGGAGCAGCTATAGCAGGAGTACAGTGCAGAGTTTTGCTGACAGTGACCACCAGTATACGTTGTCTGCCTGAAAAACACTCCATATCTGTGCTCACAGTGTGCTGCTTTATTGTGGGGACTGGGGACCACCAGTATAATTAATATTATATAGGAGTAGTACAGTGCAGAGTGCACTGCTGTACCTACCTCTGTGTTGTCACTCGTCATCCATTAAGTATACTATCCATCTACATTCTATACCTGTGGTGCATTTTAGACAGTTTTGCAGTTTGCTGACAGTGTCCACCAGTATACTATATATAGCAGTACGGTAGGCCACTGCTGTGTACCTACATCTGTGTCGTCACTCGTCATCCATTAAGTATACTATCCATCTGCATTGTATACCTGTGGTGCATTTTAGACAGTTTTGCAGTATGCTGACAGTGTACACCAGTATACTATATGTAGCAGTACGGTAGGCCACTGCTATGTACCTACCTCTGTGTCGTCACTCGTCATCCATTAAGTATACTATCCATCTGCATTGTATACCTGTGGTGCATTTTAGACAGTTTTGCAGTTTGCTGACAGTGTCCACCAGTATACTATAAATAGCAGTACGGTAGGCCACTGCTATGTACCTACCTCTGTGTCGTCACTCGTTATCCATTAAGTATACTATCCATCTGCATTGTATACCTGTGGTGCATTTTAGACAGTTTTGCAGTTTGCTGACAGTGTCCACCAGTATACTATATATAGCAGTACGATAGGCCACTGCTGTACCTACCTCTGTGTCGTCATCCATTAAGTATACTATCCATCTACATTCTATACCTGTGGTGCATTTTAGTTTTGCAGTTTGCTGACAGTGTCCACCAGTATACTATATATAGCAGTACGGTAGGCCACTGCTGTGTACCTACCTCTGTGTCGTCACTCGTCATCCATTAAGTATACTATCCATCTGCATTGTATACCTGTGGTGCATTTTAGACAGTTTTGCAGTTTGCTGACAGTGTCCACCAGTATACTATATATAGCAGTACGGTAGGCCACTGCTGTGTACCTACCTCTGTGTTGTCACTCGTCATCCATTAAGTATACTATCCATCTACATTCTATACCTGTGGTGCATTTTAGTCAGTTTTGCAGTTTGCTGACAGTGTCCACCAGTATACTATATATAGCAGTACGGTAGGCCACTGCTGTGTACTTACCTCTGTGTCGTCACTCGTCATCCATTAAGTATACTATCCATCTGCATTGTATACCTGTGGTGCATTTTAGACAGTTTTGCAGTTTGCTGACAGTGTCCACCAGTATACTATATATAGCAGTACGGTAGGCCACTGCTGTGTACCTACCTCTGTGTCGTCACTCGTCATCCATTAAGTATACTATCCATCTGCATTGTATACCTGTGGTGCATTTTAGACAGTTTTGCAGTTTGCTGACGGTGTCCACCAATATACTATATATAGCAGTACGGTAGGCCACTGCTGTGTACCTACCTCTGTGTCGTCACTCGTCATCCATTAAGTATACTATCCATCTGCATTGTATACCTGTGGTGCATTTTAGACAGTTTTGCAGTTTGCTGACAGTGTCCACCAGTATACTATATATAGCAGTACGGTAGGCCACTGCTTTGTACCTACCTCTGTGTCGTCACTCGTCATCCATTAAGTATACTATCCATCTGCATTGTATACCTGTGGTGCATTTTAGACAGTTTTGCAGTTTGCTGACAGTGTCCACCAGTATACTATATATAGCAGTACGGTAGGCCACTGCTGTGTACCTACCTCTGTGTCGTCACTCGTCATCCATTAAGTATACTATCCATCTACATTCTATACCTGTGGTGCATTTTAGACAGTTTTGCAGTTTGCTGACAGTGTCCACCAGTATACTATATATAGCAGTACGGTAGGCCACTGCTGTGTACCTACCTCTGTGTCATCACTCGTCATCCATTAAGTATACTATCCATCTGCATTGTATAACTGTGGTGCATTTTAGACAGTTTTGCAGTTTGCTGACAGTGTCCACCAGTATACTATATATAGCAGTACGGTAGGCCACTGCTGTGTACCTACCTCTGTGTCGTCACTCGTCATCCATTAAGTATACTATCCATCTGCATTGTATACCTGTGGTGCATTTTAGTTTTGCGCAGTAAATATAGTAGTAGGCCATTGCTATTGATACTGGCATATAATTCCACACATTAAAAAATGGAGAACAAAAATGTGGAGGTTAAAGGGAAAGATCAAGATCCACTTCCACCTCGTGCTGAAGCTGCTGCCACTAGTCATTGCCGAGACGATGAAATGCCATCAACGTCGTCTGCCAAGGCCGATGCCCAATGTCATAGTAGAGAGCATGTAAAATCCAAAACACAAAAGTTCAGTAAAATGACCCAAAAATCAAAATTAAAAGCGTCTGAGGAGAAGCGTAAACTTGCCAATATGCCATTTACGACACGGAGTGGTAAGGAACGGCTGAGGCCCTGGCCTATGTTCATGGCTAGTGGTTCAGCTTCAACTAAGGATGGAAGCATTCATCCTCTCGCTAGAAAAAAAAGACTTAAGCTGGCAAAAGCACAGCAAAGAACTGTGCGTTCTTCAAAATCACAAATCCCCAAGGAGAGTCCAATTGTGTCGGTTGCGATGCCTGACCTTCCCAACACTGGACGGGAAGAGCTTGCGCCTTCCACCATTTGCACGCCCCCTGCAAGTGCTGGAAGGAGCACCCGCAGTCCAGTTCCTGATAGTCAAATTGAAGATGTCACTGTTGAAGTACACCAGGATGAGGATATTGGTGTTGCTGGCGCTGGGGAGGAAATTGACAAGGAGGATTCTGATGGTGAGGTGGTTTGTTTAAGTCAGGCACCCGGGGAGACACCTGTTA
Organism: Pseudophryne corroboree; assembly: GCF_028390025.1. Lineage (NCBI taxonomy): Eukaryota > Metazoa > Chordata > Amphibia > Anura > Myobatrachidae > Pseudophryne > Pseudophryne corroboree. The sequence goes on from NC_086448.1 coordinate 660,939,346, forward strand.
TCCGTGGGAGGAATATGGCCCTTGACATGCCTGGTCAAAATACAAAAAAAATTACCTCTTCGGTGTGGAATTATTTCAACACAAATGCGGACAACAGGTGTCAAGCCGTGTGTTGCCTTTGTCAAGCTGTAATAAGTAGGGGTAAGGACGTTAACCACCTCGGAACATCCTCCCTTATACGTCACCTGCAGCGCATTCATCATAAGTCAGTGACAAGTTCAAAAACTTTGGGTGACAGCGGAAGCAGTCCACTGACCACTAAATCCCTTCCTCTTGTAACCAAGCTCCTGCAAACCACACCACCAACTCCCTCAGTGTCAATTTCCTCCTTACCCAGGAAAGCCAATAGTCCTGCAGGCCATGTCACTGTCAAGTCTGACGAGTCCTCTCCTGCCTGGGATTCCTCCGATGCATCCTTGAGTGTAACGCCTACTGCTGCTGGCGCTGCTGTTGTTGCTGCTGGGAGTCGATCGTCATCCCAGAGGGGAAGTCGGAAGACCACTTGTACTACTTCCAGAAAGCAATTGACTGTCCAACAGTCCTTTGCGAGGAAGATGAAATATCACAGCAGTCAACCTGCTGCAAAGCAGATAACTGAGGCCTTGGCAGCCTGGGCGGTGAGAAACGTGGTTCCGGTATCCATCGTTAATTCAGAGCCAACTAGAGACTTGATTGAGGTACTGTGTCCCCGGTACCAAATACCATCTAGGTTCCATTTCTCTAGGCAGGCGATACCGAAAATGTACACAGACCTCAGAAAAAGACTCACCAGTGTCCTAAAAAATGCAGTTGTACCCAATGTCCACTTAACCACGGACATGTGCACAAGTGGAGCAGGGCAGACTCAGGACTATATGACTGTGACAGCCCACTGGGTAGATGTATTGCCTCCCGCAGCAAGAACAGCAGCGGCGGCACCAGTAGCAGCATCTCGCAAACGCCAACTCGTTCCTAGGCAGGCTACGCTTTGTATCACTGCTTTCCAGAATAGGCACACAGCTGAAAACCTCTTAAGGCAACTGAGGAAGATCATCGCAGAATGGCTTACCCCAATTGGACTCTCCTGGGGATTTGTGACATCGGACAACGCCAGCAATATTGTGCGTGCATTACATCTGGGCAAATTCCATCACGTCCCATGTTTTGCACATACCTTGAATTTGGTGGTGCAGAATTATTTAAAAAACGACAGGGGCGTGCAAGAGATGCTGTCGGTGGCACGAAGAATTGCGGGCCACTTTCGGCATTCATGCACCGCGTACAGAAGACTGGAGCACAACCAAACATTCCTGAACCTGCCCTGCCATCATCTGAAGCAAGAGGTGGTAACGAGGTGGAATTCAACCCTCTATATGCTTTAGAGGATGGAGGAGCAGCAAAAGGCCATTCAAGCCTATACATCTGGCCACGATATAGGCAAAGGAGGTGGAATGCACCTGACTCAAGCGCAGTGGAGAATGATTTCAACGTTGTGCAAGGTTCTGCAACCCTTTGAACTTGCCACACGTGAAGTCAGTTCAGACACTGCCAGCCTGAGTCAGGTCATTCCCCTCATCAGGATTTTGCAGAAGAAGCTGGAGACATTGAAGGAGGAGCTAAAACAGAGCGATTCCGCTAGGCATGTGGGACTTGTGGATGGAGCCCTTAATTCGCTTAACCAGGATTCACGGGTGGTCAATCTGTTGAAATCAGAGCACTACATTTTGGCCACCGTGCTCGATCCTAGATTTAAAACCTACGTTGTATCTCTCTTTCCGGCAGACACAAGTCTGCAGAGGTTCAAAGACCTGCTGGTGAGAAAATTGTCAAGTCAAGCGGAACGTGACCCGTCACCATCTCCTCCTTCACATTATCCCGCAACTGGGGGTGCGAGGAAAAGGCTAAGAATTCCGAGCCCACCCGCTGGCGGTGATGCAGGGCAGTCTGGAGCGAGTGCTGACATCTGGTGCGGACTGAAGGACCTGCCAACGATTACTGACATGTCGTCTACTGTCACTGCATATGATTCTCTCACCATTGAAAGAATGGTGGAGGATTATATGAGTGACTGCATCCAAGTAGGCACGTCAGACAGTCCGTACGTATACTGGCAGGAAAAAGAGGCAATTTGGAGGCCCTTGCAGAAACTGGCTTTATTCTACCTAAGTTGCCCTCCCTCCAGTGTGTACTCCGAAAGAGTGTTTAGTGCAGCCGCTCACCTTGTCAGCAATCGGCGTACGAGGTTACTTCCAGAAAATGTGGAGAAGATGATGTTCATTAAAATGAATTATAATCAATTCCTCCGTGGAGACATTCACCAGCAGCAATTGCCTCCAGAAAGTACACGGGGACCTGAGATGGTGGATTCCAGTGGGGACGAATTAATAATCTGTGAGGAGGGGGATGTACACAGTGAAAGGGGTGAGGAATCGGAGGATGATGATGAGGTGGACATCTTGCCTCTGTAGAGCCAGTTTGTGCAAGGAGAGATTGATTGCTTCTTTTTTGGTGGGGGCCCAAACCAACCAGTCATTTCAGTCACAGTCATGTGGCAGACCCTGTCACTGAAATGATGGGTTCGTTAAAGTGTGCATGTCCTGTTTATACAACATAAGGGTGGGTAAGGGGCCCAAGGACAATTCAATCTTGCACCTCTTTTTTCTTTCATTTTTCTTTGCATCATGTGCTGTTTGGGGACAATTTTTTTGAAGGGCCATCCTGCCTGACACTGCAGTGCCACTCCTAGATGGGCCAGGTGTTTGTATCGGCCACTTGTGTCGCTTAGCTTAGTCACACAGCCACCTTGGTGCGCCTCTTTTTTTCTTTGCATCATGTGCTGTTTGGGGACAATTTTTTTGAAGGGCCATCCTGCCTGACACTGCAGTACCACTCCTAGATGGGCCAGGTGTTTGTGTCGGCCACTTGTGTCGCTTAGCTTAGCCATCCAGCGACCTCGGTGCAAATTTTAGGACTAAAAATAATATTGTGAGGTGTGAGGTGTTCAGAATAGACTGGAAATGAGTGGAAATTATGGTTATTGAGGTTAATAATACTATGGGATCAAAATGACCCCAAAATTCTATGATTTAAGCTGTTTTTTAGGGTTTTTTGAAAAAAACACCCGAATCCAAAACACACCCGAATCCGACAAAAATTTTTCGGTGAGGTTTTGCCAAAACGCGTCCGAATCCAAAACACGGCCGCGGAACCGAACCCAAAACCAAAACACAAAACGCGAAAAATTTCCGGTGCACATCACTAGTAAATACTTGTGATGAGCGGTTTCGGTTTCTCGGAAACCGAACCCTCCCGAACTTCACCCTTTTTACATGGGTCCGAGCCATACTCGGATTCTCCCGTATGGCTCGGTTAACCCGAGCGCGCCCGAACGTCATCATCCCGCTGTCGGATTCTCGCGAGATTCGGATTCTATATAAGCAGCCGCGCGTCGCCGCCATTTTCACTCGTGCATTGGAAATGTTAGGGAGAGGACGTGGCTGGCGTCCTTTCCGTTTATGTTGATGCATTGCAAATATTTTGTGCTTGCTTATTACTTAATTGTGGGGACTGGGGAGCAGCTGTATATAGGAGGAGTACAGTGCAGAGTTTTGCTGACAATAACCACCAGTAATACGTTGTCTGCCTGAAAAACACTCCATATCTGTGCTCAGTGTGCTGCATATATCTGTGCTCACACTGCTTAATTGTGGGGACTGGGGAGCAGCTGTATTTTAAAGCAGGAGTACAGTGCAGAGTTTTGCTGACAGTGACCACCAGTATACGTTGTCTGCCTGAAAACACTCCATATCTGTGCTCAGTGTGCTGCTTTATTGTGGGGACTGGGGACCACCAGTATAATATTATATAGGAGGAGTACAGTGCAGAGTTTTGCTGACCAGTGACCACCAGTATATAATATATAGCATTACGGTACAGTAGGCAACTGCTGTACCTACCTCTGTGTCGTCATTAAGTATACTATCCATCTACATTCTATACCTGTGGTGCATTTTAGTTATGCAGTTTGCTGACACAGTGACCACCAGTATATATAGCAGTACGGTACGGAAGGCCACTGCTGTACCTACCTCTGTGTCGTCATTAAGTATACTATCCATCTACATTCTATACCTGTGGTGCATTTCAGTTGTGCAGTTTGCTGACACAGTGACCACCAGTATATATAGCAGTACGGTACGGAAGGCCACTGCTGTACATACCTCTGTGTCGTCATTAAGTATACTATCCATCTACATTCTATACCTGTGGTGCATTTTAGTTTTGCAGTTTGCTGACACAGTGACCACCAGTATACTATATATAGCAGTACGGTACGGAAGGCCACTGCTGTACCTACCTCTGTGTCGTCATTAAGTATATTATCCATCTACATTCTATACCTGTGGTGCATTTTAGTTTTGCAGTTTGCTGACAGAGTGACCACCAGTATACTATATATAGCAGTACGGTACGGAAGGCCACTGCTGTACCTACCTCTGTGTCGTCATTAAGTATACTATCCATCTATATTCTATACCTGTGGTGCATTTTAGTTATGCAGTTTGCTGACACAGTGACCACCAGTATACTATATATAGCAGTATGGTACGGAAGGCCACTGCTGTACCTACCACTGTGTCGTCATTAAGTATACTATCCATCTACATTCTATACCTGTGGTGCATTTTAGTTTTGCCATTTGCTGACACAGTGACCACCAGTATATATAGCAGTACGGTACGGAAGGCCACTGCTGTACCTACCTCTGTGTCATCATTAAGTATACTATCCATCTACATTCTATACCTGTGGTGCATTTTAGTTTTGCAGTTTGCTGACACAGTGACCACCAGTATACTATATATAGCAGTACGGAAGGCCACTGCTGTACCTACCTCTGTGTCGTCATCCATTAAGTATACTATCCATCTACATTCTATACCTGTGGTGCATTTTAGTTTTGCAGTTTGCTGACACAGTGACCACCAGTATACTATATATAGCAGTACGGTACGGAAGGCCACTGCTGTACCTACCTCTGTGTCGTCATTAAGTATACTATCCATCTACATTCTATACCTGTGGTGCATTTTAGTTTTGCAGTTTGCTGACACAGTGACCAGCAGTATACTATATATAGCAGTACGGTACGGAAGGCCACTGCTGTACCTACCTCTGTGTCGTCATTAAGTATACTATCCATCTACATCCTATACCTGTGGTGCATTTTAGTTTTGCAGTTTGCTTACACAGTGACCACCAGTATATATAGCAGTACAGTACGGAAGGCCATTGCTGTACCTACCTCTGTGTCATCATTAAGTATACTATCCATCTACATTCTATACCTGTGGTGCATTTTAGTTTTGCAGTTTGCTGACACAGTGACCACCAGTATACTATATATAGCAGTACGGTACGGAAGACCACTGCTGAACCTACCTGTGTCGTCATTAAGTATACTATCCATCTACATTCTATACCTGTGGTGCATTTTAGTTTTGCCGTTTGCTAACACAGTGACCACCAGTATATATAGCAGTACGGTACGGAAGGCCACTGCTGTACCTACCTCTGTGTCATCATTAAGTATACTATCCATCTACATTCTATACCTGTGGTGCATTTTAGTTTTGCAGTTTGCTGACACAGTGACCACCAGTATACTATATATAGCAGTACGGTACGGAAGGCCACTGCTGTACCTACCTCTGTGTCGTCATTAAGTATACTATCCATCTACATTCTATACCTGTGGTGCATTTTAGTTTTGCAGTTTGCTGACACAGTGACCACCAGTATATATAGCACTACAGTACGGAAGGCCACTGCTGTACCTACCTCTGTGTCGTCATTAAGTATACTATCCATCTACATTCTATACCTGTGGTACATTTTAGTTTTGCAGTTTGCTGACACAGTGACCACCAGTATACTATATATAGCAGTACGGTATGGAAGGCCACTGCTGTACCTACCTATGTGTCGTCATTAAGTATACTATCCATCTACATTCTATACCTGTGGTGCATTTTAGTTTTGCAGTTTGCTGACACAGTGACCAGCAGTATACTATATATAGAAGTACAGTACGGAAGGCCACTGCTGTACCTACCTCTGTGTCGTCATTAAGTATACTATCCATCTACATTCTATACCTGTGGTGCATTTTAGTTTTGCAGTTTGCAGACACAGTGACCACCAGTATATATAGCAGTACAGTACGGAAGGCCACTGCTGTACCTACCTCTGTGTCGTCATTAAGTATACTATCCATCTACATTCTATACCTGTGGTGCATTTTAGTTTTGCAGTTTGCTGACACAGTGACCACCAGTATACTATATATAGCAGTACGGTACGGAAGGCCACTGCTGTACCTACCTCTGTGTCGTCATTAAGTATACTATCCATCTACATTCTATACCTGTGGTGCATTTTAGTTTTGCAGTTTGCTGACACAGTGACCACCAGTATACTATATATAGCAGTACGGTACGGAAGGCCACTGCTGTACCTACCTCTGTGTTAGGGTCTCCTGCTCTGTGCTGCCACGTCGTCATGTCAACCGGGAGACAAGTGCTAGCGGAGTAACCTGAGCGTAGCTGATACTCCGGTTCGGGTCTTTTGCTGTGCAGTGGTTACAGGCTCTGTGCATGGCAGGGGATCCGGTGCTGGTTTTTGTGCTCACAGTCTGTGAGGTCTGAGTGGGGCGTGGACAGCACCTGCTATATAAACCCTCTTCTCAGGTTAGGCAGATGCTGCTGAATCTTTGTTGGTTAGTCAGTTCCTGAAAGCTAGCTAGTACTGTGTAAACTTTATATTTGTTTGTTGCTTACTGCAAATAGGCCTTGGGATTTGGTATTACACTCTGCCAATCCAGACCTAGCAGTAAGACTGGAGTCAGTCATTTAACCTGCTGGGGTTCTTTTGCTACTCTGTGAACCTAGCAAGTTTGCGGCTGTATTCTCAGACTTGCCTGCCAAAATCCTTTCTCACTGTGCAAGGTGTTCAGGTGTCAGTTTAGTGGCAGTAAGCTGAACCAGTGCACTGCAAGTGAGGACTAGGATTGTGGAGACTCTCCTTGTGTCTATTATTACATCTCTGACCAAGGAGTTTACTGCCACACCCGTTGGTAACCCTTTAGGGTTTTGCTGTTGCCCTTAGCAACAGCATTTCGGGTTCTCTACGTATTAAATCACAACATCTCGCTTCTTTCCATCTGAGCATTCCTAATACTAGGGAGACACCCAGTTTCTTAGCCTTTGGGCTTCTCTGTTCACTTTGTGTTTATTTTGTTACCCTATCACCTTCTGTGTATGTAATGTCATATTCCCCAGTCTGTCTGTGAGTTCATTTGTTTTGCATCCCTCTCCGTTCAGACACCAGTACATTCCTGCTGGCACTGGTGTGCATAACATATTCAGCAGCCTAATACTCCTGTTGAAATTTTGTGGGAATATGGAGCATACCCCTCAAAATACTTTGCAACAGGTGGTCGATCAGGTGCAGGTCCTGACTCGACAATTTAATGATTTGTCCTTTAAAATGCACACCTTGCAGGCCGCTGGCGGAGCTCCCGCAGCAGCAGTACCTTCAGGGGTTAAGGAGCCGAAAGTAAATCTCCCGGATCGTTTTTCTGGAGATTGCTCGCAGTTCTTTTGTTTCAAGGAGAGCTGCAAGCTATATTTCCAGATGAGGCCTCAGTCTTCTGGGTCGGAGATTCAGCGGGTGGGCATAGCGATTTCCTTGCTACAAGGAGACACACAGGTCTGGGCATATGGGTTGCAGCCTGACTGTCCGTCGCTTAAAAGTGTTGATGCTTTTTTTACGGCACTGGGCATGTTGTATGATGACCCTGACAAGACGGCCTCAGCCGAGGCTCAGATTTCGATCCTTAAGCAAGGGCGAAGGCCAGTTGAGGTTTATTGTACGGAGTTTCGGAGGTTGGCCCATGATACCCAGTGGAATGACCCAGCCCTGAGACACCAGTACCGAAGAGGTCTTTCTAACCAGTTAAAAGACCAACTGGTACAATATCCCTTGCCTGATAGCTTGGATCAGCTCATGCAGTTATCCATTCGGGTGGATAGACGGCTGAGAGAGCGCAGGCTTGAAAGGGAGACCGAGGTTTCCTTCTTTCCCAAGGGAACCTCAGACTCTGAGGAATTTTCCGAGGAGCCTATGCAGATTGGGGCTACCCGCCTCTCCTCGCGTGAGAAGACGCGGAGGAGACAGCAGGGGTTATGTTTGTACTGTGGGAATAAAGGTCATGTGGTAGTATCATGCCCAGAAAAGCCGGAAAACTTCAGGGCCTGAGGGTGATGGGAAATATCCTGTCAGGCCAGAAGTCAGAATTTCCCAAGAAGACTTTTATCATTCCGGTGACCTTGAAGATCCTCGGTCAAACTGTCAAGACTGAGGCCTTTGTGGACAGTGGGGCCGACGGGGTTTTTATGGACCGCCAATTCGCCCTGAAACACTCTGTTCCCTTAGTACCCTTGACATCGGAAATTGAGATTTGTGGGTTAAACGGGGAACCATTATCCCAGGGTAAAATTACCTCTTGCACTAGCCAGATTTCTTTGTTTATTGGAGCCACACACTCTGAAAAATTGTCCTTTTATGTGACTGTCTGTACTTTTGCCCCATTGGTGTTGGGGTTACCCTGGTTAAGGGCCCACAATCCTCAATTTGACTGGGTCTCTGGGGAGATTCTTAGTTGGGGTACTGATTGTTTCAGGAGTTGCTTGAGCCTTCCAGTCAGGCTTTCGCAGCTAAGTTTGCCAGGATTGCCAGGATGTTATGCAGATTTTGCGGACGTGTTCTCCAAAAGAGTTGCAGAGGTACTACCTCCCCATCGCCCCTATGACTGTGCCATTAATTTGTTGCCGAATCCTAAGCTTCCCAAGAGCAGGTTGTACTCCCTATCACGTCCTGAGACTCAGGCTATAGCAGAGTACATTCAGGAGAACTTGGCTAAGGGATTTATCAGACCTTCACAGTCTCCAGTTGGGTCGGGGTTCTTCTTCGTGGGTAAAAAGGACGGTTCGTTGCGACCCTGCATCGACTTCAGGGAATTGAACCGTATCACGATTAAAAACTCATACCCACTGCCTCTCATTTCGGTCTTGTTTGACCAGCTTCGTACTGCCACCATTTTTTCTAAGATTGACCTACGCGGTGCGTACAATCTAATCCGAATAAGAGAGGGGGATGAATGGAAGACTGCCTTTAATACCCACTCAGGGCATTATGAATATTTGGTGATGCCTTTTGGGCTCTGTAATGCCCCGGCAGTCTTCCAGGACTTCAAGAACGATGTGCTCAGGGAATATTTGGATAGATTCTTAGTTGTATACTTAGATGACATACTTAGATGACATCCTAATCTTCTCCCATTTCCTGGAGGAACATCGGAAGCATGTACGCTTAGTCCTCCAGAAACTCAGAGACCACCAGCTTGGGGCGAAGCTGGAGAAGTGCTAATTTGAAGTTCAGCAAATCGCATTTCTAGGATATATTATCTCCCCAGAAGGTTTCCAAATGGAGGGTTCTAAGGTACAGGCAGTCCTGGATTGGGTGCAGCCCACTAGTTTGAAGGCGCTTCAGCGTTTTCTGGGCTTTGCGAATTTTTATAGACGATTTATCGCTGGATTTTCGTCTATAGTGGCGCCCTTGGTGGCACTCACTAAGAAAGGGGCGGATGTTGCTCACTGGTCTTGTGAGGCCAAAGTGGTGGAGGTGGATGCCTCTGAGATGGGTATTGGGGCAGTGCTCTCTCAGATGGGGGTGTCTGATAATCGCCTTCATCCCTGTGCTTAATTTTCCCGTAAATTTTCGCCTGCCGAGATGAATTATGACGTGGGTAACCGGGAATTATTGGCTATTAAGGATGCACTCGAGGAGTGGAGACACTGGCTTGAGGGGGCTAAGTTTGTGGTCTCAATTCTCACCGACCATAAGAATTTGGCATATTTAGAGTCAGCGAAGCGCCTCAATGCCAGGCAGGCACGATGGGCTTTGTTTTTTGCTCGCTTTAATTTTTTGATAACATATCGCCCTGGGTCAAAAAACATCAAGGCTGATGCGCTCTCGCGGAGTTTTGCTCCAATCCAGGAGACCACCGATGAGCCATTGCCCATTGTGTCCCCATCATGTATTAAAGTGGGCATTACCCAGGACCTCTTGTCATTAGTCCTTAGAGCACAGGAGCAGGCTCCTCCAGACCTTCCGGTAGGTATTTTGTTTGTGCCTCCTAGGTTAAGACAGCGAGTGTTCCTGGAATTCCATGCCAATAAGTCGGCAGGTCACCCGGGTATTGCCAGAACTCGGGAGTTGCTATCTAGGGCGGTGTGGTGGCCCTTGGTGGCTAGGGATGTGGATCAGTGGGTTCGGGCATGTGACATCTGTGCCCGAAATAAGACTCCTAGAGGGGTTCCTGTTGGCCCATTACATCCACTCTCTATTCCATCTAAGCCATGGACCCACATTTCAATGGATTTTGTGGTGGACTTGCCCAAATCCTCGGGGATGACAGCCATCTGGGTTGTCGTTGACAGGTTTTCGAAGATGGCGCACTTCGTTCCATTGGTTGGGCTGCCATCGGCCAGATGCCTGTCTGAATTATTTATGCTGCATGTTGTGCGCCTCCACGGGTTGCCACTTGATGTGGTCTCTGACCGCGGATCCCAGTTTGTGGCCAAATTCTGGAGGGCATTTTGTTCCGATCTCCAGATTTCTGTCAGCTTGTTGTCAGGCTAACATCCGCAGTCTAATGGGCAGACTGAAAGGGTGAACCAGTCCTTGGAGCAGTTCCTCAGGTGTTATGTCTCCAAGTGTCAGACTGACTGGGTTGCTCATCTGTCCATGGCGGAGTTTGCCTATAACAACGCGGCTCACTCTGCTACAGGGATCTCTCCCTACCTTTGTGTGTATGGGCATCATCCTAAGGCCAATTCTTTTGACACCCTGGACTCCACGCCTGGTGGTTCCTCTGTGGTTTCGGTCCTTAGAGGTATTTGGAGGAAAGTGAAGAAAGCCCTTGTGTCTGTGTCATTAGTGACCAAAAGGGTTTTTGATAAGCGGAAAAGACCCTGAAGCTTCAAATTAGGAGACTTCGTCTGGTTGTCTACCAAGAATTTGAAGTTGAGACAGCCATCTCATAAGTTAGGCCCCCGGTTCATCGGTCCTTATAAGATCACTAGGGTTATCAATCCGGTGGCATTTCAGTTAGATCTACCCCATTCTTTGGGTATCAATAAAACATTTCATTGTTCCCTTTTAAAACGGGCGATTAGTAATCCTTCTTCCAGTGGAAGACCTTCCCCTCTTCTGATACGTGGCCAGAGGGAGTTTGTTGTTGAAAGGATTCTTGACTCCAAGATGGTTTGGGGTCGGCTGTCATTTTTGGTGCACTGGAAGGGGTATGGCCCGGAGGAGCGGTCGTGGGTGCGCAGTTGTGATCTTCATGCCTCCAGACTGTTACGCTCTTTCTTCTCGCAGTTCCCTGATAAACCCGGTGGTAGGGGTTCTTTGACCCCTCGTCAGAGGGGGGGTACTGTTAGGGTCTCCTGCTCTGTGCTGCCACGTCGTCATGGCAACCGGGAGACAAGTGCTAGCGGAGTAACCTGAGCGTAGCTGATACTCCGGTTCGGGTCTTTTGCTGTGCAGTGTTTACAGGCTCTGTGCACGGCAGGGGATCCGGTGCTGGTTTTTGTGCTCACAGTCTGTGAGGTCTGAGTGGGGCGTGGACAGCACCTGCTATATAAACCCTCTTCTCAGGTTAGGCAGATGCTGCTGAATCTTTGTTGGTTAGTCAGTTCCTGAAAGCTAGCTAGTACTGTGTAAACTTTGTATTTGTTTGTTGCTTACTGCAAATAGGCCTTGGGATTTGGTATTACACTCTGCCAATCCAGACCTAGCAGTAAGACTGGAGTCAGTCGTTTAACCTGCTGGGGTTCTTTTGCTACTCTGTGAACCTAGCAAGTTTGCGGCTGTATTCTCAGACTTGCCTGCCAAAATCCTTTCTCACTGTGCAAGGTGTTCAGGTGTCAGTTTAGTGGCAGTAAGCTGAACCAGTGCACTGCAAGTGAGGACTAGGATTGTGGAGACTCTCCTTGTGTCTATTATTCCATCTCTGACCAAGGAGTTTACTGCCACACCCGTTGGTAACCCTTTAGGGTTTTGCTGTTGCCCTTAGCAACAGCATTTCGGGTTCTCTACGTATTAAATCACAACATCTCGCTTCTTTCCATCTGAGTACTTCTAATACTAGGGAGACACCCAGTTTCTTAGCCTTTGGGCTTCTCTGTTCACTTTGTGTTTATTTTGTTACCCTATTACCTTCTGTGTATGTAATGTCATATTCCCCAGTTGTCTGTGAGTTCATTTGTTTTGCATCCCTCTCCGTTCAGACACCAGTACATTCCTGCTGGCACTGGTGTGCATAACACTCTGTGTCGTCATTAAGTATACTATCCATCTACATTCTATACCTGTGGTGCATTTTAGTTTTGCAGTTTGCTGACACAGTGACCACCAGTATACTATATATAGCAGTATGGTACAGAAGGCCACTGCTGTACCTACCTCTGTGTCATCATTAAGTATACTATCCATCTACATTCTATACCTGTGGTGCATTTTAGTTATGCAGTTTGCTGACACAGTGACCATCAGTATACTATATATAGCAGTACGGTACGGAAGGCCACTGCTGTACCCACCTCTGTGTCGTCAATAAGTATACTATCCATCTACATTCTATACCTGTGGTGCATTTTAGTTTTGCAGTTTGCTGACATAGTGACCACCAGTATACTATATATAGCAGTACGGTACGGAAGGCCACTGCTCTACCTACCTCTGTGTCATCAAGTATACTATCCATCTAGATTCTATACCTGTGGTGCATTTTAGTTTTGCAGTTTGCTGACAGTGACCACCAGTATATATAGCAGTACGGTACGGAAGGCCACTGCTCTACCTACCTCTGTGTCGTCAAGTATACTATCCATCCATACCTGTGGTGCATTTCAGTTGTGCGCAGTATATATAGTAGTAGGCCATTGCTATTGATACTGGCAAATAATTCCACACATTAAAAAACGGAGAACAAAAATGTGGAGGTTAAAATAGGGAAAGATCAAGATCCACTTCCACCTCGTGCTAAAGCTGCTGCCACTAGTCATGGCTGAGACGATGAAATGCCATCAACGTCGTCTGCCAAGGCCGATGCCCAATGTCATAGCAGAGAGCATGTAAAACCAAAAAACAAAAGTTCTGTAAAATGACCCAAAAATCAAAATTGAAAGCATTTGATGAGAAGCGTAAACTTGCCAATATGCCATTTACGACACTGAGTGGCAAGGAACGGCTGAGGCCCTGGCCTATGTTCATGGCTAGTGGGTCAGATTCACATGAGGATGGAAGCACTCATCCTCTCGCTAGAAAAATTAAAAGACTTAAGCTGGCAAAATCACAGCAAAGAACTGTGCATTCTTCTAAATCACAAATCCCCAAGGAGAGTCCAATTGTGTCGGTTGCGATGCCTGACCTTCCCAACACTGGACGGGAAGAGCTTGCGCCTTCCACCATTTGCACGCCCCCTGCAAGTGCTGGAAGGAGCACCCGCAGTCCAGTTCCTGATAGTCAAATTGAAGATGTCAATGTTGAAGTACACCAGGATGAGGATATGGGTGTTGCTGGCGCTGGGGAGGAAATTGACAAGGAGGATTCTGATGGTGAGGTGGTTTGCTTAAGTCAGGCACCCGGGGGGACACTTGTTGTCCGTGGGACGAATATGGCCATTGACATGCCTGGTCAAAATACAAAAAAAAATCACCTCTTCGGTGTGACATTATTTCAACACAAATGCGGACAACAGGTGTCAAGCCGTGTGTTGCCTTTGTTAAGCTGTAAATAGTAGGGGTAAGGACGTTAACCACCTCGGAACATCCTCCCTTATACGTCACCTGCAGCGCATTCATCATAAGTCAGTGACAAGTTCAAAAACTTTGGGTGACAGCGGAAGCAGTCTACTGACCACTAAATCCCTTCCTCTTGTAACCAAGCTCCTGCAAACCACACCACCAACTCCTTCAGTGTCAATTTCCTCCTTACCCAGGAAAGCCAATAGTCCTGCAGGCCATGTCACTGGCAAGTCTGATGAGTCCTCTCCTCCCTGGGATTCCTCCAATGCATCCTTGAGTGTAACGCCTACTGCTGCTGGCGCTGCTGTTGTAGCTGCTGGGAGTCGATCGTCATCCCAGAGGGGAAGTCGGAAGACCACTTGTACTACTTCCAGTAAGCAATTGACTGTCCAACAGTCCTTTGCGAGGAAGATGAAATATCACAGCAGTCATCCTGCTGCAAAGCAGATAACTCAGGCCTTGGCAGCCTGGGTGGTGCTAAACGTGTGTCCGGTATCCACAGTTAATTCCCAGGGAACATACGAGATGTGGTTGTACACAATGACATCTCACGATATGTTGCTACTGAGACAGCCACATTTCTAACAAGAAAACCAGGTAATTATAAATGCACTGGGTGTGTTACTTGTCAGTATCTTGGAACCGGTGATTATATAACACATCCGCACACTGGAATCAAGATCAAAATTACACAAGTACTCACCTGCACAAGTAAATTTGTAATATATTGCATCAAATGCCCGTGTGGGCTCTACTATATAGGTAAAACGTCCTGCCTCTTTAAGGAACGCATGAGCCAGCACAGAAGTGCCATAAAGCAAATACTTGAGGGTAAACAAGTGGACCAGCCGGTAGCAAAACATTTTAAAGCACATCAACACAGTCTTGCTACCTTACGGTACAAAATGTTGGAACAATTCCCCTTAACCAAGCGGGAGGAGACAGACAGAAAACTTTGTTGCAAAAGGAGGTTCGATGGATACACCGGCTAAATACGGTGGCTCCCAATGGCCTCAATGAGACATTGTCACTTACCTGTTTCTTGTAAAGCTTAGGTTGCATTAGGTATAGAATAGAAAACTAATTTGCAATTAATAATGGTAACTTTGGTGTTTCAAGACAAGCATTTAGCGGAAATTTTTCATATTGAGGTATTTATAAGTACATAAAACGTATTATATATTCATAACTGTGTTTCCAGATTTGTAAATTAGTCCGTTTTGTATTACTGTCTCTATGGTGATGGTTTATTTCACTGGTCGGGAAACGTCAGCACATTGACTCTGTTTGTCTCTAAGTGATGACGTACCCGGAAGTAAGTCCGGCGGCGTTGCCGGGGACTGTGCACGTGGGGAGTGTTTAGAGCATAAAGGTAGGATTGTTTTATATCACACTTTGTATCTTCTGATGACGGTTGAATAAAACCGAAACGTTAAGCTAAAGCAGAACCGAGTGATCTCAGTTATTGCATTAAAGAAATCCGAGAGTGCCGCCGTTACCTGAATCAGCATTGCTACCAAGCCTGGAGGGCACCCGGTGAGGTGATATTTGTCATTACTGTGAGTGCCGAATACTTTCTACACACATATATATATATATATATATATATATATATACACTGCTCAAAAAAATAAATGGAACACTTAAACAACACAATGTAACTCCAAGTCAATCACACTTCTGTGAAATCAAACTGTCCACTTAGGAAGCAACACTGATTGACAATCAATTTCACATGCTGTTGTGCAAATGGAATAGACAATAGGAGGGAATTATAGGCAATTAGCAATACACCTCCAATAAAGGAGTTGTTCTGCAGGTGGTGACCACAGACCACTTCTCAGCTCCTATGCTTTCTGGCTGATGTTTTTGTCACTTTTGAGATGGCGGTGCTTTTACTCTAGTGGTAGCATGAGACAGAGTCTACAACCCACACAAGTGGCTCAGGTAGTGCAGCTCATCCAGGATGGCACATCAATGCGAGCTGTGGCAAGAAGGTTTGCAAGAAGGTTTGCTGTGTCTGTCAGCGTAGTGTCCAGAGCATGGAGGTGCTACCAGGAGACAGGCCAGTACATCAGGAGATGTGGAGGAGGCCGTAGGAGGGCAACAACCCAGCAGCAGGACCGCTACCTCCGCCTTTGTGCAAGGAGGAACAGGAGGAGCACTGCCAGAGCCCTGCAAAATGACCTCCAGCAAGCCACAAATGTGCCTGTGTCTACTCAAACGATCATGAGGGTGGTATGAAGGCCCGACGTCCACAGGTGGGGGTTGTGCTTACAGCTCAACACCGTGCAGGACATTTTGCATTTGCCAGAGAACACCAAGATTGGCAAATTCGCCACTGCCGCCCTGTGCTCTTCACAGATGAAAGCAGGTTCTCACTGAGCACATGTGACAGACGTGACAGAGTCTGGAGACGCCAAGGAGAACGTTCTGCTGCCTGCAACATCCTCCAGAATGACCGGTTTGGCAGTAGGTCAGTAATGGTGTGGGGTGGCATTTCTTTGGAGGGCCGCACAGCCCTCCATGTGCTCGCCAGAGGTAGCCTGACTGCCATTAGGTACCGAGATGAGATCCTCAGACCCCTTGTTAGACTATATGCTGGTGCGGTTTGCCCTGGGTTCCTCCTAATGCAAGACAATGCTAAACCTCATGTGGCTGGAGGGTGTCAGCAGTTTCTGCAAGACAAAGGCATTGATGCTATGGACTGGCCCGCCCGTTCCCCAGACCTGAATCCAATTGAGCACATCTGGGACATCATGTCTCGCTCCATCCACCAACACCACGTTGCACCACAGACTGTCCAGGAGTTGGTGGATGCTTTAGTCCAGGTCTGGGAGGATATCCCTCAGGAGACCATCCGCCACCTCATCAGGAGCATGCCCAGGTGTTGTAGGGAGGTTATACAGGCACGTGGAGGCCACACACACTACTGAGCCTCATTTTGACTTGTTTTAAGGACATTACATCAAAGTTGGATCAGCGTGCAGTGTGTTTTTCCACTTTAATTTTGAGTGTGACTCCAAATCCAGACCTCCATGGGTTAATACATTTTATTTCCATTGATAATTTTTGTGTGATTTTGTTGCCAGCACATTCAACTATGTAAAGAACAAAGGGGTACATTTACTAAGGTGGGAGATTTTTAGAACTGGTGATGTTGCCCATGGCAACCAATCAGATTCTACTTACCATTTATCTAGCTGCTTCTAGCAGATAATAGATATAATCTGATTGGTTGCTATGGGCAACATCACCAGTTCTAAAAAATCTCCCACCTTAGTAAATTTACCCCAAAGTATTTAATAAGAATATTTCATTCATTCAGATCTAGGATGTGTTATTTTAGTGTTCCCTTTATTTTTTTGAGCAGTGTATATATATATATATATATATATATATATATATATATATATAGTAGCAGTAATACCCGGCACTCCTGGTCCTAAAACTGCAACTTGCCTGGGTGCCCTCCATATCGGTGTATGCAGACATTCAAAAATAAATGGCGTCACTCCAGGTCTTGTATTCATCAAGTTGTGTATTAGAAAATTAACACAGTGCCAACGTTTCGGGGCCCGTAGCCCCTTTGTCAAGGTGTGTGTAGTGTAGACAAAAAGCATCTTACCTTATAAAGCTAGTGCCACCAATAAGTGAAAAGGAGCTTTACCCGCGCCGTCAGCTTCACCGGGTGCCGGGGGACTTCCGGCGTCTCATGGACTCCCTGTCACACGTGTCGCCCGTCTGCTTCCGGCGTCCCATCGCTATGACGTACCAATTGGGTCCTGGGGCGATCACCATGGTAACCGACGTCATTTACCAATGCGCTTGCGCCCCGGGTGCTGCAGAAACAAAAAGTGAATACAGTGCAGTGATATTGTAAATAAATACATGAACGGTGTATCTGCGGTGTAAGAAAATAATTGCTCAAAACTAGATTGCTGTATATATCATATATGGATCCTAATTTGCTTGGGATAAAATATACTGTATCTTTACAATCATTTCCTTCTTATTATATAATTGTACATATATTAAATAAATACGTGCCAGGTGGCTGCTTAAGTAGAGTTGTCCCCAAATCTATGTTGAAAAGGACAAGAAGGAACAACAAAGGGCAAAAAAAGGGGGTGGGATGGGGGGGTAGAAAACGAGAGAGGGAGAAAAAGAAGAGAGATCGATATGTGTGTGTGTGTGTGTGTGTGTGTGTGTGTGTGTGTGTGTGTGTGTGTGTGTGTGCGTGTGTGTGTGTGTGTGTGGGGGGATTGTACCGACAAGAGAAGACAAGCGTGAATTAAGAAAAAGTAAGATATAGAAGGAAATGAAAGAAAGACAAAAAAAGAAAAGAAGAAGGACGAAATATAGGAAGAAGAAAGAAAGGCAAGAAACCAGGGAAGGCAAAAGAGGATTAAAGGTCGGGAAGGGGGGGGGGGGGGAGAGGGAGGGGGGGGGGAGGAAGAGAAAAGGGGGAAAGAAGTAAGGGAAGGGCGTAAAAAGGGGAAGAAAACGAGGACAAAGGAAAAGGAGGAAAAATAGGAAAGAAAAGAGAGCAGGAAAAAGACATAGAAGGGGATATATTACTATCTCATGCTAAATTCTCAAAAAGCAGTCCCTTATCACCATATACCTATATAGACAGAACAGCCCATCACCTCCTACATATCCATTACAGATGATATGTAGCAGTCCAATTATATCAGAATGTTCACAAGGATTCGGACTATTTCTTAGCTAGAGTGTTCCATAGGATCTGTTCGTTAACTCCACTCGGTTGTATCGTATTTAACTTGAACATCCATCTTGCTTCCATATTCAATAACTTCCCATTCCTATCTCCTCCTCTTAGACTCATAGGTACATGATCAATAATCATGTATTTTAACTCTTTGAGTTGATGTTGCTTGTCCACGAAATGCTGGGCTACTGGCTGATCCGACTTACCATTCTTGATAGCTGCGGTAATGGCGGACCTGTGGAGTGCCATTCTTTGTCTTAAGTCCCTAATTGTTTTTCCTACATAACCTAGCCCACATGGACATGTGATGAGGTAAATTATATGGGATGTGGTACAGGTCAGAACATGCCTTATACTGTATGTTTGATCTCTGCTTGGATGTTTAAACTTGGTCCCTGTTACCATTGATTTGCACGTAGTGCACCCCAGGCATTAGTAACAGCCCGGGGCTTTTGTAAGGAAGTTTTGAGGATAATTGGTACCGAATCCTGTGATATCTGAGTGCACTATAGAATCTTTGATATTCTTTCCTCTTGTAAAGCAGTTCATTGGTCTTTTAGATTTCAAGCATCTTAGTGTATTGTCTGTCGACAATATAGGCCACAGTGCCTTAGTAGCTCTCTGGATTATCGGACTGGCAGTGCTGAATTTGCTGGTCCATGGAATAACCTTTTTTGGATTCTTGGTCGTTTTTATCAACAGGGCATCTCTTTCAAGCTGTAAGGCCTCCTGTTTTTGAACCTGTAATCTATTAGGGTCATATCCTCGTTCAATGAACCTGTTTACTACCTTGTTTAGTTCAGCATCCAGTGTATCATGGTCGCTGTGGATCCTTGTTGTCCTTATAAATTGTGATCTTGGTAACCCTCTGATGAGGGGTTTAGGGTGGTGGCTGTCCGCCCTCAACAGCGTATTCTTGTTTGTTGGTTTGGTGTATAAGGTGGTAGAAATCTTGTTGTTTGTAATTCTTACTGTTACATCCAGGTAGTTCATACTGGCCGTGTCACTCTGATATGTAAATTTTATGTATTCTGCCCTGGAGTTGATGTCATCCATTATTTTCTTAAATAGTTCCACTCCTCCCGTCCACAGCATGAATACGTCATCTATAAAGCTGCAGTATAGTAATATATGTTGGGCTATGTTGTTATCTTTGAAGAAGAGTCTCTTTTCTTCCTTAAACATATATACATTTGCATAAGCAGGCGCTACGCTACTGCCCATCGCACACCCATTTCGTTGTAGTGGGGTATCTTGGCGAGCAGTTTGCAGGCTTCTGTGCATTGGCCAATTCACTAACTAAACCCCCATCATTTATTTATTGATGTATTTAAGATAAGTGAGCTTGCTATGGTCAGTGCTGAATTTTCTGTTATATTTTTTTAAGTAATGTGGTCATGGGCTACATGCTCCCCACCCTATGAGTGGTAAGTGCAATTATGTACCCCGCTTCTGGAGTGGGGAATGCTGTGGTTTTATATTTGTTTGTATATTGCGGGGTTAATTTTTGGTTAATTCTTATTGTCCTAAACCTGTGTCAGCTGTTTCTTAGTAATTTATCAGCCAGTCTCAGGTGACTAGTGTACCTTTAAAAGCTATAAGGTGTTTGGCACATTAAACTAAGTAGGCATATTTGCAGTTATATTATGTGTGAAACAGTTGCCAGGTTTTAAGAATCTGTGATAGTGTAGGACCTGCAAGAAGGTGGGGTACCTTGGCGTTCAGTTTGCAGGCTTCTGTGCATTGGCCAATTCACTAACTAAACCCCCATCATTTATTTATTGATGTGGTTAGGACATGTGAGCTTGCTATGGTGAGTGCCGAATTTTCTGTTTGGATATATATATATATATATATATATATATATATATATATATATACACTGCTCAAAAAAATAAAGGGAACACTTAAACAACACAATGTAACTCCAAGTCAATAACACTTCTGTGAAATCAAACTGTCCACTTAGGAAGCAACACTGATTTACAATCAATTTCACATGCTGTTGTGCAAATGGAATAGACAACAGGTGGAAATTATAGGCAATTAGCAAGACTCCCCCAATAAAGGAGTTGTTCTGCAGGTGGTGACCACAGACCACTTCTCAGCTCCTATGCTTTCTGGCTGATGTTTTGGTCACTTTTGAAAGCTGGCAGTGCTTTTAATCTAGTGGTAGCATGAGACGGAGTCTACAACCCACACAAGTGGCTCAGGTAGTGCAGCTCATCCAGAATGGCACATCAATGCGAGCTGTGGCAAGAAGGTTTGCTGTGTCTGTCAGCGTAGTGTCCACAGCATGGAGGCGCTACCAGGAGACAGGCCAGTACATCAGGAGATGTGGAGGAGGCCGTAGGAGGGCAACAACCCAGCAGCGGGACCGCTAACTCCGCCTTTGTGCAAGGAGGAACTGGAGGAGCACTGCCAGAGCCCTGCAAAATGACCTCCAGCAAGCCACAAATGTGCATGTGTCTACTCAAACGAGCAGAAACAGACTCCATGAGGGTGGTATGAGGGCCCGACGTCCACAGGTGGGGGTTGTGCTTACAGCCCAACACCATGCAGGACGTTTGGCATTTGCCAGAGAACACCAAGATTGGAAAATTCGCCACTGCCGCCCTGTGCTCTTGACAGATGAAAGCAGGTTCTCACTGAGCACATGTGACAGACGTGACAGAGTCTGGAGACGCCAAGGAGAACGTTCTGCTGCCTGCAACATCCTCCAGAATGACCGGTTTGGCAGTGGGTCAGTAATGGTGTGGGGTGGCATTTCTTTGGGGGGCCGCACAGCCCTCCATGTGCTTGCCAGAGGTAGCCTGACTGCCATTAGGTACCAAGATGAGATCCTCAGACCCATTGTGAGACCATATGCTGGTGCGGTTTGCCCTGGGTTCCTCCTAATGCAAGACAATGCTAGATCTCATGTGGCTGGAGTGTATCAGCAGTTCCTGCAAGACGAAGGCATTGATGCTATGGACTGGCCCGCCCGTTCCCCAAACCTGAATCCAATTGAGCACATCTGGGACATCATGTCTCGCTCCATCCACTAACGCCACGTTGCACCACAGACTGTCCAGAAGTTGGCGGATGCTTTAGTCCAGGTCTGGGAGGAGATCCCTCAGGAGACCATCCGCCACCTCATCAGGAGCATGCCCAGGCGTTGTAGGAAGGTCATACAGGCACGTGGAGGCCACACAAACTACTGAGCCTCATTTTGACTTTTTTTAAGGACATTACATCAAAGTTGGATCAGCGTGTAGTGTGTTTTTCCACTTTAATTTTGAGTGTGACTCCAAATCCAGACCTCCATGGGTTAATAAATTTGATTTCCATTTATAAATTTTGTGTGATTTTGCTGTCAGCACATTCAACTATGTAAAGAACAAAGTATTTAATAAGAATATTTCATTCATTCAGATCTAGGATGTGTTATTTTAGTGTTCCCTCTATTTTTTTGAGCAGTATATATATATATATATATATATATATATAGCACGCAGAGGTACGGCACTCAGGGCTCAGGATGAGAAAATAAATGAGGCGACCACCATGTCAGCAAAACAACAACGTTTCAATCTGTCAAGATTTTCATCAGGTTACAACATATACAGTGAATGCTCTTACCTTATAAAGCATCCCATCACCAAGTGAACGCTGCTCAGCGCGGGAATTCGTCCGGACGGCGGCGCCATCTGATGACGTCAATATGCCCCATTCAACACTGTGCCCGACGAGCCCCTCCCTCGTCACGGCACTGGGTGGCCGCAGCAATTGCGCATCATGTAGGCGCCCTCCTTCCTGGATCACCCCGGCGACGGCGTAGTCTGATGACGTCATATCCGCGTGATGCACGTCCACCCACAACGTCTCCATAGCAACCTGGGGACATGAATAAGTGCCGGAAATAATATAAAGTGAAACAAAAAAATATAAAACCAAACACATCTATATCTATTAATCTATCAGAGTAATGAGTGAGGCTATAATCCCTAGCCATGACATTGATATGTTTATTAATTAATTAGACCCGAGTAATGGTTACTAAAAATGATGATATTATATAACAGTAAAAAAACATTTTTTATGTAACATCTTATCTAATGGAATATAGCTAGGGAAATTCCTAAAAAAATATATATTTAAAAAATCTTTGAAAAAACTTATAACCCCAGTCATTACTCATAACTGACACTTCCTGAAACTGTAAACTTTATAATAATTGACCAAACACCAGTTTATCATTGAGACCCTTTGGTGCCATCGCGCCCAGTCGAATGATCCATTCCGCTTCCTTTTTCATAAGGAGTGCACCTCTATCCCCACCTCTCCTAGATGGTGGAACATGGTCTATCATGCGATAACGTAAACTTGCCAACGTATGTCTGGCAACCAAAAAGTGTCTAGCGACCGGTTGATCGCTCTCTCCACTTTCTAGCGCCAATTTAATCGATGACCGGTGTACCGCCATACGTTCTTTAAATTTGCGTTGTGTTTTTCCCACATATGTGAGCCCGCAAGGGCAAATAATCTGATAGACCATGAAACTAGTATTACACGTTAAATGATCTCTTATAACGTATTTCTTGCCACTATGTGGATGACTAAACGTGTCTCCAACTAAAAGATATTTGCAGGTGGTACATGCGCACCGTGTACATCCTCTTACGGTCCTAGAGAAAACATCATTAGCAGTCGGTCGAGTAATCCAGATATCATTTTTAACAAGAATATCTCTCAAATTCTTTGATCTGGTATAGCATGGCATCAGGCTCGTATCAGACAATGGAAGTTCTTTGTCCGTCTGTACCATTTTCCACAAATTTTTAGAGATCCTATTAATGTTGGTCGAGTGCACATTAAAATTGTTGACCCAAGGCATTCTCTTGCCAGTATCCTTTTTATTGAATTTCTCCAGAAGCATGTCCCGATCTAATGCTAGCACCTTCTACTTAGTGGACTGGAGATTTTCCTTATTATAACCCCGGGCTAAGAGCTTAGTAACCATTACTGGGGTCTAATTAATTAATAAACATATCAATGTCATGGTTAGGGATTATAGCCTCACTCATTACTCTAAAAGATTAATAGATATAGATGTCATGTGTTTGTTTTTATATTTTTTTGTTTCTCTTTATAATATTTCCGGCACTTATTCATGTCCCCAGGTTGCTATGGAGACGTTGTGGGTGGACGTGCATCACGCGGATGCGTGATGATGTCATCAGACTACGCCGCCGCCGGGGTGATCCAGGAAGACGGGCGCCTACATGATGCGCAATTGCTGCGGCCCCCTAGTGCCGGGACGAGGGAGGGGCTCGTCGGGCACAGTGTTGAATGGGGCGTATTGACGTCATCAGATGGCGCCGCCGTCCGGACGAATTCCCGTGCTGAGCAGCGTTCACTTGGTGATGGGATGCTTTATAAGGTAAGAGCATTCACTGTATATGTTGTAACCTGATGAAAATCTTGACAGATTGAAACGTTGTTGTTTTGCTGACATGGTGGTCGCCTCATTTATTTTCTCATCCTGAGCCCTGAGTGCCGTACCTCTGCTTGCTACATTCGTTAACATAGTAAGGGCACCGGGTCAAGGTAATTACCACATGGGAGTGCCGGACATATTGCACATTATATATATATATATATATAGAAATGTAATTGGCGGCACTCCTGGGACTAATTCAAGTGAATAAACGAGATCACCCCGTCTATTCCAGTTTAACGTTTCGGTCTTTATTGACCGTCTTCAGAAGCAACAATAATCGAGATACAAAACTTCTTACCTTAAATAACAGTTACAAATCACCACATGTGCAGACGCTCACGGAGCCCCGTGTAGCTACATCCGGTTACGTCATCAACCGCGGACCACAAAGTCCCGTCTCTGGCGCATACCGGCGTGCGTGCTCCCATCACCATGGAAACGTCAACATAAACAGAATCGGCAGCCTATTAATGAATGACATACATAGTCATAATAGTAAACAATGTCCAGTAATGATCTGAACGCAACAGTACTAATTAAAACCATATACACACATAGAGCCTACATATAAAGAGACTTAACGCGTTTATCGAAACTTACTACTATAAAAAACATGAAAGAGATAATGTTTCGTTAAGCCCATGTGGGGACACCGTCTTAAGGCGGTGTATCCATCGAGCTTCTTTTTGCAAGAGCTGTTTAGCCCTGTCGCCTCCACGTTTAGTAAATGGTACTTGTTCTAAAATCCTGTACCTTAATGTGGATAAATTATGCCCACATTGCTTGAAGTGTTTTGCAACGGGTTGATCTATTAACTTCCCTTCCAATGATTGTTTTATTGCACTCCTATGTTGTGTCATACGTTCCTTAAATTGGCAAGTTGTCTTGCCTATATAAAATAAGTCACAGGGACAACGTATATAATATACTACAAAACGACTGCTACAGGTAAAAACCTGTTTGATCATAATCTTCTGGCCTGTATGTGGATGCATAAAGTGATCACCCACTTCCAGGTATACACATGTAGCGCAACCCGTGCATTTATAATTACCGTGTTTACGTACAAGAAATGAGCCAGAACTATTATTCATTGGTTGTAAGTTAGCAATGTCTGTACGTACCACTTTATCTCTGATATTACTCCCTCGTTTATAACAGGGCAACAGAGAACGGGTGGAAAGTGATGGCAAGCTTGTATCTGCTGTAATGACAGGCCAAACTCTTTTGGCCGTAGCCATTATCCGTTTGCTTGCTGGTGAATATTTCGATACATAAACCATTGCATCAACATTTTTATTTACTGTATCAATTCGGTTACTTATCACCTTAGGTTGTTTCAAAGCTCGCTGTTTGGCATCTTGTAATGATCTTTTTGAATATCCCCTTTCCAAGAATTTCTTTATCATCTCATCCATTTGTCTCATCTCATCATCTACATCACTGCAGATGCGATGCACCCGCAATAGTTGGGAATATGGTAAACCACTTTTTAGGGGAGTGGGATGATAACTAGATGCATGCAGCAGACTATTTACATCTGTTGGTTTGCTATAAATTGAGGTGGTAAGTTTACCTGCAGACAAATTGATTCTCACATCCAAAAAATGTATGGTATCAGGTTGGATGTTAAAAGTAAATTTAATATCTTCATCCAAAGCATTAGCCTGATCCATCATCGAAATGAATTCTTCACGTGTGCCAGTCCAAAGGATGAACACGTCATCTATATAGCGCGTGTACAGCGCCATACGTGACCTGTTACTCTCATTGGCAAAAAACAGATTCTGCTCCACATAAAAGCATTCGCATATGCCGGTGCGGAGCAAGAACCCATGGCACAACCCTGTGCTTGAAGGAAAAATTCATCATTAAAAAGAAAATAGTTTCTATGCAAAGTGAGAAAAATCAACTTCAGAAAAAATTCTAACTCTGGACCTGTATAGTGGTGATCATTCTCAATGAGAGTTTTTACAGCTTCGATACCCCGATGGTGCGGAATGCTGGTTTAGAGGCTGTTGACATCAGCCGTACATAACCAACATTGTCCATTCACCTCCCCAATCTCATTGAGTTTTTCCAAAAATGAGGTTGTATCTTTAAGGTACGTACTTTGTTGTTGTATTATCGGTTGCAAATAATAATCAACATATTGTGAAACTTTTGAGTACAGGGAATCACGGGCTGAGATTATAGGTCTACCCGGGGATTCAAACGATTTTTATGCAACTTAGGGATGGTATAGAAAATTGGAACCCGAGGACTTTCAACTAATAATGCTGTCATGGTTGCCTTTGAAATAATGCCCTCCTGTACTGCCTTTCCCAACACTTCTGATAATTCTTTTACATATTTGGGAGTAGGGTCAAATGATAATCTAGCATATACCGTGGTGTCATTTAACTGCCTATAAGCCTCTAATTTATACTCTGATATATCCTGAATAACAATTCCGCCTCCCTTGTCGGCAGGGCGGATTGTTATATCAGTATAACCCGATAGATCATTAAGAGCTTTAAACTCCTGTTTAGACAAGTTAGGTTTAATTTTAATAGAACTACCACAATCATCTATACATTTAGACACAGTCCTTGTATAGGATCTAATAGCCGGATTCATCGAGTGGGGATCAAACGTCGATTTAGTTTTCACAGGACAGTCTTTGCCAGGAACATAGTCCTTCTCCTTATCAGCAAAAAATTCTTTTAACCGGAGCTGTCTATTAAATCGACTGAGATCCACTTTACTTTCAAACGTATCGTGTTTATTTGTGGGCACAAAATTAAGACCTCTAGATAATACACTAATCTCCAATGTTGAGATTTCTCTAGATGATAAATTGTACACTGCTTCTTGCTTTTTGAACTCTTGCCTCCTTTGCCTTTGGCATTGCTTGCCACGTCGGGTTCTTTTACTTCGGGGCCCTCGAGCTGGGCTCTCGTTTTCACACCTAAAGGGAGTTTAGAGGCTTTAGAGGTCTTTGAAGTAGAAGGTTGCTCCGCCTCACTGTTTGAAGCCCCGCTGCTAGAGTCAGCTTCCAGCGGAAACCGTCTGTTTCTGTTAAAGGTCTTGGATCTGAAATTCTTTTGCTTGAAAGTAGAGTTGATAGCCCAAAGGTATACCCTATTCTCAACATAGTCCTTAGATACTGTCACATATTTTTTGGTTTTGAATCTAATGAGATCAGATTTATATTTTTCTACTTGTGTGGTTAATTTGCTCAACCAATCACAACTGGTATCAGTGGATAATTCATTGAGACATACCATCTCAAGGTCTTTAATCTTTTTGCGGACCACTTCCAATTCTCGTGCCGCCTCTTCTTCTACCAGCAAGATTAAGTCAAAGGATGCCTTGTTAAGCACTGCAGCCCATTTTCTGCAGAATTCAGGGTTATGCCGCCCTATTGTGGGAGTGTTCTTAATTCTGAACCCACGTGGAAGCATTTTATCCCGATAATAATCTGAAAGTGACACTCCATGGAGATAAAAGTCAGTTTCACGGTTCTTAAGTCTCAAAAGTGCAGTAAACTGTTGCTCTAATGTATCTTTTGTATGAGTTGAAGACATCTTGTCCTTGAACAGGATTCTCTCCACATCTACATCAGATAATGACAAAAAATCACCTTGCGGCAACGTCACCTGGCGAAAGCCAGCCACCTCCTCTCGCACTGTATCCATTTTCCAACGTGAAGTAGACAAACAGGAGAAAGTGATTCACCAATTCTCGTTGTTGTTGCAGTAAACAATGGCGATATATCCACAATGAAAACGGGTGCCTTAGTGCAATATAGGCATAGAAGCCAATTGTAATATATACACAAACGATCCTCGGCACTCCGTTACCAAAAATGGTGCAGCCTGCCCGGTGCCCTCCACAGCCAAACAGCAATATAGAAATGTAATTGGCGGCACTCCTGGGACTAATTCAAGTGAATAAACGAGACCACCCCGTCTATTCCAGCTTAACGTTTCGGTCTTTATTGACCGTCTTCAGAAGCAACAATAATCAAGATACAAAACTTCTTACCTTAAATAACAGTTACAAATCACCACATGTGCAGACGCTCACGGAGCCCCGTGTAGCTACATCCGGTTACGTCATCAACCGCGGACCACAAAGTCCCGTCTCTGGCGCATACCGGAGTGCGTGCTCCCATCACCATGGAAACTTCAACATAAACAGAATTATGACTATGTATGTCATTCATTAATGGGCTGCCGATTCTGTTTATGTTGAAGTTTCCATGGTGATGGGAGCACGCACGCCGGTATGCGCCAGAGACGGGACTTTGTGGTCCGCGGTTGATGACGTAACCGGATGTAGCTACACGGGGCTCCGTGAGCGTCTGCACATGTGGTGATTTGTAACTGTTATTTAAGGTAAGAAGTTTTGTATCTTGATTATTGGGGGTCATTCCGAGTTGTTCGCTCGGTAAATTTCCTCGCATCGCAGCGATTTTCCGCTTAGTGCGCATGCGCAATGTTCGCACTGCGACTGCGCCAAGTAAATTTGCTATGAAGTTAGGAATTTTACTCACGGCTTTTTCTTCGTTCAGGCGATCGTAATGTGATTGACAGGAAGTCGGTGTTTCTGGGCGGAAACAGGCCGTTTTATGGGCGTGTGGGAAAAAACGCTACCGTTTCTGGGAAAAACGCGGGAGTGGCTGGAGAAACGGAGGAGTGGCTGGGCGAACGCTGGGTGTGTTTGTGACATCAAACCAGGAACGACAAGCACTGAACTGATCGCAGATGCCGAGTAAGTCTGGAGCTACTCAGAAACTGCACAGAGATGTCTTTTCGCAATATTGCAAATCTTTCGTTCGCAATTTTACTATGCTAAGATTCACTCCCAGTAGGCGTAGGCTTAGCGTGTGCAAAGCTGCTAAAAACGGCTTGCGAGTGAACAACTCGGAATGACCCCCATTGTTGCTTCTGAAGACGGTCAATAAAGACCGAAACGTTAAGCTGGAATAGACGGGGTGGTCTCGCTTATTCACTTGAATTAGTCCCAGGAGTGCCGCCAATTACATTTCTATATTGCTGTTTGGCTGTGGAGGGCACCGGGCAGGCTGCACCATTTTTGGTAACGGAGTGCCGAGGATCGTTTGTGTATATATTACAATTGGCTTCTATGCCTATATTGCACTAAGGCACCCGTTTTCATTGTGGATATATCGCCATTGTTTACTGCAACAACAACGAGAATTGGTGAATCACTTTCTCCTGTTTGTCTACTTCACGTTGGAAAATGGATACAGTGCGAGAGGAGGTGGCTGGCTTTCGCCAGGTGACGTTGCCACAAGGTGATTTTTTGTCATTATCTGATGTAGATGTGGAGAGAATCCTGTTCAAGGACAAGATGTCTTCAACTCATACAAAAGATACATTAGAGCAACAGTTTACTGCACTTTTGAGACTTAAGAACCGTGAAACTGACTTTTATCTCCATGGAGTGTCACTTTCAGATTATTATCAGGATAAAATGCTTCCACGTGGGTTCAGAATTAAGAACACTCCCACAATAGGGCGGCATAACCCTGAATTCTGCAGAAAATGGGCTGCAGTGCTTAACAAGGCATCCTTTGACTTAATCTTGCTGGTAGTAGAAGAGGCGCACGAGAATTGGAAGTGGTCCGCAAAAAGATTAAAGACCTTGAGATGGTATGTCTCAATGAATTATCCACTGATACCAGTTGTGATTGGTTGAGCAAATTAACCACACAAGTAGAAAAATATAA
Organism: Pseudophryne corroboree; assembly: GCF_028390025.1. Lineage (NCBI taxonomy): Eukaryota > Metazoa > Chordata > Amphibia > Anura > Myobatrachidae > Pseudophryne > Pseudophryne corroboree. The sequence goes on from NC_086448.1 coordinate 660,969,216, forward strand.
GTCTGATCTCATTAGATTCAAAACCAAAAAATATGTGACAGTATCTAAGGACTATGTTGAGAATAGGGTATACCTTTGGGCTAACAACTCTACTTACAAGCAAAAGAATTTCAGATCCAAGACCTTTAACAGAAACAGACGGTTTCCGCTGGAAGCTGACTCTAGCAGCGGGGCTTCAAACAGTGAGGCGGAGCAACCTTCTACTTCAAAGACCTCTAAAGCCTCTAAACTCCCTTTAGGTGTGAAAACGAGAGCCCAGCTCGAGGGCCCCGAAGTAAAAGAACCCGACGTGGCAAGCAATGCCAAAGGCAAAGGAGGCAAGAGTTCAAAAAGCAAGAAGTAGTGTACAACTTATCATCTAGAGAAATCTCAGCATTGGAGATTAGTGTATTATCTAGAGGTCTTAATTTTGTGCCCACAAATAAACACGATACGTTTGAAAGTAAAGTGGATCTCAGTCGATTTAATAGACAGCTCCGGTTAAAAGAATTTTTTGCTGATAAGGAGAAGGACTATGTTCCTGGCAAAGACTGTCCTGTGAAAACTAAATCGACGTTTGATCCCCACTCGATGAATCCGGCTATTAGATCCTATACAAGGACTGTGTCTAAATGTATAGATGATTGTGGTAGTTCTATTAAAATTAAACCTAACTTGTCTAAACAGGAGTTTAAAGCTCTTAATGATCTATCGGGTTATACTGATATAACAATCCGCCCTGCCGACAAGGGAGGCGGAATTGTTATTCAGGATATATCAGAGTATAAATTAGAGGCTTATAGGCAGTTAAATGACACCACGGTATATGCTAGATTATCATTTGACCCTACTCCCAAATATGTAAAAGAATTATCAGAAGTGTTGGGAAAGGCAGTACAGGAGGGCATTATTTCAAAGGCAACCATGACAGCATTATTAGTTGAAAGTCCTCGGGTTCCAATTTTCTATACCATCCCTAAGTTGCATAAAAATCGTTTGAATCCCCCGGGTAGACCTATAATCTCAGCCCGTGATTCCCTGTACTCAAAAGTTTCACAATATGTTGATTATTATTTGCAACCGATAATACAACAACAAAGTACGTACCTTAAAGATACGACCTCATTTTTGGAAAAACTCAATGAGATTGGGGAGGTGAATGGACAATGTTGGTTATGTACGGCTGATGTCAACAGCCTCTAAACCAGCATTCCGCACCATCGGGGTATCGAAGCTGTAAAAACTCTCATTGAGAATGATCACCACTATACAGGTCCAGAGTTAGAATTTTTTCTGAAGTTGATTTTTCTCACTTTGCATAGAAACTATTTTCTTTTTAATGATGAATTTTTCCTTCAAGCACAGGGTTGTGCCATGGGTTCTTGCTCCGCACCGGCATATGTGAATGCTTTTATGTTTGGTGTGGAGCAGAATCTGTTTTTTGCCAATGAGAGTAACAGGTCACGTATGGCGCTGTACACGCGCTATATATATGACGTGTTCATCCTTTGGACTGGCACACGTGAAGAATTCATTTCGATGATGGATCAGGCTAATGCTTTGGATGAAGATATTAAATTTACTTTTAACATCCAACCTGATACCATACATTTTTTGGATGTGAGAATCAATTTGTCTGCAGGTAAACTTACCACCTCAATTTATAACAAACCCACAGATGTAAATAGTCTGCTGCATGCATCTAGTTATCATCCCACTCCCCTAAAAAGTGGTTTACCATATTCCCAACTATTGCGGGTGCATCGCATCTGCAGTGATGTAGATGATGAGATGAGACAAATGGATGAGATGATAAAGAAATTCTTGGAAAGGGGATATTCAAAAAGATCATTACAAGATGCCAAACAGCGAGCTTTGAAACAACCTAAGGTGACAAGTAACCGAATTGATACAGTAAATAAAAATGTTGATGCAATGGTTTATGTATCGAAATATTCACCAGCAAGCAAACGGATAATGGCTACGGCCAAAAGAGTTTGGCCTGTCATTACAGCAGATACAAGCTTGCCATCACTTTCCACCCGTTCTCTGTTGCCCTGTTATAAACGAGGGAGTAATATCAGAGATAAAGTGGTACGTACAGACATTGCTAACTTACAGTACAACCAATGAATAATAGTTCTGGCTCATTTCTTGTACGTAAACCCGGTAATTATAAATGCACGCGTTGCGCTACATGTGTATACCTCGAAGTGGGTGATCACTTTATGCATCCACATACAGGCCAGAAGATTATGATCAAACAGGTTTTAACCTGTAGCAGTCGTTTTGTAGTATATTATATACGTTGTCCCTGTGACTTATTTTATATAGGCAAGACAACTTGCCAATTTAAGGAACGTATGACACAACATAGGAGTGCAATAAAACAATCATTGGAAGGGAAGTTAATAGATCAACCCGTTGCAAAACACTTCAAGCAATGTGGGCATAATTTATCCACATTAAGGTACAGGATTTTAGAACAAGTACCATTTACTAAACGTGGAGGCGACAGGGCTAAACAGCTCTTGCAAAAAGAAGCTCGATGGATACACCGCCTTAAGACGGTGTCCCCACATGGGCTTAACGAAACATTATCTCTTTCATGTTTTTTATAGTAGTAAGTTTCGATAAACGCGTTAAGTCTCTTTATATGTAGGCTCTATGTGTGTATATGGTTTTAATAAGTACTGTTGCGTTCAGATCATTACTGGACATTGTTTACTATTATGACTATGTATGTCATTGATTAATGGGCTGCCGATTCTGTTTATGTTGAAGTTTCCATGGTGATGGGAGCACGCACGCCGGTATGCGCCAGAGACGGGACTTTGTGGTCCGCGGTTGATGACGTAACCGGATGTAGCTACACGGGGCTCCGTGAGCGTCTGCACATGTGGTGATTTGTAACTGTTATTTAAGGTAAGAAGTTTTGTATCTTGATTATTGTTGCTTCTGAAGACGGTCAATAAAGACCGACACGTTAAGCTGGAATAGACGGGGTGGTCTCGTTTATTCACTTGAATTAGTCCCAGGAGTGCCGCCAATTACATTTCTATATTGCTGTTTGGCTGTGGAGGGCACCGGGCAGGCTGCACCATTTTTGGTAATGGAGTGCCGAGGATCGTTTGTGTATATATATATATATATATATATATATATATATATAGTACTGCACATAAGTTTTTTCAAAAATAGAGTTGTTGATAGTTTATTTTTATCAATCAACATAATGCAAAGTGAATGACAGAGGAGAAATCTAAACAATATTTGGCGTGACCACCCTTTGCCTTCAAACAGTATCAATTCTTCTGGGTACACTTGAATACAGTTTTGAAAGAACTTGGTAGGAAGGTTGTTCCAAGCATATTGGGGAACTAACCACAGCTCTCGGATGTAGGTTTCCTCAAAACCTTTTGTCTCTTCATGTAATCCCAGACAGAGTCAATGATGTTGAGATCAGGGCCCTGTGGGGGCCATATCATTACTTCCAGAACTCATTGTTCTTCTTTATGCTTTTCTTAATGACATTGGCTGTATGTTTGGCGTCATTGTCCTGCTGCAGAATAAATTTGGTGCCAATCAGACATCTCCCTGATGGTACTGGCTAATGGATAAGTACCTGCCTGTATTTGTCAGCATTGAGGACACCATTAATCCTGACCAAATCCCTACCTCCATTTGCTGAAATACAGCCCCAAACTTGCAAGGAACCTCCACAATGCTTCACTGTTACCTGCTGCTTTTTTTAAATGGTCTTTTACCTGAACCAAAATGTTTTTTTTATTTTTTATTGATGATCTCTATTGCAGGACTAGCAGTTGTATTATAGTCTTGATTCTACTATTGGGTTGGGTATGGGATCCTAACAGTCAGAATGCCAATGGTCAGAATACAGACAGTGGCATTCTGACAGTCAGAATTCTGACAGGTAAGCTATCCCTACCCCTTACCCGCTCCTTAACCTTAACCCTCCATATCCTCAGCCTAACCCTATCCCTGCCCTCCTGCAGCCTAACCCTAACTCTCCCTCCCTGCATCTTAACCCTAACCCTTCTCTCCACAGCCTAAACCTGACCATCCCCAGCATACTTGCTTTCGGGGTTCTGGCTTTCGGGATTCCAGTGATGGAATTCTCAGCAGTGTTGGCACCGATTTTCTGCCTACCGACATCTTGACCGTCTGGATGTCAACTGCATCCCCTACTATTATATATGTCTGTTGAACCACACCAATGTTTAATAGTTATGTTTGATTATACTACAAGAATTTTTACAATAGCAACTATGAAATACAGTATGATCGAGGAAGACTTAAAAGGATGATAGGTCATTAGGTCTATAGATTAATCTCCTAACAGTAAAAATGTTGTAGAATGTGAAGGATAAACAGTGATATAATTTTTGCAAAAAGAACAGATTTTCTATCATCACATTAAACTGTATATTTCTTTGTTAAGAAGTATTCTTACTAAAGTGTATTAATTAAATTCAAATGTTAGGTTGTTTTGATCAGTTTCAAGAAATTACATTTTCAATTATATTATTCCTTCAGATTAAAAAGTGCTAAACATTTTATGTAAGTATTCAGCTACAGTATATGCAGTGAAAAATAAACTCTCGCAGTGTATAAAATACATAAAGTACATGTAATGTAGGTAGTTGTGAGAATGATAATACATGCTGAAGTTCAATCAAATTAAAAATAAGTGAAATGTCTCCTGTTCCCAACATCCAGGTACAGTATTCCTGTACTACTCCCCCTGACACCTACCAATGGATCCTTAAATATGGTGGCTCTTATCCTACAAACCTAAGATTTACTGACACACACATACACACACAGGGGGTAATTCAGAGTTGATTGCAACAGCAAATTTGTTAGCAGTTAGGCAAAACCATGTGCACTGCAGGTGGGGTATATGTAACATGTGCAGAGAGAATTAGATTTGGGTAGGTTATTTTGTTTCTGTACAGGGTAAATACAGGCTGCTTTATTTTAACACTGCAATTTAGATTTCAGTATGAACACACCCCACCCAAATCTAACTCTCTCTGCACATGTAATATCTTCCCCTCCTGCAGTGCACATGGTTTTTCCCAACTGCTAACAAATTTGTTGCTGTGATCAACTCTGAATTACCCCGACAGATAGATAGATAGTCGGGTACATACTGAGCAATATGATGTTCGATCGGGCGGTTCAGACCAACATATCTCCTACAATGCTCTGTGTGTATGCTCAATATTCATGCTTCCGCTGTTGTATGCGATGTAGTCAGGTTTGATGTGCTGCACATCAAACCTAGTGAAATTGTTAGCGATTTGGTGCCTATCATGCAGTGTGTACTGCCATTTAGATGCCCTGATGAAATTCCAATAATTTAAATTACCCAATGATCATTCTAGTGTGTACAGTGTGTACGCTCAATCTCACTTGTTCTGGGCTCAAGGAAAATCTTTGGGAAATCCTCTCTCCTGTGGGTTTCATCATTTAGTTTACTATTCTGATTGTGAGGGTAATTAAAAAATATACTGTACTTATCTTATTTCAAATAAAGGTCTCTCTGTCTCTCAGCTATGGATGAAATGCCACTATAACTGTGCAGCAGTGAGATATTCCATTTCTCTTTCAGAGGACCATTGGTTGGAGGCTATTTAGTGAAATGCTAGAGGTACAGACGTAGCTGGTGTGGCTAGTTTGCCTGCAGACTATGCATGCTGCCATAGGAATACACGGGACTGTGGTAGTCACTGTCCATTGTATTAATTCACACCCGTGGCAAAGAACACCACATGTGCCACAAGTGCAATAAACATGGCCAGTGGTGGATTTAGTGCCAAGCAACCAAGGCACCTGCTTACGGCCCTTTGGTGCCTCAAGTGGCACACGAACTTGAAGCCATTTGTGATTGTTAGCGGAGAATAATACTCCCGGAACATGCACATATGTGGGTGGGGGGTTCCGAGTACGTGGAAAACCCCCCTGGTCGCTGATCAAATGTGCAGCTGACCTGTTTCTTTTTAACATTCTTTTGGGGCACGGGGAGAGATGGTGCTGAGCGCAGGCAGCTGTGTCAGTAACGCAGCAGCTGCCTACTCTCCAGCGATTATTCACAAGTTGTATAACTGTGCACATCCTTAAAATAATACTTTGTTGAAGCACCTTTTGCTTTTATGATAGCAGTGAGTGTTTTTGAAAAAATATCAACTCTGCACACCTGGACATTGCTGTTCTATCTAATTCTACACTGCATAAAAAGTTTAAGGTCCACCAATTTGCATTTGGATCTCTGTGCACATTTCTCTTTAGGTCATTCCACACCCTTCAGTGGGATTGAGGTCTTGGCTCTTACTGGACCATTCAAGGCATTGGTGGTCATTCCGAGTTGATCGCTAGCTGCATTCGTTCGCTGTGCAGCGATGAGGCAAAAAAAGGCACTTCTGCGCATGCATATGCGGTGCAGTCCGCACACGCGACATACTATTACAAAGAACGATGTAGTTTCACACAAGGTCTAGTAAAGCTTTTAGTCGCACTGGTGGCCGCAGAGTGATTGACAGGAAGAAGGCATTTCTGGGTGGCAACTGACCATTTTCAGAGAGTGTTTGAAAAAAAGCAGGCGTGCCAGGAAAAACGCAGGCATGGCTGGGCAAACGCAGGGCGTGTTCGTGATGTCAAAACAGGAATTGAACAGTCTGAAGTGAACGCAAGCGCTGAGTAGGTTTTGAGCTACTCTAAAACTGCATAAAAAAACGTCACCGCCGCTCTGCGATCCTTTCATTCGCACTTCTGCTAAACTAAAATACACTCCCAGTTGGAGGCGGCATAGCGTTTGCACGGCTGCTAAAAACTGCTAGCAAGCGATCAACTCGGAATGACCCCCTTAGTCTTTCTTTTGTGAAACCATTAGTAGGCTGACTTGGATTTGGATTGTTAGGTTTCATGCCACAATATCTTGATATTTTTAGCCATTTATGATGCCCCCTACCTTGACTAGAGCTACTGTCTCAACTTAAAATAAGCAAACAAAGCTGTGTTGTCTTTGCACCAAACAAATCTTTCAAAATTAAGGCTAAAAAGTTTATATGTGGCTGTTACTTTTTATGAGAATTAGCTACCATCTTGTCCACCCTACATTTAGAGATGTGTGGGTTAGGTTTTCTGAAAACCAAACCCACTTGAATTTTGCATATCTGAGTATTTCCGACTCCAGGCTCAGTTTTCTTGCCATGCTCAGATTCCAAAACGAGGCAAAATGTAATCTTCTCAGTGTTAGATCTTGCGTGTTTTGGTTTAATAAAAGTCCCCCCATTGTGGTTTGCATGCCATTTCACACAGGACTCTAGAGAGTTAGGGTGGGCTGTGGGTTGCAGCACTAAGCCAGTGTTAGTAAAGGACTGTGGGGTGCAATAATGCACTGTGGTGTCAGATTGTTAAGGGCTGTGGGCTGCCTGTAGAACTAAGAAGTCTGTGTCGGTGAAGGGCTGTGGAGTGCAAACACCACAGTGGCTATTTCAGACTGAAAGGCTGTGTACTGCAGCATTAAGAACACTGTGTCAGTAAAGGGCTTTGGGGTGCAAGCAGTACCGTGACATTGCTTCTGTGACTGTGTCTGTCTATGAAGGCAGAGCCGGCCCTATCCAATATGATGCCCTAGGCAAGATTTTGGCTGGTGCCCCCTAGCACCACAGCTGGTTCCGCCTCTGACCTTGCACCTCTTTCCCAGCACCATCACCCCTCACCCATAGCAGTCCTTATTTTGGTGTTTGTACCCCTTATATTTTAAAAAGGAACAGTTCGCACATTTGGTGCACAGCCCAAAAAGGGGTGTGTTTTTGCTGGCAAGGGGCATGGCCACACAATAGTAACCCCAATTCCAATTACGCCACACAGTACTGCAACGTTATTCACATTTGATCATGCGATAGTGTCCATAATTCATATTACATCCCACAGTAGTTTCACTTTACCTTATAAACGTTACTCCTCGCAGTAATGCCCCGTATTCACATTACACCACACACTATTGCTCTTTATTCACATTAGACGACACAGTAATGCCCTTTCTATACGCAATGCCACATAGTAGAGCACCTTATACACATAATGCCACACATTAGTAATGCATTTATACAAATAATTCCACACAGTAATGCCCCTTACACATATGAGACACATTATTAATGTCCATATAAACATAATGCACCTTACACATTATGACAACCTTTATTAATGCCCTTTTACACATAATGTCCCCTACACATATGCCGCACATTATTACTGCCCTTATACACATAATGACACACATAATGCCCCTTAAACATATGTTGCACATTATAAATGCATTTTTACATGACACACATAATGCTCCTTACACATATTCAGAACACTACTGCACAACCAACCCACTCACATGCATACAGCACTCACACTTCCACTAACACTGTGACCTCTGCCTCTGCTTGGATACAGATGTATGATCATAAATCTTGCCACAAGGCTGCCGTCGGGTACCTTTATTTTAAAATGAAAATGCATCTTATTTGCATTGCTATGTGGCTAGGATACACAAGCCGCTTCTGGTGATTAAAATGATATGCAGCATGCCTATATTCTGTGTGAGACTGTGGCTGTATCTGCATATGAAATGCTACACACAGAATACAGGCATGCCGCATATCATTTTAATCAGCAGAAGCTGCTGATGCCCCTAGGCATATCAAATGCCCTAGGCAATTGCCTAGTTTGCCTATGCCCGGCTCTGTATGAAGGGCTGTGGGGTGCAAAACTAATTACTAGGTCAGTGAAGGGCTTTAAGTGTACAGGCACTACTATGGCACTACAGATGTGGCAGTGGGTGCGGCACTAAGGACTGTGTCAGGGAAGGGCTGTGTGGTGTAAGCACTTTTGTGGCACTACTGCTGTAGTTGTATCAGACTGTGAAGGGCTGTTAAAAAAACTAAAATAAAACGGTCAAAATAACTCTCATTAAGTGCCAGTGTGCTGCCATTATTATAAGTACAAGGGACACAAAGTTTACAAAAGCACAGTGGTAATCTTATTATTTCACAATGTTAAAGAATATATCATAAAGAGAATGTTTACCAATTGTAAAAAAAAATCAAATTGCAAACATGGCATACGCCTCACGCAGTGGCAAGAAAAAGGCTCAGGCCACAGCTTTTGTGAGTGGTAGTTCTGGTTTCATTCACTAGAAGAATGCCTATTGTGGAAGATGGGGCCAAACACAATCAGGCATCTTCTTCTGTAACCTCATTTAAGAGGGGTACTCACGGAGTGATCGCTGCTTAAAATCTGAGCAAACTGACTAGATTGCTTAGATTTTAAGCATGGATCTCTCCTTGTGTACCCCTCACAGCGATAGCGATGCGCAGCCCCGCGCATCGCTATCGCTGCCGCTAGATTGGTCTGCATGCAGGCCAATCTAGCAGGTCGCTCATTTCACCCGCTGGGTGAAATGAGCGCCCCCCCCCGTCTCCCCCCCCGCACGCTCAGCACACATCGCGCTGTGCTGAGCGGCGGGAGAGATGTGTGCTGAGCGGTTCGCTCAGCACACATCTCTCCCGCATCGGCCAGTGAGTACTGGCCTTTAATGCTGATGAAACCCCTTCTTGCTCTGAGTCTAGAAGAGGTGTCACCTTTAAAACAAACAAATTAGTGCCTAAAATAAAAGAACACAGGCTGAAGAACAATCTGTGTGTTCACAAATTCCTGAGGACAGTCTAGTGGTGTCCTCTTTAGCTACAGTATGTGAGTATAAAATTTCTGACACTGTGATCATAGAAAAGCCTCCCTCTACCATTTCAGCACCGTCTGAAAATGTGAGGATGAGCAGTATTATAAAGATGCTGACATAGAAATTGAGGGTGCTAGTGTGGAAGCCCAACAAGATGAGTGGGATATTTGTGTATCTGATGCTGATGAGGATGCTGATGATGATGTTGCTGTTTGTGTCAAAGATGTAAGTCATCCAGTGATAAAAAGAAAACTATTATCATGTTTGGGCTTAAGACCAAAAAAGCCACCTTGTGTGTGTGAAATTATTTTTACCCAAATTCTGACATTTGTGAAGGCATATGTACTATTTGTGAGGTAAAAGGTAGTAGAGATAGGGATGTTAACCATCTTGGCACTTCCTCCCTGTTACATTATTTGCAGTGAGTTCATACATTTTTTTTATAAAATAAATAATAATTAGTAAAATTAACCAGTCCACTGTTAGGTATCACCAGTATGGACTAAGCACATGCAATCTCCACCACCAAAACCCTCACCATTAACCTCCTCATTAAAGATCGGAGGTAGTCCTTCAAAAAAAGTTATGTGGGCCCAAAAAAACCAAGCACATCAGCTACAAAATTGGCAATCCCCATTGCTGAAGTGCTTGGTTTTTTAAACTGTGCATATCCTTTTTTTAAATTGTGTATTTTTTTATTGTAGATGTAAAGAGTTCCACCCAGACATTAAAAGGCATATGAATTGTAAGGCAAACATGATGAATAATATAGGAGGTCATAAACAGTGTATAAATGACAAAATAAAGATCCACCACCAAGCCATCGGACATGAGAAATGGAAAAATAGCAAGATATATTAAAAACAATGACATAAAGAATACCCCACTTCAAACACAGATAACTTAATCGCCACCCGAAGGTGCCATTCGGGTGTACATGTGAGAGAACCAGATTTATAATGGGTCATAGGTGACATACCATAAATGAAAATATAAAAACTCACACCCATCAAAACAAAAAGCCTCACATTCACCCCAACCCCATATACCCTAACCTACAAACCAAACAAATACACAAAATAAAATAAAGACACCCAAAGCAAACCTCCCAGGAACCCTCTACCATGTATAACCTAACCCAAACCTAGGCACACCTGGATCCCCATAATAACCCCAACCCTATCTACACTACACCTAAATGCCTAACATCCCTCCCTCCCCCCAACCATATAACACAGGATACGTTTACCCTATAATTGACAGGGGCAGCTAAAATAAATGGCCATAAACTAAGTGGAGCAGGTTACACCCGCAGAATAGTAAAGTAGTATGCAAATATTGAGATAGCTGAGCTTAAAGACAGAATATAAATATGAATTGCTGTGGAACTAAAACAAGCTTTTTCCACAAAATGGTCAAAAGTGCACACGTTCTTAGATACAAGGTGTCACAACTGAGGGCCTGAGTTGACGGGAGGCAACCTCAGTTGTAGGGGCTGAGATGTAACGGAACCTGGGAGGTTGTATCAGACCCCTAGACATGTAAGTAACATGTAGAATAACTGCCCGAAGGCGTGACCACGACAACCAGGATAAAAGTCAATGATGTTTATTATGACAAACTCCGTAACACAGCAGAAAATAAGAAAACATAAAAGTCAGCAGGGCAATAATACAGTTCCTGGGTACTACAGGGTGGCAAGGGCCACAGGCACTGGTAGTGTGAGACAGTTCTAATAATCTTCTAGTTGGAAAGTCCTTACCAGGCCTGACTGTAGCAATGGAGAGAACCCAGGATCGTACCAGCTGGTGTTCCAGGAAAGGCTGGGCTGCTGAAGGTAAAACGGCTGCTGTGGATACTGGCTGGAACCAGACTGTTGTTGGTACGGAGTGGATACTGGCTGGAACCAGTTAAATAATAAACGAACTTGAGAGCGATGAAATAATAATACCGGTGGAGAGTGGTAAACTGCAGAAAGGACACCGGCCCTTTAAGGGAAGCTGTACACTGCTGGAAGCTGGGCTGGAAGCAGGTGATTGACTTGAGAGCGATGAAATAATAATACCGGTGGAGAGTGGTAAACTGCAGAAAGGACACCGGCCCTTTAAGGGAAGCTGTACACTGCTGGAAGCTGGGCTGGAAGCAGGTGATTGACTTGAGAGCGATGAAATAATAATACCGGTGGAGAGTGGTAAACTGCAGAAAGGACACCGGCCCTTTAAGAGAAGTTGTACACTGCTGGAAGCTCGGCTGGAAGCAGGTGATTGCTGTAGCTGGAAACAGGTGAGTCCAGAATGGATCGGAGAGTCAGGCTACACCGCAAATGGAATGCTGGTGCGGGTCTCTATAGCAGAAGTCTGGAGACAGGAGCTGGAACCTGGAAGACAACCACAGGAGAGAGACAAACTGGAACTAGGTTAGACAACCAAAGCACTGACGCCTTCCTTGTTCAGGCACAGCTTACTTATACCTGCAGCAAGGAAGGGGTTGGCTAGGCAATTATGCAAATCAACAATACAGACAGCAGATTGGTGGAAATGATCAGATGACAAAAACCAAGATGGCTGCGCCCATGCAGACACTTGGAGGGAAGTTTGGTTTGTAATCCATGTGAGAATTGAAACAGTAATGGCGACGCCGGCCACAGGAGACAGGAGACGCCAGACTGACAAGCGCACATTTAACCACGCGGGCACAGCGGAGGCCGCGGCTGATGAAATCACCACTCTGACATTCTGCATGTGGAAACTCAGAAACAGCGGGATCCGGTCCTGGAATGCTGAGCCAGCCTTAGGAGGCATCTGAAGGGTAAGTAATGGCGTCCAGATACCCGGATCGTGACAGCACCCCCCCCTTTAGGAGTGGCCCCAGGACACTTCTTAGGCTTTAAAGGAAACTTTGCGTGGAAATTTCGGACCAAGGCAGGAGCATGGACGTCTGAGGCATTGGTCCAAGAGCGTTCTTCAGGACCATAGCCCTTCCAGTCAATGAGGTATTGTAACTGACCGTAACGGAAACGTGAGTCCAAAATCTTGGCCACCTCGTACTCGACTCCCCGTTGAGTCTGAACTTTGGGAGCTGGAGGAAGTGCGGAATGAAACCGATTCAGGATCAGCGGTTTCAACAAAGAAACATGAAATGTCCTGGGTATTTTCAAGAAGGATGGTAACTGTAACCTGTAGGCAACAGGATTGATGACTTGTTCAATCTTGAAGGGTCCGATGTAGCGAGGTGCAAATTTCATGCTGGGAACTCTCAACCTCAAATTCTTCGTGGACAACCACACACGATCACCCACCTTGAGAGCAGGAACCGCTCTACGCTTCCTATCGGCAAACTTTTTATACCTGAATGAGGCTTTAAGCAGGGCTGCGCGGACGTTCTTCCAGTTATTTGAAAACTGACGCAAGGTGACATCCACTGCTGGAACAGAAGTTGCGGGAAGCGGTTGGAATTCTGGGACTTTAGGGTGGAATCCATAATTAATGAAGAATGGTGTAGAAGAAGATGAGGAATGGTATTGATTGTTGTGGCTGAACTCGGCCCAAGGAAGGAGTTGAACCCAGTCATCTTGAGAGGAAGACACATATATACGGAGGAAGGCCTCCAAGTCCTGATTCACCCTCTCGGTTTGACCATTGGTCTGAGGATGGTAAGCCGTGGAAAACTTTAACTTGACTTGGAGGGCTTGACACAAACTTCGCCAAAATTTGGCTACAAATTGTACTCCACGATCCGAGATGATCTCTTCAGGAAGACCGTGAAGTCGGAAGATCTCTTGTATAAACACTTGAGCCAACTTGGAAGCTGACGGAAGACCGGTGAGAGGGATGAAATGTGCCATCTTGGTGAACCGGTCAACTACCACCCAGATGGTATTAAACTTGTTGCAGATAGGTAGATCGGAAACAAAGTCCATCGACAAATGGGTCCATGGTCGACGGGGAACAGATAATGGAACCAGTTGCCCCGCAGGCGACTGGCGGGAGACTTTGTGTTGGGCACACTTTGGGCAGGAGGCAATAAATTCCATAACGTCCTTTTTCAGAGTTGGCCACCAGTAGGACCTAGAAATAAATTCAAGGGTTTTCTGAATGCCTGTATGTCCAGCAAAACGGGAAGCATGGGCCCAATGCATGAGCTTCTTCCTTAGAACTGGCTTAACAAAACTTTTCCCTGGTGGAGGCGTAGAGTCCATCCCTACCGTGGAGAATGCCAACGGATTAATAATAGGATGCTTGTCTGCAGACTCGGACTCATTTTCTTGCTCCCATGAGCGGGAAAGGGCATCGGCCTTACGATTCTGAGAACCCGGACAGAACTGGAGTTTAAAGTCAAATCTGGAAAAGAAAAGTGCCCATCTGGCCTGACGAGGGTTGAGACATTGTGCGCCTTTGAGATATAAAAGATTTTTGTGGTCGGTAAGTATGGTGATTGAGTGGGAAGCTCCCTCCAACAGGTATCTCCACTCCTCCAGAGCGAGCTTGATGGCTAGCAACTCCTGATCGCCAATGGCATAGTTGCGCTCAGCTGGGGAGAACTTCCGGGAGAAGAAACTGCAAGGATGTAGATGTCCATCTTTGGCCTTCTGGGATAACACTGCTCCTACTCCAACGGAGGAGGCATCTACCTCTAAGATAAAAGGAGAGTCGGTGTCAGGCTGTTTCAGAACTGGTGCAGAGATGAACCGTTGCTTCAGAAGGTGAAAGGCCTGTGTAGCTTCCTCGGACCACTTGGACGGATTAGCACCTTTCTTGGTTAATGCAGTGATAGGTGCCACAATGGTGGAAAAGTCTCGTATAAATTTTCTATAATAATTGGCGAACCCTAAGAACCTCTGGACCCCTTTGAGGCTTAAGGGTATAGGCCAATTCTGGATTGCTTGGAGTTTCTCAGGATCCATCTCTAGTCCGGAACCGGACACAATGTAACCTAGAAACGGAATGGTTTTAACTTCAAACACACACTTCTCCAATTTACAATAGAGGTGATTGACACGGAGACGGGAAAGAACCTCTTTTACCCAGAAACGATGATCTTCGAGATTATTAGCAAAGATGAGGATGTCGTCTAGATAAACCACGACATGGCGGTACAAGATGTCCCTGAAGATCTCATTCACGAAGTGCTGGAAGACTGCTGGAGCGTTGCTCAATCCGAAGGGCATGACGAGGTACTCATAATGTCTGTCACGGGTGTTAAAGGCGGTCTTCCACTCGTCACCCTCACGGATTCGGATGAGATTGTAGGCACCCCTCAAGTCCAGCTTTGTGAAAATGGTTGCACCACTAACTCTATCAAAGAGCTCAGTAATCAGGGGTAAAGGGTATCGGTTCTTGACGGTAATGTCGTTCAGACCCCTGTAGTCGATGCACGGACGCAGACCACCGTCTTTCTTCTTAACGAAGAAGAAGCCTGCGCCGGCTGGAGAAGAAGATGGTCGGATGAAACCCTTCGCCAGGTTCTCTTTGATGTACTCTTCCATGGAGTGTGTCTCGGGCAGAGACAACGGATAAGTTCGGCCTCGCGGTGGAACCTTCCCTGGAATGAGGTCGATTGGGCAGTCCCATTCTCTATGAGGAGGAAGGATATCAGCAGAGGCTTTACTGAACACATCCGTGAAGTCTTGATATGGAGGAGGCGGAACATCAGTTGACCTGGGGAAGGAAGAACAAACAGGAAGAACTTTGGCTAAACAAGTCCCAGCACAGGAGGGACCCCATGCCAGTATTTGCGTAGTCGTCCAGTCAATTGATGGGTTGTGGAGACGGAGCCATGGAAGGCCTAAAACCACTGGATGTGTGGCTCTTGGAATCACTAAAAAAGAAATATACTCAGAATGAAGAACTCCCACTCTCAGACGAACTGGAAGAGTCCTTAAGGAAATTACTGCGTCAAAAATCTTGCTGCCATCCACGGCAGTCAAAGAGATGGACGAGGACAGTCTCTCGGTGGGTAGGGACCACCGTTTAACATAAGCTTCGGTTATGAAATTCCCAGCTGCTCCGGAATCAAGGAGGGCAATGACGTTCCTGTAACGTTGAGCAATTTGGAGCGACACTGGGAGGTTACAGTCATGAGGAGATGGAGAGGAGATCATCACTCCTAGCCGGCCCTCTCCTTGGCGAACTAGGATCTGGAGTCCCGGACGTTTGGGACAGGCATTGATAGTGTGCGACGGAGCTGCACAGTAGAGACAGAGAGACTCAGAGAGACGTTTTCGGCGCTCAGCAGGAGATAGACGGGAACGACTAATTTGCATAGGCTCATCCTTGGATGGAGATGGTTGACGAGAAGGAGGAGCAGAAGATTTAGGAGTAGATGATCTTCCTCGCTCGGTTGCTCTCTCTCTAAAACGTAGATCAACCTTCGTGCAAAGAGAAATTAGCTCATCCAACTTAGAGGGCAAGTCTCTGGTAGCTAACTCATCCTTGATGCGTTCTGATAAGCCATGCCAGAATGCAGCATACAGGGCCTCGTCGTTCCATGCCAGTTCGGATGCCAGGATTTTAAACTGTATAAGATACTGTCCCACGGTACGTGTTCCCTGGCGTAAACGAAGAATCTCAGATGAAGCAGATGTTATCCGGCCTGGCTCGTCGAAGATGCGCCTGAATGTAGCTACAAAGTCAGTATAGGAGGATAGCAGGGGATCAGACTTCTCCCATAAAGGTGATGCCCAGTCAAGGGCTGAGCCACTGAGAAGGGAGATGATATAGGCAATTTTGGTACGGTCACTGAAGAAATTGCCAGGTAGAAGCTCAAAGTGGATTTCACATTGATTGAGAAATCCCCTGCAGAACCTTGGAGATCCATCAAATTTTGCTGGCGTTGGAAGATGAAGATGTGGACTGGAAATGGGTAAGGTGGGTGGGGTTACAGCTGGTGTCACTGTAGTGGACGCACCGGACGTGCCAGGTCCACGGAGGGTCGTTTGAATCCCATCCAGCCGTGTGGAGAGATCCTGGAGACAGCGGATGATGTGGCCCTGTGCAGCCTCCTGATGTTCAAGTCGGGCTGCCAGTTCTTGCATCGGCCTGGCCGCTTGATCCTGGTCTCCGGCTGGATTCATTAGGTCAGTGCTTACTGTCACAACTGAGGGCCTGAGTTGACGGGAGGCAACCTCAGTTGTAGGGGCTGAGATGTAACGGAACCTGGGAGGTTGTATCAGACCCCTAGACATGTAAGTAACATGTAGAATAACTGCCCGAAGGCGTGACCACGACAACCAGGATAAAAGTCAATGATGTTTATTATGACAAACTCCGTAACACAGCAGAAAATAAGAAAACATAAAAGTCAGCAGGGCAATAATACAGTTCCTGGGTACTACAGGGTGGCAAGGGCCACAGGCACTGGTAGTGTGAGACAGTTCTAATAATCTTCTAGTTGGAAAGTCCTTACCAGGCCTGACTGTAGCAATGGAGAGAACCCAGGATCGTACCAGCTGGTGTTCCAGGAAAGGCTGGGCTGCTGAAGGTAAAACGGCTGCTGTGGATACTGGCTGGAACCAGACTGTTGTTGGTACGGAGTGGATACTGGCTGGAACCAGTTAAATAATAAACGAACTTGAGAGCGATGAAATAATAATACCGGTGGAGAGTGGTAAACTGCAGAAAGGACACCGGCCCTTTAAGGGAAGCTGTACACTGCTGGAAGCTGGGCTGGAAGCAGGTGATTGACTTGAGAGCGATGAAATAATAATACCGGTGGAGAGTGGTAAACTGCAGAAAGGACACCGGCCCTTTAAGGGAAGCTGTACACTGCTGGAAGCTGGGCTGGAAGCAGGTGATTGACTTGAGAGCGATGAAATAATAATACCGGTGGAGAGTGGTAAACTGCAGAAAGGACACCGGCCCTTTAAGAGAAGTTGTACACTGCTGGAAGCTCGGCTGGAAGCAGGTGATTGCTGTAGCTGGAAACAGGTGAGTCCAGAATGGATCGGAGAGTCAGGCTACACCGCAAATGGAATGCTGGTGCGGGTCTCTATAGCAGAAGTCTGGAGACAGGAGCTGGAACCTGGAAGACAACCACAGGAGAGAGACAAACTGGAACTAGGTTAGACAACCAAAGCACTGACGCCTTCCTTGTTCAGGCACAGCTTACTTATACCTGCAGCAAGGAAGGGGTTGGCTAGGCAATTATGCAAATCAACAATACAGACAGCAGATTGGTGGAAATGATCAGATGACAAAAACCAAGATGGCTGCGCCCATGCAGACACTTGGAGGGAAGTTTGGTTTGTAATCCATGTGAGAATTGAAACAGTAATGGCGACGCCGGCCACAGGAGACAGGAGACGCCAGACTGACAAGCGCACATTTAACCACGCGGGCACAGCGGAGGCCGCGGCTGATGAAATCACCACTCTGACATTCTGCATGTGGAAACTCAGAAACAGCGGGATCCGGTCCTGGAATGCTGAGCCAGCCTTAGGAGGCATCTGAAGGGTAAGTAATGGCGTCCAGATACCCGGATCGTGACACAAGGAGCTGGAAAACATACATAATACCGATGTAACTCTAAATAAAGGGCCATTACCAGTTAGAACAGGATTATCTCGGAAAGTGTTTCACACAAATATTTAGCTATAATGAGCACGAGAATAGCAGAGCAACAAAACTGTAGCTACAAGATAAGCATATGATATACTGTAAATGACAGGGGCAATTAAATAAAAGGCCATAAACTAAAAAAAGCAGGTTATACCCATAAAATAGTAAAGTATTATGCAAATACCAAGATAACTGAGTGTAAAGAACTGACATAATATAAATAAAAGTGGCTTTGGCATTACACTAAATGACCACAGACTAAATATGGCAAGCTGCTCCTGTAAAATAGTGAAAAATGCACATAGGTTTAGATACATTAGGCCGGAAAACAGACTAATGTCTATATAAGTGACAATAACACTAAATAAATGGCCTTAAACATTAAAACAGAATTTTCCTGGAAAATAATTGGTTGTATGCAAATAAGCAAATAATTACCTAGAATGAGCACAAGAATAGCAGTATAACACAACTGGATCTTTAAAAGGAAATACAAACAATATGAAATTACGCAGTAGCTAACGAAAATCAGTATAAATAACGAAGCACAGTAAGGGTCTCAGCAACCATTGAAATGGTTCCTAAGGTGAGCAAAATCAGTCTGGAGGATGAGTCCACCTTGGAACAAAGTAATCCAGCCAAATTACAGTCTCTCAAGGGTTGGCAGAAGGATAAACTGAGACATCATCCATCACACACAGCTTTGTCAAAATAAATTTATAGGAACAAGTAGCAGCTGAAAAAAATGGATTAGGGACAAAAACCTCCATCCATGGGTTACACCAAGCCACTGTTCCAAATAAACATTAGAGCGGAAAGCCATTCCCTCTCATGGACTGCCAGCAAACTGGAGGATGTTACATCGCCATTCTCCATCTTCATCGGATAAATGACTCTGTGTGACTGCAGATTGAATCTTCACGGGGGTTTATGGAATCACCACTAAAGATGCAGAGACAGCTGGAGGGTCCACATGCGCTATCACCAGCCGTAGTTCATGGTGAATATGCGTAAGGTCATCCCTCAGCTCCTCTAGTCTATTAGTAATTTGTTGCTCAAAAGAACCCACTGCGGTAAGCACTTGCTGTAGTGTAATAGTAAGTGGTGCAGATAAAGTCTCATTAAAGGGCCCTGAGAGCTGCTGTACTGAATCAGGATAAAAAGACATAGAAGCAAAGCTATCCTGCTCACCAGCTACAGACTTGTGGTAGAATTCACACATCCTGACACAGCTGGAGACGGGCCACAGAAATCCACAGGATTCTGCCACAAAAACCTCTGCAGAGCACAGTGGCCCCAGCAGCCGCCAGACCACTGAAGAGACCAAATCACCAGATATAGCAGAAGGCAGGAGTGAGGACAGAGCTGCAGCAGGAGCAGCAGCCACAGTGAGAGCAGAGTCTGCCTCAGGATCCAATCACAGACTTCACTAGCTGATAGGTTAGGACTCCTGGCACCAAGGATCCCCAAATTCACACTGGAGGAGCAGAGGGGGTACTGCACTCTTGCAGAAATTTTTAGCCACAGACCACCAGGGAAACAGGAGATACAGCAGGATATTAGCAGGACGTGCATATCCTTTTTAAATTAATATACAATATAAGTGTGGGAGGGAGGGCCTAAGGACAATTCCAACTTGCACCACTTGTGGACTAGATTTAGGAGGAAACACATGGTATTATCCCTCGTACTCGGACTTTCTGGTGTACATCATAAATGTACTGCAGGGGTGTATTACACAATTAGGAAGGAGGGGGTGGGGAGCAGTATGGTCAGCAGGTCAGCCTACTAATATTTGTTAGTGTAAGATAGGCTGATTTGGAGTTTGCAGCTATGCAGTGCAAGTATTCACTTTCTTGGCTTCTTTTTCAAACCCTGGTCAGGAATCCTTGGCTATTAACAATATATTTTTATGGCCTATTCTCTGTTGCTGCAAAATAGATAATTGTGATTTTCAAAATTAATCCATTAAATTAATCAATTTTAGCCAAGTAATCAATCAATCAATCAATCAATCAATCAATCAATGCTTTACCTGTCATGCCACTACATACTTCACCTCCATTTTCCTGTACTGCCCTGGGGTTTCTTCTTTTGAAAACATTGTTTCTATGGGGTCATATAGTTTATGAAACTACTATATATGTCTGCCACTACTTTGCTGTAATGTAAACTATGCTACTATGTCTGCCACTGCCATGCTGTAATGCTTCAAAATGTGCTATACAGTATATAAGTATCTTCCATGTTTGTATGCCACTGCTCTGTTGCTTTGTTAAGCCAGCCCGCCTTTGGTCTACAGTATATTAGTGGACAGTGGGGGTGTGCCCGGCGCCTCAGTGTGCCGGGCACATGGCTGACAGCCGGCGGCTGTCGTTGCCTAGCAATCGCCTCTGCCTGATTGACAGGCAGAGGCAGTCGCTGGGTGGGAGGGGGCGGCATAGCGGCATTTGCCCGCCATTGTGTGTGCGCGATCCGCCCAATGCAGGCGTGGCCGGACAGCACAGGGGGCGGACTGCAGCGGTTGCGTGACATCACACGCAGCCGCTGCGAGCCGGGCAGAAAGCTGCGCTGGCCGGGTGCAACTCCTGAAGTTCAAAAGCATTGCCGCTGTGCGATGCTTTTGTATTTCAGCGACGGGGCAGGGACTGACATGCAGGGCGGGCTAGCCCTGTGCTGGGCGTCCCCCCATGTATGTGTTCCTGATTGTAGCTGTGCTAAATTTAGCACAGCTACAATTAACTCGGAATGACCCCCAATATTGTGAGCTGTGAGGTGGTCAAAAGAAGTATATTTCTTTAAAAATAACATTTCTATGTACAGATGCAACCCTTACAGTTTCATTACGGTATATGTATAGATTTAATCACCTCCCATCAATAGATCACTCACCAGCAATAAATTCAAAGTGCCGTTACCCCTTTTATTAGTACTAGATCCCCAATTGCAGTGCCACTACCCATGTCGATAGTTCCCACCTGTGTACAACACCCTTCTACAATAAGTATACTCTCACCCTCCAGTGCCTTTATTTTTGCAGGACATCACTCACCCCCTACTTCCCACCAAGTGGCAAAACATCACCCCCCCCCCCAAACCAATTACTCCCTCTGTGGTATTGCCCATCCCCCTTCAGTGTGCATCCAACCACCATGAATCATTAGTCCCCCTGCTGCAGAGGATCTCTGTATTCAAAGTACCCAGCCTAACTGTGCTCACAGGCAAACTAAGTTCCCTTCCTTGTACTATGTGTACAGTCGCATGTGCCTCAGTGTCTCATTCACGTGGCTTTCTGGGGCGCAATTTCAGCGAAGATGTTGGTGGCCATATAATAGAAATCACTGATCTATGTTTGTAGTTAATTACTATGACCTTCATTGAAAATTATTTTGATTTGTACAGCAAGTGTGTTGTACAGTAGGTTTTGTATTTAATTTATTTTTACTAAAAAAAAGTCTATTTACTTTACTTGCCTTTTGCCAGTTGCAAAGTCTCATACATGGTGGAAACAGGTCTGGCATGATGTAATTTTACTTCAGGTTTTACAGTACTTCACAAAAGCTGGCAATTTTATACTTATGGGGGAGACAGATTTAATAAGACTTCGTACAGTGCACAGGGGTTGGTAATGGAGATCCCATCAGTGAGGATCCCGGAGGTCAGAATACCGATCCTGGGATCCTGCCCGCCAGAATGCCGGCAGCGGGGTGAGCACTTGAAAGCCCTTGTGGGCTTGCTGCGCTCACCACACTGTGGGCTCTGTGCCTCGCTGCTTTTGCCACATGTTCTATTCATGCTCTATGGGTGTTGTAGACACCCACGAGTGGGAATAGACTTGTCGCAGCTGTCGGCATTCTCGGTGGTCAGGATCCCGGCATTGGTATTCTGTCTGCCGGGATCCCGACTGCTGGGATAGTAACTACATCTTGTACACAGATTTGTTCTCATTCATCATTGCTGCAGTTGTGCCAAACAGCCTTTTTTCAGCGTGCCAGGTCCAATGAAACTCTGCTAACATCTGGAATCATTGCATCTGAGTGTGACTCAGTTGCACAGAGATATACAAATGTTACATATAAAATTAATAAGCACAGTCTCTTGGTGCATCATAGTCACATCGCATTGTGATTAAGACACATTTTCAGCAAAAAATGGTGCCCAACACTAGCAGAGTTGTACAGGACTTGGTGACTCACTCGCGCCAGGTATCTCAAGTTTCGTGATAAATTGAGGCTATATTTATCATGAAATATGAACATAATTTTGATGAATGTCACAATTTCTACATTCCCTGGGGAGTATAGACATTGTTACATTTAAAGGATGAAGAATATGTCCCAGAATTACTAAAGAATCCATACAAATCTGCCTCATGTGTAATTCTATCATACTTAAGTTAGTTTTAACACTCTGAAGCCGTAACCAATTATCTTGCTTTTATCTTTGTGGTGTTTATTTTATTTATGAGCCTATATATAAGTTGGGGATTAAATATGACATAAGTATGTATGCAGGCTAGTCTTGAAGATACAGTATTAGGATAACCATGCATCTCAAAGAATAATAATAGCTCTTATATAAAAGCTACTAGGGTATACAAATTTTTGTCAGACATAAGGATCTTTTCTTGTAACCAGATGGAAAGCAAAGTCGGTTAAAGATGCATTAAGATTGTGCCATTATATTTTGGTGAAGATATTGTGTTTATTAATTTGATTGAAGTAATTTCTTTCTATTTGTTTAAGCCTTAAAATTTTATAGCAGTGTATACTTTTAAAGAAGTCATGTGGCTGCACATTTTGCATTTTAGACTACTTGATGTGATGATTTGATTGAATGCAGGCTACATTAACCCTGTCTACAGATACGTCAACATGATAGACATCTTAGACAAAACATGAGATCAAAAGT
Organism: Pseudophryne corroboree; assembly: GCF_028390025.1. Taxonomy (NCBI): domain Eukaryota; kingdom Metazoa; phylum Chordata; class Amphibia; order Anura; family Myobatrachidae; genus Pseudophryne; species Pseudophryne corroboree. Next base: position 660,992,424 of record NC_086448.1, read on the forward strand.
GAATATAATAAAAAGCAGAGACTATAAGCAAATAGCTTAAAAACATTTTATATTCAGTATGTCCTTTTCACTAACAAGACTAAAGTGATAGAAACACCATTTTTCTTCACATTTCATGTGTGCCACCTCACTAACTTCCATCCTATTCATACAGGAAATACTGTAGGGTGACACCCACAAACAGTGCCATTTCTAGTAGCGGGCTAGCCTGCCGTCACATCTGCTGGCTGCTAATCTGCCCCCCGTCCTTCTAACCCATAGTACTCTGCTCACCAGGAGGAGTTTCATGAAATGATTTGGTTGCATCATGACGCAACAGCGCCATTTTGTGGAACATCGCCCAGCAAGCAAAGTATTATGGTGTGGGAGGACAGAGAGTAGAGCGGGTAATAGCAGAGACTGGGAGCCGCTGGCACCTGCTGCCAACGAGCATTGCACCCCTGGTGATGAGCATTACACACCCCCGGCAGTGAGCATTACATATCCCTGGCAACAAGCATGACACCAAGACCATGAAACCCCTGGCAACGAGCATTACCCCTGGCAATGAGCATGACACCCAGAGCATGAAACCTCTAGCAACGAGCATGGATTATAGAGCATGAAACCAATGACAATGAGCAGGTAATAAAAAAGTCAGAAGCCTTACTGTGGGGCATAATGTATCACGGGCATTGCAGTGTGTGGCAAAATATGGTGCAGGGGGCATAACATGGTGCAAGGGGCATTACTGTGTGGGGCTTAATATGGTGGAGTTTTTTCTTACTTTCCCATGGCGGCTGGGGTTTATTGGTGAAGGGGTGTAAGGAAGTCTTTTCTGTGAGGCCACACCAATTTCTAGTGAGGTCATGCCATTCTAGCAATGCCACACTCCGTCACCGGCAGCGCGCGCACACAAAATATATTTTTATTTCTATGGGGAGGGGGCGCATTTTAGAATGTCTATGGGGGGCCACATTTTTCTTTTAATGTTTGCACTGGGAGCCAAATAATCTAGAAACAGCCCTGCCCATAAAATACATAGACATTTAAGAGTGGGAAATAGATTCCCAGTTACAAACGGTCTTGTCTATCAAGTCTCTGTTTTCACCAGGTCCAACTTGATTGTAATTTTTATTACTAGTCTGGACTAGTCATAGTAGTGCATTGGTTTATTATTTATGATCAAAATTAAAGAAATAACAAAGTTGAACATATTCCAATGTCTAGTGAAGTCATTGATTTGATTTGTACCTGTTGCTCACTTCAAAATTCTGAATATCTTTTCAGTATTATTATTTATTATTATCCTTTATTTATATGGCGCCACAAGGGTTCCGCAGCGCCCAATTACAGAGTACATAAACAAATAATCAAACAGGAAAACAGCAATTTACAGTTGATGACAGTATAGGACAAGTACAGGGTAAATAAACATAGTTACATCAGCAGATGACACTGGAATAAGTATCAGGTTGCAGAAGACTGATGGAATTGGTGCAGTTGAAGATTATTAAAGTAAGAAAGGATAAGCACATGAGGGAAGAGAGCCCTGCTCGTGAGAGCTTACATTCTAAAGGGGAGGGGTAGACAGACAGGGGTGACACAGTTGGGGTACATAGAGAGCGTAGAACAGAGGGTTAGGATGAGATTTTGCTGGGTTTGGTGAAGAAGTGGGTCTTGAGAGCCCGTTTGAAGTTTTGTAGAGAGGTGGAGAGTCTGAGGGGGAGAGGTAGGGAATTCCAAAGAAGTGGTGCAGCACATGAGAAATCTTGGAGGTAGGAGTGGGAGGAAGTAATCCGTAGGCAGGAGAGTCGGCGTGCATTAGCAGAGCGAAGAGGACGGGTGGGAGTGTAAAGGGAGATAAGGTCAGAGATGTAGATGGGAGAGGAGTGGGTGAGGGCTTTGTAAGTGAGTGTGAGAAGCTTGAAATGGATTCTGAAAGGGAAGAAGAGCCAGTGAAGGTCTAGTAAGAGAGGAGAGGTGGACGTAGTGCGTTTGGTGAGGGAGATGAGCCGGGGAGCAGCATTGAGGATAGATTGGAGTGGAGAGAGATATTTGTCAGGAATGCCAGTCAGGAGCAGATTATAGTAGTCCAGTCTGGAGATGACCAGTGAGTGGATAAGAGTCTTAGTAGCATCCTGGGTCAGAAAGGGTCTGATCCTGGAAATATTTTTTAGATGAAAATGGCAGGTTTGTGAGAGGTGCTGAATGTGTGGTTTGAAGGAGAGGGAGGAGTCAAGGATTACTCCAAGACAGCGCACTTGGGGGCTAGAGGAGATAGTAGTGCCATCAATAGATAATGAGATTGTAGGAGGTGAGGTTATGCGGGAGGGAGGGAAGATGATCAGCTCAGTCTTAGACATGTTAAGTTTAAGAAAGCGCTGGGACATCCAGGAAGAGGTAGCAGAGAGACAGTTGGAAATACGAGTGAGGAGAGCAGGTGAGAGGTCTGGAGAGGAAAGATAGATTTGGGTGTCATCAGCGTTGAGGTGATATTGGAAACCAAAAGAACTAATGAGCTTACCTAGTGAGGACGTATAGAGAGAGAAGAGAAGAGGACCAAGGACAGAACCTTGGGGTACCCCTACAGTTAGTGGAAGTGAGGGGGAGGTGGAGTCATGAGAGGAGACAGAGAAAGAATGGTCAGAAAGGTAGTAGGACAGCCAAGAGAGGGCAGTGTCACGTAGACCAATGGAGTAAAGAATTTGCAGTAGGAGAGGATGGTCCACAGTGTCAAAAGCAGCAGAGAGATCAAGTAGAAAAAGTAGAGAGTAGTGTCCCTTAGATTTAGCAGCATGAAGGTCATTGCATACTTTTGTAAGGGCAGTTTCAGTGGAGTGGAGAGGACGGAAGCCAGACTGGAATGGGTCAAGCAGTGAGTGTGAGGAAAGAAAGGAAGTAAGACGGTTGTAGACAATACGCTCAAGGTTTTTGTAGGCAAAAGGGAGGAGAGAGATGGGTCGGTAGTTGGAGAGAGTGTTTGGATCAAGTGTAGGTTTTTTAAGAATAGGAGAGATGAGTGCATGCTTGAAGGCAGAGGGGACAGTGCCTGATGAGAGGGATAGATTGAGAAGGTGGGAAAGATGGGAACAAGCAGAAGGAGAGAGGTAGCGGAGGAGGCGGGAGGGGATAGTGTCAAGTGGGGAGGTGGTGAGGGGTCAGGAACGAATGAGGGCCATGACTTCCTCTCCAGATGCATGGGAGAAAGATGTCAGAGTAGGTGCGAGGGATGGGGAGGGTTGCTAAGGGATAGGAGAAAGCTGGTTACTGATGGACTGGTGTGATGTGATGTCCTGACGTATGGAGTCAATTTTGGATGTGAAGTAATTGGCAAAGTCAAGAGCAGAGAGTGAGGAAGGGAGACGAGGTGGAGGTGGGCAGAGGAGTGAGTTGAGAGTGGCAAAGAGGCGCCGGGGGTTGGAAGACTGGGAGGAGATGAGGTTCTTGAAGTATGACTGTTTAGCAAGAGAAAGGGCAGCACTGAAGGATGAGAGCATAAGTTTGAAATGGAGGAAGTCTGCCATAGAGCGTGATTTCCTCCAGTGTCGCTCAGCAGTACGTGAGCATTTTTGCAGATATCTGGTGCATTTGGTGTGCCAGGGTTGAGGTGTTAATTTGCGAGAGTGAATAGTGGTTGGTGGAGCAACAGAGTCAAGAGCAGAAGTAAGGGATGCATTGTATGTGGAAGTGGCTTGTTCAGGGCATGAGAGAGAGAGAATAGGAGAGAGAAGTGAGTCAAACAGGGAGGAAAGGAATGTGGTGTCAATAGCTTCAATGTTACGCTTAGTGATGGTAGCCTTAGGAGGTAGAGATGGGGAAGTCGAGAGAGATAGGTTAAAGGAGAGCAGGTGGTGGTCAGAGAGGGGAAATGGGGAGTTGGAAAAATCAGAAATATCACAGTGGTGAGTGAAGACCAGATCCAGTGAGCTCCCATTCACATGGGAGGGTGAGGAGGTCCACTGGGAGAGACCAAGTGAAGAGGTGAGGTTAAGAAGTTTAGAGGCAGGGGATTGTGTGGGGATGTCAATAGGGATGTTGAAATCGCCTAGGATAATGGAGGGAATGTCAGAAGAAAGGAAGTGAGGAAGCCAGGAAGCAAAGTTGTCGATGAATTTGGAAGCAGTGCCAGGGGGGCGGTAAATGACAGCTACTCTAAGATGGACAGGTTGGAAGAGGCGTATGGCATGGACCTCAAATGTTGAGAATGTAAGGGATGGTTCTGGTGGTATGAGTTGGTAGGAGTAACTAGAAGGTAAAAGGACCCCAACACCACCCCCATGGCGACCCCCAGGTCAGGGTGTGTGTGAGAATGTGAGGCCCCCAGCAGAGAGAGCAGCAGGAGAAGTAGTGTTAGAGGGCGTAATCCAAGTTTCAGTAATGGCTAGTAGGTGTAGGGAGTTGGAAATGAAAAGGTCATGAGTGGGGACCAGTTTGTTACAAACAGATCTGGCATTCCAGAGGGCACAGGATAGGGGGTATGAGTTTGTGGGAGAGATGTGAATGAGATTATTAGGGTTGCTGTAGCGATGAGGTGAGATTAACTTTGAGGGCAGGGATGATGAGAGAGTAGTGATGCTACGGGTGCCTGAGCTAGGAGGGGAAACTGCAGGAGGTGGGCAGGGAGGGAGGTCAGTGTGATGTGGATGGGGATATGGGGAGGTGACAGGGAAGGGAGAGAGGGAGCAGGGCTGAGTTGTGGGGTAGCAGGACCATGGGGCAGAGGTAAATGAATGTGGGGTAACAGGAAAGGAGGGGGAAGGAAACAGAGGGACGGAGGGGAGACAGAGGAGGAGGTGTAGGAGACTAGGGGGGAAGGATAAAGATACATTATTAGGTAGACACTGAGTGATGTGGGGAGTATAAGAAAGCCTTGACATAGTGTTAAGTAGGTAAATAGGTTGAGGGAAAGTGGAAGTAGGAGTGGAGACTGTAAGGGAATCAGAGCAGAAGAATTGCAGAAATGCAGGTGAGAAAAGCAGTGTAGTCTCAATGGGTGTAGATTTAGTATGGAATGAGTCAAAAGCGTAGATAAAGTGGGTGCAGAAATGTATTTGGGCTGTAAGAAATGAAAGGATTGTGAGAGGGTTAAGAAGCAATGTTAATTCTGTTAGATTTTTCAAGTGTTTGTAGATGAGAAGATGAACTCACAATTGTCCCAAAGAAGATCTTTGTAATCCTGATTATGGATGGAAACCAGATCTTACTAATGTTCTTTTCTGCAAGTGGGTTGCATAGTGTTCACAGAGTGAAAGTTGGAGGGTGATAAATTTGCATATGCAGTTGATATTGATAAGTAGTTCATCTGTTGTTGTTTGATGTTTTCTTTCAGTTTTTCGTCCAGTTTAAGTCCAGGCTAAGTCCAGGCTTTGATATTAAAATTATATATCTGCTCCCTTTGAGCCTCCTCCCTTCAAGTCCTACACCCTGGATCAATCAGCCAGGCTTAATCAGCCAAGTATACTCTAATAACATGAATCATATTGTAATTTTCATACATGATTTTAATTTTACTTTCAATTAGAGTGGATGTGAAACATTTAGAGATGGTAATTAATACTGTCCATTGGAAGATCACTTTAGTTGGAGCGACTTCATAAAAAAGTTGCTATGCACGTATCTTAACAATATAGGGGGTCATTCTGACCCGTTTGCACGCAGCGGTTTATCGCTGCGGTGCGAACAGGTGTGGAATGTGCATGCGTGGCGGGCACAGTGCGCGATGTTGCCTACAACAGGGGTCACCGGGTTACGTCGCGGCTTACAAAGGAAGCAGTCACAGAGCCGACCTCTAAGAAGATTGACAGGAAGGAGGCGTGGCTGGGCGGATCCGGAGCATTTGAAGTCGTTTTCGGGGAGTGGTGAGTATAACACAGGCGTATCCAGCAGAACAGAGGGCGGAGGAGTGACGTCAAAGCCAGGCCCATCATCGCTGGATCCATCGCACAGGGTAAGTAGCTGCAGGGCTGGTCTTGTTTTGTGTGAAAATGTTTTAGCTTAGCAGGGCTGCACAAGTGACCGCAGCCCTGCTAAGCTAAAATACACTCCCCCATAGGTGTGGCTAGCTGATCACAGCAGCAGCAAAAAGTTGCTGGCTGCGATCAACTCAGAATGACCCCCATAGACAAGTCTGTGAATCACATTTTAGTAGGATTTGCTTAACAATGGTGAAGGAGTATCCTGTTTCTGCACACCATTTGATTTCACACACACCTTGGGTGGAATTTAGACAAGAGTTTCCTACATACTACACTATTGCCATTTTTTTTCTATTTATATGCTTAAACCTGGGAGAGAACAAGCTGAAGATTTTGGAATCAGGAAACAGAAGGACTTCAGGTCCGATTCAGGCTGGATCGCAATAGGCGATTTCACCGCAAAAATTACAAAAAAGATGCAGGCGCATCCTTTTAGTCACACGCAGCCACCACGATGAGAAAGATGGCGGTGGGCCTCCTGCGGACGCAGTCAAGCTGCACCGGCAGGAGGCAACCCTACTTTCTGTGATCAAGCAGAAGTTGCAGTACAATTGTAATTTCTTCTTGGTCAGTGAGGGAGCGGGGCGTCAGTCAGCATGCTGGGCGGCCTTGCCCTGTGATGCATGCAATCACACAGATTGTAGATTCTGCTACTTAGCAGAATTTGCAATCCTTACTGAATCAGGCCCTTCATGCCGTTTCATGGGACGTGATCGTGGGACCTCCATTTTTTTATAGTGTATGGACTTTACGTATACCCTTTGTATTTCCATGTTTGCAATTGAGATGTGGTAAAACATCTCTAAGTTATGTTTTGTTGTTGTGGCTGCTCATGCACCTGTTTTGGGGACTGTTTTTCTGAGATCCTTAACTCATACTTGCCTACCTGACCCTCTCCATGAAGGAGAAAATGCTCTGTTCCTGGACTTTCCTGGTAATGTATGATTGCCATCACCTGTGGTGAAACACCTTTCTTATCAATTAACTAACTGACCTCAGGTGATGGCAATCATACATTACCAGGAAAGTCCAGGAACAGAACATTTTCTCCCTCATGGAGAGGGTCAGGTAGGCAAGTATGCCTTAACTTAGTACGGATATCATGGGTTTAGCCTTTCCCATGGAGAATATCTACAGTCTGTACTTTCCATAGTTGTTTTTCAGCAAGTTTCACAGTTACATGAATTCTCTATGTGGAGTCAGAACAAACAAACTTATATGAGCTCTGATTGTAGCTAGGTTGCACTGCTGTATAATCACCATTTACCCCCCCCCCCCCCCATGACATATCTGTAAACAAATATCCACTTGAAACAGCCTGTACTCACATGCAGAGCAAATGAACTAACCAGCAGATGTTATTATTTCAAAATATATTATGTGTTTATAAGTTTTACTTATAAAAAGTGTGTATAAATTGTAACAAGATACTTCTAACAGTATATATTTTATTGGTATTGTCTATAAGAAATAGTGAAAGAGAGCGCATATATATAAATATATACAATTTATTATTACACTTTCAAATAATTGAGCACAATTAACATTGATACATTATAAAAATAAGAACCACATAAATGAGTAACCACTGACGGACACAATAGTATCCAAGGCAATAACACACAATAAGGAACAATAATAGTCAAAGCCTGAAAGTAATTAATGTGTCCAGGTATTTCAATGAGAGGAGGGAAATTTAGAATTATTCAAAGTCCCACTCAGGTATCCATTATGATTAGATTTGTGTTGGATAAAGGCAGACAATACACCCTTTTTGGCTCCTCACAAGCATTGAACACAAACTGTGCTGGAAATAATGTCAAATGTCCGCCCAGAGGCTGCCTTACCCAACACAAATCTAATCATAATGGTGTGGTCGTCGGGAGCCCGGCCGCCGGCAACCTGAATCCCACCCATAATGGGATCCGGTCTGAAGATCGACACTGTCTAGGTCTACAATGTTTAGGTCGACCACTATAGGTAGACAGGGTTTGAAGGTCGACAGGGTTTCTAGGTCGACATGTGCTAGGTCAACAGGTCAAAAGGTCGACATGACTTTTTCAATTTTTTTTCTTTTTTTTAACTTTTTCATACTTAACGATCCACGTGGACTACGATTGGAATGGTAATCTGTGCCGAGCGAAGCGATGGTGGAGCGAGGTACCACACAAACACCTTGAAAGTAAAAGTTTATTTACACACTTATACACTCACAAATACTTACCTACATCCCATGCCGCCATTCACGTCCCCTTGTCCAAGTAGAATCCATTATGGTACCTGTTTTAACAAAAAATATACTCACCAAAAATCCTTTGAAGATCTGTCCTCTTCAATCCATGTAGGCATCTCAAGGGTTAAAATAAAAAAATGCATTCACCTGAACCAATGAACATGTAGATGTGAATGTGTAAACATACACTTCTACTACACAAATGAGGACCCTCTACTGATAGTAATATCAATAGTGGGTCCCGCCAGCCAATTAGGAGCCGCTGCCGCAGCAGGAGCTTCATGATTTACTCTATGTTGCTAGGGTACAGCCAATAGCGGCTTCCCCAGTGTAATGAATGGAGATGCTATGCTTTATTCATTACCAGGCTGTGTGATGCATAACTGATGTAACCGCAAGGGTCAGCATCAATTGACCTTGTGGTTTCCCCACAAACCACAATGCCAATTTATAAGATTTTTCACTTGCAGTTTTTGGTATGTGTTCAAGACTTGCAATTTTTAACAAAATTGCAAGCTATTACATTTGTGATTTTTGGAAAATTATTTCTTATAGACAAAACTAGTTGTATTCAGGGATATCAGAATACCCCATGAGAGCTGCAATTTATATTGGATAGTTTGCATTAGTGATTTTATAACAACTGAAGCGCCTGATTTAATTTCCTTTAATAGGGATTTTCATATATTTTATTGCTATTAACAAATCATTGATTCTAGTTTGTGAATAACAATGTATGCATCTATACACTTTTACAAGACATTAAATACATGTTTTTTCAACAAAAAGAGATAATATTTCCACTAAAGACAATGGGATAGATGTAATGGGGGGTGTAGTATGTGATGCCAGCGGTCGGGCTCCCGGCGGCCACTATACCGGCACCGTAATCCCAACCGCCGGTATACCGACAGCTGGGCGAGCGCAAATTAGCCACACTATCTATTCTCCCTCCAGGGGGGTTGTGGACCGGGGGCGCTGGTATGGTGGTCGTTGGGAGTTCGGCCGCCGGCAACCTGAAGACCACCCATAATGGGATCCGTCTGAAGATCGACACTGTCTACATCGACACTGTTTAGGTCGACCACTATAGGTCGACGGTCACTAGGTCGACAGGGTTTCTAGGTCAACATGTTCTAGGTCGACAGGTCAAAAGGTCGACATGACTTTTTCACATTTCTTTCTTTTTTTGAACTTTTTCATACTTAACGATCCACGTGGACTACGATTGGAACGGTAATCTGTGCCGAGCAAAGCGATGGTGGAGTGAGGTACCTTGCCCGAAGCATGGCAAGTGAAGCGAGCCATGCGAGGGGACACGGTGCACTAATTCAGCTTCCCGGTCACTGTACGCAGAAAACAGCACCAAAAAAACAAATAAAAACTCATGTCGACCTCTTGACCTGTCGACCTAGAAACCCTGTCGACCTTCAAACCCTGTCGACCTAGTGACTGTCGAGCTATAGTGGTCGACTTAAACATTGTCGACCTAGACACTGTCGATTTGATGATCCACAACCAATGTAATAGGGTGCGATTTTATAGGTGTCTAGAAAATCGAACCAAATCACACCTTTGTAACCTGCGATTTTTTACTAAAAATCACATATGTAATAGGGTGCAAACTCTTTGGTTAAAACAGAATTCTCATGCGATTTTTGCCGATTTTTAATAAAGGAAACATGCAATTTTTAGTAATAAAAACATGCAGTTTTTGGTCATGTTTTTATTACTTAGTCAGAAGCATGCACAGATTAGTGAGATCCATGCGTGCTTCTGTATGGAACAGTGAAGAAAGTGTTAAAAATGTAAAAGAAAATCGACGTGCAGGTCTCCCCCAAAAGCATAACCAGCCCTGGGCAATTTATCCGGTCTTGGTTGCAAAAGTATGGGGGGAAAAATTGACTGGGGTTCCCCGTATTTAAACAACCAGCACTAGACTCTTGCACCAGCCCTGGTTCCAAAAATACGAGGGATAAAAGAAGTAGGAGTCAACCATGTTTTTGAAACCAGCACCGGGCTCCACTAGCCAGGAAGGTGATGCCGCAGCCGGGGGACACTTTTATATAGGTCCCTGCGTCCAAAGCATCAGAAACCCCGTAACTAGTCACCCCTGGTCGGGTTTCCCTGGGGGAGTGGGGACCCCTTAAATAAAGCCCCCCTCCCCTCCAGGCACCCAAAGGCCAGGGATGAAGCCCGAGTCTGTACCCTCCATCCGTGGGCTGGAAAGTGTTAAAAAGCTGTGAAAGTGTTAAAAAGAATATTGTCTTTTGCTGTGGAACTACAAGTCCCAGCAATCCTCCCTGCATGCTGATACTTGGAGAACTACAAGTACCAGCATGCGGGGAATTAAAGGGCCCGCCGGTACCTGTAGTTCTATAACAAAAGAAATACCACAAAAAAGACAAGACACAAACACCTTGAAAGTAACATACATCACACATACTTACCTAGATCCCATATCCCCTTGTCCAAGTAGAATCCATTAGGGTACCTGTTTTAACAAATAATATACTCACCAAAAATCCTGTGAAGATCTGTCCTCTTCGATCCATGTAGACGTCTCAGGGGTTAAAATAGAAAAACGCATTCACCTGAACCAATGAACATGTAGACGTGAATGTGTAAACATACACTTCTACTACACAAATGAGGACACTCTTATGATAGTAATATCAATAGAGGGTCCCGCCAACCAATCAGGAACCACTGCCGCAGCAGCAGCTTCATGATTTACTCTATGTTGCTAGGGTACAGCCAATAGTGGCTTCCCCAGTGTGATGAATGGAGATGCTATTCTCCATTCATTACCAGGTTGTGTGACGCATAATTGATGTAACCGCAAGGGTCAGCATCAATTGACCTTGTGGTTTCCCCACAAACCACAATGCCAATTTATAAGATTTTTCACTTGCGGTTTTTGGTATATTTTCAAAACTTGCGATTTTTAACAAAATTGCAAGCTATTACATTTGCGATTTTCGGATAACGTGCAAATTTGCGGTAAAATTTGCACGTTTTCCGAAATCGCACCCTATTACATTTAGCCTCATATGTTCAATGTTTGTACAGATCTTATTCACCGCTTTCTTACAGATCTACAGACTAAGAAATATTGAGTGAACTTGATGGGCATCTACTGTAACAATGGATATTCTCTCTGGATAGGTTTTGTTCAAGAAAGGTTAATGTATGTGATAACCTCATTCAACTGCAGAGTGCATTTTCCAGTTTTATGAACATGTATATTCATCTCACACTTCTTATGTAAGGCAAGCTATTATGGCCTAAGGCCAGATTTACATAAACCATTGTAAAATTATCATTCTCATCACCCAAAGATGAAAATATAGCATGAAAGGATTAGCGGAAACAATTTTCTTTTAAAGCAGAGATCAATTGTTCATAGTACTCTATGTACTTTAAAATCTAAAGAAATGCTGAAAGTGAGACTTTCTAAATAACCATTTGTCCTATAAAAAGTATCTTAGCAAGTAATATAAATTTGTATTAATCCCAATATTATTTTAATCTCCATTACAATTACTGTATACAATCATTGTATGAAGACTCAGGCCTGTTTCTGGGGTTTAAAGCCAAGAAACTGTGAGGGAATTCTAATGGAAATAGTGCAGGTTCTCATTGATTGCGCCTACAATACTATGGGGGTCATTCAGACCCGATCGCAGGCTGCCTTTTTTCACAGCCGTGCAATCGGGTCTGAGCAGCGCATGCATATGGGCCACAGTGTGCAGACGAGTCGGTCACCAGCGATGCCCGTTGCCATCAAGCGACGGAACTAACAAAGAAAGTGTTTGCAGCGGCACACAAGAAGATTTACAGGAAGAGGCCGCCTGGGGTTGTCAACTCACTGTTTCCACGATAGGTATGCAAGGCCGTTTCCAGGTAGGGTTCCTGACGTCAGTTTCTTCCAGGATCATTGCAACAGCTGAGTAAGTCCTGGGCTGTGCAGAAACTGCACAAACTTTTGTTTGCCTGGATGACTGCACAGCCGATCGCACTCCTGCACAGCAATAACCTCCTCCCCTGTAGGTGGCGATTACCTGGTCGCAGCAGTGCAAAAAATAGCAGGCGTGCGACCAGGTCTGAATTAGGCTCTATAAACTTTTTCCTAACTTTCTTAAACCTCTAATTTATGATGCTATTATGATGCGGAGGCATCCCAGAAGGATCGCATCATTTTTGATAGGTGAAGGGCATCCAGAGGTGACGCAGCTTTGGGGGGGAGTACACTAGGAAACTCAGGCATGTCATGGTCATTTTATGTGATCGGTAATATGGCAGTGATGCCATGCTGTGTAGGCAGTACCTCAATTTGAGGTTGCCGCAATGTGATTGTAATTGAATTTTTGATTGCATCGCAGTGTGGCACCACACATGCTGGGTGGCCTTGCCCTGTGCTGGGTAACCCCCAGCATGTGAGTTTAGTGTTTGCAGATTTTGCTATTTGTGAATAACCCCAATGGACAGGTAACTAATGCTGAACACCAGTGGTATAATAGTAATTATTACTGTGAGAATAGTGATACTAAAATAAATTCAACCTCAGCAAATATATTTTATTTATAAATGGAGCCCATCATGCCTGGTGTGCTATATATGCATACCTCCCAACATCTGACACCCACAAAGAGGGACATCTGCACAAGCATAGCAAACGGCTGCCCAAAAATGGGGCATGACCTAATGAAAAGGGGCGTGGCTTCACAGGAGGGCTCGTGATCGTGAGAAATGCCTGGTTTTCATCACTGAGGGGGCATGCCCAGCGCTCTGTGAGCACCATACGTCTACACTTCATAGTTATAGATCTTGATTTTTCACCCATTGTAGACACATTGGTTGCAGCTGATAAAGATAATGTTTAAAGTAAGGGAAGATAGACACAAGAGGTTAGATTCCCTGTTTAACAGCCCCACTGAGGATGCTAACATACAGGATATTCGTTTGGAAGATTCCCTATCCAAACTAGAAAATAATTTATTAAAGGAAAATCGGATTTGGTGGGAGGTAGCTACATTGGAGAGATACTTAACATCTAAGATAATACCAAAAGGTTTACAGATCAGTAAGAAAGTTAGCTTCCTGACAGTGACAGATTCCTTTAGCAAACGTTGGGAAACCATTCTATCGAATTGTTCATTGGAATTAATGTCCTTAATTATTGAGGAAAGACGTAAGGAACTATCAACCTTGGATTTAGAAATAAACGAATCCAAAGTTGCATTACAACCCTTTAATAGCTTGCCAGAATTCAAGGAGTGAGAGGAAATCATTGGTAATAGAATAGAGAGAGCAGAACGGGTTATTATGGAACGAAAGATTAAGAAATTCCGAAGGGATAAATTGCTGGTAGAGAAAGATGAGGAGTCCATATTGACTCCAGTTAGAAATCACAAATCTCAGAGTGAGAGAGATGGGGGGGCACAGAGGAGGGATAAACCAGAGACTTGGAATATTGTATCTAAACATTCACGATGGAACAATTTTGACTCCAGGAATAAACAAGAAAAGGATTCGAGGGGTGAAGGTCATTCCAGGGACTTCACGCATTCGAATAGGGATTGGGAACATCGTAGACGATTGGAATATGAGGGCAGGGTTGATCATTTAAGATATAGACCAAGAACCCCGATCAGGACCTCAAATAGATATACTGAATTAGGTAGAGAACAAACACACACACCTTTTTTAGAAAGAGGTGGGAGAAACCTGAGGTGGAGATAGAGTACAGAACAAGAGGAAAAAGGGGGGGTATGAAATGTAAACAAAGAAAAAAGAGGAAACCTTTTAAGAAACGCATCAAAGCAATTAACAAACCTAATAGTGAGAAAAAAGGCACCAAAATCTTCAATCTAAGTACACATATACTATTGGAGGAAGAAAGGACACTATTAGAGAAAGGACTCAAGTTCTGTCCTTCCACAAGGATCAATCAATTCGATGTGTTTGTGGACGTGCAGAAATTCCTTAGGAAACTCACCTTGAAAAAATTCTTAAGCCTTAAAACAGGAGAACAAACGGTCCAAGATCAATTAGACACCACCCCCTTTAGACCCAAATCCACATTTTTTCCCTCACATCTTAAAGGTTGTTTCATAGAATCTTTTGGTGCCCTGGTATTGGAAGATCTACAAAAATTAGAGACAGGGAACATTAAAAATAATCTCACCTTTAAAGAAAAGAGAGCTCTAAAAAACTTAACAGCTAAAGAAGACTTGATAATCAAGCCAGCGGATAAAGGGGGTGGGATTGTCTTGTTTGACAAACCCGATTACGAAGCAATAGTGGATTCATTATTAGAAGATAAGGACACTTACAGAAAGGCTAGAGGAAATCCAACGAAGAAAATGACTCTAAGCCTTAAAAATATTGTGGAGTCCTATAAAAAGAAAGGTATATTAACAGAAAAGGAGTCTGATTTCATATGTTTAGAGGATCCAAAAATCCCTACGTTGTACATTCTCCCTAAGGTACACAAAAACCCTGAAAAGCCCCCAGGAAGACCAATCGTCTCGGGGGTGGAGTCATTGTCTGCAAATTTATCTCAGTTCATTGACTTTTATCTACAGCCCCTGGTAATAAAAAATCGATCACATCTGAGAGATACACTAGAGACCCTCCAATTTTTAGAGACCACTATATGGAAAGAGAACTTTATTATGGTAACAGCGGACGTCAGTTGGCTGTATACTATTATTGACCATAGTCAAGGCATTGAAGCTGCTAAAAGAGCACTGGCACTTTCAGCCCTAGATCCCGGATTGCAGGAATTTTTACTAGAGGGTATAGAATTCATTTTATATAATAATTATTTCACTTTTAAAGGGGACTTCTATATCCAAAAGCGAGGGACCGCCATGGGCACCAGGTTCGCCCCGAGTTATTCCAATATTTTTATGGGCACATGGGAGGATGATAAGGTGTGGAACAACAACCCATTCGGGGCGAACCTGGTGGCATGGCGGAGATATATAGATGACATTATCTTTATATGGGGTGGTAGTATGGAAGAATTGGATCAGTTTTGCACATATTTAAATAACAACGAATCCAATATTGTATTGACTTTTGAAAAAAGTCAATCTTCAGTTAATTTTTTAGATTTGAGCATTTACATTGATCAAGGAATAATAAAGACCAAAAACTTTGTGAAACCTACGGACTCCAGCACATATATTGATACGGAAAGTTGCCACCATAGAAGGTGGCTAGACACCATACCAATTAGTCAATTCAAGAGACTAAAAAGGAATTGCACGGATAGAGACGTGTTTTTATCTCAAGCAAACGAAATGTCTCATAATTTTAAAGATAGTGGATATAAGGATCAAGATATTTTAGAATCCCTAAAGAAAGTGGATGTTTTAGATAGGGAGGACCTTCTAAAGAAAGCAGAAAGAAGAAAAGATAATATGAATAATGATACCTTTAAGTGGTCCTTCATTACGAATTATAGCTCTCAACACTATCAAGTGAAAAGGGTTATAAAAAAACACTGGAAAATACTCAAAAAAGATCCGGTCATAGGGAAGGAACTACCGGAGAATCCTAACTGCATTTTTAGGAGAGCCCCCAGTCTGAAGAATAAATTAGTAAAGAGCTTGTGCCCACCCTCCCCAAAACAGGGTAATGTGCTAACTAAAGGTTTCTTTAGGTGTGGAAGTTGTGTGGGATGCAAACAAATACCCAATACCTTTGGTAAAAAAGTAGTTGAGGTTGGGATTAACAAGAAGAAATTCAAAATCAATCACTTTTTAACATGCCACTCTTTTAACGTTATTTATGCCATTGAGTGTTCATGTGAAAAATTTTATATAGGTAGGACGGGCAGGGCTTTTAAAGTAAGATTGGGAGAACATCTAAGAAACATTAAAAAAGGTTTAGACACACACGCACTTTCGAAACATTTTAAAGAAATGCATGACTGTGACATAAAATTTATTAAGAATTTTTATATATTAAAAAAGGTCTTTTCTGATGCCAGAGGGGGTGATATTGCGGTCAAATTAGCCAGAAGTGAGATGACCGCAATATATAATTTCAATACATTAGCCCCCAATGGCATTAACAAGGATTTCGAATTGAAATGGTTTTTATAAATAAACATTTGTTCAGCTGAAACTAATACTTCATTAACTTTTTAATCATTTTTACCATTTTTAATATTGTATATCTAATTGTGTATTTATTCTTCAATTTGCATGTGGAATATGTTTCTTGAGGAAAGCCAGCAGTCTCCCGATAAACAAGGATCCCGGCATTTAAGTACGTTCTGCCATTTCAAAGTTTACTGGTGGAAAGGAAAAGTCCGGAACTAATGGTGGAACGCATAATCCACCGTGGCCGGAAGTGACGTAGACGGAACAACGTCACTTCCGGTAAAAGCGGAAAGTCACGCGTGCGGGTCACACAGCGGAAGTGACGCACTCCAAAGAGCCGGGAACTTGAAAAATTGGAAATCGGGAAGCCAAGACATTTGGCGCCAGAGAGGGGATATGCAAACATCCGAACAGGATGAGGGGATTGGATGTACAACATTGTGAAACATAGGATGTTTAGAGAATAGGTGATTCCATGTCTGGAAATAGGCCTTTTTTTCATAGGAAGTGATGTCATCAGTATGGGGGGATAAATAAGATATCCTCTATGAAGAGAATTACACATGCCTTGAGAAAGATACTTGGAAGTATTGAAACGCGTTGGCTGGTGGTCTTTGGAATTCTGGAAAGGACTCATAGGAGGACTTGCGAGGTGCTGGGGACGCCCGGTATTTTATTTTCTATCTGCCTTGTGATTTTTATCTTATGGTGAGAGTCCAGCTATTTCTGTTTGACCTTTTTATTATATTAAAGCAGTATTACACTATATTTGCTTATATTTCTCATTTCTGAGAATTTCCATAATGGAGTGATGTACGGATGAGATACAGGGGACCCCTGGATGATAACTGACTTACTATTTGCCTCGTGATTTATATCTTACGGTGAGAGTCCAGCTATTTCTGTTTGGCCTTCTTCATCAATATCAAAGCAATATTACGCTATTTTTGCTTTTCTTCCATTTTATGAGAACTCTTCTAGTGGAGTGATGTGCGAATGAGATACTGGGGACCACTGGATGAGTTTGACACCCTCCCTGTTCCACTACGCATATTGTCTATTATTTAGACACTACCATCTGGTACGGAGTCTACCTTACATACTAGTTCATATACATACTAATCAACAGTATTATACTATTTTGTACTTTATCTTTTTGGTTGAGGGCAAGAATTGATTTAAAAAGGACTATTGAGGAGTTTTCTCAAAAGAGTACAACTAAGCGCCTGAAGACAGCTCGGTGATATTTTATATATTTGGCATCAGGGCAGCCATCGGGGGAAACTGTGGGGACTAATGTTCCGGGCCCTTACAGAGAGAGGGGCCCACCCCTGGCTCCTACTGCCAATAAATGTAGAGCTGCATCAGTCTGTGAATCAACATCTGGCTGATGTGCAGGGAGGACTTCTTAAAGCAGCCTTCCCTGTGCATCAGATCTCTGAGAACCATTCCTGTAGGTCCGCAACACTCCACCTATATGTAACATCACAATGTATTATATCACATAGAGGGTGGAGCAGTGTGGCAGAATTTTTGTTTTTGGGAGGGACTGTCTATTTTGACAGTCCCGGGCCCCACAATTTCTGATGGCAGCCCTGGCTGGCATGCCCCCTCTCCCTCAGTCTCTACTGAGTAGATGCTGTGCGCATGCGCACAGTGTCTATTCACTGCAGTGACAGGAGCCTCCCAACTGCCCCCCTCCACCGCGGGAAATTGCGGCCCATGGGTGGGACAGCGGGACGGTCCCAAAAAAACGGACTGTCCCACGAAAATTGGGACAGTTGGGAGGTATGTATATGTGTCCTAAATTTTTTTTTAACTATGCTCTATATGCTTGGTTAATAGAAAATACCGTTCCCTGTATGTTAATGCTGCATCATCTACGAGTCAGCAGCACACATTGGCCCTCATTCCGAGTTGTTCGCTCGTTCTTTTTCATCGCATCGCAGTGAAAATCCGCTTAGTACGCATGCGCAAAGTTCGCACTGCGACTGCGCCAAGTAACTTTACTATGAAGATAGTATTTTTACTCACGGCTTTTTCTTCGCTCCGGCGATCGTAATGTGATTGACAGGAAATGGGTGTTACTGGGCGGAAACACGGCGTTTCAGGGGCGTGTGGCTGAAAACGCTACCGTTTCCGGAAAAAACGCAGGAGTGGCCGGGGAAACGGTGGGAGTGCCTGGGCGAACGCTGGGTGTGTTTGTGACGTCAACCAGGAACGACAAGCACTGAACTGATCGCACAGGCAGAGTAAGTCTGGAGCTACTCTGAAACTGCTAAGTAGTTAGTAATCGCAATATTGCGAATACATCGGTCGCAATTTTAAGAAGCTAAGATTCACTCCCAGTAGGCGGCGGCTTAGCGTGTGTAACTCTGCTAAATTCGCCTTGCGACCGATCAACTCGGAATGAGGGCCATTATGCACTATGGCCCTCATTCCGAGTTGATCGCTAGCTGCCGTTGTTCGCTGTGTAGTGTGGTTTTGCACAGGTTCTAGCAGTGCTTTCAGTCACACAGCCGATCGCAAGGAGATTGACTGAAAGTGGGAGTTTCTGGGTGTCAACTGACCGTTTTCTGGTAGTGTTTGGAAAAATGCAGGCATGGCCAGGTGTTTGCTGGGCGGGTATCTGACATCACTACCGTGTCATCCATCGCAGCAATCATCGCACAGAATAAGTCACTACAGGGCTGGTCTTGTTCTGCACAAAATGTGTTTGCAGCCGCTCTGCTGCACAGGCGTTCGCACTCCTGCAAAGCGAAAATACACTCCGCCGTGGGCGGCAACTATGCGTTGGCATGGCTGCTAAAAGTAGCTAGCAAGCGATCAACTCGGAATGAGGGCCAATGCTCATTATCAGGCAGTGCTTTTCTAAGTGAAGGTAGAAAAGGTTGCACAGACAATCAGTAAGTTTAAATATGCTTATTTGTTTCATACAATAGTCCTTTCCCATTTCTTAGTATTTTTATATATGTATATTTCTCTGTATTCCTCATTCAGGAGATGCTCCAGGAATAGAATTAACGTATCACAAACCAAAGAAAGAAAGTATTCCCTGTTGTGGGCACACACAGACACTTGTATATGAATTTACTTAAAGTCAAATAATCATAGGGTAGATGACCACTAATTATAAAATATAACTTTTATTTATTATTATATAAAAAAGAAAGTTTGCGAAATATAGTGCAAGTGAATAAAGTGAATAAACAGGTTGAAGTGAATGAAAATGCTAGACCACTGATGTTGATATAGTTCTGTGTCAAAAATTATTACAAATTGTATCTAGACAAGTTGAGATTCAATGCAAAATAGGCGCACTAATTCTGTGTCACCACAAGCACAAGCTTGTGGTAGGGCCCACCGGGGGAATGCAGTGGTAGGGGCCCATGTTTAGGGGTGTGGCCAGTCAGATGAGGGGGTGTGGCCTGCCACCTCATTGGTTTGACTAACCATTGGAGAGTGCAACATCTGGGCCCCTTCATAAATATATACAGTAAATTCAGCTGCTGCATGCATGATAATGTACCAGATTAATAACAGATTAATAACAGCAATGCACTGTAGAAAATACACCACAGTCCAGTATAAGGTAACATGTGTATAATTTATAATTCAAGAGCACAGTCTAGAACCTGATCCTTAGAGCAGAAGGTGGGCCCCAGGCAGTGGGGCCCATCGGTGGTTTCCTCTGTACCCCTGTGGGCCGGTACAAGCCTGAGCACACGCTTCAGGTAGTCTTCAAGAAGTATTCATTGGGGTACTACATATATATATATATATATGGGATGCAGTTAAACTTACAGCTGTCGGGATCCCAGCATTCAGGATACCAATGCTGATATCCCAACAGGCGACATTATACCAGCATAAGGAATCCCGACACCCGTCCGGATGTCCAACTCGGTTGGTGGGTCCACACCACCAACTGAGCAGTAGTAGAACCTTTGGCAAGCAAAGCTTGCTACTGGACATCAAGCATGACGAGCGCAGCGAGCCCAAAAGGGGACTTGTGGACTCGCTGCCAGGATTCCGGCAGATGGGATGCCGCTGTCGCTACACTGAATCCTATGAGATAGATAGCTAACTATGAAATAGATAAATAGAAAAATAGATAATAAAGGTTACATTTGCAATTGCGCCTGAGGTGAACAAAATTAGATGGATGGAATGCAAATGATAAATGAGTAAGTAACATTACTAAGCAAAAATAAACCTCTGTTATACAGGACAAATTCCATATACAGAGTATGTAATCACTTTATCACAAAACATGAAAAAAGGGACTCAGGGGGAGATGTATTAACCTGGAGAAGGCATAAGGAAGTGATAAACCAGTGATATGTGCAAGGTGATAAATGTACTAGCCAATCAGTTCCAATATGTAAATTAACAGGAGCTGGTTGGATGGTGTGTTTATCACCTTGCACATATCACTGTTTTATCACTTCCTTATGCCATCTCCAGGTTAATACATCTGCCCCCAGAGACTTGAAACACCTTCAAGCTGTCCTGTCGATTACACCTTCTCATATAAATACAGTTGCATTTTTATGAGCTCTGAATTATTACATCCCCAGTTCAAAACAATATCCACTCAGTATTTAGGTGGGACGCCACCATTTGGAGTTGACAGTCTACTTATTCTATTACCGTTTTTAATGGACATTTTACACTGACTCTGAACTAAAACTCATTGTGATATATTCTGTCCCCCTACCCCTTTCCTATTCCCTCCTCCTTCCCTTTGACTTTTTTCATACATGTTTTGTGATAAGGTGTTTACATACTCTGTATATGTAATTTGTCCTGTATAACAGAGGTTTATTTTTGATTAGTAAAGTTACTTCCTCATTTATCATTTGCATTCCATCCATCTAATTTTGTTCACCTCAAGCGCAATTGCAAATCTAACCTTTATTATATTATTGTCTGTGGAGCTCAACAGGGTAGCTTCACCTGCAATTTGCTACCACAACCCTATAGCCCTATAAGTGAGCGCAAGGTATATTATTTAGAATTAGAGATAGATAGATAGATAGATAGATAGATAGATAGATAGATAGATAGATAGATAGATAGATAGATAGATAGATAGATAGATAGAGTGGACAGAGATATATTGTGCAGAGAGAGTCTATGTGATGGGAGCAATGTGTAAGAGGACATATGGGACTGTTCTGTAAAAAAGGATTTTTAGAAGAGCAATTTTCGGGATAAAATGAAAAAGCAATTAGTTATGAAAATAGCATTATATTGCTATGGGAATATCAAGTGCTTATGACATTTTCTGGAAATGTATTCTCTCTTAACGGATGTGGAGAGACAGCAATATGGAGAGTTGATAACATAAAAAGATAATGATTAGGAGCTGTAGTCTAACCTGGGAGTTGAAAAAAACAAAACAATGTAATAATAAGAACAATAGTTTTGCATATCAGACATATTATGGTAATAGTGTTTCTTAACATAATCCATTTTATATACATCTTATACAAATTCTTATTTTGATTAACAAAAATATGAATTTTTATTACATCATGAAAACTGTATTAAGTATTATCTTTGTTACTTATTCACTGTGATTTAAACCCATATGACGGTCCTGACAAATATCAAATGTATGGGCAGTACAATATATATACATTGTGGCTTATTTGTGGAAAAAAGTAGCCAAGATCTGTGCATTATCTGTGTCCACTAAGAGTAACTTTAATTTCAAAATAGTATTTCAATAAATTAGAGGTATGAACTATTCTTTCTTGTATTTATGGTATTACTTACAAGTACATAAAATGGACCTTTAAAAATAGCTCTTACAAATATTAAAGACATTCTGATCAGGGCTGGACTAGGCCACAGGGGTACAGGGGAAACCCCCTGTGGGCCCAGTCAGGGGCAAACGCAGGATTTACTTGGGGGGGGTTTCCGTATTTTAAATATATATGTAAAATATACATATATAGCAAGCGGTATTGGCGGCACTCAGGTAGTGAAAAGACTTTTCAGTACCTGAGTGCCGCTGACACCACTTGCTATATTTGGGATCCTGGCTGGCGGGCACCATCGGAAGGCACCGGGGCTGTTATTTACATATGGGAGTGATGCCTCATGGTCTGTATATATATATATATATATATATATACACACACACACACAAATCAGTCCTTGCGCACAAAGTCCCTCAGGCTTCAGAGTTTAATATGTCCAAAATGCCGCTCTGATCCCTCCAAGCCACTGGAGTATCGCAAGAACAACTGGTAAACAAATGGAGAGCACACTTGTATGTGGTAAAAAAGCACAATCTTTACTTAAAATATATGCTCACGTACATTTCCCCTGACGAGGTACCCCATTGGACAAAACGCGCTGGGCATGGCCTAGACGTGGATGCTGTGACATCATCTGCTGAGACCAGAGCGGACGCTGAGACAAGTGTGCCTTACAACTGGAGCAGCTAAGTTGCAGTGATCCATTCATGCTGTTTATTATAAATTTTAATGTACGTGAGCATATGTTTTAAGTAATGATTGTGCTTTTTAACCACTTACAAGTGCCCTCTCCATTTGTTTACTAAATATATATATATACACACCACACACACACACACACACACACACACACACACACACACACACACACACACACACACGTGTATCGCATGCACATGGCGTCTTTAAAATAAAGAGTGTCCAGTAAATGGATTGGATATACACACACATACACATATAGTGTGTGTGTGTGTGTAAAAAAATCTATATAAAGTATGACACACACACACACACACACACACATACACACACACACACACACACACACACACACACACTGTGCATACATATAAACACACACACAAACACGCACACATAGACACATACTGTACCCCAGGCTGAGAGGAGGATACTGGTGGCCGCCTGGTCCTTGTATATATCAGGTGATCATGCACAACAGAGAGGAAGCTGCTGTCTCTCTGAGCATGCGCAACAGCTCCCGGACGGGATACAGTGTTCTTTGCAGAGAGCTCTGCAGCAGCAGAAGCTGTGATCGCGATCGCGGTAGCGGTCGCGGTAGCGGTTTGTGTTGAGACAGAGACAAAGCTGTCTCTGTCTCTGAAAACAAGAATTTGCCCTAACAGGGGGGTTTTTGGGTACCCAGAAACCCCCCTGCGTGCGCCACTGCCAGTGGTGCCAAGAGAGGGGGGGAGGGTACAAATTACCCGGGCCCAGGTCTGATGGAGGGGCCCACTAGGGGCCCAGGCCCCCACCCCCTTACCTGGCTGCAGCAGCTCTTCTCCTCAGCCCAGCACACTCTGCTGTATACTGGGCTGCAGTGTGGCCATGGAGGTACTTAAAATACAATTTTTTTCCGTATTTATTTCCAAGGGTACATGACCACACCTCCTGTGATTAGGCCACGCCCCTTGAAAAGTACCTGAGCCCAGCCTGGCTCTCAACTGCCCTGGGTGGGTCTCACTGCTGGCCCCCTCACCTCCTTCTCTAGGGATCAGGTTCCAGACTGTGCACTTGAATTATACATTCTGCATATGTTACCTTATACTGTATAGGTCTATTCTCTGCAGTGCATTGCTGTCATTAATCTGGTGCATTATCATGCATGCACTAGTAGTATTTACTGTATATATTTATCAAGAGGCCCAGACCATGCACTGTCTAATGGTTATCCAAGCCTCTGTGACAGCTGGCCACACCCCCTCTGGAGATTGGCAACACCCATAAACATGGACCCTTATTATTACATCTCCAGGTGGGACCTTCATGCCCCAGTTTGACACTGATTCTGATCAGATATCTCATAATTATTATCATAAACAATGTTTTAGGAATTTAATAGAACTGACAATATTGAAAAAAGAATCTGAATCTGTCCCTGAAAAGGTGTTGTATACTGAGAATCTCAACCGCTCACATAGAAGGTCATAACCAGACTTAGAAAATGAACCTACTATATAATTATAATAACTAGGGATGTGTCGGCCAAAATCTCAAATTTTTGTTCTTGGTTTAGATCCGTATCTCCTTCGTGTTTTGCCAAACCTCCCTTGCAAGTGTTGGAATTGGATTTGTTTTGAAACTGTATTTAAAAATAATAATAATAAAAACAGCTAAAATCACAGAAATTGTGCCTATTTTTGTTCCTACAGAATTATTAATCTCAATTACATTCATTTCCACTCATTTCCAGTCAACTTTGACTGGATCACAATATTGCTTTCACCCAGCATCGGATCATGCAAGTTTTAAATTCCATATATGGGAGCCGTAATTGGGACTTGGCGCGTTTGCACTTCCTTTGCCACGATGTCTGCAATAAAGTTGAAATATGTTGAATTAATACAAACATTAGATCTGTATATTGGTAAAAAAAAAAAAAAACATTTACATGGTACTACATACCTTGCGTAAAGCTGGATGAAGTGGAACCTTCTCGAACATAACTTTCAGGAACTGATCCTTCATTGAGGCTGAAAATAATCTGTACAGATGATTACAGCATCTAAAAATATATATTGTACAATATATATTTTTCATCGTTTGTACTGTGGTCAAAATTGCCTGGAAATGCCTGGAATGAATGTTATTTAGGTTAATAATACTCTAGGATAAAAAAAGGGAGGGGCAAATCATGTGATTTTTTTTTTAATAATTCATAACAATATGAAACCAAAATCAGCAAAAATGGTCTGACACAGTGAAAAAGGTGCTGATCACCGGGGATCTTTATATAATCCAAAACCTCGTTTTGGGATTCGAGTTTGGTTGGAAACCCCGAGCTGGACTCAGATCCGGACTTGGATCGTGAAGTTCAGGTGGGTCCCGCTCATCTCTAATAATAACAAATATAATTATTTATCTGTACTGCATAATAACTTTTAAAA
Organism: Pseudophryne corroboree; assembly: GCF_028390025.1. Taxonomy (NCBI): domain Eukaryota; kingdom Metazoa; phylum Chordata; class Amphibia; order Anura; family Myobatrachidae; genus Pseudophryne; species Pseudophryne corroboree. The sequence continues at coordinate 661,017,630 of NC_086448.1, forward strand.
GGGGTATGCTCTCTGATTTTGATATATTAATTTAGTCCAGTACAGTCATACCTTCTTTTTGTATCACTGACCAGGAAGCAAATTGTCAGCAGTATATACAATTAGAACACAGGATGGTGAAACCTGGATGCTGGAATCACAGTGCTGAAAATACCGGCTGAATACTAGTACAGGTATCTGGAGAATCACTGGAGAGAGGGCAGAACTACTGGGACTAGTATAGAACACAGAAGTCTGTAGCCTAGACACAGCTGAAATAATGATGTTGTTCTGGGCAGCTTGCTGGAGCTCCTAGCAGTCCTTTTATCCCCTTTGCCATTCAGTAATTGGTGAAGGGAATCAGCTGACCCGACCAATGTTTGTGGTTGGATGGGTCAGCGGTCAGCTGATCGACGACAATATGGCAGTGCTCAGTATCCAAAGAAGGCGGGAAAGATAGCGAGTCTGAGCAGCATCTTGGGGTGCTGGAGCAACCACAGTGGAGAGCGGATGGTGGCAAGAATCACGCTAAGGGACAGATTAAAGGAGGGGGCGACAGGGGCCTCCACACACAGCTGTTTGCTGTGGAGTAGTCCTCGCAGAATGCTGCATTGAAATCACGCAACACACGGACTGTAAGCTGCCCAACTGTGCTGCTCCGATGCTGTCCTCTCCAGGGAATAAGCTCCAGCGCTGTCCTCTGTACCCTCCAGGGAGTGAGCTCTGAGGTTGTCCTCTCGAGGGAGTGAGTTCCGGCACTGTCCTCTGCTGGGAGTGAGCTCCGGAGCTGTCCTTTCCAGGGTGTAAGCTCTGGCACTGTCCTCTCAAGGGAGTGAACCCCAGCAATGTCCTCTGTGCCCTCCAGGGAGTGAGCTCTGAGGCTGTCCTCTCTAGGGAGTGAGCTCTGACATTGTCCTCTCCAGGGAATGAGCTCTGGCACTGTCCTCTCCAGGGAATGAGCTCCGGTGCTGTCCTCTTCAGGGAGTGAACTCAGGTACTATCCCCTGTCCTCTCTGGGGAGTGAGCTCTGGTGCTGTCCTCTGTCCTCTCCAGGGAGTGAGCTCCGGTGCTGTCCTCTCCAGAGAGTGAACTCAGGTGCTATCCCCTGTTCTCTCTTTGAAGTGAGCTCCGGTGCTGTCCTCTGTCCTCTACAGGGAGTGAGCTCCAGTGCTGTCCTCTCCAGGGACTGAACTCAGGTGCTGTTGTGTGTCCTCTCGAGGGAGTGAGCTCCAGGGAGTGAGCTCTGGTGCGTATCTCTCCAGGGAGTGAGCTATCCTGTCTAAAAAGTGTGAGTGAGAGTGCGTTCATTTGCAGCTATTTTAGCAGTGGGGGCCCCATGACTATATTGCCCCTGGGTCCCCACCACCCTTAATCCAGCCATGATGCACACTGGTAAGAGACAGGGGGCAGATCAAGGCTAAATGGAGCAACTGATGGTGCATTTAAAGAAGTATGGTAATGTGGCATCTATAGATGCTGTGAGTGAGAATCTCTGTCCTTGGACATGCAGGCACACAAACAGTATTTACACCAAGAAAGGACTTTGTAGCAACATTAGCATAAAGGGGGACATTTACTAAGCAGTGATAAGAGTGAAGTGAACCAGTGGAGAAGTTGCACCATCAACCATTCAGCAGCTCTATATAATTTTATAGTATGCAAATTATAGATGCTACTTCAGTGCTGATTGGTTGCAGTGGGCAACTTCTCCAATGGCTCACTTCTCTGCTCTTATCACTGCTTAGTAAATGTCCCCCAAAGCCACTATTGCATCTCACTCAGGATCAGGCCCTCTGTGTACCACACAAAGGAGTGAATATGCTGAAAGCAGTGCCGTAACTACGTGTGTGTGCGAAGTGTGCTTTGCACACAGCGCACTTTTATCCGAGGGCGCATCATTTGCTGTGACCCCGCTTGGCTTCCCTATTTGTGTTGCAGCACTGTCCACTGTAGACAGCGCTGGCAAGTGCCCAGGTAGAATGCCGCGGGTGGTGACACCCGAACCACCCTCCCCCCTGTCACAATATGCAGCGCTGGCCGCGGGTAGTGATAACCGAACCCCCCTCCTCCCTGTCACAGTATGCAGCGGTGGCCACGGATGGGGACACCCAAACCCCCCTCCCCCTATCACAGTATGCAGCGGTGTGCCGTGGGTGCTGACACCCGAACCACCCCTCCTGCCTGTCAAGGTATGCAGCAGTGGCCACGGGTGCTGACACCCGAACCCCCCCTCCCCCCTGTTACAGTATGCAGCAGTGTGCCACGGGTGCTGGCACCTGAACCCCCCATCTCCCCTGTCACAGTATGTAGTGGTGGCCGCAGGTGCTGACACCCGAATTCCCCCCCTCCCCCTACCACAGAATACAGCAGCGGCCGCGGGTGGTGACACCCGAACCCCCCTCCCCACTACCATAGAATACAGCAGCGGCCGTGGGTGGAAGAAGCCCAAACCCACGAACCCCCCTGTCCAGGCATGCAGCGGCGGCCGTGTGTGCTGGCACCCGAACCAACCTCCCCCTACCAAATAATACAGCGGCGGCCGCGGGTGGTGACACCCGAACCCCCCTCCCACCTACCACAGAATACAGCAGCGGCCACGGGTGGAAGACACCCGAACCCCCCTCTCCCCTACAGCAGTATGCGGCCGCGGGTGGAAGACACCCGAACCCCCCTCCTCCCTGTCACAGTATGAAGCTGCAGCCGCGGGTGGTGACACCCCAAACCTCCCCTCCCCCCTACCACAGAATGTGGCTGCGGGTGGATGACACCCGAACCCCTCCCTCCCGTACAGTAGTTTCCAGTGGCATCCCCTCTACCATGGTATGCAGCCACCCCATATTATTAGGGGTGAGAGACAAGAGAGGGAATGGGAGCCAGGGAGAGACAGAGGGGCGTGAAAATGAGGGAGTGGAAGAGGGATAGGGTTGTCAGTGAGAATGAGGGACGTGTGGGAGAGATGGGTGAGTGTGTGAGTGTAGTATGTTATGCCGGCGGTTGGGACCCCGGCACCCAGCATACCGGCGCCGGGATCCCGACCGCCGGCATACCGGCAGTGGGGCGAGCGCAAAAGAGCCCCTTGCGGGTACGGTGGCGCGCTATTTATTCTCCCTCCAGGGGGGTCGTGGACCCCCCAAGAGGGAGAAAAGTTGTCGGTATGCCGGCTGTCGGGATTCCGGCACCGGTATACTGAGCGCCGGGATCCCAACAGCCGGCATATCAAATACCACTCGAGTGTGTGACTGCCTAGGACCTAGATGATTCGTTTGTTTTTTATTTTAGTTTTTCCACAGAATTGGCCTGAAGGACCACCTAAGAAGACTCCTGTAGAGAGGGTAAGAAAGGAGCGGTACATTGAGAGTCAGAACCAGAGGAGTCGAGCCAGCTGCCAGCCAGGATCGACAAGGACCCTCTGTATAGCAGGAGCAGCTCGGTGCGGTGTGATACATCCCTGGCCTGCTCAGGAGTTCGGAGGTGGCAGAAAAGCTGCAACGCAGGGTGGTAAGAGACACTGTTTGTGTAAAGGGGACTCTACCTGCGTAATGTGTAAAATGGGGCTCTACCTGCTGTAATGTGTAAAAGGTGGCTCTACCTGGCATAATGTGTGACAGTGGCTCTACCTGGCGTAATGTGTAAAAGGGACTTTACTGGTGTAATGTGTGTAAATGGCGCTACTGTGCGGTGTCATTTGAATAATGGAGATTACTGTACAGCATAATGTGAATTGGTATTATTTCGTAGCTACGCCCCTTCACCATGAAGTCATGCCCCTATATTCTTGGTGCGCACTGGCCCTATTTTACATATGGGGAGGGGGCGCCGATGCTGTTTCTTGCACACAGCGCTAAAATGTCTAGTTACGGCACTGGCTGAAAGTATGTACAGTATGGTTAAAATTGCATTCAGTATTGTAGCATTAAAAAGGTTGAATTATATTTAAAAAGTACTAACATTAAACACTGTAAATGCAGTATTAACTTTCTTGCTGTAATATTGAGCTTTACTCACAGAGATAGTGAAATGGTTACAGATGTCTGTTTCTTTTTTGTTTTGTTTTGATTATATGTGTCTGTACAAAATATATAGTGTTTCTACTGTACGTCTAAATGTTCTTATTTACTTTAAAAAAACATAACATCTGTAATACTGTAGTTTTCTAAGCTAAGATTAGGCTGGAGACAGCCATTACTTTGAAATGCACTGAATCAAATCCACATGCATTTGGTGAAATAAATTTCACTGTTTATATAACAGTGTTTGACTGTTTAATATTTTTCTTCTCTTTTTCTCTTCTACATCATCATCGTTTTCTTCTTTTTAAAATTATGCCACAAAATAGCTCGCTTATAATGCTGAAAACTTGTTTGAATTTTTTGTAGAACATTTTTTCATGTGCATATGTACCCCCATACAAACTGGGGTGACAAGAAGAGGCATAAATGCTTTTTTTGTGGGTAGGTAAAAGTAGAGACCCACCACATTGCATATGGACATGAATAAATGAAGTGGATATAAAATACAACACTGTAAATATACACTAGAGTTACATATAAGGGTGTGGATCATTAGGTCGACCATAATTAGGTTGACAGTCAATAAGTCAACCCCATATAGTCGACATGCAATAGGTCAACAGGGTCAAAAGGTTGACAAGTCAATAGGTTGACATGGAAATGATTGACAGAGAAAAGGCATGTGTGGTGGTCATCTGGGCATTGGGCCTTATTTAGAGATAAGCATTGTAGTGTGCATGCGTAACCCTTCTATATACGATTGCATCCCAGCAGGATGCGATCGCATAGTGATTGACAGACAATGGGCATCCAGGCGTGGAGACGCAGCATTGGGGGATGACGCAGTCCGTACTGCACATGTGCTGTATGGGCTCGGTACATGGACAAAGTACCAAACATCTGTATTTTGCGATATGCACCGCAGGTCTTAGTAAGGCCCCATATATGTGTCTGTAAGCTGTAATGAAATATTTCCACACAGTATGTATCTTGAAATCTCATGTGGGTATGCGTCGTTGGGTTGACTCAGCTTAGGTCGACAACATTAGGTCGACCACTGAAGGTCGACATGGGCATTAGGTTGACATGAGAATTAGGTCGACATGTACTAGGTCGACAGTTGAAAAGGTCGACATGAGTTTTTGGACTGTTTTTGGTGTTGTTTTCTTCATAAAGTGACAAGGAACCCCAATTAGTGCACCGTGACCCCTCGCATGGCTCGCTTCGCTCGCCATGCTTCGGGAAAAGGGCCTCGCTACACTACCGCTTTGTTCGGCACAGATTACCGTTCCAATCGTAGTCCACGTGGATCGTCAAGTATGGAAAGATCCAAAAAATGGAAAAAAATGTGAAAAACTCATGTCAGCCTTTTGACCTGTCGACCTAGCACTTGTCGAACTAATGACCATGTCGACCTATTGACCATGTCAACCTAATGCATGTCGACCTTCAGTGGTTAACCTAATGACTGTCGACCTAAGCTGTGTTGACCTAACGACCGTATCCCTCTCATGTTAAGCACAAGTGTTTTAATATGAAGCAGTTTAATATTGCAGGGAGATAGAGTTTAGAAACACTGTCAAAGTATTGCTGAAGATTGCTTGTGCTGAGCTTTAAAAAGAAATGTAACAGTAGGTATAAGTTTAGATGATGTTTTCTAAAAGGTATGTAATGATTGTTGTCTTTTAGCAAAGGACTCAAGATTTTGTGACCTATGCAAATGGCAGAAGGATAAGATGGAAAGGTTTGTCTTGAGTCACCAAAATTGCACACATTTTTTTTTTAACGAGAAAATCAGCAACAGATTAATATGATTAAATGTGAAATATTAGGTTTTCCAAATGTGAAAAGATAAAGCACTGAAGACCTTGCAGAGTTCTTTGAGTCTCATGGAGCAATGCTGCTCAAATATTTTTTTTTTAAATGTTTTTTTTAATAAATAAAGAGCTTTTATTCTCAGTTTTACTAAAGCTTTAAGTTAAAGCAATTTTAATGTGAGCCAGCTTGAGATACATTTTAATAAGATTATAAATATGTATTGAAATTTGAAGTTCTTCTCCTCTAGCAAAGCAACCTATCATGTGTGATTCTGATTTTTCAGCCAGTATTTGTGTTGCTTTATATCTAATAAATATGTTCCTTTCATTTACAAACAACATTTACAGTAGTCTGCAAAGTAGAATACTTCTTGGAAAAACAGTAAAAAAATTTTTTATATTTAATCAATTCCAGCACTAAGGGGAGTTCTGTTTAAGATGGGATGTTGCGCATAGCAACCATCAAATTCTACTTCTCATTTATCTAGCACCTTCTAGAAGATAATACCTGGAATCTGATTGGTTGCTATGGGCAACATCCCATCTGAAAAAGAACTCCCATCTTAGTAAATTTACCCCTATGACTCTCAAATTACTTGTGAGCCTAGTAAGGACAGCCTATTGTATCTCCAGAAGAGTCTCTGGGATTATTTCCTGTTCTCGACTCTCTCACCTTTGCAAAGTAGTAACATTTTTATTAAGAAACAAATACTTTAGATAAAATTACTACATTAATAAGGGTCTCTACTAATATTGCTTGTGAACTGCTCTTATTTATTTATTTATTAACAGTTTCTCATATAGCGCAGCATATTCCATTGCGCTTTACAATTAGAACAACACTATTAAAAAAAAACTGGTGAACAACATTAATAGAACAAAACTGGGTAAAAACAGACAGACATAGAGGTGGGAAGGTGCTCTTGATGTTGCAGTATTTCATGTTCTTTCTAAATTAATTCTAAAATGAATAGAATACCTGTGAGTCATGATACTTATTAACTAAAACTTTTTTTCTTACTCTGTTCTTCAAACATATATATTATTGTACTCTCTACTTACGCTCTCATAGGATACATTGTCATGATCCACTGTTATCATCTATTTTAGTAATGGCATTTTTGGTATAGTGACCATTTTGTAACTTTTATTTACCCACTTGCAAAGGTAGTTTGCATTTTAATTTAAAAAAATACAATTCCTTTCATACTCTAAATTCACAGGTACAGGAGAAAGAGGCGTAATATGGAGAAATAGTTGCTTCCACCATTCAGTCCCAGCCAAGAGAGTTAGAGAGAGAGAGAGATAGTGAGAGGGAGGGAGAGAGATTGAGATCGAAAGAGAGAGAGAGAGACCACTGGTGGTCGCATCTTTGGCACATTGAGTAATTGCAGTGTTCTTCAAGTTATTAAAATGACCACATCACCTCCTTGTGACAAACTTTACCCTAGGCAACACTTGGCACTGGTGACACAATGTGGCACTCAAAGGATGGTTTGAGGGGCATTCATGGTGTCAGTCCGTCTCCTACTAGGTGTGCGCCTCTACTCATTAGGAAAATAATTTAACTTGTGTAAGAACATGTGCATATCAAAAAGAAAGAAGTGTAAAAATTATATATTTAAATACTGCAGAACTTGTACTAAAATAGCACATCTTCAATTAGCAACTGTATTTCTGCCACTAATTAATTTGTTGTGGAAGTATTTGACATGCCTGATAAGAAATCTTCATGGCAATATTTCTATGGAAACTAATTTTAATGCTTCACAATTCAAATGTACATAAAGGTTTGAATTTCTATCATGGGGCAAACTCTTACCATTAGAGCCAGATTAAGGAGGAGAAGGGGGGGGGGGGGGACAGGTGCTGCAGACACACCTTCCCCAGTGGGGCCCCTGATGCTGATCTAATAGCAGCATTACTTTCCTGCATCAATTTTTCTTCTCTCTAACAGCAGAGGCATCACTACAGGGTTGGTGATGAGAAGGACAGCTTGATAGTATGACTGCCCCCATTCACACTCAAATTACATGGAGCCCAGAGACACATGCACGTGACTATACTTCTGTTCTTCATCCACTGTGTCTGTGTCTCTCTAAAGCTGGGTACGCAGTATACAATATATTGGACGATGTTGCATTCCGCAACAGGTAGCGATGACCGTAGTATAGCATGTACCTTCAAATTCACCCCATTCATCATTTGATGAATTGGTTGGTCACACTGTCCCATTGGATATACAATGCATCATGTTGTGTATACGCCAATGCCATATACTGTTACATTGCAATGCCACGTTGCTGGGTAGCATTTAGGTGTGTCATTTAGGTATGTTCCCAGCTTAACATAAACTAGATGTGGCCATAACTCCTATCAAGGTAAAGCCTATCACATGTAAGCTGTCTGCCTTACCCTCTGCTAAAAGGAGAATGATCCTTCCTCAGACCTGCCAGGAATGTTTGGCTTTCACTGATATACAGCCATCAGAGACACTCACTCTGAGAATGCAATAATCAGATTGAAATTTTATGTCACGAAAATGGGCAGAAGAAGCCATCAGAATAGGATTATATTCTCTCTTTTGGAATAGAAATACATTTAAACTACATACATGTTCCACATTACTAGTAAATTTGTAAATCTATTAAAATATTTTAGGTACTGCATATTGTCTGATTTCTTTATAAAATGTGTGTACAGCAATGCATACAGTATGAATTTTGCAACAAGATGTTATTGTGAATTTATAACATATCCCCTGGAATACCTGTGAAATATGAATATTAACTGATATAACCAGATGTAACACTATTTAATGAAACCCTTGCAATGTGTTACCTGCAATGAAATTCAGTATGGCTGGTCTAGATCTGGTTTCTCTGTAGCCTCTATCAGCAAACCATCTCTTCTGTGGCCACATTTTCTGTGTGGACCTAATAGACCAACAGGACCTAAACCTAATGGGGAAATAAATCAAGAAGCCGGATTTCAGTAACATTTAAGGTTAACTAAGCCATCTTGCTTTTAAATTTGAATTAGCAGATTAGTATTATTTGTAGGATATACCCTCCATAAAATGAAATTACTATAGAATGTGCACCTTCCTGGGTTTTTGTGTGTGTGTGTTAATGTATTTCTAGATCCTGTAATCAATTTATTGGCCATCACTAGTGCATGTGATAGAGGGTTTAATCTAGATAAGAAAAAACAAAACAAATTCCTCCAACGCACTTTAATGGATCAGCACAAAAGATATGCATCCTACATTAAGATGCAGAGACCTCAATCACATTAATTTGCAAACCTACAGTAAGCCACCAGCAACGGCAAGGTGCCTGTCCTCTGGTGGTCCTATATTACATGAAAAAGCACTAATATGTAACTGAGATCTCTGCATGTTTATTTTCATGTGGGATACAAGTCTTTTTGCTGTCCATTATCATGTGCTGGGGTTACCTTTTTTTCTACTGTATCTACAGTAGAACTGTTGGAGGCTTGGATCACCAGGAAAAGTAGCATGTATTCAGTAATGTTGAAATAAGTAACTTCCTAACTATTGCAAACTTAGGTTCTTTGTATTAGTAATTAGTAAATTAGTTATATATAAAATGTAAGACCATATGGCCCCCTCCAAAATGTATTTAGTGCCCCAGGTCCCCCATAGGCTTAATCCAGCTCTGCTAACCATGGTTGTTATTTCATCAATATTGTACGGAGCTAATCTTGTATATCTATTGACTTATAGATTGGTAAATGCTCAATTAGCTTAGTGATATCATTCAGGTGCTCGAAAAGGAAGGGGTATTTCTGAGCAAGAAAAAAAGCAATTGGTTTCCCCAGCACCCTGAATGATAACAGTAACCAGATATAAATCCCACATGATAATAGAATTCAGAGATCTTCGTTACACATATTTGCGCAAATGTGTGGTTAAGCCCCAAAGCCGCATCAAGGCCTCTCTGTATATTTGGGGTCCCTAGCGCTATATCTAGGTGCAGGGTGTGGCACCCCAAAACACCAGAATGAGCCAGAAAGCCCAGCGTGGCACACCAGTGTAAAAAACTATAGTGTTAATAAATTAGTATTTAGGAAGCCGAAGCTATAGAGAGGGTGATACAAACATGAAATGTAATTAAAATAGAGAAATAGTGTTAGAAAATTAATAAGTGAAAAGTGTTAATAGAATGTAAAGGTATGCCACACTAAAGCCATCCATCTCAGCCTGTCCAGAGGCACCACACCTCACACCTCCATTACCCCAATCTGGGTCTAATATTAACCAGCAAGGAGCCACATGATAATGGCTCCTTACTAAAATATGTCTAAGCTAAGAGCTACCTACCTTGGAGCAACCCCATAATGCTCCATGTGGCATGTCAGGGCCTGCACCTCCTCCTAATGCAGGAACCTCTCTGCCTCTCACAACAGACATATAGATTGGTAAATGCTCAATTAGCTTAGTGATATCATTCAGGTGCTCGAAAAGGAAGGGGTATTTCTGAGCAAGAAAAAAAGCAATTGGTTTCCCCAGCACCCTGAATGATAACAGTAACCAGATATAAATCCCACATGATAATAGAATTCAGAGATCTTCGTTACACATATTTGCGCAAATGTGTGGTTAAGCCCCAAAGCCGCATCAAGGCCTCTCTGTATATTTGGGGTCCCTAGCGCTATATCTAGGTGCAGGGTGTGGCACCCCAAAACACCAGAATGAGCCAGAAAGCCCAGCGTGGCACACCAGTGTAAAAAACTATAGTGTTAATAAATTAGTATTTAGGAAGCCGAAGCTATAGAGAGGGTGATACAAACATGAAATGTAATTAAAATAGAGAAATAGTGTTAGAAAATTAATAAGTGAAAAGTGTTAATAGAATGTAAAGGTATGCCACACTAAAGCCATCCAGCTCAGCCTGTCCAGAGGCACCACACCTCACACCTCCATTACCCCAATCTGGGTCTAATATTAACCAGCAAGGAGCCACATGATAATGGCTCCTTACTAAAATATGTCTAAGCTAAGAGCTACCTACCTTGGAGCAACCCCATAATGCTCCATGTGGCATGTCAGGGCCTGCACCTCCTCCTAATGCAGGAACCTCTCTGCCTCTCACAACAGACATATAGATTGGTAAATGCTCAATTAGCTTAGTGATATCATTCAGGTGCTCGAAAAGGATGGGGTATTTCTGAGCAAGAAAAAAAGCAATTGGTTTCCCCAGCACCCTGAATGATAATAGTAACCAGATATAAATCCCACATGATAATAGAATTCAGAGATCTTCGTTACACATATTTGCGCAAATGTGTGGTTAAGCCCCAAAGCCGCATCAAGGCCTCTCTGTATATTTGGGGTCCCTAGCGCTATATCTAGGTGCAGGGTGTGGCACCCCAAAACACCAGAATGAGCCAGAAAGCCCAGCGTGGCACACCAGTGTAAAAAACTATAGTGTTAATAAATTAGTATTTAGGAAGCCGAAGCTATAGAGAGGGTGATACAAACATGAAATGTAATTAAAATAGAGAAATAGTGTTAGAAAATTAATAAGTGAAAAGTGTTAATAGAATGTAAAGGTATGCCACACTAAAGCCATCCAGCTCAGCCTGTCCAGAGGCACCACACCTCACACCTCCATTACCCCAATCTGGGTCTAATATTAACCAGCAAGGAGCCACATGATAATGGCTCCTTACTAAAATATGTCTAAGCTAAGAGCTACCTACCTTGGAGCAACCCCATAATGCTCCATGTGGCATGTCAGGGCCTGCACCTCCTCCTAATGCAGGAACCTCTCTGCCTCTCACAACAGACATATAGATTGGTAAATGCTCAATTAGCTTAGTGATATCATTCAGGTGCTCGAAAAGGAAGGGGTATTTCTGAGCAAGAAAAAAAGCAATTGGTTTCCCCAGCACCCTGAATGATAACAGTAACCAGATATAAATCCCACATGATAATAGAATTTTCAGAAATATATTTTTTTTGTACATCCTACCCTCCATCAGAAATGTTGAAAGGATAAAATCACCATGACAACAAGTTTTACCTTTCTTAAATTTATTGTCAATACCATACAATTACAGAACTGCAGCTGTTATCTGGGATATTGGAGAGAACAAAAATATGATTTGATTTTTCCAATGTGAGTTTTAAGCTATCTATGATAAGAATAGTTGTGTTAAAATGAAGAATAGCTTTGGATTATTTAGGGATCTGTACATTATACAGTAATGTAATGAGTTTTGTATTTTTGGGGGAGATGTACTACAGCGGCACTTATGGAGGTTACGCAGGAAGTAATAGCACTGAGATGTATTAACATTGTAGCCGCCGGAGTGGAGGAGAGAAAACTGCTCCCAATTGCGATCCCTGCCAGACTCACAGCACATCAGCCTAGTTAAGGGCCGGATTAAGTTTGGGGGTGCCCGGGGCACTTAAGACAGGGGGGACCCAGTGGAAGGTGGGGGAGGTATATTAGATTGTGCATACCTCCCAACATGTCCCATTTAAGGAGGGACAAAATGCTCTCTAGCTGGACTTTCCTCTTAATATATGATTGATGTCACCTGTGTTGAACTATTTAATTGCTAAGAAAGGTATTTCAACACAGTTGTTTGCAATCATAAATTAAGAAGAAGAGAGCATGTTGTCCCTCCGGGAATGGGTCATGGTGGGAGGTACTGATTGTGTATATTAAATTTAAACCAATGGTGTATATTAGTTTTAAACTAATAGTTGAAATCCTGGGTACTGTTTATAGCTCCACCTAATTGAAAGACAACTATTTTTTAAAATTTTCTTGTAGTTGAACAAAGGCAACTTAAACAACCTTAAAATACACATAGAAAAATAAAATTATTTATCTTGTCACAAGCAATAATAGCAGCAGCCTCTGTACTACTTACACACTGGGACAGGACTCAGGAGGACTCTGTGTGTGTCTCACCCAAATGATTTAGTTGCATAAAAGTTTACACAGCACTCAAGACACCCAGCTAGTGAGGAGGAGAAGCTGGGATTCCTGTGTTACTTATAGCTCTCTCCAACCTCCTATCTCTCCTCTGGTCAGAAAGCTCTGTCGGTAGCTCATGAAACATGATATACCTGTGTCTCTGTCTGCACAGCATACTGTCCTGCTATCATTCTGGCTCTCACATTAAGAGGGAAAGCTAATGATATTAGTGTGCTTTGGCCAAGGGGCCCCTGACAAAGGGGGGCCCGGGGTACAGTATGCCCTGCATCCCCCCCTTAATCTGGCTATGGCCTAGTGCTAATGTTTTACCTCCTGGACAGCTGCACTGCGCAGTCACAAGATCTCACAAACGTTGTCTACTGGTAAGCAAACAAAATTGAAAAAAATGATAAGCCACTAAAGAGTGCTGACCATATTTTAATAATACCTGCATGATTTTCCGTCACCTTACAATAGTATGGTGAATGCAAAATCATTAGATGTTTGTAGATAAGGTTGAGAAAAGTAAATTTTTCTCTTTGTTATCTGCTTTCATACATACCAAGGTAAGTGTCAAATAGCAATGGCTATAGTGCATTTCTAACTTATGATCTCTTCTTAAATCTTTCCCTCGATTCCCTTTACTGTAATTCAAAGGACATTTTTGAACATACTGAATGCTGCTTCCTAAATACTGTACTGTACATCAAAATAAATCTTAGAGCCTGATGACCTAGTGGAGTGGTTTGAAATACTAGGTTCTAAAATACTAAATTGTTTTATCATTTGTACAGTATGCTTACTTTTATAAAATTGTATTTGATTTTTAAAATGTTGCTTGAATACCATGAGTAATGAAATGATCAAAGAGATGTGTACAGTATTTCACATTTAGCCATGCTTTATCTGTTAATAAAGAATGAAATAGTGTTAAATGGATGGGAAATAAATTCATTGGCAAATGCAGATTTCTAGAGGGGGGTTTCCAAATGCAATCCATGATTTCCCACTTTGTGGAACATTAGCACAAGTGTGGGAGTCTGGGAGAGTAGTAGAAGAACTTAATAATGACCCTGGACATTAATGTAAACATTGGTCTTTTTATACACTGGATAGTGTATGGAATACTGTATTAATAATTAACACTATAGATCATCTATAGTATAGACTGTATCAAACATATTTAACTATTATATATAAGATAAGTAGTCAGGAAAAGGCTAAACATACTATTATAAATAAATAAATAAATAAATAAATAATCGAGCACAATAGAGCCAGTACTGCACTTTCTGAGCACACGTTCTCCTACATCATGGTAAGGTTCCTGTTTCTTCTTCCTGGTAACTACTCTAAAGTGCATTGATTGAGGACTTAGACCCACACACAACAAACTTCGCAGCAGAAGCTGCTACCACTGGGCATGTGCTGCAGCTCTGCTCTGTCCGTTAAACTGCATGATGTGGCGTATAGTGATGTGCACCGGACATTTTTCGGGTTTTGTGTTTTGGTTCTGGATTCGGTTCCGCGGCCGTGTTTTGGATTTGGACGCGTTTTGGCAAAACCTCCCTGAAAATTTTTTGTCGGATTCGGATGTGTTTTGGATTCGGGTGTTTTTTTACAAAAAAACCTCAAAAACAGCTTAAATCATAGAATTTGGGGGTCATTTTGATCCCATAGTATTATTAACCTCAATAACCATAGTTTCCACTCATTTCAGTCTATTCTGAACACCTCACAATATTATTTTTAGTCCTAAAATTTGCACAGAGGTCGCTGGATGGCTAAGCTAAGCGACACAAGTGGCCGACACAAACACCTGGCCCATCTAGGAGTGGCACTGCAGTGTCAGGCAGGATGGCACTTCAAAAAAATAGTCCCCAAACAGCACATGATGCAAAGAAAAAAAGAGGCGCACCAAGGTCGCTGTGTGACTAGGCTAAGCGACACAAGTGGCCGACACAAACACCTGGCCCATCTAGGAGTGGCACTGCAGTGTCAGACAGGATGGCACTTCAAAAAAATAGTCCCCAAACAGCACATGATGCAAAGAAAAATAAAAGAAAAAAGAGGTGCAAGATGGAATTGTCCTTGGGCCCTCCCACCCACCCTTATGTTGTATAAACAGGACATGCACACTTTAACAAACCCATCATTTCAGCGACATGGTCTGCCACACGACTGTGACTGAAATGACTGGTTGGTTTGGGCCCCCACCAAAAAAGAAGCAATCAATCTCTCCTTGCACAAACTGGCTCTACAGAGGCAAGATGTCCACCTCATCTTTATCCTCCGATTCCTCACCCCTTTCACTGTGTACATCCCCCTCCTCACAGATTATTAATTCGTCCCCACTGGAATCCACCATCTCAGATCCCTGTGTACTTTCTGGAGGCAATTGCTGGTGAATGTCTCCACGGAGGAATTGATTATAATTCATTTTGATGAACATCATCTTCTCCACATTTTCTGGAAGTAACCTCGTACGCCGATTGCTGACAAGGTGAGCGGCTGCACTAAACACTCTTTCGGAGTACACACTGGATGGAGGGCAACTTAGGTAGAATAAAGCCAGTTTGTGCAAGGGCCTCCAAATTGCTTCTTTTTCCTGCCAGTATACGTACAATCCGACGTGCCTACTTGGATGCGGTCACTCATATAATCCTCCACCATTCTTTCAATGGTGAGAGAATCATATGCAGTGACAGTAGACGACATGTCAGTAATCGTTGGCAGGTCCTTCAGTCTGGACCAGATGTCAGCACTCGCTCCAGACTGCTCTGCATCACCGCCAGCGGGTGGGCTCGGAATTCTTAGCCATTTCCTCGCACCCCCAGTTGCGGGAGAATGTGAAGGAGGAGATGTTGACGGGTCACCTTCCGCTTGACTTGACAATTTTCTCACCAGCAGGTCTTTGAACCTCTGCAGACTTGTGTCTGCTGGAAAGAGAGATACAACGTAGGTTTTAAATCTAGGATCGAGCACGGTGGCCAAAATGTAGTGCTCTGATTTCAACAGATTGACCACCCGTGAATCCTAGTTAAGCGAATTAAGGGCTCCATCCACAAGTCCCACATGCCTAGCGGAATCGCTCTGTTTTAGCTCCTCCTTCAATCTCTCAGCGTCTTCAGCAAAAGCCTGATGAGGGGAATGACCTGACTCAGGCTGGCAGTGTCTGAACTGACTTCACGTGTGGCAAGTTCAAAGGGTTGCAGAACCTTGCACAACGTTGAAATCATTCTCCACTGCGCTTGATTCAGGTGCATTCCCCCTCATTTGCCTATATCGTAGGTAGATGTATAGGCTTGAATGGCCTTTTGCTGCTCCTCCATCCTCTGAAGCATATAGAGGGTTGAATTTCACCTCGTTACCACCTCTTGCTTCAGATGACGGCAGGGCAGGTTCAGGACTGTTTGCTGGTGCTCCAGTCTTCGGCACGCGGTGGCTGAATGTCGAAAGTGGCCCGCAATTCTTCGGGCCACCGACAGCATCTCTTGCACGCCCCTGTCGTTTTTTAAATAATTCTGCACCACCAAATTCAATGTATGTGCAAAACATGGGACGTGCTGGAATTTGCCCAGATGTAATGCACGCACAATATTGGTGGCGTTGTCCGATGTCACAAATCCCCAGGAGAGTCCAATTGGGGTAAGCCATTCTGTTATGATGTTCCTCAGTTTCCGTAAGAGGTTGTCAGCTGTGTGCCTCTTATGGAAAGTGGTGATCAGGGCCGTCTTTTCGTATGGGCTCAATGGGCTCTTGCCCAAGGGCCCCAGGAGTATGAGGGCACTAGGCTGATAGCTGAGGGTCCCCTCTTTCCATGGGTACCAGATTTTTTAAAATTGGCCCTGGGGAACCGGAGATATCCAACGTGAAAGCAGTGGTCCCCATAAGAGCCAGTTAATTGCTCTTCCCAACCAGATATCTCAGGTTCTGTCTGAAATATGTTATAATCCAAAAGTTGGGACTCTCTCCATTTGCTGGACACTGGCAGCTTGTCTCTACTATGCACACAACCAGGGATATCAGCCTTCCAGCAGCTGGTCCCTGCTCCAGCTCCACACACCTGGTATGCAGTTTTAAATAGTCGTTGGTGGATTGCTCTGGCTACTGAATTCTGATCCCCAAGACCCCAGTACCTCCTAATGAATATTAAGCCCACTCCACTATCCACCCTCCCCTATGTATTAAACACCCCTACCACCCTGGAAGTCATGTACCATGGCCCCTTCATTCAGCCCAATGCCGCCTTCTACAGTTTATCCCCATCTGTGCAGTAATGGAGTAATTAGCAAAAATTACTGCTCCAGGTCCTACATGCTCAGCGGAAGATAGAACACCCCATACCGCCCGCGGGACACCAAAGCTGCCGCTGACAGCACCCCCCACCCCTACCGCTGGAGGATGGGTAGGGGGCCCAGTGTATTTATGTGCCCAGGGGCCTACATTGCTGTTAAGATGGTCCTGGTGGTGATACAAAGCGTAGCCTGCATAGGAACGAGTTGGCGTTTGCGAGATGCTGCTGCTGGTGCCGCCGCTGCTGTTCTTGCTGTGGGAGGCAATACATCTACCCAGTGGGCTGTCACAGTCATATAGTCCTGAGTCTGCCCTGCTCCACTTGTCCACATGTCCGTGGTTAAGTGGACATTGGGTAAAACTGCATTTTTTAGGACACTGGTGACTCTTTTTCTGACGTCTGTGTACATTTTCGGTATCGCCTGCCTAGAGAAATGGAACCTAGATGGTATTTGGTACCGGGGACACAGTGCCTCAAACAAGTCTCTAGTTGCCTGTGAATTAACGGTGGATACCGGAACCACGTTTCTCACCACCCAGGCTGACAAGACCTGAGTTATCCGCTTTGCAGCAGGATGACTGCTGTGATATTTCATCTTCCTCGTAAAGGACTGTTGGACAGTCAATTGCTTACTGGAAGTAGTACAAGTGGTCTTCCGACTAGGGATGAGCGGGTTCGGTTCCTCGGAATCCGAACCCGCCCGAACTTCATGTTTTTTTACACGGGGCAGAGCGACTCGGATCTTCCCGCCTTGCTCGGTTAACCCGAGCGCGCCCGAACGTCATCATCCCGCTGTCGGATTCTCGCGAGGCTCGGATTCTATCGCGAGACTCGGATTCTATATAAGGAGCCGCGCGTCGCCGCCATTTTCACACGTGCATTGAGATTCATAGGGAGAGGACGTGGCTGGCGTCCTGTCCGTTTATAGAGAAGAGAGTGAGACAGTAGAGAAAGACACAGTAGTAATTTTGGGGAGCATTAGGAGGAGTACTAGTTACTTGCTGAAGTGATAGATAGTGTGACTGTATATTATCTGACTTGTGGGGGAGACACTGACAGTGGGGAGAAGTTAGAGTCTGAGAGCAGGACTCAGGAGTACATATAACGTACAGTGCACACTTTTGCTGCCAGAGTGCCACACTGCCATTGTGACCACACTGACCACCAGTATAATATATATTGTGATTGTCTGCTTAGGAGTACTACTTGCAAGTTGCTGATAGTGTGACCAGTGACCTGACCACCAGTCACCACCAGTTTAATATATATATATATATATATATATATATATATATATATATAATTGTATATAATATATATATAATATTGTATACCACCTACCCGTGGTTTTTTTTTTTCTTTCTTCTTTATACATACTACTATAGTAGCTTACTGTAGCAGTCTGCGGTGCTGCTGAGCTGACTGTGTCCAGCAGGTCCGTCATCAGTCATTACATAATAAATATATATACCTGTCCGGCTGCAGTACTAGTGATATTATATATATATATATTGATTTCATCTCATTATCATCCAGTCTATATTAGCAGCAGACACAGTACGGTAGTCCACGGCTGTAGCTACCTCTGTGTCGGCAGTCGCTGGTCCATCCATAATTGTATACCACCTACCCGTGGTTTTTTTTTTTCTTTCTTCTTTATACATACTACTATAGTAGCTTACTGTAGCAGTCTGCGGTGCTGCTGAGCTGACAGTGTCCAGCAGGTCCGTCATCAGTCATTACATAATAAATATATATACCTGTCCGGCTGCAGTACTAGTGATATTATATATATATATATATATATATATATATATTGATTTCATCTCATTATCATCCAGTCTATATTAGCAGCAGACACAGTACGGTAGTCCACGGCTGTAGCTACCTCTGTGTCGGCAGTCGCTGGTCCATCCATAATTGTATACCACCTACCCGTGGTTTTTTTTTTCTTTCTTTTTCTTTATACATACTACTATAGTAGCTTACTGTAGCAGTCTGCGGTGCTGCTGAGCTGACAGTGTCCAGCAGGTCCGTCATCAGTCATTACATAATAAATATATATACCTGTCCGGCTGCAGTACTAGTGATATTATATATATATATATTGATTTCATCTCATTATCATCCAGTCTATATTAGCAGCAGACACAGTACGGTAGTCCACGGCTGTAGCTACCTCTGTGTCGGCAGTCGCTGGTCCATCCATAATTGTATACCACCTACCCGTGGTTTTTTTTTTCTTTCTTCTTTATACATACTACTATAGTAGCTTACTGTAGCAGTCTGCGGTGCTGCTGAGCTGACAGTGTCCAGCAGGTCCGTCATCAGTCATTACATAATAAATATATATACCTGTCCGGCTGCAGTACTAGTGATATTATATATATATATTGATTTCATCTCATTATCATCCAGTCTATATTAGCAGCAGACACAGTACGGTAGTCCACGGCTGTAGCTACCTCTGTGTCGGCAGTCGCTGGTCCATCCATAATTGTATACCACCTACCCGTGTTTTTTTTTTTTCTTCTTTATACATACTACTATAGTAGCTTACTGTAGCAGTCTGCGGTGCTGCTGAGCTGACAGTGTCCAGCAGGTCAGTCATCAGTCATTATATAATAAATATATATACCTGTCCGGCTGCAGTACTAGTGATGTTATATATATATATATATTGATTTCATCTCATTATCACCCAGTCTATATTAGCAGCAGACACAGTACGGTAGTCCACGGCTGTAGCTACCTCTGTGTCGGCAGTCGCTGGTCCATCCATAATTGTATACCACCTACCCGTGTTTTTTTCTTTTCTTTTTTCTTCTTCTTTATACATACTACTATAGTAGCTTACTGTAGCAGTCTGCGGTGCTGCTGAGCTGACAGTGTCCAGCAGGTCCGTCATCAGTCATTACATAATAAATATATATACCTGTCCGGCTGCAGTACTAGTGATATTATATATATATATATTGATTTCATCTCATTATCATCCAGTCTATATTAGCAGCAGACACAGTACGGTAGTCCACGGCTGTAGCTACCTCTGTGTCGGCAGTCGCTGGTCCATCCATAATTGTATACCACCTACCCGTGTTTTTTTTTTCCTTTCTTCTTTATACATACTACTATAGTAGCTTACTGTAGCAGTCTGCGGTGCTGCTGAGCTGACAGTGTCCAGCAGGTCCGTCATCAGTCATTACATAATAAATATATATACCTGTCCGGCTGCAGTACTAGTGATATTATATATATATATTGATTTCATCTCATTATCATCCAGTCTATATTAGTAGCAGACACAGTACGGTAGTCCACGGCTGTAGCTACCTCTGTGTCGGCAGTCGCTGGTCCATCCATAATTGTATACCACCTACCCGTGTTTTTTTTTCTTTTTCTTTCTTCTTCTTTATACATACTACTATAGTAGCTTACTGTAGCAGTCTGCGGTGCTGCTGAGCTGACAGTGTCCAGCAGGTCCGTCATCAGTCATTACATAATAAATATATATACCTGTCCGGCTGCAGTACTAGTGATATTATATATATATATATTGATTTCATCTCATTATTATCCAGTCTATATTAGCAGCAGACACAGTACGGTAGTCCACAGCTGT
This sequence comes from Pseudophryne corroboree, assembly GCF_028390025.1. NCBI lineage: Eukaryota > Metazoa > Chordata > Amphibia > Anura > Myobatrachidae > Pseudophryne > Pseudophryne corroboree. The sequence goes on from NC_086448.1 coordinate 661,038,311, forward strand.
AGCTACCTCTGTGTCGGCAGTCGCTCGTCCATCCATAAGTATACTAGTATCCATCCATCTCCATTGTTTACCTGAGGTGCCTTTTAGTTGTGCCTATTAAAATATGGAGAACAAAAATGTTGAGGTTCCAAAATTAGGGAAAGATCAAGATCCACTTCCACCTCGTGCTGAAGCTGCTGCCACTAGTCATGGCCGAGACGATGAAATGCCAGCAACGTCGTCTGCCAAGGCCGATGCCCAATGTCATAGTACAGAGCATGTAAAATCCAAAACACCAAATATCAGTAAAAAAAGGACTCCAAAATCTAAAATAAAATTGTCGAAGGAGAAGCGTAAACTTGCCAATATGCCATTTACCACACGGAGTGGCAAGGAACGGCTGAGGCCCTGGCCTATGTTCATGGCTAGTGGTTCAGCTTCACATGAGGATGGAAGCACAAAGCCTCTCGCTAGAAAACTAAAAAGACTCAAGCTGGCAAAAGCACCGCAAAGAACTGTGCGTTCTTCCAAATCCCAAATCCACAAGGAGAGTCCAATTGTGTCGGTTGCGATGCCTGACCTTCCCAACACTGGACGTGAAGAGCATGCGCCTTCCACCATTTGCACGCCCCCTGCAAGTGCTGGAAGGAGCACCCGCAGTCCAGTTCCTAATAGTCAGATTGAAGATGTCAGTGTTGAAGTACACCAGGATGAGGAGGATATGGGTGTTGCTGGCGCTGGGGGGGAAATTGACAAGGAGGATTCTGATGGTGAGGTGGTTTGTTTAAGTCAGGCACCCGGGGAGACACCTGTTGTCCGTGGGAGGAATAGGGCCGTTGACATGCCTGGTGAAAATACCAAAAAAATCAGCTCTTCGGTGTGGAAGTATTTCACCAGAAATGCGGACAACATTTGTCAAGCCGTGTGTTGCCTTTGTCAAGCTGTAATAAGTAGGGGTAAGGACGTTAACCACCTCGGAACATCCTCCCTTATACGTCACCTGCAGCACATTCATAATAAGTCAGTGACAAGTTCAAAAACTTTGGGCGACAGCGGAAGCAGTCCACTGACCAGTAAATCCCTTCCTCTTGTAACCAAGCTCACGCAAACCACCCCACCAACTCCCTCAGTGTCAATTTCCTCCTTCCCCAGGAATGCCAATAGTCCTGCATGCCATGTCACTGTAAATTCTGATGAGTCCTCTCCTGCCTGGGATTCCTCCGATGCATCCTTGCATGTAACGCCTACTGCTGCTGGCGCTGCTGTTGTTGCTGCTGGGAGTCGATGGTCATCCCAGAGGGGAAGTCGTAAGCCCACTTTTACTACTTCCACCAAGCAATTGACTGTCCAACAGTCCTTTGCGAGGAAGATGAAATATCACAGCAGTCATCCTGTTGCAAAGCGGATAACTGAGGCCTTGACAACTATGTTGGTGTTAGACGTGCGTCCGGTATCCGCCGTTAGTTCACAGGGAACTAGACAATTTCTTGAGGCAGTGTGCCCCCGTTACCAAATACCATCTAGGTTCCACTTCTCTAGGCAGGCGATACCGAGAATGTACACGGACGTCAGAAAAAGACTCACCAGTGTCCTAAAAAATGCAGTTGTACCCAATGTCCACTTAACCACGGACATGTGGACAAGTGGAGCAGATCAGGGTCAGGACTATATGACTGTGACAGCCCACTGGGTAGATGTATGGACTCCCGCCGCAAGAACAGCAGCGGCGGCACCAGTAGCAGCATCTCGCAAACGCCAACTCTTTCCTAGGCAGGCTACGCTTTGTATCACCGGTTTCCAGAATACGCACACAGCTGAAAACCTCTTACGGCAACTGAGGAAGATCATCGCGGAATGGCTTACCCCAATTGGACTCTCCTGTGGATTTGTGGCATCGGACAACGCCAGCAATATTGTGTGTGCATTAAATATGGGCAAATTCCAGCACGTCCCATGTTTTGCACATACCTTGAATTTGGTGGTGCAGAATTTTTTTAAAAAACGACAGGGGCGTGCAAGAGATGCTGTCGGTGGCCAGAAGAATTGCGGGACACTTTCGGCGTACATGCACCACGTACAGAAGACTGGAGCACCACCAAAAACGCCTGAACCTGCCCTGCCATCATCTGAAGCAAGAAGTGGTAACGAGGTGGAATTCAACCCTCTATATGCTTCAGAGGTTGGAGGAGCAGCAAAAGGCCATTCAAGCCTATACAATTTAGCACGATATAGGAGGTGGAATGTACCTGTCTCAAGCGCAGTGGAGAATGATTTCAACGTTGTGCAAGGTTCTGCAACCTTTTGAACTTGCCACACGTGAAGTCAGTTCAGACACGTGAAGTCAGTTCAGACACTGCCAGCCTGAGTCAGGTCATTCCCCTCATCAGGCTTTTGCAGAAGAAGCTGGAGGCATTGAAGGAGGAGCTAAAAGGGAGCGATTCCGCTAGGCATGTGGGACTTGTGGATGGAGCCCTTAATTCGCTTAACAAGGATTCACGGGTGGTCAATCTGTTGAAATCAGAGCACTACATTTTGGCCACCGTGCTCGATCCTAGATTTAAAAACTTCCTTGGATCTCTCTTTCCGGCAGACACAAGTCTGCTGGGGTTCAAAGACCTGCTGGTGACAAAATTGTCAAGTCAAGCGGAACGCGACCTGTCAACATCTCCTCCTTCACATTCTCCCGCAACTGGGGGTGCGAGGAAAAGGCTCAGAATTCCGAGCCCACCCGCTGGCGGTGATGCAGGGCAGTCTGGAGCGACTGCTGATGCTGACATCTGGTCCGGACTGAAGGACCTGACAACGATTACGGACATGTCGTCTACCTTCACTGCATATGATTCTCTCACCATTGAAAGAATGGTGGAGGATTATATGAGTGACCGCATCCAAGTAGGCACGTCAGACAGTCCGTACTTATACTGGCAGGAAAAAGAGGCAATTTGGAGGCCCTTGCACAAACTGGCTTCATTCTACCTAAGTTGCCCTCCCACAAGTGTGTACTCCGAAAGAGTGTTTAGTGCCGCCGCTCACCTTGTCAGCAATCGGCGTACGAGGTTACTTCCAGAAAATGTGGAGAAGATGATGTTCATTAAAATGAATTATAATCAATTCCTCCGTGGAGACATTGACCAGCAGCAATTGCCTCCACAAAGTACACAGGGAGCTGAGATGGTGGATTCCAGTGGGGACGAATTGATAATCTGTGAGGAGCGGGATGTACACGGTGATATATCGGAGGATGATGATGAGGTGGACATCTTGCCTCTGTAGAGCCAGTTTGTGCAAGGAGAGATTAATTGCTTCTTTTTCGGTGGGGGTCCAAACCAACCCGTCATTTCAGTCACAGTCGTGTGGCAGACCCTGTCACTGAAATGATGGGTTGGTTAAAGTGTGCATGTCCTGTTTGTACAACATAAGGGTGGGTGGGAGGGCCCAAGGACAATTCCATCTTGCACCTCTTTTTTCTTTCATTTTTATTTGCGTCATGTGCTGTTTGGGGAGTGTTTTTTGGAAGGGCCATCCTGCGTGACACTGCAGTGCCACTCCTAGATGGGCCAGGTGTTTGTGTCGGCCACTAGGGTCGCTTAGCTTACTCACACAGCTACCTCATTGCGCCTCTTTTTTTCTTCTTTGCGTCATGTGCTGTTTGGGGAGTGTTTTTTAGAAGGGCCATCCTGCGTGACACTGCAGTGCCACTCCTAGATGGGCCAGGTGTTTGTGTCGGCCACTAGGGTCGCTTATCTTACTCACACAGCTACCTCATTGCGCCTCTTTTTTTCTTCTTTGCGTCATGTGCTGTTTGGGGAGTGTTTTTTGGAAGGGCCATCCTGCGTGACACTGCAGTGCCACTCCTAGATGGGCCAGGTGTTTGTGTCGGCCACTAGGGTCGCTTATCTTACTCACACAGCTACCTCATTGCGGCTCTTTTTTTCTTCTTTGCGTCATGTGCTGTTTGGGGAGTGTTTTTTGGAAGGGCCATCCTGCGTGACACTGCAGTGCCACTCCTAGATGGGCCAGGTGTTTGTGTCGGCCACTAGGGTCGCTTAGCTTACTCACACAGCTACCTCATTGCGCCTCTTTTTTTCTTCTTTGCGTCATGTGCTGTTTGGGGAGTGTTTTTTGGAAGGGCCATCCTGCGTGACACTGCAGTGCCACTCCTAGATGGGCCAGGTGTTTGTGTCGGCCACTAGGGTCGCTTATCTTACTCACACAGCTACCTCATTGCGCCTCTTTTTTTCTTCTTTGCGTCATGTGCTGTTTGGGGAGTGTTTTTTGGAAGGGCCATCCTGCGTGACACTGCAGTGCCACTCTTAGATGGGCCAGGTGTTTGTGTCGGCCACTAGGGTCGCTTATCTTACTCACACAGCTACCTCATTGCGCCTCTTTTTTTCTTCTTTGCGTCATGTGCTGTTTGGGGAGTGTTTTTTGGAAGGTCCATCCTGCATGACACTGCAGTGCCACTCCTAGATGGGCCAGGTGTTTGTGTCGGCCACTAGGGTCGCTTAGCTTACTCACACAGCTACCTCATTGCGCCTCTTTTTTTCTTCTTTGCGTCATGTGCTGTTTGGGGAGTGTTTTTTGGAAGGGCCATCCTGCGTGACACTGCAGTGCCACTCCTAGATGGGCCAGGTGTTTGTGTCGGCCACTAGGGTCGCTTAGCTTAGTCATCCAGCGACCTCGGTGCAAATTTTAGGACTAAAAATAATATTGTGAGGTGTGAGGTATTCAGAATAGACTGAAAATGAGTGGAAATTATGGTTTTTGAGGTTAATAATACTTTGGGATCAAAATGACCCCCAAATTCTATGATTTAAGCTGTTTTTTAGGGTTTTTTGAAAAAAACACCCGAATCCAAAACACACCCGAATCCGACAAAAAAAATTCGGTGAGGTTTTGCCAAAACGCGGTCGTACCCAAAACACGGCCGCGGAACCGAACCCAAAACCAAAACACAAAACCCGAAAAATTGCAAGTGCACATCCCTACTTCCGACTTCCCCTCTGGGATGACGATCGACTCCCAGCAGCAACAACAGCAGCGCCAGCAGCAGTAGGCGTTACACTCAAGGATGCATCGGAGGAATCCCAGGCATGAGAGGACTCGTCAGACTTGCCAGTGACATGGCCTGCAGGACTATTGGCTTTCCTGTGAAAGGTGGAAATTGACACTGAGGGAGTTGGTGGTGTGGTTTGCAGGAGCTTGGTTACAAGAGGAAGGGATTTAGTTGTCAGTGGACTGCTTCCGCTGTCATCCAAAGTTTTTGAACTTGTCACTGACTTCTGATGAATGCGAACCAGGTGACGTATAAGGGAGGATGTTCCTAGGTGGTTAACGTCCTTACCCCTACTTATTACAGCTTGACAAAGGCAACACACGGCTTGACACTTGTTGTCCGCATTTGTGTTGAAATAATTCCACACCGAAGAGGTGATTTTTTTTGTATTTTGACCAGGCATATCAATGGCCATATTCGTCCCACGGACAACAGGTGTCTCCCCGGGTGCCTGACTTAAACAAACCACCTCACCATCAGAATCCTCCTTGTCAATTTCCTCCCCAGCGCCAGCAACACCCATATCCTCATCCTGGTGTACTTCAACAGTGACATCTTCAATTTGACTATCAGGAACTGGACTGCGGGTGCTCCTTCCAGCACTTGCAGGGGGCGTGCAAATGGTGGAAGGCGCAAGCTCTTCCCGTCCAGTGTTGGGAAGGTCAGGAAACGCAACCGACACAATTGGACTCTCCTTGGGGATTTGTGATTTAGAAGAACGCACAGTTCTTTGCTGTGCTGTTGCCAGCTAAAGTCTTTTCATTTTTCTAGCGAGAGGATGAGTGCTTCCATCCTCATGTGAATCTGAACCACTAGCCATGAACATAGGCCAGGGCCTCGGCCGTTCCTTGCCACTCCGTGTCGTAAATGGCATATTGGCAAGTTTACGCTTCTCATCAGACGCTTTCAATTTTGATTTTTGGGTCATTTTACTGAACTTTTGTATTTTGGATTTTACATGCTCTCTACTATGACATTGGGCATCGGTCTTGGCAGACGACGTTGATGGCATTTCATCATCTCGGCCATGACTAGTGGCAGCAGCTTCAGCACAAGGTGGAAGTGGATCTTGATCTTTCCCTATTTTAACCTCCACATTTTTGTTCTCCATTTTTTAATGTGTGGAATTATATGCCAGTATCAATAGCAATGGCCTACTACTATATATACTGCGCACAACTGAAATGCACCACAGGTATGGATGGATAGTATACTTGACGACACAGAGGTAGGTAGAGCAGTGGCCTTCCGTACCGTACTGCTATATATACTGGTGGTCACTGTCAGCAAACTGCAAAACTAAAATGCACCACAGGTATAGAATCTAGATGGATAGTATACTTGACGACACAGAGGTAGGTAGAGCAGTGGCCTTCCGTACCGTACTGCTATATATACTGGTGGTCACTGTCAGCAAACTGCAAAACTAAAATGCACCACAGGTATAGAATCTAGATGGATAGTATACTTGATGACACAGAGGTAGGTAGAGCAGTGGCCTTCCGTACCGTACTGCTATATATACTGGTGGTCACTGTCAGCAAACTGCAAAACTAAAATGCACCACAGGTATAGAATCTAGATGGATAGTATACTTGACGACACAGAGGTAGGTAGAGCAGTGGCCTTCCGTACTGTACTGCTATATATACTGGTGGTCACTGTCAGCAAACTGCAAAACTAAAATGCACCACAGATATAGAATCTAGATGGATAGTATACTTGATGACACAGAGGTAGGTAGAGCAGTGGCCTTTCCGTATCGTACTGCTATATATACTGGTGGTCACTGTCAGCAAACTGCAAAACTAAAATGCACCACAGGTATAGAATCTAGATGGATAGTATACTTGACAACACAGAGGTAGGTAGAGCAGTGGCCTTCCGTACCGTACTGCTATATATACTGGTGGTCACTGTCAGCAAACTGCAAAACTAAAATGCACCACAGGTATAGAATCTAGATGGCACAGAGGTAGGTAAAGCAATGTCCTTCCGTACCGTACTGCTATATATACTGGTGGTCACTGTCGGCAAAACTCTGCACTGTACTCCTCCTATATAAAACTGCTGGTCCCCAGTCCCCACAATAAAGCAGTGTGAGCAAAAATATATGCAGCACACTGAGCACAGATATGGAGTGTTTTTCAGGCAGACAATGTATACTGGTGGTCACTGGTCAGCAAAACTCTGCGCTGTACTCCTCCTATATAATATACTGGTGGTCCCCAGTCCCCACAATAAAGCAGTGTGAGCACAGATATATGCAGCACACTGAGCACAGATATGGAGTGTTTTTCAGGCAGACAATGTATACTGGTGGTCACTGTCAGCAAAACTCTGCACTGTACTCCTCCTATATAATACAGCTGCTCCCCAGTCCCCACAATTAAGCAGTGTGAGCACAGATATATGCAGCACACTGAGCACAGATATGGAGTGTTTTTCAGGGAGACAACGTATACTGGTGGTCACTGTCAGCAAAACTCTGCACTGTACTCCTCCTATATAATACAGCTGCTCCCCAGTCCCCACAATGAAGCAATAATCACAAATATTTGCATCAACATTAATAAACGGAGAGGACGCCAGCCACGTCCTCTCCCTAACATTTCCAATGCACGAGTGAAAATGGCGGCGACGCGCGGCTGCTTATATAGAATCCGAATCTCACGAGAATCCGACAGCGGGATGATGACGTTCGGGCGCGCTCGGGTTAACCGAGCCATACGGGAGAATCCGAGTATGCCTTGGACCCGTGTAAAATGGGTGAAGTTCGGGGGGGTTCGGTTTCCGAGGAACCGAACCCGCTCATCACAATGTATTATATACCATTATAATTGTTGTCATAATTTGATTCACTTGCCAAGAGGAGGGGGGATTCTGGGCAACTGGAACCCCTTGCGTTTGCCTATAAAATTAACTATTAATTAATGAATGTAGCTAAGTATTCTATTACATAAAATGAGCGAATAAAAGGAGTAATCACATATATGATTGCAAAATTAAAACAAAGGATTTCTCTTTAAAGGTATTACAGATTCAAAAATGTTACCTCAGCTTAAATGCTGTAGTAATGACATTGACTGACATATAGTAGCAAAATCAACAGTTCCATACAGCTGAGATTATAATTTTGAGTACATATGTCTTATGAAAATGTGTTGCCTTGCTAAGCAGAAAATGATTTCATATAGCAAATGTGTAAGTGAAGAATGTTTAAGATTTATATACTTTCCGAAAAAGATGCAATTATAATTTTATAGGCTTATACTTTGCTTTGAATGATGAAAGGACCATTCTGATAACTTAAAACAAGTCGTAGTGCTTAATTTCAGCCACAATGGGTACCACGCTTTCTTTCTCTGTATTCATTGAGTGAATTGATATAGCTTCTTGGATTTAATAGCATTCTCTCTATAGTCACAAACACATAGCAAGTGTAACAAATTGCTATCAAATCTGTATGGTCTCCAGTGCTATGGTCTCATAAACTTCTTAGCCGCTACAATTGTAATTACAAAAATTTCTATCTTTTTATCGCATTTTTGTTAATGCTGTCTTTAAGCTTTTAGTTTCAACTGTTTTTCACTCATTTAAATGCATGCTGGAAGCACTTTTAATGAGGGAATATTTCAAAGACTTTTAAAGCAAATTTCAGTACTACTGTATAAAATGAATAATACATTTTCATCTTTTGGAAAATTACTGAAAATGCTATATCACCCATAAAATGAAAGTATTTGCAAACGAATTATGTATTATTTTGTCTTAAAGATTTGAAGATTCATCTTGAATATTCAACCAAAAACCCATAAAACAAATTTTCATTAAATTAGTTTATGTACATGCCTGTAGTAAATATTATTTATGCTATAGAAGGCTACAATGCCACCAGCTCATATATACTCCAACAATCTATATGTTAAATTCCTATTCATTATGTAACACCTACTAAAGTGCTGCTATCTTTAGATAATGGAGGAAAGGATCACAAAATGTTTTATGGGCTTTTCTTGATAATTCACATATTGGTGATACCTCAACCTAAGCTATGTACTGTCTTCCAAAAAACAAGTGTTTCACCAGGAGCCTGATCAAGGGAGTCCATTTGGCCTAGAGGGTAGGTGTGGTAAACTGTACCCTTCACAATAAGGTCACTCATCAGCAGTGCCGTAACTAGGCATTTTAGCGCTGTGTGCAAGAGACGGCATTGGCGCCCCCCCCACCTTATGTAAAATATGGGCAGTGCGCGCCGTAGTCGCGTGCAAAAAAATTATGGGCGTGGCTTCATGGGGAAAGGTTGTGTGGCCACAAAATAATACCAATTCATACTACGGTGCACAGTAGTCTCCATTATTCAAATTACACCGCACAGTAGCACCACTACACCAGAGCCCCTTTTTACACATTATGGCAGACAGCGTCCCCTTTTTACACATTACTGTGTAAATTATATATATATTAATATATTACACATACATACATACATTACACTGTATATACTATACATATTATAGAGATACATATTATATAAACACACATTTCTATACACATATACATATGTATATACTACGAATAATTTATAATGAGAATATTATATAGCTAATAATGTAGTGCCCAACCTGCCCTGCAGCTGCATACCTGTATTTGCTATAAGCAGCCATCAGGGAAGAAGGACTAGAGACCCTGACGCTGCTGGGCTCATGGAGTCTGTGGCCAGTGGAGTCTAGAGTCACATAGCCTCCAGCCAGGTTACTTCATGTGCGGTGCGGTGCGGGCAGCAGGCGGCGCGTTCGTGACGTCATACTCCATGCGGAACAGGCTTGGGAAGGCTTGTGAAGCCTGCCTTCCACTACAGCGCCGTTATAGGTAAAACATACGTGCTGGTGTCAGTCGGGGTCAGGGGGAGGTAGTTTGAGCTGGAGGGGGCGGGGCCTTGATGGCCGCTGGCAGGCTGCTGCAGAACGGAAAAAAATCCTGTCTGCAGCATAGAGTAGTGTATAGATGCGGAGCAGGGAGGATCGGTCAACATGCCCCAGCCGCCCGTATAGTGGAGCTGAGGCGCCTTGCGGCTGGGGCGGGCTGCGGCTGGGCAATGGAGCTGTACGGAGCTCTGATGCTCCGTACAGTGTTAAACAGGGCTGTGACTGTGCGCTCCCCAGGGCTCTGCGCTGTGTGCGAGGCCCCTCTCGCACACACCTAGTTACAGCCCTGCTCATCAGAATATGGATTTGAAAAATAAATAACCAAAAAGAATGGTCAAGTTTTCATAAAAGGACAAAACGAGTTTGAATATACAAGATATTACCATCAACAGTATGTATGTTACTGTATTTGTATATACTGCATGTGTGACTGTACTGTATATCATATGTATGTGTTTTGTGTGTAACAATGTATGTAAGTGTATATATGTGTGTGCCTATGGGCAGGATCAGATATACTAATGGCAAATGTGGTTTGACCGCATTCCCCATATAAAATTAGGAATATATTTATTAGCACTGGTCCACATTTCCATTTTCTGTTTGCATTCCCCATATGCCCTTTACAGACTGTGTTTTCTATAGGGGTATGACTGTGTGGCGTAACATGAATAAGAGACCCTACTGTGCGTTGTAATGTGAGTAATGGACACCACTGTGCGGTGTAATGTGAGACTGTGTGGCATAATTTGAATTGGAAGTACGATTGTGTGGCCATGCCCCTTCCCTTCCTCACAAGGCCACATTTATTTTTGACACGCCTCCCTTATTTCAAATATGTGTATGTGTGTGTGTGTGGGGACCTGCCCCTGACTTTGCCAGAAGTGCTCGTACCCCTAGATACACCCCTAAGTACTTGTATTGAACTTCCTGTTCAATGAGTGGACTAATTGTTCTGCCAGGTGACTGCATTTGGGATCCCACCGGTCACAACACTGATGCTGGGATTGCCGGCGGGTGGTGCGAGCGCAATGAAGCCCCTTGTGGGTTCGCTGTGCTTGCCACGCAGCGGGCTTGCTGGCTCACTGAGCTTGCCACAAGTTTTATTCCCACTCTTTGGGTATCGTGGACACCCACGAGTGTGAATAGTCCCTGTTAGTCAGCATGCCGACTTTCGGGCTTTCAATCGCTCAGGATACCGGCATCAGTATAGTGACCGGCAGCTGGTCACATAATTACATCCTGTTCTACCTATGTATTCTAAACTATACTGACATCTGCGTAGTACTTAATATTGCATGATATATCCTATCTAATTTTAAATGGTATGTTTACCGTGGTGGATAAAATGTGTTAATCCTATTGGTGTTGGTGTTGCAAAATAAATTGCAGCCTGAGTATCTTTCACAGCAGTGAAATCCTCCTCTGGGTGTATCTGCTGTCAGTGTGGTCTGTTTGGTAATTCTGGATTTAATGTGGCTGCTGATGAGTTTTTCTTTAGATCTGGAGCTTATTATAAATAGCATCTAGGTTGTTGTTGAGAATTTTACTGAGGTCTTGGTTTTCAGGTAGTATGTGCCAGTATCTGTTGTGTATTTGACATGTTCTAGGTTGCCTTGTTAAACTGCATGATAACATAAACTTTATTCATTTCTTTTTTTTATGATCATTTGGTATGAGAAGTACCGTAGTTGTCCATCTATTTTTGCTGTGTCTGTGGCGACTTGTTGCACTAATTTTGGATTGTACTTGTAGCTAAGTCTGGGTACACACTTGCCAATGTGCACCCGGTATATCGTCCGATCTGACTGATCGGACGATATATTGTACACATCAGCAAGTGTGTATTCCTTATATCGTAAACGATGCACGCTCCCGCGGGTCATTAACGATGTACAATGTCTTTCCTTTTCAACTTGAAATCTAAAGATATTGTTCAAGATGGCATGCACCAAATGTGGGTACATGCCATCACTGACGACATGCAAATGATATCATTCAGTGTGTATGTACGATATTGTTTGCAGGGGTATCATGCACGATGTCACATCTAATATGACATCGGCAAGTGTGTACTGAGCCTAAGAGTTGCTTCAAGTGGTGAGTATGGGAAGTAACATGCCCTTGACAGACAGCTTACAGTAAATTCTGGAATCTTCCATATGGTTAGTTAGAAGAGGAGATTTGACTTAGTCTACATATTGCCTACTATTGGAAATTGCTTCCTCTTTTCCAGATTGTTCCCTGATAAGGAGTGAATTTTTGTTTTTCTCCCCAGATTCTTTATTCATATTAATAACATATAAGTAATCACTAAATTTGTACCTCTTAATACCTTACTCACAAAGGTTGCACGTGGAATTACACCTTTTAAATTCATTAGGATAATTCTATTCATGAAAGACAGCACACTAAATATGTGGTAAGGTATAATATATTTTCTCTACAATTGATCTTCAATAATATTCAAATACATCATTAAAAATTATTTGCACATTGTAAATTACCATACTATATTTTCATAAGTTTAAACTATATGAGTGAAAGCATTGCAAGAAAGAGTATGAGGGGAAAGTGTGAACATAAGGACAAAAAAAGATGGCTGCCAGGTAAAAATGGCAGCCAGAGAGCATCTAGAAGTGTGTGTAGTAATAATAATAATAATAATAATAATTATTATTATTATTATTATTTAATTTATGTAGCGCACTTTCTCCAATAGGACTCAAGGCGCTTGTGTATGTGTGTGTTCATATATTACAGGGGAAATGTAATTCATGCACTACAGCAAATCCTAGATTTATTAATAATCATTTTCCAGATGCCTAAAAATTAAAGCTCAAGCTACCTACATATAAGTGAATCAGGCATGAATCCACATGCAATGATCACATTAATATGCAGCTGTCATATAGTACCAAACACTTTCCAAATACTCCATTATAAATTCACACAAAGATACTGAGGCAGTTATATAAATTTAACCCTTTGGGTGATACCATCTCAAGCTGGTGAATACACCTTGCTTCTTTTTTTTAAAGGATAAGTCATCTGTCACCCCCCTCTTTTTAGAGGAGGCACCCAGTCAGTCATCATATACTTCAAGGTAGACAACTGGTGATGCATTTCAAGAATGATGAGTTTTCAATTAGGCCGATTTTGAAGCATTTTTCGCCAATGCCTTTTTCACAAAAAAGATGAAAGGGCATTGGTGAAAATGCCTTAAAAACAGCAAAAATGGCCCGCAATTGAATAGGCAGGGGAGAGAATTCAATAACTCCGAGATTACCAGAGCTAATTGAATACCCCCCACTGTATATATGCATAGAGGAGAATACCCAGTGTGGGAGGGATGTGTGGAGTAGTGGCAGTCATGTGGTCCCTTTTTAGGGCATCATTACTGGCAAACTAACTCCATAACTACATCTAAATCCATCCCCAAAACACTGAATGTAGTCTTTAATTATAGCTATGATAACATCCTACACCATACAACCCCATAACACCCCATAACACTATAATAAAGCCACAATCCTATGTCTTCGGGGTTTAAACACATGCCATTTTTTTCCTTAGGCCATAATAAGCCATTTTCTTTACCAGCCAACCAACCTGATATATACACATTCTAAAACTTAGTGACATATCTCAGATAGACTCCACTATATAGTATTCCAGAATAGATAAATGACAATACAGTGTATAATACATATGTGCTGATTTCACTATCAAATATATCCACAGTTAAACACCAACACAGATCCTCAGCAAACACCACATATGGTATGCTGTCTTTTCTATATCACATACTTGCACAATCACCATTGCTCTCTAAAGCTATTCAAATCTAATATAAACATGATCATAATGTAGCCAGTAATTCACAATCCTATCCTTCTAAAGTATTCACTATAGTTACAAGCACATGGACGTAGGAAAAACACATATACAGTATGACAGCCATCTTCAATTTAGCAAGATATACAGTATAAAACCAATTATTCATTACAGGTTAAACAATATTGGGGGTATTCAATTGTAGTCAGAACTGCCGTTCTCTGAGAACTGAACCCCACCGAACTTTGAGATTCGAGCCCAGATCCGAGTCAGACTCAGATCCGAAAATGAGGCAAAACGTCATCATCCCGCTGTCGGATCATGCACGTTTTGGATTCTATATAAGTCCCGGTGATTGGCGACATCTTCACTCTGGACTTGGAGAGTGCACAGGACGGCATCAGTACAAGAACCCGGCAGTCATGATCCCAGTGGTCAGGAGACCGACGCCGGGAGCCTGCACACCGGGATCCCGGCGGCGAGCGCAGCGTGTCCCCTCGCAGGCTCACTGCAATCATCACGCTTTGGTCCCAGTGGCGAACTTTCCACAGGTTTCTATTCCCCTCTGGGTGGTGGCGTGGACCACCACCCAAGAGGGGTAACCAGCAAGCGGTCAGGACTCTGACCGCCAGTATTTCAGCTGGTGTTGGGATTCCCAGTATATACATCAAAGGGCTGCTGCTGCTTGACCCAGCTACCTCGGTGAAACCTTTTGGTCTAAACTGGATAAAAACAATATTTTGAGCTGTGAGGTGTTCAGAACAGTCTGGAAATGAGTGGAAATTAATGCTATTGTGGTTAATAATACTGTAGGATAATTTTTTAGAAAAAATCCATATCCAAAACCAAAACCCGCAAGGGTGGTTTTGGCAAAACCAATCCAGATCCAAAACACGAAGGAGATCCAGATCCAAAAACCAAAACACAAAACCCGAAAAATGGCCCAGTGCACAACCCTACTTAATACATTTGGGCCTGGGTTTGAAAAATGACAGGGAAAAATGACAGTTATAACCTTCCCCTTTATCACTGCTCCAGGCTTAATACATCTGCCCCAATATTAGCCTTACTATGTCATCATCAATATTCCCTTTTCTATCCATTTGTGAGTTTCCGAATACTTAGCCATGATGGGAAGTATCTTCCAAATATGCTGGTGTATTCCATCTTTGTAAGGGAGAGTGTCTAATTCCATTTTTTTACTCTGGTAGCCAGGCAGCAAGTGAGATTCTTTGTGTCTCTTAGAATTATCTACAGCTCCTGTGGGCGTGTCTTAGTACAGGATGTGTTAATAACCTATTGTTTCAGGTAAGGCCTTGTGTGTGAGCTAGCCATGCTTGTTCAAATGCTAATTACACTAGGCCATCTGCTTTCTTGTTTCTCTAAGCAATGAACGCTATGTTATATCATACTAGAATGTTGCATTAGGTAATACTGTACATCTAAATATATCTAAAATGGAGAGTACATAATTACTCTTTTACATTTTCCCTCGCACCTGATTCCTTCTTTACTTGTGTCTTTACATTGTGTTATTGTTGGACTTTTTTACTTGCTCTTTCATTCAGCATTTTTGGTGGCCACAGATTGCACAAGTGTAGTTATGAGACACTCCCATTTAAGAATGGGTGAAGCCCAAATAGAACCATAAATCAATGAGCAGCTTGCTGTTTCCCTATGCTATATGTTGTCTATGCTGTCGATCCAGTCTACAGTATTAAAGGTTATTTTGGTATAGTGTAAAAAAAATTAAGCCATTTGTTAGGGGAGCTCTGATGACCAGCAACTGTCCAGGAGCCCCGATCACCGATCCCCACCTGTGGTGAGTATGATCTGCGGTTGGGTGGGAGGGTGGTTGTCACAATGGGGACAGGGTTGCAGAAGTGGTTTTAGCAGTGGAAATGTCTGCTATGGTGGCGCAGGACATACATTGGGGTATTTTACATTAAAAAAATACCCCTATATGTCTGCAGAGTGGCATTGCAAGGACAGAGCTTTTTTCACAAGCTCTGTCCATGCATTCAATTATTGATAGATCCATGCAATGTAATCAGTAATCACGTTGCAGATTGGGTCCATTTTGAGAAAAAGAGTAGAGAGGGAAAAAGGGAAATAAAGAGAATGGGACAACTTATCAAGTCTTTTCCACATTAGATATTCCGATTCCTCTCTAGCAGCTTTCATTCACTAATGTGCCGTTCTCAGAAATGGTGCTGCTCTTGCAATAGTTTATATCCGCACAAGTTCAGTATGAGGAATTGCAGTGAAGTAATTATGATAGCTATCACTTCACTGTTAAACTCTTCACCAAGACAGCTTCTTATGAAAGCTGATGTACTGGAAATGGTTCTTTGATAATGGGTCTGAAAAACCATGAATCATTGCAGCAATCTGCAGCGATAAGGAATAATATTTAACAGGGCAGGTCTGCATTGTTTACAAAACAGTGAGAAAGAGATAAAGAGAAATACTGTAGAGAGAAAGAGTGGGTGGGCGTGTGATAGAGAATATGAGAGTAAGAGAGTGAGAGAGAGACACAGACAGACAGATAGAGAGACAGAGAAAAAAAGGTAAAGGGAGGTAAGAGAAAATGTTTATTTTTTAACTTTTTGGTAATTATATAGGGGCTGATTTATCACCATCCGCATCCTCAGATGAGGATGGGATGTGACAAAATCGTCCAAACACGCAATGCTATTATTGTATACATCAGATGGATGTATCAATAATCGCATGTATGGACAGTGCCTGCGAGCAAGCTCTGTTCTCCGCAGCATTATCGTGGGATTTTTCATAAAAAATACCCCAAGTTGCTCCTGCGCATGCACCACCGCCGTTGCTAATGCCACCAATGGGTACCCATTATTGCAATTATCCCTCAGTGCCGCGACCACCCCACCAGTAAACATACTTACCAATCGAAAATCCATTGATCGGTGCTCCTGCAGGGCTCTCGGGCATCAGATCCTGTGCGCTGCTGTGACCTCTGACGCTGTAAAGTGAGCTGCCATTTAGCAGCATCAATTTACTGCACTGGGGGGTCACAGCAGCGCTCAGGAGGTCCCAATGTCCAGCAGCCCGCACCGGGGCCCGATCACCGGCTCCTTGAACTGGTATGTTTGTTTTTTTAAACCGTGATCAGACTGTGTGTCCTTCGGACACACAGAGCTGATCACCGGAGCCCAGTCCCTGCACAGCTTTCTCTGCCGGGAGGCTGTGGTGAAGGCTGCGTATCGCAGTGCTGCCCTGTGATAACGACAGCTGAAGCTGGTGTAATTATCACATGGCTCATTTCAGTTTTTTTAAACTATTTTTTTTATAAATTTGCCCATATCACAATTCCAATTATTTAAGTATGGGAAATGCGATCGGATCACTAATAAAAAAATAATTAAAGGGTTTGGAGCAGGTGTTCAAAAAACTGCTCTAAAAGCCCTTTAATACATTTAAGTGATACTAAAATAATGTGAAAACGGTGTGAAAACACCCTTTTTCATATTTTATTTAGTAAAAATAATGTTAATTAATGAAGACGACATAAAAGACCGGTGGTGATTTGCAATACACTGTAAATTTAAATGGGTGATCATGTGTAGCTTGTTACCTTACTCATCCAGTGTGTTATTTACAAGCTCTATATAAACATAGCACAGAATTATATATCTTAGCTGACTGTGTTTACATTTTCAGTGACTAAGCTTAAAAAGTGATTCACTATGTAAACCAGAGTAGCTAAATAATTGGGTCTTACTTTGTCTAGATCATTTTATAGTATTCATGAAGTTCATAAAAGTCAGTGATCCGTGTGCTTTTATGTAGATTAAAAAATAAATAACTTGCCTCAGAGACTGCTGTAGTCCATTTTTACTCATTACAGGATCTTACAAGAAATATGTTGCAATAGTATAAATCCAGTTTATATAACCACTAACTGATTCGGTCATTGCCCAGTGGAAAGTATCATTGTAGAAATAATACTTTGTCTTGTGATGAAACTAGAATTTCTGATTTATTGTGTTTTGAAATACCTAAGCTGTGCTAATGTTTGGCCTTATCTCTAGGACACGACAGCTCAGTAACTTCTTGGAGACAAATTTGACTAATTACTATCAGGATGCAATTTCTTTATGCTACCCCATTCAACTATTTCAGCTCATATCAAGAGAAGATCAAGGGCTTTAATCAAGAAACAGTATGTCATAGATACATTTGATGAAGAATTGGGGTAATCCAGTCGAAATGTATACAGTAACAATATCTGCATTCACAATGTAGACACCAGAAAGTTGACATTTATTTATTAACAGTTTCTTATACAGCGCAGCAAATTCCATTGCGCTTGACAACTGGACACAATTAGATAACAAAACTGGGTAAAAACAAACAGTCATAGAGGTAGGAGGGCCCTGCTTCCAAGTTTACAATCTATGGGAATTGACATGGTTTAAACTGTTGACGGGCAATAGGTCGACATTCTCAAACTGTTGACAGGTTCACAATGTCTCCCCATGAAATGTCACCATGTGAAAGGTTGACATTCACATGTTTTGTAGGGGGGGTTATGGTCAGGCACTAGGGGTGTGATAGGGCTAGGGATTAGGGACAGGTATTGCTTGTCTTCTTGATACACATCTGACTGGAGGTAAAATTCTGTCTCTTAGAAAGCCCCGGGTTGGTTGGTAGTATACTACCATTATTACTCAAGAAAAGTGTTTGTTATAAGTTTTCTCACAAGGTACAGATTTACTGTACCCTGCAGCTCACTATATTTTTCTGAGCGGCACTATTCATGCCTCCCAATGTGTCTAGATTCCCCCTCTATACAATATAATTCTCCCACTGATTGTTGTAAATCTTTGACTAATTTTTTTTACATGCCTGTTATCTGTATTTGAAATATTAGTGCTGTGAGAGATGAGGATTGGTGGGATGAGGACCAGTCCCCTGCTGGTGGGCCTTACAATTTTTCACAATTGGTAACTTACTGTAGATAGGTTTGGTTCATGTGTGGAAAGTGTGCCAACCGGGAACCCATTGTTGCTCTTGTTTCTCATCTTCCTATCATACATTTGTAGGATAGATTTGGTAATCTAGGTTATCTAGGCCCTGACTCTTGACTGTGGACACAGTTGTATAGCTGCCATTCCGCTCAGCTGCTGATGCAAAATCTGAGCCTTCTTTGGAGATACTCCATTTAGAAACTTAGCCCCTTTTGCTTGTTGCATATGGGGGATGCCTCTGCGCTCCTGGCTGCTTGGGAGAGATATGTTGCTGAAAATCCTATTGGAGCCTCTAAGGCCTTCTTTTGGTAAACTAGGAAATGTCTTCTGGAGTAAACGATACAGCAAATTGTTGGATGTCCATAAAAATTGGTCAGACTTTTTAAAGGGTAAGGCTAAGCATGGGCTTCTTTTCTCTAAAAGAAAAAAAGGAAAAAAGATTACCCCCAGCATATTGAAAAGGATCAGCAATGGGATTGAATACTAAATTATAGAAGAAATACAGAGATCTCAGTTTACATATATTTGCAAAGATTTGATTAAGTCTCTAGTTCTTGTCAAGGTATCTCTTTGTTTCTGGCAATCCTTACTGTTACATAATAACAGCACCTAGTCTGGGTAATATAATTGCCTACTGTGGGTAATATAATTGCATATTTTATGATACATAATAATATCACATATGTGAATATATCTAAATTGAGAGTAAACTCATCTAGAAGCACCCCAAGATCTTCCAAATGGCACTACAAGGACCAGCATGCCCTCCAAATGATGGCGCCGTCCATGCCTCTTAGGATAGTAATATAAAATGGTGGCTGTTAAATCAATTTAATAGTCCTTCACAGGTGCAAGAAAAGGAGGGGTTATTCTAGAAAAGAAAAAATGAAAAAAATATTCCCGCCAGCACACTGAAAAGGATCAGGAATGAGATCTGAACTGTCACGTCTGGGGAAAACTGTGGGTCTAGATTAGATTCAGGAGGCTCGGATACACCGGACACAGAGACCATGGACCCCCGCAGACTCGCCTGCACATCTAGCCAGTGGCAGCATCCTGCACCTCCGCCAGAAGGACCCCTCCAGAGCACCCGGACTGGTAAGTACCGGAGGCCCGCACCTCCCCTGGCTGCCCCAGCACTCTCCCTGGCTGGACTATGACATGAATACTACATAATAATAGAAATACAGTTACAGTATCTCAGTTTGCATAGATTTACAAAGATATGATTAAGCCACTAAATTGGAGGAATATTTTTCCTTTTTTTCTTGTCTAAAAAAAAAAAAGGTCTGTTATGGGTCGAGTGTATTGACAGCATTGACATTGAGATCCTGGAAACGTGCATATGTTTCTATATTTACAAAGGCCTGTTGAATATAAGAACTTATTTTAGGATATGTTTAGTATACTGTACCTGGGCGTGCTTTATTCTTCAATCTATTGAAGCTTTTAACCATTCTCTTGACATGGACATCATTGAATTTCTACCGGCCCTGACCTCGGCTTGAAATTTGCATGTTTGGATTAGAGATGTGTGCCGGACCATTTTTGCTGGTTTTTGGTTCTAATTCGCTGTTTATTTTTATTTTTGTGGAAATTTTGTGGTTTTGGTTTTGTAGTTTTTTTTCAATAATTTACAATCAAAAAGCTAAAATCACATAATTTGGGCCTTTTTTGTTCTAAGAGTATTATTAACCTCAACAACATTAATTTCCAATCATTTCCACTCAATGTCAACAACCTCACAGCTCACAATGTTGTTTCATCCAGTTAAGGCTAAAAGGCTGCACCGAGCTAGCTGACCGAGTAAGCTACTGTGACAGTGAGATGAGGCCTAGTGGGGAAAAGACAATAAAAGAAGAATAAAAAAAATATTGATTGTTTGATTGGGGTGGGAAACTGTATTGTCCATATTCTTTGTGAGGTGAGGTCTAGCAGTAAAAATGCAATAAAAGAAGAATTGAAAAAGATTGATTATGGTAGACAACTGTATGGTCCACATTATTCATATCGATAAACTCAACATACACAAGTTGTACAATTATTTTTTACTTTATTTGCAAATGACAACTCACAGCGGTGAATCACTCTGCTGATATTTTATTATGTCAACAATAAAAGAAGAATACAACAAAATGATTGATTGATTGATTGATTGATTCATTAATATTGTGGTAGGCATTGACAACTGTTTGGAACGCTAGGGAAGAAACTGATGTGAATGAACTATTATTCTCTGAGAGACCTAGGGGTAAATTTACTAAAGCTTCTAAAACAGAGAATTGGTGATGTTGACCATAGCAACCAATTAAATGCTATCACTTCTCTATTGTCTTTTAGAAAATGATAGATAGCATCTGATTGGTTTCTATGGGCAACATCACCAATTCTCTGTTTTAGAAGCTTTAATAAATTTACCCCCTAGTGGCAAAAAGACAATAAAAGAATTAGTCACAAACAGTCACCAATGCCCTAAAAAATGGCAACCCACAATAAAAATAAAAAAGGTGCAAGATGAAATTATCCTTGGGCCCAACCGTCCATTTTTATATTTTGATATGCACAGTTTAACACAGCAGGCACTCCAGTGACAGGGACTGACAAATTTGTGGTTAAAGTGCTTGGTTTGTTTGGGCCCCAGAAAACAATTTTTTGGAGGGACTACCTCTGATCACTAATGAGGAGGTTGATGATGAGGGTGTTAATTACATTATAATCTTGTAAAATAAATTTCGCTGCAAATGACATTACATGGAGGAGGTACCTAGATGGCTAATGACCCTACTTCTACTAACTTTGGCTTCACAAATGGAGGCGATGACTTTACAAACTTGTCAGGATTTGGGTAAAATTAATTTCACACCCAAGGGGTTGCTTTTTTAGTCTTATGCCTTGGCATCAAAATGGCTTTCTTTTTATCACAAGCAAGAATTGCAGCAAATGGTGTCTGACTTACACAAACAACATCATCACCATCTGCATCTTCATTGTCAGATAGTAATAGTACACATATATATCCCCCTCATACTGTTCCACTTCCACACATGCATCCTCAATTTTTATTATTTCCTTGTCATGAATCAGGGTCTTAGTATTACTTATCAAATCCAGTCATACAAGCTTACTCTGCAAGTCTCCAATGTCATCATTGCTGTTCTAACTCTGTGCTGTTTCAGTAATCATCTGCGTACCTGTAATCAGGGCCAATTTAACAGCAGTGTAGGCCCCTGGTCAAAGCAATGCACTGGGGACCCTACCCATCCTGCAGCTGTTGGTGTGGGAGATGCTATCAATGGTAGTTTTGATGTCCCATGGGCAGTGGCGGGTGTTCTATCTTCTGCTCAACATGTAGGACCTGGAGCAGTAATTTCTGCTAATTACTCTTACTGCACAGATGGTGGGAGATGGGGTGGGAGGGAGAACAATAAACTGTAGAAGGGGTATTGGGCTAAATGAAGGGGCCCCGGTACATGACTTACAGGTTGGAAGGGCAGTGTTTAGTAAACAGGGGCGGGGTGAATAGTGGAGTGGGCTTAATATTCATCCTTTTCTAGTGGGACAGCAGCTTGCTTGACTACAGATATCTCCAGTTGCTGGAAAAATATTTCCTAGATTTCAAAGGGGGTAAAACACTAGAGAGTCCCGTCTTTCAGGAGGTACTAGGGACTTGGGGATCAAAGTTCAGGAGCCATAGCAATCCACCAACGAATAAATAAAACTGCATACCAGGCATGTGGAGCTGGAGCAGGGACCAGTTGCTGGAAGGCTGAAATGTCTGGTTCTGGGCATAGTAGAGACAAGCTGCTAGTGTACACAGAAAGGGGAGAGTCTCAGGTTCTGTAATACCATCATAAAAGCTCTAAGTCAGATAGACAGAGATATCTTGCTGGGAAGAGCAATTAACATGCTTGGATGGGGACCACTGCTTAGAAGTCGGACATCTCAGGTTCCCTAGGGCTCATTTAAAAAAAATATGGTACCCCTGTAAAGATGGGACCCTCAGCTATCAGTCTATGGCCCTTAGACTCCTGGGGCCCTTGGGCAAGAGCCCATACAAAAAGAAAGCCCTGCCTGTGATTTCCAAACTACAGCAACTAATTGCACATGGTGCTGGTTAATACACTCATATGTCTACAGCAGTGATCTGAAACCCTTATCTGTTATTAACCTCTAAAAATCCTGCATGCTGTCTTTAACCTTCTTTTCCTCTGCCATGTTATTCATTCTAGTATGGAGGTAGAGGTAAAGAAATACTCTGTGTTGGGGCACGCTTGAAGTATTAGAAAATATTAAAACTTAACTTTTAATTATATACTATATAAAATAATTGATACACTGAAAAACACACAACATATATAAAACACAATTAGATTTGGCACCTCCACTTCCAATGGTGGGAAATATATTTTTTAAATTATATCAAAATAATTACTTACAAAATTCAAATAATCAAAATATATAGCATGCACCTGAGATGAAGATATTTGAAACTGGAGTCTTAATAGATATCCAGCAAAAGAAGAAACAAAGGCACAATTAAGGTAATAAGAATTGCAGTATTGTCCAATATAGAGTGCCTTTTGTTTCGAGGGTCTCCTGGTATAAATTAAATTGCTGCATAAACATTAGAGATATAGAATGGATAGTATAATGGAGGTAAAGAGGTCAAAGGTTTCACCATCACTTCTGCTGTCTATATCATAATAGGGAGTTGTACTTACTGCACCTGATATTCCCTAGAGGTCTCCCATCTAGGTACTAATCAGGCTTGTCACTGCTTAGCTTCCAAGATCAGATGAGATCGGGCGTGACCAGTGAAATGTGGTAGTAATTAGTCCAATTAGAACAAATGAGAGAGTGTGGTTGATGACTTATACCTAGAAACAGGGTACTTCTGCTGTCCAATAAATTTGCACAGGTTCTCTGTTACTTTGGCATTGCAGAGAATGAATGACTGGCAACTGAATGAGAGAGTACTGAAATCAGATTAGCATATGGGTAGGGGCTCCACCTTCTGTGGTCCACTGTCATATAACAAATTATAGTGGACAGTGGATGAGAGAGGTGAGCTACCTAAGCCTATTGAAATATGAAGATAAGGATTTTTTTTTTCTCTAATCAGATAGTGATATATTATTTTCCATAGAAATAAGTTCAATATTGATTAAACATATTATAGTACATTCATATAACAGGAATAGTTCCCAATCATACTTCAGCAGCAGAGAAAATAAATAATTAGAAGCCCATATGGGCATATACGATACCAGGAGATTTGTGTGGGTTGAACTGTGCACAGTTCAGACCCAGGGGCAGATGTATTAACCTGGAGAAGGCATAAGGAAGTGATAAACCAGTGATATGTGCAAGGTGATAGAGGCACCAGCCAATCAGATTCTAACTGTTAATTTACATATTGGAGCTGATTGGTTGGTGCCTTTATCACCTTGCACATATCACTGGTTTATCACTTCCTTATGCCTTCACCAGGTTAATACATCTGCCCCCCAGTGTCCAAAGACAGCCGTTTCACCAGTGGATTTCTTGTTCACTGTGACACATGAATGTGCTGTAATAATATGTTTAACAAGTATTGAACTTATATCTCTAGAAAATAATATAGCACTATCTGACTTTACTGTGAACTCCACTGCTTGATTCTTTTAAGCATCTATTTACATATGTCAAATGGTAATGGTAATTACCTGCTCCACATAAGAATCAGGATTCATATATTATATCTCACAACATTAGAGAGCAAAAAATGCTTATCTTCTGATTTCAATAGGCTTAGGTAGCTCACCTCTCTCATCCACTGTCCACTATAATTTGTTATATGACAGTGGACAGCAGAAGGTGGAGCACCTACCCTATTTTCATATGCTAATCTGATTTCAGTACTCTTTCATTCAGTCGCCAGTCATTGATTCTCTGCAATGCCAAAGTAACAGAGAACCTGTGAAAATTTACTGGACAGTAGAAGCATAGGTGTGCGCAGAGGGGGTGCCTGGTGCGCACAGGCACCCCCTAATGTCTGGCACCCTGACCTCACATGCCTGATGCAGCGATCGCCGAGCAGGCTGATTACTGTCCCCTCTGTGCTGCACCCTGTCAGGACTGCATTACCGACCGGACACCTGGGTTAATCAAGGGTGCCACTGACACCGGCTTTCAAATTCCCAGCTCCACCTCCATGTACAAAAACAGCGTGATGTGACATTATTACGTCATGCTGCTCGCATGCTCACCCGTCACACACGCCACATGCCCACCTCTCTCCTTCTATGCTATGCCAACGCCAGCCACTGACAATGTATCTGCTTTATTAGGATTGGTACAAAGGTGGAAATTTTATATGCGTTGACCATCAATAGATGGTGCTAGATACGCCCAAAAGGCGGTTCTAGACACACCCCTCCAACGGTGCACCCCCTAATAAAATGTGCTGCGCACGCCAGTGAGTAGAAGTACCCTGTGTCTAGGTATAAATTATCAACCACATTCTCTCATTTGTTCTAATTGGACTAATTACTGCCACATTTCACTGGTCATGCCCGATCTCAACTGATCTTGGAAGCTAAGCAGTGTCAAGCCTGATTAGTACCTAGATGGGATACCCCTAGGGAATATCAGGTGCAGTAAGTACAACTCCCTATTATGATACAGACCGCAGAAGTGATGGTGAAACCTTTGACCTCTTTACCGCCATTATACTATCCATTCTATATCTCTAATGTTTATGCAGCAATTTAATTTATACCAGGAGACCCTCGAAACAAAAGGCACTCTATATTGGACAATACTGCAATTCTTATTACCTTAATTGTGCCTTTGTTTCTACTTTTGCTGGATATCTATTAAGACTCCAGTTTCAAACAGCTTTACCTCAGGTGCATCCTATATATTTTGATTATTTGAATTTTGTAAGTAATTATTTTGATATCATTTAAAAAAAAATATTTCACACCATTGGATGTGGAGGTGCCATATATAACTGTGTTTTATATATGTTGTGTGTTTTTCAGTGTATCAATTATTTTATATAGTTTATAATTAAAAGTTAAGTTTTAATATTTTCTAATACTTCAAGCATGTCCCAACACAGAGTCTTTCTTTACCTCTCACTCCATACTAGTATACACTACTGACTCTGGGAGCACCACCAACCCAAGATATTATTGATACCCACACCAGGGATCACCTACACAATATATCGTTGGTATCTTCAGGGCAATATGGAATCAAGCCCCTTGAACAAATTATAGAATCCAGTGCGGGACCAAACAAACCCTTTTCAGTGTACCTATGTTATTCATTCTGCCAACCTTAGTGTTGCAGTATCTGTTTGACTTCACCCACCAATGGACTTCCTCCTGTTCTTATTTAAACCTGAGACTTCCAACAAACCAGATCAGACTGACGCCTTCCCTCTGGGATAGTTACTGGTCACAGGTCTTTGTTACCTGAATGTTGCCAGTGCTAAATCTCTGTCTCTCTCCAGTGTCAGTATATTCCTACTTTCACCTCCTCCGTGTGTCCTGTCCAACACTTCCATGTGCCCGCTCAGCGATGCCATCAGCTAATCCTGGTATTCTGCTCAGTGCTGTCTCTAACTACTTTGTGTACTGATCAGTGCTGCTATATTGTCAGCATATCAGGATTCCCTGCATCTACCACATATCCAGTATATCCGCATTTGCTGCATCTGCCTACATCTCCAGGCTCTCTGCATCTCCTGTACCTTTAAGCATCTACAGTCTCTTTTTGCATATCTGGATTCCTTGCATCTGCTACATTTCCAGTTATCCTGATTTAATACACCTGCAAGCATCTCCAGTATATCAGCATTTCCTGCTTTAGCGAGTATCTTCAGTATATCGGCATATCCTCTACCTGCAATCATCTTCAGAATATCAGCATATCCCGCATCTGCTACATCTCCAGTATCTCTGGATATCCTGTATCTGCCAGCTTTCAGCGAACTTCCTTTCCTCTGTTTAAAATCTATCAGTGCTGCAGCTTCCAAACTTCACAAAGACTTGCTTCCAACACTCCATCTCCAGTCCAGCCAGTGTACCTGTGGTTTATCTCATCTGCTGCTGTACTCACCGCTTACTATTCTTGTGGATTCTCCTTTCGCATTGTAGAGGATACTTTCATGGACTGTGTTTGCAAGTATTACCTATACTCTGTGGTTCACTCAGGTTATGACATTTTCTAACTAACTATTTTTGGTTTCTCAGTTCTGTTTGCTGTTGTCTTGGGCTGGCAGTTTATTATAGATGTTCCAGCACTGGAGTCCATGATCAGGTTAAACCAAAGCCGGATTAACAATGGGGCAGGTGGAGCTGCAGCTCCAGGCCGTCCATCAAAATAGGCCCACAGTGTCTCCTATACTGCTGCAGTCAGGAAAATGTTTTTTTTTCCTGCTATAGCAGCCTGGCAGTGTCCGTGTGAAGCCCCGCCCCCTCCTGCACACAGTGACCTGATCCCCACCCTCTAGTGGCCGCCAAGGGATCAAATACCGGCATCTGTAATGGCTGCAGTCACAGTATCTCGGCGCCGCATGAGGTACCGGCCTATCACCAGTCAGCACCCAGGAGCTGCAGCCGCCCTTGTTTGATGCAAGTGTATCATTGGTCGCGTCAGTGAGCAGAGCTGCTGTACATGAAGGCCGGGTCCTCGGTGAGTGAATGATCCTTCAGAGAGGTGTCAGCTCAGTACTGGCTGCTGCTGCTGAGCGGCACAGTGTTGATCCTGCTTTCTGATCATTCACACTGGTATGCAGGCATTGAAAAGCTAAAAAATAAATAAATAAATATATATATATATATATATATATATATATATATGTATGTGTATAATTATGTGTTTGTGGGTTTATATGTAGCATATATAAATATACACACATATAATAGACAACACGGTATGGCACTCCCAATGTATACAGATGAAGTTTGCTCCGGTGCCCTGCGTCAGTCACAGCTGAGAGATACAATCACAAAACCGCTGGCACTCGTAGAGACTCATAAAGAAAACACAGATGCTGTAGCTTTAAGTCAAAGCTTAAAGTCAAGACTTAAAGCTACAGCATCTGTGTTTTCTTTATGAGACTCTACGAGTGCCAGCGGTTTTGTGATTATACACACACACATATATATATATATATATATATATATATATACACACACACACATATATACATATATATATATATATATATATATACATCTATCTATCTATCTATCTATCTATCTATCTATCTATCTATCTATCTATATATATACTGTATAAAATCTGTATTTATATAAGTGTTCATTTTACTCTGAAATTGGGATTGAGTACTTATATATAGAACAAGATGTACTAATGGGAAAATGCGGCCAAAAGCCCATTTTTGGGCTTTGGGCACATTTCCCATATGTATTAAGCCTCGTACGCTGGGGGTTCAGTGTTGAGGATAATGCCAGCAAAAGCTGGCAGTACCGTGCATCTGTGCTGTAGAGCGATCCAATTGGATCCCTCCATGCATTCCCTGCAGCCGCCGCAGCCCTCTCCACATGTGCAGAGCGACTTCCATGGCCGAAACCTGGAAGTGCGGCGTCGTAAAAGACAGTTCTTATCGGGAAAGCTGTCCTTTTGATACTAACTGCATATGTAAGTACTTAGTAATTAGTATCAATGTGGTAAGTGGCGGGATGTACCGCAAAGCCTTGCTACATATAAAATTAGTGGGTCTTGGGATATGCGCTGCCAATCACCTGACACACTGTGGCTTAATTGCCACCACTGGCAACACATGGCTGCCTGGACCTTAGTACCCTACAGAACACTTAAGGGCTGGATATATAAAACTGATGTGTATAGAAAATACTGTTTTGATTTTCTTTTTTTCTTTTTTCTTTTGGGGGTGGGGAGGGCGGCGGGGAAGCAAACCGGGTGTGCTGCCTGCAGAGTTTTATACACTGTTTGTGGGCCCTTTTTTTGTTTATTGCCAACCCCCTCAATGAAAACCAAAGCCCGCCCTCCTCCCCCCAAAAAAAAGGTTTTCTGTGTATAGCCCCAGAAAATAATATACAGAAAGTCCTCTCAATTTGCTTTATACATTTTAGCACCATTAAAAATGTATATAACCGACAAATTGGGCCTGATTCTGAGTTGGACTCAGGCACGTCCATGTGTATGACTTTATGTTAATATTGGTATGAGCCCTTCCCTGGTGTACAGCTATGTGTCTGAATATGCAAGTCCACTTTGAGCTTCTATAGACATTATAAAACCACTTGGTGTGTCTTACAACGCAGTCATCAAAACCTACACCAGCCCATGCTAGGTACAGAGCCTCCGGCAGACTATGTCCTCCAATATTACTAATGAAGCGTCTAATTTCCCAAACACTTCAGATCGGCAGCTATTCCACCGATCCACGTGCTTTTCGACAAGTCAAATTCCTCGACTTGTCGAATAATTTGGGGTTAGATTGAATAGGGCGGAACCCCTTCCGACCTAAAAAAGTCGAAAACTATTGTCTTTTCGACAGACAGCAGCTTTCAACTTCAATTCAATATACCCCTATATATATTTTGCATACTTGTTCTTAAGATGGCACCGGGCAGTTAGGGGACCCTATCACTGCCCCAGAGCCTAGAACACATGCTCAGATCTCTGGGAAAATGGTGCGGCGGCCATTTTCCCAGTGATTTTCCTACTGTGCATGCGCAAAACACTGGGATAATGGTGCTGCGCCATTTTCCCTGTGATTTCTGCAGCACTGGTGCCACGCCGCAGGACTCTGGAGGACAAGTATTAAAAATAATGAGTGCAGGGTGTGCAATGTGGCCCCTTCTGGACACCCTCAAAAAATCAACCACATCCACCACATCACTAGTCACACCCCCACATTGTTTTTACCCTGTGGCGGCAAAAAATACACCCTTCATAAATTTCAGCTCCAGGCCCATGTGGACCTTAATCTGGCACTGGGTTAAACTCTATGCACTACAGTGTCCAGTACTGTTTTACCTGGATTGTACAATTGTTCTGAGTTCCTCATCTGGATTCTGGGACCAGGATATAGCTTTTTCAAGCTTTTTTCTGATTACATAAGACCCCATTTCCTGATTAGAATTCTGGTTCAATGCTATCAGTAATATGCTGCTTTAAGCTACAGTGGTTGCCTTGTTTCTGGAGTGGGTCTCTGGCCTGGCTAGTCTCTATAATCATTAGGTGAGAGGTCACTTGGTGACCTGGTGGCATCTGGTTCCATTTCAGTATACTTGAATATCACTAGTCTGTGGTCCCTAATTTGCATGTCACTAGTGTGCCCAATCTCCTGTAAAACCTATGAGCCTTTGACCATCAAGCCTCGATCATAATCCCTCTATGAGCATACCCATATTACATCCTCCTGAATGGCATGTTTATTTTTTGCTGCACTAAACTTTTGCTTAAAGTTTTTTTCTTTACTACGGTAAAATATTGTTTTTTTTATTGCAGATGCCCTGACTTAAACCCTCTGTGCCTTTGGGCATCAGTGCTAGTATTTTCTTCCTGCTCTTCTCTCAACTGGTCATCATGATCCATAATAAAGAACACACTCAAGTTGTACAAAAATTACAGTTTAATATTATTATTTATTTACTTAAACCTTTTTTTCAAATATCTCACTGCGAAGTCACATTTATTATGGATATGCAGTGGGGTACGGCCTGCATAGTCACAGTTCTTGTATGTTATGGGTAGGGTACATACTGCATTGTCACAGAACTTAAACAGTATGTTATGGATACACATTGAGGTACTTCACAAAAGAAAAACATTTTTGTTTTTACTAGTGATGTGCACCGGAAATTTTTTGTGTTTTGTGTTTTGGTTTTGGGTTCGGTTCCGCGCCCGTGTTTTGGGTTCGAACACGTTTTGGCAAAACCTCACCGAATTTTTTTTGTCGGATTCGGGTGTGTTTTGGATTCGGGTGTTTTTTTCAAGAAACCCTAAAAAACAGCTTAAATCATTGAATTTGGGGGTCATTTTGATCCCATAGTATTATTAACCTCAATAACCATCATTTACACTCATTTTCATTCTATTCTGAACACCTCACACCTCACAATATTATTTTTAGTCCTAAAATTTGCACCGAGGTCGCTGGATGGCTAAGCTAAGCAACCCAAGTGGCCGACACAAACACCTGGCCCATCTAGGAGTGGCACTGCAGTGTCAGGCAGGATGGCCCTTCCAAAAAATACCCCCCAAACAGCACATGACGCAAAGAAAAAAAGAGGCGCAATGAGGTAGCTGTGTGAGTAAGCTAAGTGACCCTAGTGGCCGACACAAACACCTGGCCCATCTAGGAGTGGCACTGCAGTGTCACGCAGGATGGCCCTTCCAAAAAATACTCCCCAAACAGCACATGACGCAAAGAAGAAAAAAAAGAGGCGCAATGAGGTAGCTGTGTGAGTAAGCTAAGCGACCCTAGTGGCCGACACAAACACATGGCCCATCTAGGAGTGGCACTGCAGTGTCAGGCAGGATGGCCCTTCCAAAAAATATTCCCCAAACAGATCATGAGGCAAAGAAAAAAAAGAGGCGCAATGAGGTAGCTGTGTGAGTAAGCTAAGCGACCCTAGTGGCCGACACAAACACCTGGCCCATCTAGGAGTGGCACTGCAGTGTCACGCAGGATGGCCCTTCCAAAAAATACCCCCCAAACAGCACATGACGCAAAGAAAAAAAGAGGCGCAATGAGGTAGCTGTGTGAGTAAGCTAAGTGACCCTAGTGGCCGACACAAACACCTGGCCCATCTAGGAGTGGCACTGCAGTGTCACGCAGGATGGCCCTTCCAAAAAATACTCCCCAAACAGCACATGACGCAAAGAAGAAAAAAAAGAGGCGCAATGAGGTAGCTGTGTGAGTAAGCTAAGCGACCCTAGTGGCCGACACAAACACATGGCCCATCTAGGAGTGGCACTGCAGTGTCAGGCAGGATGGCCCTTCCAAAAAATACTCCCCAAACAGCACATGAGGCAAAGAAAAAAAGAGGCGCAATGAGGTAGCTGTGTGAGTAAGCTAAGCGACCCTAGTGGCCAACACAAACACCTGGCCCATCTAGGAGTGGCACTGCAGTGTCAGGCAGGATGGCCCTTCCAAAAAATACTCCCCAAACAGCACATGACGCAAAGAAGAAAAAAAAAAGAGGCGCAATGAGGTAGCTGTGTGAGTAAGCTAAGCGACCCTAGTGGCCGACACAAACACCTGGCCCATCTAGGAGTGGCACTGCAGTGTCAGGCAGGATGGCCCTTCCAAAAAATACTCCCCAAACAGCACATGATGCAAAGAAGAAAAAAAAGAGGCGCAATGAGGTAGCTGTGTGAGTAAGCTAAGTGACCCTAGTGGCCGACACAAACACCTGGCCCATCTAGGAGTGGCACTGCAGTGTCACGCAGGATGGCCCTTCCAAAAAATACTCCCCAAACAGCACATGACGCAAAGAAGAAAAAAAAGAGGCGCAATGAGGTAGCTGTGTGAGTAAGCTAAGCGACCCTAGTGGCCGACACAAACACATGGCCCATCTAGGAGTGGCACTGCAGTGTCAGGCAGGATGGCCCTTCCAAAAAATATTCCCCAAACAGCACATGAGGCAAAGAAAAAAAGAGGCGCAATGAGGTAGCTGTGTGAGTAAGCTAAGCGACCCTAGTGGCCAACACAAACACCTGGCCCATCTAGGAGTGGCACTGCAGTGTCAGGCAGGATGGCCCTTCCAAAAAATAATCCCCAAACAGCACATGACGCAAAGAAGAAAAAAAAAAGAGGCGCAATGAGGTAGCTGTGTGAGTAAGCTAAGCGACCCTAGTGGCCGACACAAACACCTGGCCCATCTAGGAGTGGCACTGCAGTGTCAGGCAGGATGGCCCTTCCAAAAAATACTCCCCAAACAGCACATGACGCAAAGAAGAAAAAAAAGAGGCGCAATGAGGTAGCTGTGTGAGTAAGCTAAGCGACCCTAGTGGCCGACACAAACACCTGGCCCATCTAGGAGTGGCACTGCAGTGTCACGCAGGATGGCCCTTCCA
Source organism: Pseudophryne corroboree (assembly GCF_028390025.1). Classification (NCBI taxonomy): domain Eukaryota; kingdom Metazoa; phylum Chordata; class Amphibia; order Anura; family Myobatrachidae; genus Pseudophryne; species Pseudophryne corroboree. The sequence continues at coordinate 661,071,181 of NC_086448.1, forward strand.
AAAAATACCCCCCAAACAGCACATGACGCAAAGAAAAAAAGAGGCGCAATGAGGTAGCTGTGTGAGTAAGCTAAGTGACCCTAGTGGCCGACACAAACACCTGGCCCATCTAGGAGTGGCACTGCAGTGTCACGCAGGATGGCCCTTCCAAAAAATACTCCCCAAACAGCACATGACGCAAAGAAGAAAAAAAAGAGGCGCAATGAGGTAGCTGTGTGAGTAAGCTAAGCGACCCTAGTGGCCGACACAAACACATGGCCCATCTAGGAGTGGCACTGCAGTGTCAGGCAGGATGGCCCTTCCAAAAAATACTCCCCAAACAGCACATGAGGCAAAGAAAAAAAGAGGCGCAATGAGGTAGCTGTGTGAGTAAGCTAAGCGACCCTAGTGGCCAACACAAACACCTGGCCCATCTAGGAGTGGCACTGCAGTGTCAGGCAGGATGGCCCTTCCAAAAAATACTCCCCAAACAGCACATGACGCAAAGAAGAAAAAAAAAAGAGGCGCAATGAGGTAGCTGTGTGAGTAAGCTAAGCGACCCTAGTGGCCGACACAAACACCTGGCCCATCTAGGAGTGGCACTGCAGTGTCAGGCAGGATGGCCCTTCCAAAAAATACTCCCCAAACAGCACATGATGCAAAGAAGAAAAAAAAGAGGCGCAATGAGGTAGCTGTGTGAGTAAGCTAAGCGACCCTAGTGGCCGACACAAACACCTGGCCCATCTAGGAGTGGCACTGCAGTGTCACGCAGGATGGCCCTTCCAAAAAATGCTCCCCAAACAGCACATGACGCAAAGAAGAAAAAAAAGAGGCGCAATGAGGTAGCTGTGTGAGTAAGCTAAGCGACCCTAGTGGCCGAAACAAACACCTGGCCCATCTAGGAGTGGCACTGCAGTGTCAGGCAGGATGGCCCTTCCAAAAAATACTCCCCAAACAGCACATGACGCAAAGAAGAAAAAAAAGAGGCGCAATGAGGTAGCTGTGTGAATAAGCTAAGCGACCCTAGTGGCCGACACAAACACCTGGCCCATCTAGGAGTGGCACTGCAGTGTCACGCAGGATGGCCCTTCCAATAAATACTCCCCAAACAGCACATGACGCAAAGAAGAAAAAAAAGAGGAGCAATGAGGTAGCTGTGTGAGTAAGCTAAGCGACCCTAGTGGCCGACACAAACACCTGGCCCATCTAGGAGTGGCACTGCAGTGTCACGCAGGATGGCCCTTCCAAAAAATACTCCCCAAACAGCACATGACGCAAAGAAGAAAAAAAAGAGGCGCAATGAGGTAGCTGTGTGAGTAAGCTAAGCGACCCTAGTGGCCGACACAGACACCTGGCCCATCTAGGAGTGGCACTGCAGTGTCACGCAGGATGGCCCTTCCAAAAAATACTCCCCAAACAGCACATGACGCAAAGAAAAATGAAAGAAAAAAGATGTGCAAGATGGAATTGTCCTTGGGCCCTCCCACCCACCCTTATGTTGTATAAACAGGACATGCACACTTTAACCAACCCATCATTTCAGCGATTGGGTCTGCCACACGACTGTGACTGAAATGACTGGTTGGTTTGGGCCCCCACCAAAAAAGAAGCAATCTCTCCTTGCACAAACTGGCTCTACAGAGGCAAGATGTCCACCTCATCATCATTGTCCGATTCATCACCCCTTTCACTGTGTACATCCCCCTCCTCACAGATTATTAATTCGTCCCCACTGGAATCCACCATCTCAGATCCCCGTGTACTTTCTGGAGGCAATTGCTGCTGGTGAATGTCTCCATGGAGGAATTGATTATAATTCATTTTAATGAACATCATCTTCTCCACATTTTCTGGAAGTAACCTCGTACGCCGATTGCTGACAAGGTGAGCGGCGGCACTAAACACTCTTTCGGAGTACACACTGGAGGGAGGGCAACTTAGGTAGAATAAAGCCAGTTTGTGCAAGGGCCTCCAAATTGCCTCTTTTTCCTGCCAGTATACGTACGGACTATCTGACGTGCCTACTTGGATGCGGTCACTCATATAATCCTCCACCATTCTTTCAATGGTGAGAGAATCATATGCAGTGACAGTAGACGACATGTCAGTAATCGTTGGCAGGTCCTTCAGTCCGGACCAGATGTCAGCATCAGCAGTCGCTCCAGACTGCCCTGCATCACCGCCAGCGGGTGGGCTCGGAATTCGTAGCCTTTTCCTCGCACCCCCAGTTGCGGGAGAATGTAAAGCAGGAGATGTTGACAGGTCGCGTTCCGCTTGACTTGACAATTTTCTCACCAGCAGTTCTTTGAACCCCTGCAGACTTGTGTCTGCCGGAAAGAGAGATCCAACGTAGGTTTTAAATCTAGGATCGAGCACGGTGGCCAAAATGTAGTGCTCTGATTTCAACAGATTGACCACACGTGAATCCTGGTTAAGCGAATGAAGGGCTCCATCCACAAGTCCCACATGCCTAGCGGAATCGCTCTGTTTTAGCTCCTCCTTCAATGCCTCCAGCTACTTCTGCAAAAGCCTGATGAGGGGAATGACCTGACTCAGGCTGGCAGTGTCTGAACTGACTTCACGTGTGGCAAGTTCAAAGGGCAGCAGAACCTTGCACAACGTTGAAATCATTCTCCACTGCGCTTGAGACAGGTGCATTCCACCTCCTTTGCCTATATCAACGGCAGATGTATAGGCTTGAATGGCCTTTTGCTGCTCCTCCATCCTCTGAAGCATATAGAGGGTTGAATTCCACCTCGTTACCACCTCTTGCTTCAGATGATGGCAGGGCAGGTTCAGGTTTTTTTGGTGGTGCTCCAGTCTTCTGTATGCGGTGCCTTCACGCCGAAAGTGGCCCGCAATTCTTCTGGCCACCGACAGCATCTCTTGCACGCCCCTGTCGTTTTTTTAAATAATTCTGCACCACCAAATTCAAGGTATGTGCAAAACATGGGACGTGCTGGAATTTGCCCAGATGTAATGCACGCACAATATTGCTGGCGTTGTCCGATGCCACAAATCCCCAGGAGAGTCCAATTGGGGTAAGCCATTCTGCGATGATCTTCCTCAATTGCCGTTAGAGGTTTTCAGCTGTGTGCGTATTCTGGAAAGCGGTGATACAAAGCGTAGCCTGCCTAGGAACGAGTTTGCGAGATGCTGCTACTGGTGCCGCCGCTGCTGTTCTTGCAGCGGGAGGCAATACATCTACCCAGTGGGCTGTCACAGTCATGTAGTCCTGAGTCTGCCCTGCTCCACTTGTCCACATGTCCGTGGTTAAGTGGACATTGGGTACAACTGCATTTTTTAGGACACTGGTGAGTCTTTTTCTGACGTCCGTGTACATTCTCGGTATCGCCTGCCTAGAGAAGTGGAACCTAGATGGTATTTGGTAACGGGGGCACACTACCTCAAGAAATTGTCTAGTTCCCTGTGAACTAACGGCGGACACCGGACGCACGTCTAACACCAACATAGTTGTCAAGGCCTCAGTTATCCGCTTTGCAACAGGATGACTGCTGTGATATTTCATCTTCTTCGCAAAGGACTGTTGGACAGTCAATTGCTTACTGGAAGTAGTACAAGTGGTCTTCCGACTTCCCCTCTGGGATGACGATCGACTCCCAGCAGCAACAACAGCAGCGCCAGCAGCAGTAGGCGTTACACTCAAGGATGCATCGGAGGAATCTCAGGCAGGAGAGGACTCGTCAGACTTGCCAGTGACATGGCCTGCAGGACTATTGCCTTTCCTTGGTAAGGAGGAAATTGACACTGAGGGAGTTGGTGGTGTGGTTTGCGCGAGCTTGGTTACAAGAGGAAGGGATTTACTGGTCAGTGGACTGCTTCCGCTGTCGCCCAAAGTTTTTGAACTTGTCACTGACTTATTATGAATGCGCTGCAGGTGACGTATAAGGGAGGATGTTCCGAGGTGGTTAACGTCCTTACCCCTACTTATTACAGCTTGACAAAGGCAACACACGGCTTGACACCTGTTGTCCGCATTTCTGTTGAAATACTTCCACACTGAAGAGTTGATTTTTTTGGTATTTTCACCAGGCATGTCAATGGCCATATTCCTCCCACGGACAACAGGTGTCTCCCCGGGTGCCTGACTTAAACAAACCACCTCGCCATCAGAATCCTCCTTGTCAATTTCCTCCCCAGCGCCAGCAACACCCATATCCTCATCCTGGTGTACTTCAACACTGACATCTTCAATTTCACTATCAGGAAGGAACTGGACTGCGGTTGCTCCTTTCAACACTTGCAGGGGGCGTGCAAATGGTGGAAGGCGCAAGCTCTTCCCGTCCAGTGTTGGGAAGATCAGGCATCGCAACCGACACAATTGGACTCTCCTTTGGGATTTGGGATTACGAAGAACACACAGTTCTTTGCTGTGATTTTGCCGCAAGTCTTTTCTTTTTTCTAGCGAGAGGATGAGTGCTTCCATCCTCATGTGAAGCTGAACCACTAGCCATGAACATAGGCCAGGGCCTCAGCTGTTCCTTGCCACTGCGTGTCGTAAATGGCATATTGGCAAGTTTACGCTTCTCCTCAGACGCTTTTAATTTTGATTTTTGGGTCATTTTTTTACTGATCTTTTGTGTTTTGGATTTTACATGCTCTGTACTATGACATTGGGCATCGGCCTTGGCAGACGACGTTGATGGCATTTCATCATCTCGGCCATGACTAGTGGCAGCAGCTTCAGCACGAGGTGGAAGTGGATCTTGATCTTTCCCTATTTTTTTAACCTCCACATTTTTGTTCTCCATATTTTGTGCACAACTAATAGCCACCACAGGTATACAATGTAGATGGATGGATAGTATAGTATTACTTATACTTATGGACGATGAGTGCACTGATGACACAGAGGTAGGTACAGCCGTGGCCTACCGTACTGCTGCTTAGTGCTTATATATATAATATACTGTATAACGGACCTGGTGGACACTGTCAGCAGACTGCTAAACAAACTAGCATGAAGAAAGAAAAAAAAAACACCACAGTGTTTTTCAGGCAGACAAACGTATACTGGACTGGTGGTCACTGTCAACAAAACTGTGCACTGTACTCCTGCTATTACTGCTCCCCAGTCCCCACAATTAGGCAGTGTGAGCAGAGCAGTGCACTCAGCACAGATATATCATGCAGCAGTGCAGCACACTGAGTGAGCACAGCCACAGATATGGTGGAGCGTTTTTTTTCAGGCAGAGAAACAAAGGATTAAAATCACTGGTGGTATAATCAAAACCCTGCACTGTACTCCCTAACAGCTGCTCCCCGTCCACAATCCTCCCCACAATTATAACAATGTCACTCTTAGTCTTTTCTATTACAGAGAGGACGCCAGCCACGTCCTCTCCCTATCAATCTCAATGCACGTGTGAAAATGGCGGCGACGCGCGTCTCCTTATATAGAATCCGAGTCTTGCGAGAATCCGACAGCGGGATGATGACGTTCGGGCGCGCTCGGGTTAACCGAGCAAGGCGGGAGGATCCGAGTCGCTCGGACCCGTGTAAAAAAAAGGTGAAGTTCGGGCGGGTCGGATTCCGAGGAACCGAACCCGCTCATCACTAGTTTTTACTCTGTTAACTTTTTAAACTGTGTTCGGAAATGACACTGTGGAGATACAGCACTTTTGTGAATGCAGTGGGGTATGGCCTGCAAAGTAATTAATGTTGCATGCAAACAAATCCACATAAAACAGAGATCCTTATGATAGGTCAAAGGTCAAGACTGCAGCATAGCCAACTAAGGGATTTATGCTTGGGGGTTCAGAATTAAAAAAAACATTGAACATACTGTATGCAGCATCTTGGTGTTGTCCTGGATTGTAACTATACACTTAAACATCAGCTATTAGCCACAATCAAATCCTCATTCTTTCATCTAAGAGAAATAGCCAGAATCAAGCACCTAATTTCTTCAAAGTTCACAAATTGCAGATGCGCGCTCCTTCTGGGAATGGGATCTATAATATAACCCTGGGGGTCTTCCTTCACTCCTGTATTCAAACACACTTCTTTCTTCAACACTTTATATCCCCTTGTCCATATTCCTCAAACAAAAAACGAGGGGGGTGATACTAGTGAAGTACAGTTTTAATAGAATTGGTACAAGTTAAAACCACTATGAAAAAACAATTCTCAATAACAGTCTACCACAGTCTATGGTCAGAGTATGCTTACCACAATGCGAGGGGTGTCAAACAATGTCCACCCAATAGCGCTTTTTAATCAGGTACCTCCCGGGATATCAGCACCCTTCTGCCACTGGTCAGGAACCTTTCTCCTCGCATACGGTCTGCTACAGTCTGTGCCAAGATACCACAAACACGTTTCTGCTCATCAGAGCCTTTACCAAGGTACACCTTGATAAAGGCTCTGAGGAGCAGAAACGCATTAGTGGTAGGCATACTCTGACCATAGACTGTGGTGGACTGTTATTGAGAATTGTTTTTTCATAGTGGTTTTAACTTCTACCAATTCTATTAAAACTGTACTTCACTAGTATCCCCCACCTCTGTTTTTGTTTGAGGAATGTGGACAAGGGGATATAAAGTGTTGAAGAAAGAAGTGTGTTTGAATACAGAAGTGGAGGAAGACCCCCAGGGTTATATTATAGATCCCATTCCCAGAAGGAGCACGCATCTGCAATTTGTGAACTTTGACTAGGATTTTTGTGGAATGGGGGTGACCATTCCAGCAGGCACTGCTGCACCGTTGTATTGGAGCGCGGGTTTGAGACTATTTTTGCCTTTATGTACCTAATTTCTTCAGATTTGCATAAAGTCATACAGTACATGCATTTATTTCATCACACCAAGACTACTGCAATGCGCTCTACTTGGGTCTCCCAGTAAAAAAATTGCACCTCATGTTGCTTTTAGCTTTGTGGCTCTGACTCTAAGGAACTTGTTTTTCTGCACAGTTTGAGAGCCCTCAACTCTAGAATCCTTCAAAAACAGACTCAAAGCTTATCTGTTTATTTAAGCATGTTACTGAAGCTTCTTTAGTTCTTAAAAAAAATAACCCAAATGCTTAGTACTCTTTCTTGTTAAGCTTATTTTGCATTTTCTGTTGTAAATGCACATATAAAGCACATTGGGCCCTATTCGTAGAAAAGTGTGGTGTAAATATTATTATTATTATTATTAATAATAATAATAATAATAATAATAATAATAATAATAATAATAATAAGATTGTCTTCTTTATTTATTTTGGTGTGCTGGGGTTCTTTGGACCCCATGTAAGTCTGAGCAAATTGTGAAGTTCAATGACCTGACTATGACCATCCAGTCAGATAGAGGGAAAATCGGCACACTGCATTGTTTTCACTGCTCTCACTAACACAGACACTGGGCCTAATTCAGATCTGATCGCTGCTGTGCGTTTTCGCACAGCAATCGATCAGATCCAAACTGAGCCACAATGCGCAGGCACGTCGGATGACTACAACAGGCATCGGCGATCAGTGACGGGATTCGCAAGGTGATTGACAGGAAGAGGCCGTTTGTGGGTGGCAACTGACTGTTTTCAGGGAGTGTCCTGAAAAACGCATACGGGCTCAAGCGTTTTCAGGGAGGGTGTCTGACGTCAGCTCCAGCTGTGATCAGCAGGAATCAATCGCCCTGGAAAAGTAAGTCCTGGGCTGCGCAGAGACTGCACAAACTGATTTTGTGCAGCTCTGCTACACATGCGATCACACACTTGCACAGCAAAAAAACCACTCCCCCTGTAGGCGGCGACTATCTGATCGCAGGACAGCAAAATTTGCAGCCCAGCAATCAGATCTGAATTAGGTCCATTGATCCTTCTTTATTGAATCATCTCAGAATTTTACGTACCAAAGACATAACAGATGTCCTACTGTCAGAGCAACATATCGGTGAGCACCTTTGATGCATGTCGTTTACCAATATTAACACATTATACAGTTACATATACCTCATCTCATGTAAAGTTTTCTCCTTGCAAATCATATTGCCACTTTACATTTATCATCATGTACAACAATTGTAGGATTATACCATTCTTGTGTATACTATTAACATTGGGCCCTCAACTCATTATTACTGTTGAGAAAGCATTTAATGCACATTCTACTATCCTTATCGGCATAAGAATAATATGTGTTTCCATGTACTGTAGTATACTCTTCCTTGATGATTTGCATGTCCAATGTAAACTGATTATGTATAGTTTGTACCCAGAAAAGTTTTGGGGAAGAATTGTGAAGTTCAATGACCTGACTATGACCATCCAGTCAGATAGAGGGAAAATCGGCACACTGCATTGTTTTCACTGCTCTCACTAACACAGACACTGGGCCTAATTCAGATCTGATCGCTGCTGTGCGTTTTCGCACAGCAATCGATCAGATCCAAACTGAGCCACAATGCGCAGGCACGTCGGATGACTACAACAGGCATCGGCGATCAGTGACGGGATTCGCAAGGTGATTGACAGGAAGAGGCCGTTTGTGGGTGGCAACTGACTGTTTTCAGGGAGTGTCCTGAAAAACGCATACGGGCTCAAGCGTTTTCAGGGAGGGTGTCTGACGTCAGCTCCAGCTGTGATCAGCAGGAATCAATCGCCCTGGAAAAGTAAGTCCTGGGCTGCGCAGAGACTGCACAAACTGATTTTGTGCAGCTCTGCTACACATGCGATCACACACTTGCACAGCAAAAAAACCACTCCCCCTGTAGGCGGCGACTATCTGATCGCAGGACAGCAAAATTTGCAGCCCAGCAATCAGATCTGAATTAGGTCCATTGATCCTTCTTTATTGAATCATCTCAGAATTTTACGTACCAAAGACATAACAGATGTCCTACTGTCAGAGCAACATATCGGTGAGCACCTTTGATGCATGTCGTTTACCAATATTAACACATTATACAGTTACATATACCTCATCTCATGTAAAGTTTTCTCCTTGCAAATCATATTGCCACTTTACATTTATCATCATGTACAACAATTGTAGGATTATACCATTCTTGTGTATACTATTAACATTGGGCCCTCAACTCATTATTACTGTTGAGAAAGCATTTAATGCACATTCTACTATCCTTATCGGCATAAGAATAATATGTGTTTCCATGTACTGTAGTATACTCTTCCTTGATGATTTGCATGTCCAATGTAAACTGATTATGTATAGTTTGTACCCAGAAAAGTTTTGGGGAAGAATAGCCAACATTTAAGTATTTCCTCCAGTGCAACAATTTTCTGCACAATATGTATTTAGTTCTATGGTTTGTAATAGCAGGATAGAAAATATTAAAATTTTGTAACAACATTAACCTCATGAAACATATGCTCCTTTATAATAATACTTACAGTATATAATACATGATATGTAAATAGTCTGTTGTTACTAATTCAAATAAATATTACTATACAGTAGGTGTGGTTCAAGTTATCAGCATACAGTTTATACCAACTACCCAAAAAAGACCTGTTTTGTGAATTTTCTATTTTCAATCATATAAACAGTGCATGCCAGAGTAATAAGCTATTGGCATTGTAAAAGTTGCTCAAGCCCAAATCACAAGTTTTGTGCATCTTTAATATTGTGCAAGTTACATCATAAAAGATGTTTAACCATGTATTAAAGCACATGATTGAATAGGGGCAACATAAAGTAGGGCATGGGCAGACACCAAGATAATTCATAATGGGATGTAGTCAAGATCCTGTCAGTTGGGATCCTGACAGTCAGAATGTTGACAAGCAGCACCCAGATGGTCATGTATACCAAAGGTAAGTACAGGGGTTAGGCACTTCTGAGAGTGTTAGGGATAGGTTGAGTAGGTGGGGGAAGTTCTGATTATGTTGAAAGGGGGGGGGACATTTAGGGTTAGGCTGCAGGAGGGATTGCTAGGGTTAGATTGCAGTAAGAGTGGGTTAGGGTTATTGGTAGGGTTAAAATACTTACCAGGATCCATTGGGATTTTGACCGTTGGGAAGCCACTGATGGAATCTTAATGATCGGGATTCCCACTGCTTGGATTGAGAATCCCGATTGTTAAAGAAGACCAATGAGCTAATGACCACTGAGGAAGACCAATGAGCTAAAAATGATATGTGGTACTTTATGTTTGTATTATTTAAATGAAATGTGATCAAAATGGAAACCAAGACACTGTTTAGTAATTTAATTAGGATTAAGATGAGGTGAAGCAAAAGTTACATACAGTAAGACATTTTAATTATAAAAGAGAAAACATCTTTAGCTTGTTTATATTAATTAGCATTATCCATCAACTCACCTCCTTTCAAACTATGCAAAACATTTTTTTCACAGCATATTGTACATAAAATCAGAAATGCATAGCCAACAATTCAGTTTGTAAGCATAAGTGCAAGTGTGGAATCATTGGAGTTACTGTCATAATGACTTAGGATAATGAAGATTACAGGTTTCAGTGATTTTGTATAATAACATTGGTTGCTATAAATTAGATTAAAGCATGTCAAAACCTTCTGTTTAAAAAGGATCTTAATGCGTTAAAGTCTTACTTAATAAGGTGACAAATTGGATAAGAACCTACAGCTGCTTATCAAAATACTGATTAAGAGGTTATTTTAGCTTTTATGGAGAATGGTTTAGAGGATGCTGTTGCACATATTGACATGCACTGTGAACAATGAGATGTCTATATACTGTAAACACTGTACTTAATAAACATATTTTGCAAGATTTGTAAAATTGGCTTTCTGAAGACATTCAATCACAGATGAGCAAAATCAAAGAAAATATTCTGTTTTGACGCTTCTCAGGGGTCTGAAGTTCCAGCAACAAATCTTAGAGTTCCTCTTTTAATATTCTATTCCACAGAATACATTTCTTCCAGTCATGTAGAATTGCATGCTGGACGTCTGCAACTGCAGTCACATTGTGTGCATGGAAATAAATGTGTATATTTGCTGTATTTAGATTTGCATGTATGTACGTGGCCGCACAGCCCTTTCCATTCACTTGTAGACATAGCCTTCATAACCATTACTAGCAGCATGCACTAGTTTCAGCCCTATAACTGATCAAAGAGATCCTTTCAGATTCAGATGTCTCTCTGTAAATGCTCATATAGGCATAGACCATAATTCCACTTACATGCCCATGTTACACGCTCAAACAAGTTAGCCTAGATGTGAATGACACATTCCCTTCATGCTATGCCCCTTCAGCTGCGAGTGCAGTTCAACTCTAAATCACCCATAATTGTTCATAGTTGTATATGCTCAACTATAGAGTATGCATTCCATAGTGCTATAAAAAACTACAAACTCCAAAAATAGAATAGACTTGCATGCAACTGTGCATTAGCCTTTTATTTTACATTTGCATTTTACAGAGTTTGCAATGTATAAAAAGAGTTGGGATAATAATTACTGTCATTCTGTTGTGTGCTGTGGCTGTGCTTGGGTCAAGAAATCCTAATTCTTGTGTTTCAGACTTTTGTGACACAACCTACAACCAGGATTTATGTTGCTATATCTTTCTACTTTCAAGCAGGGCAGTAATCTTGGGCCCAGATTTTTGGAAAGTGATAAATTAAACAGTGATAAAGTACCAACCAATAATCTTCTAACTGTTATTTTTCAGACAGAGCCTATAACATAGCGGTTTAGAGCTGGTTGGTTAGTACTTTATCACCGTGCAATTTATCATTCTCCAAGGGCTTGATAAATCTGGGCTTCAGACACTGTTGCTAATTCATGGCAAGAAATTACAACCACTTGTGCTGAGAGCTTAAAGCCCTGCAACTTTCTTCACTCGGTGCAGGTCATTATGTCTTTCTGTATTAGCCAATGCTGCTTCTGTGTTTTGGTGATTCCTGATGATTACATATTATTCGTGTTTCTTTCCTGCCATGATCCTATCATGTTTAATGGATTCTGCTTCACACTGTCTACCCTTCAATTTTCTGCTTATACCTGGGACCTTCTTTGACTTCAGTACGTGCAGACATCAGCCTGTTCATTGAATATCCCTTGCTTGTTCCTGTACTCTGACAGTTATCACCTGTTTATCTGATGTTTAACCTGCAAATCAGAAACTTCACTATTGTGCATTTAAGACTTCTGTTTTTAGAGACAATAGAAAGACGGCAGGAGTTACGAGATTCTGGCTGAACTTGTACATTTTTTTAAAAGGGGCAATCATTTGCAAAGCAGAAGCAACATGGTTTTGCCTTGTAAACATTTGTCGCTTTAAAGAAACATATGAGTTTGACCTGAATCTCGGAGCTCAGCCATCTTGGACTGCATTACATCCAGCCCACGGTCTCATTACAGATTGGAGGATGACTGTGAACAATAACTGTAAAACAATAAGGACAAATTCCTATTTCAAAGTTTGTGAAATTTTTAAGATTATGGGCAAGATGTATATTTCATGTATAAGAGAAAACCAACAAAGTTGAAATAAGATTTATTTATATGGAACTTGTATTAATCCAATGGCAAGTTTCTACTAAAATACATCCTACTATGCATAAATATGTATTTGCCATCACCAAGGTTCAAATTCACAGTCTTCTAGGTCCCTGATTTCTTATATCATATCCTTTGTCCCTACTGTAGGTCTCTGTCCCTCAGAGATACCTTTTCTCTTACAGGAAAAAAGTTATAAGTATATACATAGGTTTATTAAATACATGATTACTAATCCAGGTAATGGTACTGTGAATATATCGCTAGCAACTATCCAAGTAATTACACATGAGTCCAAAGGCCATTTTATTGTTGGTGCATAGTGATGGGAATGGTTCCTTAACAGTAAAGGGCCCTACACATTGGCTGATCTGCCGCCGAGCTGCCCGACGGCGGATACGGCCGACGGGCGACCCGGCGGCGGGGGCAGTGACGGGGGGAGTGAAGTTTCTTCACTCCCCCCATCACTCGGCTCCATTGAAGTGCAGGCAAATATGGACGAGATCGTCCATATTGGCCTGCATATACAGGCGACGGGGGACCAGCGATGAACGAGCGTGGGGCCGCGCATCGTTCATCGCTGGAGCCTCCACACTGAAAGATATGAACGAGTTCTCGTTCATTTATGAACGAGATCGTTCATATCTTTGGCTGATGTCGGCTACTGTGTAGGGCCTATAAGAGTCCTGAATCCCCTCTTAAAAGTATACAGTACATTGGTAAAAAAAATACTGGGATGACCTAGTCTCTTCATCTTAACAAAAGTACTTAGTAACTCAATTGATGTGGACTGTGCATAACTATATGAATGTAAATGGCAGTCCTTTCATTTTTGTCTACTGTAAAGGCAGTCCTTGCTGAAGTAGTCTTTAACTATTATAGCCAGAAAAAAGGGCTTTACTTTTTGCAATATTAAAGGAAAATCCCTATACAGCAGTATCCTCCTTTTACTGTTAGATGAATTATAAGGCAATGCTATTCAAATCCTGGATAAGTACAGTAAGTGCCACTACTTACATTAATAGTGCTCCACTTGCATTAATCAGAGATTTAAGTTGATCGGTAGCATTATTTGTGAGGTATCACTGCTTTAGGCTAACTAACCTCTCACTACTTTCTGTAAGATAGCACCATATTCAGCAATCAAATTCAGCACCAACTCTTCTGGCCAGCTCCAGAGACCGTATCTCCTTTCTGTAGATATCACTGCCACCCCCTAACATACAGTACCTCCTTGATACAGTATACAATACTAAAAACACAGTATCATTAACAAACAGATCTCTCTCTTTCTCTCTATCTATACAGTATATAAAACTACACTCACCGCTACATATAATGCATTTTATTGCTTATAGTTTATTGATTATCATTAAATTACAGATAATTGACCCTTGTATTGAACCTCCAAATAAGATTAGGTAAAACAGAGATGTGATTTCAGAATGAGTTTATAAACATTACTGAGTTCTTGACATATATATTGATGGTTTTGATTTTCCCAAAGAATGGCTACGCTACGGTATTAATTCTCATAAACAAGTAAAATAATTTACATTCTTACCAATTCCTAATTGATTGTAGTTGAATTGTGGTTACATCTGTCTTATTAATTATACGTGCCTCTAAGTATTGTATTAATAATTAATTTGTGGTTTCTTAAGAGAATATAGAGGTCATGTCATAAATATAAATAAATTAAGCATAAATATACATATCTTATGCAGAAAACATAGTGTACTGAAAGGCATAATAGAATTTAGTACCTATTATTTCTGACTAGCTGACGTGCCCGGTTTCACCTGGGTAGACCTTCGATACAGTATTTACTATTTCCATTTCCTACTTCCCATCATAACTGAGCTTATATGCTTAGCTAATTGTATGCCACTGAGGTACGGGAGCATGGTAGTATCAAGATTAAATACATTTTTTAATATGAATTGAAGGTGACTTATAAGACATACAGTATGCAAACCTTTTTTTTCTCTACTTGAGGATCTCTTTGTAAACCACATATGTGGTTCTCCCATTAGCTGCTAGGATCACCAGGTTACTCGTTGAGCTCATTCTGGACCAGGCCACATAGAACTGCCCATGTAAGAAGCAGTCCTCCCTCAAGTCAAACCCTGCCACCTTAAGCAATTGCCCCTGGGAATATGCTGATGATCATTGTATGCAGACTTTTAGAGGTAACTGCTGCCTCTTCAACTCAGAGGCATACTCTGATGGTATAAGTGGTGTGTGGGCTATGAACACTGACTACCCTCAAGCAAAGCCAGTGAACACTGTGGCCTCATTGACATTCATGTTGAGGGCTTTCACTTACAGCCTAGTGCGATTTCAGAGTTTGGGCATAATGAGGTTCCGCAGCAGCATAACTTGAACCTCCACTTTTAGGAGAAGCTTGTGAACTGGGAAGTAAGGGGGGTGGAGGGAACTCCATGGGGAAGTGGACCTCATCATCCATTTACATCACCAAGTCTACAGACGCATACTCCATTTTTGCCGCTTCAAAAAACTGAAGTAGCGTGTGATTAATGACGGTAGTTGTGTCATTCTTGGGGGTCACAAAGGCATGCTCGCACAGGCAGTCTATTGACTTCTTTTTGATTTTGGCGATATCAGGTATATCATGGCTGTGAAGTCTTCTGTGGTTGTCAAAACTGAGCCTAGGCCTGCAGGGATGGTCACAATTCCCTCAGGCTCTGAATACTCTCTGGGGATGATTCAGACCTGATCACTGTGGTGCTAAATTTGTTGTGCTGTGTTCAGACAGTTGCCGCGCAAGGGGAGTGTAAATGCATCATGCAAGTGTGTGAGCACATGTGTACGCCAAGCTGCAAAAAATCCCTCAGTCAGCAGACAGCTGCAAATCCATTCACACCTCACTCACCATCGAATGATTTTTCCACTGTGTGCACTCTGTGCGCAGCCCAGGACTTACTCCTACAGTGCGATGAGAACAGGTTGATTGGGTCCGGCACTGACATCACACATCCTCCCTGAAAACATTTGGGAACGCCTGCGATTTCCCTGACACTCCCAGAAAATGGTCAGTTACCACCCACAAACAGCCTCTTTCTGTCAATCAGCCTGCAAATGGCTGAGCGATTGAAATTTTCGCACAAGCCTGTCACTGTCCGGAGATGCCTTTTGCTGTTTCCAATTCACGTGTGCATTGTGGTGCATATGCATGCGCAGTCTATCGATAATCGCCTGCTGTGTGAAAAGGAACAGCAGTGATCAGGTCTGAATCTTGCCCTCTGTCCGCTATTTTGAGTAATAGTTTGGAAAATTGCCCATTGAAGACATCGCCCCTCAAGTGGATCTTTGTGTTCTTCCTCAGAGAGAGTTTCCAGATGAGGGGCCACAGATACGATGCCTTGACATATGCTTTAACTTCATCAGCTCAAGTTCCCATTATATTCTTACCCTTTTTCATTTCTGCTCCCTTTTTTTTCCCACGCCAAAAGGGTGACATTTCAAAAACACAAAACACTTTGTAAAGATATTAGAAATGCACCAATATGCCAAAAATAAATAAATAAAAAATAATGTTCTAACTCAACAAACACAAAAGATATGAACATTTCTATAATTCACCCCAGATTCGCCTCTAGGATAAAATCCTGGACTACATTTTTAGGTATTTGTATGGGAAACCTTTGTAAGCCAAAACCAAGTCAACATCTCATCAGGCCTAAGAGATATTGAGGAATCCATGAAAATACATTACCCCTTTTCACCGCCTTAAGGGACTTTTTTTAATATCTCTGCTTAATGGGTGCTTGCATCATGGAAGCAATATACTCCGCCAATTTCATCTGGCATTGATGAGTCAGACAGTCAGGAGATTTGTTTTGTTTTTTATATATTTATATGTAAGACTTAATATATCTATAATATTCATTATGAGTCATAACTTAAGAGAGGTGTGTCTCTGCTGATGACATGATGACAGATCTATGGAGGTTAAGGGTGCACTTTTTAAAAAGGAAAATTAGTCATCTGTCTAAGGATTTAGGAAGGCAACTGTGTCCAGAAATAAAACATTTCTAAATCTATATATGGAATTTACCTTGTTGCCTTATCTAATGCATAAAATTACAATATTTGTCTCTCAACTAATATGTTAATGTTTACAGTGGTGTGTATAAGAAATAGTAACCGTAACTTTTGGCCATGACTTTTCCACACAGCTAGGAACACTAACTGGACTTCTTGTTTTAATGAAGATGTGCCACTGCCAGAGCCAGCCCTAACCAATATGATGCCCTAGGCAAGATTTTGGCTGGTGCCCCCTATCACCACCGCTGGTTCTGCCTCTGACCTTGCACCTCTTTCCCAGCACCATCACCCCTCACCCATAGCAGTCCTTGTACCCCCTATATTTTAAATAGGAACAGTTCGCACATTTGACGCACAGCCCAAAAAGGGGCATCTTTTTGCTGGGAAGGGGCATGGCCACACAATAGTAACCCCAATTCCAATTACGCCACACAGTACTGCAACTTTATTCACATTTTATCTTGCGATAGTGTCAATAATTCATATTGCATCCCACAGTAGTATCACTTTACCTTATAAACATTACTCCTCACAGTAGAGCCCCTTATTCACATTACATCACACTAAATTGCTCCTTATTCACATTACACCACACCTTATTGCTCTTTATTCACATTAGACGACACAGTAGTGCCCTTTCTATATACAACGCCACACAGTAGAGCACCTTATACACATAATGCCACACATTAGTAATGCATTTATACACAATTCCACAGAGTAATGCCCCTTACACATATGAGACACATTAATGTCCTTATAAACATAATGCACCTTACACATTATGACAACCTTTATTAATGCCCTTTTACACATAATGTCCCTTACACATATGCCGCACATTATTAATGCCCTTATACACATAATGACCTACATAGTGCCCCTACACATTTGCTGCAAATTATTAGTGCCCCTATACACATAATGACACACATACAGTAGTACCCTGCTATACATATGCTGCACATTATTAATGCCCTTATACACATAATGACACACATAGTGGCCCTTTACACATATGTTGCACATTATTAATGCATTTTTACATGACACACATAATGCTCCTTACACATATTCCGAACACTACTGCACAACCAACCCACTCACATGCACACAGCACTCACACTTCCACTAACACTGTGACCTCTTCCTCTGCTTGGATACAGATGTGTCCTCACAAATCTTGCATCAATGCTAACGTCGGGTACTTTTTTTTAATGAAAATGCATCTTATTTGCATTGCTATGTGGCTAGGATGCACAAGCAGCTTCTGCTGATTAAACTGATATGCAGCATGCCTAGATACTGTGTGAGACTGTGGCTGTATCTGCATATGAAATGCTACATACAGAATATAGGCATGCCGCATATCATTTTAATCAGCAGAAGCTGCTGATGCCCCTAGGCATATCAAATGCCCTAGGCAATTGCCTAGTTTGCCTATGGTCGGCTCTGGCCACTGCCATAACTTTAGTG
This sequence comes from Pseudophryne corroboree, assembly GCF_028390025.1. Lineage (NCBI taxonomy): Eukaryota > Metazoa > Chordata > Amphibia > Anura > Myobatrachidae > Pseudophryne > Pseudophryne corroboree. Next base: position 661,089,160 of record NC_086448.1, read on the forward strand.
TTTTCTCAGTATGTACAATTGCAATAAATATAAATGCTGAAAACTAGTGGTTTCAATATCTTTTATACCAAATGTGGTTCATCTGTTCTTAATGATATGTGAAAATCATTCTGCCCCACTCTTTATGGAAACTCAGATGAGCATGCTGTATCTCTCAATGATCAGAAGCACTACCTCTACTAATGCTGATTAGGCCATTCCACATGGATTTCCTGTCATAAGTACAGTGCTTGGTAATCTATCACTGGACTGCATTCCATCCTGTCTGAGCCTCTGGAGGCCATCAAATAAAGTATACAGTATCTGCTATAGTATTTCAATGTCACGTCTCGATTCACTCCACTGGCATTGTGTGTGCTGGTTCCACTTCCATTATATTGATATGAGCATCTCACTAAACCCCATAAGTAATGTAAGGACTGAAGACCACCAGGGATACCAGTATTGCCAACATGTGTTATTCTGTTTTCCAAATACTGTCAATATTTGTATTTATTTATAATATGTATTGTAAGGCAAAGTCAGTGGCATTACCATGAAATATTGATTCACTATCAATAAACATATTTGTTAATCCACTACTCAATTAATCCTACAGATTGTTAAACACTTCTTTTACTCACGATTTAAAGGACATAAAGCTGGCATAAAAATTGCTTAATAGCCGCGGTAAACAACATTTTGCCAATTAAATGTCATTGCAACTGCTGTTCTAATCTTATTTTTAAATTATGTCATGGTGAATAGATACCATCTGTAGAGGTCTAGCCATCGCTGGTTTGCAATTGTTTTGATTTTTATGTTGATACATTAACAATGAGTTTCTTATATTTCTGGGTAAGTTTTTCTTTTTCCTTAATGAGGTGCATATTTATATGTGCAATATACTTACCCACAAATCTGATTTTTAGTGTGTTCTAATTAAATACTTTAGTAAAATATGTTATAAACATATTAGTTTACAATGTTCTTATAGTATCATATATGTCCTTTATTAAAGATAGTAATCTTGCAAATATAACCTTGTATTTTATCAAAACAGTTGACAAAATATTTATTATAAGTGCAGTTGTAAGAAGTTATAAATTACAGTTATGCAAAATGCAATGCATTGTATAAAAACAACAAATTAATCAGGTGAAACTTATTCTAGTATTAAAAATATGCTTGGCAGTTGTTCTTTCTAATTTTGTGCCTAACTCAGCATGCAGTGGGTGTCTACATGGTTCTACACCCATCCCCCAAACACTGGGCAACCCAAATCTATCTGTTTATTACTCGGTTAGAGGAGAGTCTGGGAGACTGCAAGGATCAATAGCAGATAACTTGCAATTAGTCTGCTCGACCACACTGCACAAAGGTTGTGTGTACAGCATTGACTGCACTCGAGCCTGAATTCCTTTACATTGCCCTTCAGCTCCGACAGGTAGGAGAAAGTGGCTGCAGCATTCTGACCTCTACCATGGCTGACTGAGGTGTATTGGTGCCCAGACTGGGCTAATTCAACTCTGGCTGCTCATAGGTGAAACGAGTCTGACTCCTTGGGAAAATGTGCTTTTGTGAATAGAGAAATAGTTTTAAACTATTTCCAGGCAGTCTACTGTATGGCTCTTCAGATATTGTGGTAATACATGCAAGCATTCTAGAACCTATGGTTTCACATGAGCCAGAAAGGCACAGCTCTTTTATTTGTTTGGCTTCTTCGAAAGGGGGACACCGCATGTGAAAGTAGCTAGGGGAGTTTTTTAGAGGTAGGTATGTGATTTCAATATATAAAAGACAAAGACAGAAAGAAATAATAAAACTCTGAGCTTTGAACATTTTATTATTTGTAAAACTCCCCAAAATATTTAATAAATGTGCATAGCCTGCTGATGCAACATCCTTAAGTAACAGAAATCATTTTACATAATGTTCTGCTTTGGGAAATGGATGAGTGTTTAGTATCTAAACTAGTTTGTCCCTCACTTTTATGTTACTGCACTTACAAATTCAGTTCTGCTGCATGTGCAGACTTGTCTAAGTACTGTAATGGCAGTGAGTTAATTAAAGAGAAAATCAGGCATATTTATTTCTATAGTATTAATACTGTAGGTGTAGTGTATTTTGGATCTGGATACAGAAAGATACAATGTAACTATCTGTATAAATATATATGCAGTATAATATACTATACTGCTGTCCCCGAAACTGCCTGCTTTTTGTTTGTTTTTTTCTCACTCTCTCTTTCCTCTTGTTTCTCTCTTTCCACCTCTTTTCAGGGTTCCCCCTCTTTTTCTCCTCTTACTCGATCTCTCTCTAACCCCTATCTGTCAGTTTCTCTTTCTCCCACTGAAACCTTCCTCATTCCTTCTCTTCTGTTTTACTTTTATTATGATCCCCTATTTCTATTTCTCCAACTACTCTATCCCTGTCTTGCTTCCTTTAGCCCTCCTAGAGTTGGCTTTTCTCTCCCCTTTAACTGGCCCTCTGTGTCTGCATCTTGTTTTCTTTCTTGCTCCTCCTCCATTTGACCTTTCTTGTCTCGACCTGTCTTCAGTTATTTCATTGTTGTTGTGCTGATCAGACACTGGAGTTAGGTCTGACATAAATGTATGTGCAAATAAACGATGACATCATTTTTATCAGCACTTGGTCATATTATATACAGTAGTTTATTTGCAGCATAACCTTTTATTTTTCATCTTTACTATTGTTCCTTTTGGTACTTCCTTGATTTTTCTTCTCTATATGAAGCCTGTGTAATTCTTTGGTCCTTTTTGCTTTCTTCTGTACTGTTACACATTTTTTGGTTGTGGACAATGCTTTGATGTTGTCATTGGATTATTTTTCAGGAGAGTCCTTGTTTTCCTCATTAGGAGGGTATGTGATGAGTTAGTATGGGAAATAATACTTAGATGAAATATTACTGTAACTGAGTAATGCTAATACGCTCTAGAAGTGACATAACTGGCATAGGTGGGAGGGTCAGAGATCATACCAACTGTCATTAAATTCTAGCTTTTTGTCAATTTCTATAGCCAATTTTTTTTAGAAATAGATTTATACTAATCACATAACGAGAATTCCCATTATACACTTTCCAGGTCAATTGTTTTTCTCCACATTTTCCCATGTAAATTTTCCCTTGTTAATTTCAGTTGTTAGGTAGGCAAACAAATTCAATTTTTTTTTTCAAGTTTATCTTTATAGTTATTTTCATTGCTTTACTCTTACTGCATAGTAGGCCTGGTAGATAATGGTATTGTAGAGATTCATAGCCAGGTGGTCAGGGGACAGTAAAGTCATGATGATTTTAGATTTTTGTAATATAGGACTACTTCTATGTAGTATCCACCAACCAGGTATTTTTCCGACATGTCAGTTTAAAGTTAAAGACAACATTCTAAAACTAATTGGTCTCCTAGTTTTACTTAAAATTTTAATAAGACTGATTATTTGGTTTTCTTTAATGTGTGAATAGAGGCCATTTAGTTTTTTTATTTAATTTTGTTAGAGGTCAACACTTAAAAAATGGATAGAAGAAAGCTGATGCTTTTTAAACTCAGAGATATATTCTGCAGTTAACCTCTTTATGTTTGTAAAAGCAGTTCCATAGGTTTCTAGAGGTATTGCAAAAATGCCTCAATTACTAAGCTCCATAATTCTTTAGCTTTTCAGAGCTTGGTCCCCTAAGTTAGTGTCATCTTTAAATGGCATTATCCATACATTATTAACCTATAGGCAACATTACCACATTATTTTTTTAGAGACAAATCCACTGCACATCAGTGTTAATTTTGACAAGGATTTACAATTTTTTTGTAGTCTTAGTCACTTAAGTAGAATTGTAGTTGGTTAAAGTCACATTTTAGTCTATTTCTTTTGCTTCGTTTTAGTCAAGATTTAGTCAGTGGCTCTAAGTTTTCATTTTAGTCTAATTTTAGTCAATGCTTTAGTATTATCTTTTGCAAACAGTTTATTGATACTGTAATGGATTTTGCTGAAGAACATATCTCTAAAATTCCCTTGAGAAGTTTTCACAGCTTTAACTATGTGTTTAGTAATCTAAGTTCAGTAGGCTGTATGTTCAATAGGCTAAGTCTGACTTACTGTAGTACTCCCATGTATTGTATGCAAATTAAAACAATCCTATTTTCTTCACAGCAACATATTTATTTTCTACAAAGATCTAGAACACATAATTGTTCATTCTAAATGTAAAACCCTACATACTGTGTTAATTTTGACAAGGAGTTTAAATTTAGTTTTAGTCTTAGTCTCTTTTTTTTGCTTTGTTTTCGTTAAGATATAGTCAGTGGATCTCAGTTTTCATTTTAGTCTAATATTAACCTAATTTTAGTCCTGAAATAAACTTTAGTCGACAAATACGTTTAGTCAAAATTTTTGTTGACAAAATTAACACTGTTGCACATGCACATTAAATAACCCGGGTACTAACCTGAGAGTAAAGTGATTGCATACATGGTCACTTTACTTTTCGCAGATAGGCTATTCTTTGAGCAAATCCCAATCTCGGAATTACTGTATGTTCTGTGGGAAATACTGTAACTCAGTGGTGCTATGGACCACATATATTTTTACCTTGACATTTCAGATCATGGTGGAAGGAGTACACAATGAGCTGTTTATATTGTGTGAACATATATACTCCATTCCATTTTTATGTATTAATTATACTGTATATTACACTCAAGAGTCATGGTTTACAGAAATAGATGTTTTAAGAATCAATACTCATAGAGACTTGCTAATACAATATTTTATTGAATTATTTATTAAAAGTTATATTTTAAAATACATATTTATCTTCAAGAGTGCCCCCAAAAAGAGTCTTAACTCTTTTTTGATGTGTTGCTCTGTGGCAATAAGAATAAAATATAAATACATACTGGTAAACATTTTTACTCTGGGAGCACCAAGAACATCAAAAATAATTAACATTCTGTTAGGTACAGAATATTGAGTATTTGTTATATGATTGGTTTGACATATATTCATTTTTCATCATATGTATACTCTCTAGTATACAGTATTTGTTGTCAATTCCTGTGTGGGATCACACCTCTTAGTTATGTGACATCACAGCTTAGCCTAAGTTTGGGAAAATACAAAGATTTTTTTCCCTGTTGTGCAAACTATACACTTAGCCACAGGCATACAATCAGAGATAATTAAAATACACATATATATATATATATATATATATATATATATATACATATATATATATATATATATATATATGTCAGAAAGTGTTCATTTGCAATTAACTATCATAGATGATGGCCAACTTTCATTTGTTGTATTAGATGTATATTTAGCTAATGAACGTTTAATTGGCAGCTTTTCTTTTGCTGCTTCATTATTCTCAGTAGCAGTCTAAAATGGTATGTATGGATTTTTTCTGTATACGTATCACAGATCCAGTTGTTAGAGCTGACACATTATAATTGTTTTAATGTTCACTTCTCGGGCATCTGCTGAATTGTAGCTGGATCTGTGAGTATTATGGTTTCCTAACCATCTGCTGCACTTCATCCACTCAAGCATTCCGAATATTTAAAGTCAAATATAATGTCATACAGATGGCATTGTCAATCAAAAGTTTAAAAAAATCATTGGTTAACCACTGATGGCCAATGGTTTTGTCATAAATGGCGGAGACAAAATGGCACAAAGAACCACAATGTGATCTGTGAAGCCCGCCCCCAAGTTTGATTGTCCCATTGGTTAACCACCAATGGTGCCACTGATGGTGGCCATTGATGGTTAACCCACTGATGGCCATCCTTATGATATCATTTCTAGATGCGTTGTCACCATCATATACAGTACAAATACACAATGCTTATCATAGTTTGAAATGCCAGCAGGATTGTTACCTTATGCTGTTTTATTAACTTCTGATGAGGAAGAATCTTAAGGACCTACTGTATAATTAATTAGTGGTGACAATGTCACTAACATCAGTGTCAAACGCAGGATTTCTAGAGGGGGTTTCAAAATGCAATCCACAATCTCCCACTCTGCAGATAATTGGAGCAAGTGCAGAATCTGGGGAAGCAGTAGAAGAACCTAGTAATGGCCCTGGACATTAATGTAAACATTGGTCATAGATGCACTGGATACTGTATGGAATACAATATTAATATTTAACACTATAGATGGTCTCTGGTTTAGGCTATAGCAAACATATTTAAATAATATAAATAATTGATAAGGAAAAATGTAAACATATCATAGTAAATAAATACACAAACAAACATACTTGAACCAGTACTGCATTTTCTAAACACACGTTCTCCCACCTTAGGCTATTGCTCCTGTCGCTTCTTCCTGGTAACTACTCTCCAGTGCACTGATTGAGAGCTCTGCTCTGTCCCTTAAACTACATGATGTGGCAGCACATCTAGTAATCATATTATATACCATTGCTAATTTTTGTCAGAATTTATGCAAACACCCTCACCTGCGATTACCTATGAACATAATTATTCAGGGAAAAATCCTCCAAAAAGTATCCCAGCAAATGTTCCCATTGTTTATTATACAATAATCTTGTTGATCACATGGTGAAAATCTTTCCCCAGTATTGAACATCACAGAACAAAAAACTTTAATCATCATCATTTGCATAATGATGAATATTACATTACTGTAATGTTTTAGGAGCACTGCAAGTTCTCACTTACACTTAAAGTCATGTAAAATGCTCATAGTTTTATCGCTGTTATGACCTGCCCTATTTTCATCACAATCCACTACATCATAATTAAAAAAGAGAGTTCAGTATCATAATAAGAGGTAATGATAATGAATCTTATGTTGCAAAGTCATCAGAACTGCCAACGTAATTTATTCAGCCCATAAATTCATGTTTGACTCATATCTACAAAAGCTCCCTTTTCAGTTAAAGCCATTTTGTCATTTTTATCATTTATTCAGTTTTTCGGGTGGGGTCTTCTTCCAATTTTAAGTATATTGCTGCTAGTAGTAGTTAAATATATATTGCAGGTTTACAAAGAAAACAAATGTTTCTGAGTATATAAAAACATTCAGATTTTTTTCACTATTCCGATAAATGTATTCTTATAATGTGCAACCAAAATTACTGCAGTTATTATTCCAGGGAAGACAGATTTTCATAAAACAGGTAATGATCTGGTTTTATAAGTCACTCCTCCAACATGTTTTAGCACAGTAGGGTGTTTTTGTCAAAGTTAAGTTTTATTCATCGAACTATTATAATCACGCAGTATTGACATGTCAGAACACGTCATAGGTCTGAAGAACTCACAAACAAATTATTATTTTCATTTAATGCATACAGCAAATTTGTAAGGATAAATAATTTGCGTTATTTAGCTTCATTTAATGCTTATCACTGTTTTGAATTTATTTTATTCATTCATATATTTATTGATAATGTAAAACAATTATTATAAACTACAGGAGGCAACAGTTTTAGAGATAAGAAGCAGGCTAGACATGAAACCTTTTTTTAATTCATACAGTATATGGTAAATGGATATCTGGTACATGGATCAATAGGGCTACCCACTTTCCTACAATGTATATTTAATTTACATCCCCCTCTTCCTGCATAGCAAATAGGCTTATGGAGTTATAAGGATCACTATATCCATAGAAAATCAATGAGCTCTTTCAATAAAACTCAACAGGCATAAAACTCAACAGGCTTGGGTATGATCTGACTCCAGTATTATGTAATAGAGGTAATAGATGTAATACCAGGAAGAAAACCTGAGCCCAGCACTTTTGCAGGGATTTAATGTGCCCTGGTCTGGCCCTGCCACCATCTGCCTGCAGCACAAGTGACTTCATGTTATCATGAAAGAGGGCAAGACCGGAAAGATGAGCACCAAATGTGTCCTAAGATTGCAACAGTCGGTTTTTGGGCAGTTCTCCCTCTGCAAGGCAGTACTGCCCCTCTGTCTTCTGATATGGGTGGCAGCACCACTCGTTACCCCCAGTTATGGCCCTATGTGAGCCTGTTGTATTAAGGAGGGATTTGCTGCACAGGGTTAGTGAATGAGGGAAAGAAACCCCACCTACAGAAAGCCACTCTTATAAACAGCTATCAGGGCCAATGCAAGGCTAGGGGCATCCTAGCTGATCTCACTCTCACTCTGAGGATGCACCTCTCCCACCCTGCTGCTTCATAAAGTAGGAGGTAGTGTTGGCATCCCTAGCTCTTCAAACTGGGACTGTGGCACTTGGCTGTGGTATCACAGACAAGTGCCATGATTCCAGTATAGGGGAGTTGCATCCATTCGCTTTGCTGGCGACAGCTCCCATTCTCCTTCATGTCAGTGGCTGGTGCCTCATATGCAGGCACCTCTGGGATATGTATATTACTATATGAGTGACATTATGTCACTCATTCAGTGTCCATTAACTACTGATACCCTAGGCGTCCTAGTTGGTTTGATTAAAGGTAAAGCTAGCCCTGGCAGTAGCTTTGGTCTCGTGAACATCCAGTCTGTGTGTCCTTAGTTGTCGGTAGCAAACTTTATTCACTCCAGCCGTGCCTGTATTCACAGGCCTGCAGCAATTTCTGGATATCTGTATCAGTACTCAAAGCTACAACTCTGCCTCTGTGTGTTCACACAGAGGCAGAGTTGTAGCTTTGAGTACTGATACAGATATCCAGAAGGCTGGATGTTCACGAGATCTAAGGTGGCAGGATAAACTCACGAAAGCTTGGCAGGAGTTAAGGTTCAGCTGTGAATGGAGGGATAGGATTGGACATCATTTATTTAAATATCTTTGGAAGCAATTCTAGTATAGTCATACCTTGAAAAAGACCCCAGCCAGGGGTAGAAACACATCGGTGAGGAGGCGTTCCAACCGTGATCAGCAGTGGTCAACTTAGTTTTGTGGGGAAATCCCGGGATCCCCTTTACAGACTTACATGCTGTTTAGAACTGTCTGATTGCAGTTCCAACACTCTTGGTAATTACCCTCTGTGCTGAGTGACTTGGGAACGTCTAATTAAAGAGACACTGCTTCACAAGTGTGTATAAACTGACATACATATTGGGGGTCATTCTGAGTTGATCGCTCGCTGCCGTTTTTCGCAGCATAGCGATCAGGCTAAAAACCGGCTGTTCTGCGCATGCGTATGGGCCGCATGGCGCACGCGCCAAGTAATTTCACACAAAACTAAGGAATTTTACACAGGGGTGAGCGACGCTTTTCAGTCGCTCTGCTGATCGGGGTGTGATTGACAGGAAGTGGGTGTTTCTGGGCGGAAACTGATCGTTTTCCGGGAGTGTGTTGAAAAATGCAGGCGTGTCAGGCTAAAACGCAGGCGTGTCTGGGGAAACGGGGGAGTGGCTGGCCGAACGCAGGGAGTGTTTGTGACGTCAAAGCAGGAACTAAACGGACTGAGGTGATCGCAATCTAGGAGTAGGTCTGGAGCTACTCAGAAACTGCAGGAAAAGATTTTCGAGCAGTTCTGCTAATCTTTCGTTTGCTATTCTGCTAAGCTAAGATACACTCCCAGAGGGCGACGGCTTGGCGTTTGCAATGCTGCTAAAAGCAGCTAGCGAGCGATCAACTCAGAATGAGGGCCCTTGGTTTTGCTTTTTATCATTGTGCTTTTTGATTTTGATGTTTCTATTAAACTGTACTTCACTATATGTTTTTTTTCTTTTCTCTGCCATATATCCTTAAATGGGTTCCTCTGAAATGGAGACTGGACATATGGAACTAATTGTGAATTGAAAGCATTAAGGAGCGCTGGTTAAGCTATCGCTCCAATTTATTTGTTTGCAATCTCTGTAAGGTGCCTTCTCGTGTCTTCACTGCTCTGCAAGTTGGATAAATGTCATCGTCCAGTGCAGCGGCTTTTAACGTCCTTCAGTATTGCCTTCATTAATTGCTTACCAATGCTGGCATTAACCCAATCACTGCCACTGTTCAATATACCAATCAGTAGTGGTTATAGGAGTGAAACTAATGGTATGCTATATAATAAAGCGAGCACATGAAGTGAAACCTATGGGTGCTGAAACTGAAAGGGTTAAAAATACAGTAGTTAATTTTATGTTTCCATAAAAGAACAACCATACTGGCTGCACTGTGCGATAGTTATGTGAATTGAATTTGCCCCCTGCTGAGACTCTGTGGGAGTTATTACGCACATTTTGAAAATGCAAATAACTATATAAAACAAGAACCCAGAAGTTGGATGCCTTAGACTAAAATAAATATAGTGTTTCAATGAATATTACCAACTGTGTTACTTTTGCTTCTAGCTACAGTAGTATGCTATAATTTTTAGAATGATAGGACATCTGAGGGATGGAACATGCACGTGACTTGCTATTAGAATATTTCATTACTTATCATAATGTTTTTTTAGTCTGTTGAGATTCAGGCAACTATGATAATCATATTTCTTTGTTTACCGACCAATGTATTTGAAAAGCAGCATATTCTGACCTCTCAGACATCTTTGAATCGCTAAGGAAATGTTTGGTTTTCATGTGCTGTGAGGATCAAAGTTCTAGCTAACAGTGTATTTTCCATATGACAGTTATTTTGTTTATTTGAATATTCACTATAAAACCATAGCTATTAAAGTTTCACAATGGGAATGTACTATGGGCCTAATTCAAACCTGATTGTAGATGTGCTCCAAGGAGCTACCCATCGCTGTGCTGGTCGCAGCGGCTGCGTGTGACGTCACCGGTCACCGGCCCGCCCAGCGAACGCCTTTGTCTGTCAATCAGGCAGAGTTGATCGCAGGGCTGAGACAGCCGTCGACTGTATGGCATGTACCGGTGCACTGCAGCACCGGCGCACACGCAGTTCAGACCTGATCGGCTGCTGTGCGAAAACGCACAGCACCGATCAGGTATGAATTAGGCCCTATTTGCTGAAGACAATTGTTGCACTAATGAGAGATGTTATTATTGTTGCTTGTGTTGCAAATCTTTTGATATTTAGTAGAGATGTGCACCGGAAATTTTTCGGGTTTTGTGTTTTGGTTTTGGGTTCGGTTCCGTGGCCGTGTTTTGGGTTCAAACGCGTTTTGGCAAAACCTCACCGAATTTTTTTTGTCGGATTCGGGTGTGTTTTGGATTCGGGTGTTTTTTTCAAAAAACCCTAAAAAACAGCTTAAATCATAGAATTTGGGGGTCATTTTGATCCCAAAGTATTATTAACCTCAATAACCATAATTTCCACTCATTTTCAGTCTATTCTGAACACCTCACACCTCACAATATTATTTTTAGTCCTAAAATTTGCACCGAGGTCGCTGGATAACTAAGCTCAGCGACCCAAGTGGCCGACACAAACACCTGGCCCATCTAGGAGTGGCACTGCAGTGTCACGCAGGATGGCCCTTCCAAAAAACACTTCCCAAACAGCACATGACGCAAAGAAAAAAAGAGGCGCAATGAGGTAGCTGTGTGACTAAGCTCAGCGACCCTAGTGGCCGACACAAACACCTGGCCCATCTAGGAGTGGCACTGCAGTGTCACGCAGGATGGCCCTTCCAAAAAACACTCCCCAAACAGCACATGACGCAAAGAAAAAAAGAGGCGCAATGAGGTAGCTGTGTGAGTAAGCTAAGCGACCCTAGTGGCCGACACAAACACCTGGCCCATCTAGGAGTGGCACTGCAGTGTCATGCCGGATGGCCCTTCCAAAAAATACTCCCCAAACAGCACATGACGCAAAGAAGAAAAAAAAGAGGCGCAATGAGGTAGCTGTGTGACTAAGATAAGCGACCCTAGTGGCCGACACAAACACCTGGCCCATCTAGGAGTGGCACTGCAGTGTCACGCAGGATGGCCCTTCCAAAAAACACTCCCTAAACAGCACATGACGCAAAGAAAAAAAGAGGCGCAATGAGTTAGCTGTGTGAGTAAGCTAAGCGACCCTAGTGGCCGACACAAACACCTGGCCCATCTAGGAGTGGCACTGCAGTGTCAGGCCGGATGGCCCTTCCAAAAAATACTCCCCAAACAGCACATGACGCAAAGAAGAAAAAAAAGAGGCGCAATGAGGTAGCTGTGTGACTAAGATAAGCGACCCTAGTGGCCGACACAAACACCTGGCCCATCTAGGAGTGGCACTGCAGTGTCACGCAGGATGGCCCTTCCAAAAAACACTCCCCAAACAGCACATGACGCAAAGAAAAAAAGAGGCGCAATGAGGTAGCTGTGTGAGTAAGCTAAGCGACCCTGGTGGCCGACACAAACACCTGGCCCATCTAGGAGTGGCACTGCAGTGTCAGGCCGGATGGCCCTTCCAAAAAATACTCCCCAACAGCACATGACGCAAAGAAGAAAAAAATGAGGCGCAATGAGGTAGCTGTGTGACTAAGATAAGTGACCCTAGTGGCCGACACAAACACCTGGCCCATCTAGGAGTGGCACTGCAGTGTCACGCAGGATGGCCCTTCCAAAAAACACTCCCCAAACAGCACATGACGCAAAGAAAAATGAAAGAAAAAAGAGGTGCAAGATGGAATTGTCCTTGGGCCCTCCCACCCACCCTTATGTTGTATAAACAGGACATGCACACTTTAACCAACCCATCATTTCAGTGACAGGGTCTGCCACACGACTGTGACTGAAATGACGGGTTGGTTTGGACCCCCACCAAAAAAGAAGCAATTAATCTCTCCTTGCACAAACTGGCTCTACAGAGGCAAGATGTCCACCTCATCATCATCCTCCGATTCATCACCGTGTACATCCCCCTCCTCACAGATTATCAATTCGTCCCCACTGGAATCCACCATCACAGCTCCCTGTGTACTTTGTGGAGGTAATTGCTGCTGGTGAATGTCTCCACGGAGGAATTGATTATAATTAATTTTAATGAACATCATCTTCTCCACATTTTCTGGAAGTAACCTCGTACGCCGATTGCTGACAAGGTGAGCGGCGGCACTAAACACTCTTTCGGAGTACACACTTGTGGGAGGGCAACTTAGGTAGAATAAAGCCAGTTTGTGCAAGGGCCTCCAAATTGCTTCTTTTTCCTGCCAGTATACGTACGGACTGTCTGACGTGCCTACTTGGATGTGGTCACTCATATAATCCTCCACCATTCTTTCAATGGTGAGAGAATCATATGCAGTGACAGTAGACGACATGTCTGTAATCGTTGTCAGGTCCTTCAGTCCGGACCAGATGTCAGCATCAGCAGTCGCTCCAGACTGCCCTACATCACCGCCAGCGGGTGGGCTCGGAATTCTGAGCCTTTTCCTCGCACCCCCAGTTGCGGGAGAATGTGAAGGAGGAGATGTTGACAGGTCGCGTTCCGCTTGACTTGACAATTTTCTCACCAGCAGTTCTTTGAACCCCTGCAGACTTGTGTCTGCCGGAAAGAGAGATACAACGTAGGTTTTAAATCTAGGATCGAGCACGGTGGCCAAAATGTAGTGCTCTGATTTCAACAGATTGACCACCCGTGAATCCTTGTTAAGCGAATTAAGGGCTCCATCCACAAGTCCCACATGCCTAGCGGAATCGCTCAGTGTTAGCTCCTCCTTCAATGTCTCCAGATTCTTCTGCAAAAGCCTGATGAGGGGAATTACCTGACTCAGGCTGGCAGTGTCTGAACTGACTTCACGTGTGGCAAGTTCAAAAGGTTGCAGAACCTTGCACAACGTTGAAATCATTCTCCACTGCGCTTGAGACAGGTGCATTCCACCTCCTATATCGTGGTCAGTTGTATAGGCTTGAATGGCCTTTTGCTGCTCCTCCAACCTCTGAAGCATATAGAGGGTTGAATTCCACCTCGTTACCACTTCTTGCTTCAGATGATGGCAGGGCAGGTTCAGGCGTTTTTGGTGTTGCTCCAGTCTTCTGTACGTGGTGCCTGTACGCCGAAAGTGTCCCGCAATTCTTCTGGCCACCGACAGCATCTCTTGCACGCCCCTCTCGTTTTTTAAATAATTCTGCACCACCAAATTCAAGGTATGTGCAAAACATGGGACGTGCTGGAATTTGCCCATATTTAATGCACACACAATATTGCTGGCGTTGTCCGATGCCACAAATCCACAGGAGAGTCCAATTGGGGTAAGCCATTCTGCGATGATCTTCCTCAGTTGCCGTAAGAGGTTTTTAGCTGTGTGCGTATTCTGGAAAGCGGTGATACAAAGTGTAGCCTGCCTAGGAAAGAGTTGGCGTTTGCGAGATGCTGCTACTGGTGCCGCCGCTGCTATTCTTGCGGCGGGAGTCAATACATCTACCCAGTGGGCTGTCACAGTCATATAGTCCTGAGTCTGCCCTGCTCCACTTGTCCACATGTCCGTGGTTAAGTGGACATTGGGTACAACTGCATTTTTTAGGACACTGGTGAGTCTTTTTCTGAGGTCTGTGTACATTTTCGGTATCGCCTGCCTAGAGAAATGGAACCTAGATGGTATTTGGTACCGGGGACACAGTACCTCAATCAAGTCTATAGTTGGCTCTGCAGTAATGATGGATACCGGAACCACGTTTCTCACCGCCCAGGATGCCAAGGCCTCAGTTATCCGCTTTGCAGCAGGATGACTGCTGTGATATTTGATCTTCCTCGCAAAGGACTGTTGGACAGTCAATTGCTTGGTGGAAATAGTAAAAGTGGTCTTACGACTTCCCCTCTGGGATGACCATCGACTCCCAGCAGCAACAACAGCAGCGCCAGCAGCAGTAGGCGTTACACTCAAGGTTGCATCGGAGGAATCCCAGGCAGGAGAGGACTCGTCAGAATTGCCAGTGACATGGCCTGCAGGACTATTGGCATTCCTGGGGAAGGAGGAAATTGACACTGAGGGAGTTGGTGGGGTGGTTTGCGTGAGCTTGGTTACAAGAGGAAGGGATTTACTGGTCAGTGGACTGCTTCCGCTGTCGCCCAAAGTTTTTGAACTTGTCACTGACTTATGATGAATGCGCTGCAGGTGACGTATAAGGGAGGATGTTCCGAGGTGGTTAACGTCCTTACCCCTACTTATTACAGCTTGACAAAGGCAACACACGGCTTGACACCTGTTGTCCGCATTTCTGTTGAAATACTTCCACACCGAAGAGCTGATTTTTTTGGTATTTTCACCAGGCATGTCAATGGCCATATTCCTCCCACGGACAACAGGTGTCTCCCCGGGTGCCTGACTTAAACAAACCACCTCACCATCAGAATCCTCCTTGTCAATTTCCTCCCCAGCGCCAGCAACACCCATATCCTCCTCATCCTGGTGTACTTCAACACTGACATCTTCAATCTGACTATCAGGAACTGGACTGCGGGTGCTCCTTCCAGCACTTGCAGGGGGCGTGCAAATGGTGGAAGGCGCATGCTCTTCACGTCCAGTGTTGGGAAGGTCAGGCATCGCAACTAGCACAATTGGACTCTCCTTGTGGATTTGTGATTTCGAAGAACGCACAGTTCTTTGCTGTGCTTTTGCCAGCTTAAGTCTTTTCATTTTTCTAGCGAGAGGCTGAGTGCTTCCATCCTCATGTGAAGCTGAACCACTAGCCATGAACATAGGCCAGGGCCTCAGCCGTTCCTTGCCACTCCGTGTGGTAAATGGCATATTGGCAAGTTTACGCTTCTCCTCCGACGATTTTATTTTAGATTTTTGAGTCCTTTCTTTACTGATATTTTGTGTTTTGGATTTTACATGCTCTGTACTATGACATTGGGCATCGGCCTTGGCAGACGACGTTGATGGAATTTCATCGTCTCGGCCATGACTAGTGGCAGCAGCTTCAGCACGAGGTGGAAGTGGATCTTGATCTTTCCCTATTTTTGGAACCTCAACATTTTTGTTCTCCATATTTTAATAGGCACAACTAAAAGGCACCTCAGGTAAACAATGGAGATGGATGGATACTAGTATACTTATGGATGACGAGTGACTGACGACACAGAGGTAGCTACAGCCGTGGACTACCGTACGGCGTCTGCTAGTATAGAGATGATAATGATATAAAAAATATATATATATCACTACTGCAGGTATATATAATATAATGACGGACCTGCTGGACACTGTCAGCAGACTCCTAAACTACTAGTATGAAGAAGATAGAAAAAAAACCCACCACAGGTAGGTATACAATTATGGACGAGCACTGACGACACAGAGGTAGCTACAGCCGTGGACTACCGTACTGCGTCTGCTAGTATAGAGATGATAATGATATAAAAAATATATATATATCACTACTGCAGGTATATATAATATAATGACGGACCTGCTGGACACTGTCAGCAGACTCCTAAACTACTAGTATGAAGAAGATAGAAAAAAAAAACCCACCACAGGTAGGTATACAATTATGGACGAGCACTGACGACACAGAGGTAGCTACAGCCATGGACTACCGTACTGCGTCTGCTAGTATAGAGATGATAATGATATAAAAAATATATATATATCACTACTGCAGGTATATATAATATAATGACGGACCTGCTGGACACTGTCAGCAGACTCCTAAACTACTAGTATGAAGAAGATAGAAAAAAAAAAAACCCACCACAGGTAGGTATACAATTATGGACGAGCACTGACGACACAGAGGTAGCTACAGCCGTGGACTACCGTACTGCGTCTGCTAGTATAGAGATGATAATGATATAAAAAATATATATATATCACTACTGCAGGTATATATAATATAATGACGGACCTGCTGGACACTGTCAGCAGACTCCTAAACTACTAGTATGAAGAAGATAGAAAAAAAAAACCCACCACAGGTAGGTATACAATTATGGACGAGCACTGACGACACAGAGGTAGCCACAGCCGTGGACTACCGTACTGCATCTGCTAGTATAGAGATGATAATGATATAAAAAATATATATATATCACTACTGCAGGTATATATAATATAATGACGGACCTGCTGGACACTGTCAGCAGACTCCTAAACTACTAGTATGAAGAAGATAGAAAAAAAAACCCACCACAGGTAGGTATACAATTATGGACGAGCACTGACGACACAGAGGTAGCTACAGCCGTGGACTACCGTACTGCGTCTGCTAGTATAGAGATGATAATGATATAAAAAATATATATATATCACTACTGCAGGTATATATAATATAATGACGGACCTGCTGGACACTGTCAGCAGACTCCTAAACTACTAGTATGAAGAAGATAGAAAAAAAAAACCCCACCACAGGTAGGTATACAATTATGGACGAGCACTGACGACACAGAGGTAGCCACAGCCGTGGACTACCGTACTGCGTCTGCTAGTATAGAGATGATAATGATATAAAAAATATATATATATCACTACTGCAGGTATATATAATATAATGACGGACCTGCTGGACACTGTCAGCAGACTCCTAAACTACTAGTATGAAGAAGATAGAAAAAAAAAACCCACCACAGGTAGGTATACAATTATGGACGAGCACTGACGACACAGAGGTAGCTACAGCCGTGGACTACCATACTGCGTCTGCTAGAATAGAGATGATAATGATATAAAAAATATATATATATCACTACTGCAGGTATATATAATATAATGACGGACCTGCTGGACACTGTCAGCAGACTCCTAAACTACTAGTATGAAGAAGATAGAAAAAAAAACCCCACCACAGGTAGGTATACAATTATGGACGAGCACTGACGACACAGAGGTAGCTACAGCCGTGGACTACCGTACTGCGTCTGCTAGTATAGAGATGATAATGATATAAAAAATATATATATATCACTACTGCAGGTATATATAATATAATGACGGACCTGCTGGACACTGTCAGCAGACTCCTAAACTACTAGTATGAAGAAGATAGAAAAAAAAACCCACCACAGGTAGGTATACAATTATGGACAAGCACTGACGACACAGAGGTAGCTACAGCCGTGGACTACCATACTGCGTCTGCTAGTATAGAGATGATAATGATATAAAAAATATATATATATCACTACTGCAGGTATATATAATATAATGACGGACCTGCTGGACACTGTCAGCAGACTCCTAAACTACTAGTGTGAAGAAGATAGAAAAAAAAACCCCACCACAGGTAGGTATACAATTATGGACGAGCACTGACGACACAGAGGTAGCCACAGCCGTGGACTACCGTACTGCGTCTGCTAATATAGAGATGATAAAGATGATAGAGATGAACAAAAAAAATATAACACTACTGCAGGTAAATATTTATATAATATAATGAATGACGGACCTGCTGGACACTGTCAGCAGAATGCGTTTATAGAATAAAAAAAAAAAACACCACAGGAGTGTTTAACTTTTTCAGGCAGACAATATACTGGTGGTCACTGGTCAGTCACACTGGCAGCAAAAGTGTGCACTGTACTTCTGCTATAACTGCACCCCAGTCTCCCCCACAATTCAGCTGTGTGAGCAGTGAGCACTCAGCACAGTCAGATATACATAGATGATATTATCATGCAGCACACTGAGGCTGAGCACAGATATGGTATGTGACTGTGTATCGTTTTTTTTCAGGCAGAGAACGGATTATATTAAATAATAAATAAAACTGGTGGTGGTCAGTCACTAGTAACTAACTATCAGCAAAACTCTGCACTCTGAGTACTCCTAATGCTCCCCAAAATTACTAAGTAATCAACTCAAATGTCTCTATCTATTCTAACGGAGAGGACGCCAGCCACGTCCTCTCCCTATCAATCTCAATGCACGTGTGAAAATGGCGGCGACGCGCGGCTCCTTATATAGAATCCGAGTCTCGCGATAGAATACGAGCCTCGCGAGAATCTGACAGCGGGATGATGACGTTCGGGCGCGCTCGGGTTAGCCGAGCAAGGCGGGAAGATCCGAGTCTGCCTCGGACCCGTGTAAAAAGGCTGAAGTTCGGGGGGGTTCGGATTCCGAGGAACCGAACCCGCTCATCTCTAATATTTAGACACCAGTCCCAACTTTAAGATAGGATATTGTCGGGGGGGGGGGGGGGAATAAAGCCAATACAGCTGTATAAGCAGTGTTAAATGTGTATTTGTGTCTTGGGATAGTTTGTCTGCTACCAAAAAAATCAATCATTTGCAGCATTCCATCTATCTATCTATCTATCTATCTACAGTAGCTACTGTATCTGTATCAGTATATCTATCTGTCCGTCCGTCCGTCTATCTATCTATCTATCTATCTATCTATCTATCTATCTATCTATCTATCTATCTTTCTATCTATCTACAGTAGCTACTGTATCTCTCTCTCTTATATAGTCCTCCAAATCAGTCGGCACTCAAGTAGAAAAGCAGCGTCCCCTGGTGCCTGAATCCTATAGCACATAGTATTCCAACATCGGTACAAACGGCACTCAAGGGGTTCTATATATGCAAAAAGCTGGTCCATTTATTCGTGACGTTTCGGAGCAAAAGCTCTTTCTTCCAGACAGCACCAGATCAAAATAACATACAAACACTAACCCCTTCAAATACCCCACCGGTCAGCGCCATTTGCTGCACCTGGCCGCACCTGAAGTCCGGCTCCAACCCTGGCGACGTACTTCTGAGCGGATACTTCCGGTCGTTGCCATGGTGACACCCCGGTTTGCGTTCCAACCCGAAGGTTGCCATGGAGACACAGGCTCCCAGCGTCCATGCAGAGCAGGGAACGGACAGCTGAAACAACATGAAAACAAACATTAATCATAACATCTAACATCTAAAATACATCTGACATACATCTAAAATACACCCACCGGGAGCCTATCTTATATAGTACCCTCACATGCAGTTGCATTATATATAGTTAGAACCTCCAAAGCATGAATTCCTGAATCATAAACCTATATCATAAGATTAATTACAACTAATGATACCTATGGAACAGACATCACATAATACTGTTCCAATTGATTTTTTCATTCAGGCCAAGTTCAACCTAAACATCCACCTGGCCTCAGTCAGTATCAACATTTTACCACGATCCCCCCCTCGGAGAGATTTAGGGACGTGATCGATCATGAAATAGCGTAATTCATATAACAGATGGCCCTTTGCTTTGAAGTGCCGTGCTACCGGTTGGTCGATGGTTTTACCTGATAATGATAAATCGATGCTAGAGCGATGGAGAGCCATACGCTCTCTGAAGCTATGTGTGGTCTGTCCCACGTAGTATAAACCACAGGGACAGACCACTATGTAAACCACATGCGTGCTCTTACACGTCAGCACTTGACGGATCTCAAAAATGTTCTCAGTATGAGGATGTTTAAAACTTCTACAAGGTAATATATATGGACAAGTGACACAGTTAAAGCAACTGTAGCAACCTGGTTTTTTAAAGTGCACATTCGGGGGTCTAGGTATACCTCTCCCTGAAATATCGTTTTTTACCAACCTATCCCTCAAATTGCGACCGCGTTTGAAAGCGGCAATTGGTCTACATTCCTTGAAGCACCCCAAATCCTTATCTGATTTCACAATCGGCCATAGTGCTTTCGTGGCTTGGTTAATAATAGGACTTGCTACTGTAAAGGTGCTCACCCAAGGGATTACATTATCATTATTACGTCTTGAGGGTTCCAGTAATTGTGCCCTAGACATCCATAAAACCTGTCGCTTTTGTTGCAATAACAGCTCATGGTCATACCCACGAGCCCTGAATTTTCTAATTAACACATCTAAATACTCTGGGATTTTAGATGCATCACTTGTAATCCTAGCCACCGTCATCATCTGGGACAATGGTAGTCCCCATTTCAGGGTGGAAGGATGATGACTCCCAACCAGGAGGAACGTGTTGCGATCCACGTCCTTGAAATGGACACTAGTCCCAATTCGGCCCTCACTGATATGAATTTTCACATCTAGGAACTGTATTTCCTTATAACTATGAGAATATTTAAATTTAATTGTTGTATCCATCTGGTTAACTTCCAAAAGCATCTATACCTCCGGTCCATAGCATGAAAATATCATCTATGTACCGGGTGTATTTTATTATATTACAATTGACCTCCGGCTTCTTCAAAAACATCTGATCCTCAATATCGAACATGTACACGTTGGCATACGCCAGGGCCACCGCTGACCCCATTGCGCAGCTGCGCAACTGTACAAAATACTGACTGTCATATAGAAAATAATTTTTCTAAATAATTTTTCAAAAGTGTTAACTCAAGTAGGCGTAAGAACAGATTATGATTAAACACTGACTCATCAAGAAACTGCTCTAAAAATTTCATCATAGAAGTCAAGCCCCCTGCATGAGGGATCGACGTGTATAAGCTGGACACATCAAGACAACATAACAACATCAATCTCCATCAACAGCTTAATAAAGCTAGTAGTGTCTTTAAGAAAAGATTTCTTTAACAGTAACAGCGGCTGGAGAATAAAGTCCAGTAATTGAGAAGTAGTTTGCAGTAGTGAATCACGAGCAGAAATTATCGGCCGGCCTGGGGGGGTAACCATGCTCTTATGTAACTTCGGCAATGTGTATAAGACAGATACCCTGGGGAATTCCTTATATAGAATTTTCTGTAAGGCTGAAGAAATCAAACCCTCACGGACTGCCCCGTCTAGTACCACACGTAATTCTGCCTGGAATCTTTTAGTTGGATCAAAGAAAAGTTTTTGGTATACTTCTCCGTCTGCCAGTTGCCTTTCAATTTCTCTCCGGTAGTCACTAATTCCTTGAACCACAATCGCTCCACCCGTATCGGCGGGCCAAATAATGATATCTTCGTAACTGGCAAGATTTTGTACTGCTATGGTTTCTACTTTGGATAAATTTTTCTGGACTTTACCTGGAGCTGATTTAAATCTACTGACCGAGTCATCTAGAAGTCGATTAAATGTCTTGAGTGAAGGGTTAACTGATGGGGGGGGGGTCATACGTCGACCTTGCCGCTGATTTCACAAACCTTTCCACCAGGGTTCCTTCAGTTGGTGTAGGTCTATGCTGGAAATGTTCCTTAAGGCGCAATTTGCACGCAAACTTATGATGCTCTCTTCTCCATTCAAATTCATCGTGGAGATTCGTCGGAACGAAGGAAAGGCGCTTCTGCAATACCCCCATCTCCACCTCCGTCAGTACCCTCTCAGACAAGTTAACTATTGCAGTTTTTTCGCTGCTTTTCTTGTAGTGGTGCCTTTTGTTTTGTCCACCCCTGTGGGTGGCCGCTCTTTTACAGGTTTGCCCGGTTCTGTAGAATTCCCTAAGGGGACACCTGCCGAGGTACTTGGTTCATCAGATTCAGATATTCCAAAGTCACTGTCACTGTGACTTAAAGAAATATCCGTTTGTTTACGGGAACGGGGTGCCTCTTTGTGCCATGGTCTACGTCTGCGACCTTTCTCCATGCCCCGGTTAACAGTCTCACCACCAGACAGCCACCAATAGACTCTGTTGTCCTCGTAGTCATTGTCCACTGTATGTTTTTCATTCCATTTGAACCTGAGTAAGTCACGTTTATACTGGTCGCACTTCTGCTCAAGTTTGGTTATGAAGAAATACAGTTCCTAGATTTGAAAATTCATATCAGTGAGGGCCGAATTGGGACTAGCGTCCATTTCAAGGACGTGGATCGCAACACGTTCCTCCTGGCCGGGAGTCATCATCCTTCTACCCTGAAACGGGGACTACCATTGTCCCAGATGATGAGGGTGGCTAGGATTATAAGTGATGCATCTAAAATCCCAGAGGATTTAGATGTGTTAATTAAAAAATTCAGGGCTCGTGGGTATGACCATGAGCTGTTATTGCAACAGAAGCGACAGGTTTTAGGGATGTCTAGGGCATAATTACTGGAACCCTCAAGACGTAATAATGATAATGTAATCCCTTGGGTGAGCACCTTTACAGTAGCAAGTCCTATTATTAACCAAGCCACGAAAGCACTATGGCCGATTGTGAAATCAGATAAGGATTTGGGGTGCTTCAAGGAATGTAGACCAATGGCCGCTTTCAAACGCGGTCGCAATTTGAGGGATAGGTTGGTAAAAACCGATATTTCAGGGAGAGGTATACCTAGACCCCCGAATGTGCACTTTAAAAAACCAGGTTGCTACAGTTGCTTTAACTGTGTCACTTGTCAGTATATATTACCTTGTAGAAGTTTTAAACATCCTCATACTGAGAACATTTTTAAAATCCGTCAAGTGCTGACGTGTAAGAGCACGCATGTGGTTTACATAGTGGTCTGTCCCTGTGGTTTATACTATGTGGGACAGACCACATGTAGCTTCAGAGAGCGTATGGCTCTCCATCGCTCCAGTATCGATTTATCATTATCATGTAAAACTATCGACCAACCGGTAGCACGGCACTTCAAAGCAAAGGGCCATCTGTTATCTGAATTACGCTATTTCATGATCGATCACGTCCCTGAATCTCTCCGAGGGGGGGTTCGTGGTAAAATGTTGTTACTGACTGAGGCCAGGTGGATGTTTAGGTTGAACACCATGGCCCCGCTTGGTCTAAATGAAAAAATCAATTGGAACAGTATTATGTGATGTCTGGTCCATAGGTATCATTAGTTGTAATTGATCTTATGATATAGGTTTATGATTCAGGAATTCATGCTTTGGAGGTTCTAAATATATATAATGCAACTGCATGTGAGTGTACTATATAAGATAGGCTCCCGGTGGGTGTATTTTAGATGTATGTCAGATGTATTTTAGATGTTAGATGTTATGATTAATGTTTGTTTTCATGTTGTTTCAGCTGTCCGTTCCCTGCTCTGCATGGACGCTGGGAGACTGTGTCTCCATGGCGACCTTCGGGTTGGAACGCAAACCGGGGTGTCACCATGGCAACGACCATAAGTATCCGCCCGGAAGTACGTCGCCAGGGTTGGAGCCGTACTCGAGGTGCGGCCAGGTGCAGCAAATGGCGCTGACCGGTGGGGTATTTGAAGGGGTAAGTGTTTGTATGTTATTTTGATCTGGTGCTGTCTGGAAGAAAGAGCTTTTGCTCCAAAACGTCACGAATAAATGGACCAGTTTTTTGCATATATAGAACCCTAAGAGTGCCATTTGTACCGATGTTGGAATACTATATATATATATATATATATATATACTGTATATATAGGCAAAATAGCTAGGCACTCAATGTGTCTGTATGAGAAACAACTTGCTCCGGTGCCCCTCCTCATCAAATATACATACAGCCAGATCAGGGATGGCACTCGTGGAGTCTAACATCCAGAGAGAAATAACAACGCTAACAGCGTGCTGCAATCAACGTTTCGGAGCTATGCTCTTTTATCAAGATTAACAGACATACAGTAATAATGTTGTATTGTTTATTAAGTCTGTTAATCTTGATAAAGGAGCACAGCTCCGAAACGTTGATTGGAGCACGCTGTTAGTGTTGTTGTTTCTCTTCAGACGTTAGACTCCACGAGTGTCATCCCTGATCTGGCTATATATATATATATATATATATATATATATATATAGCACACACACTTAAGGACAAATGTTTAATACAAGTTAACATGATTTTTTTTTACTTTATTATATGCTTCCAGTTAAAGATTCCTAAATAACTTTCTTAAATGACTACACACTTAATACTGTTTTGTTTTTTAAACTACACCTCTTACCATCATTAAATAATATCCAATTTTATACAATAGTTATTGTATCACGGCAGTATAATCACAATGCAAATATGTGTATGAAATAGCATCTTTACCAATACACAGGGGCGGAGCCAGAAATTTACAGGCCCCATAGCAACATTTTGAAGGGGCCACTGTCCAGTGCTTCTAGAGAGACACCTCTCCGCAGCAGTTGTTAATTTTATGCCCTATAATATTTCCCTAGTTCATTGTCTGAACCATAGCAATGCCTTATTTAATGTTATGCCCCATAGTAGTGCCCTAGTTTCTTTTATGAATCGTAGTGCTTAAGTTCAACCTATGCCACATTTCAGAGCTGCCAGTACACATTATGCCACACCGTACCCCCAATTCACATTATGATATATAGTGCTCCCCATTCATATTGCGCCTCATTACAGTGCCCTGGTTCATATTATATAACATTAAAATGACCTCCAGTTTATTTTATACCACACTACAATGAGCAGATCCAGGTGCATACCTAGATATATTGCAGGCCCCAAGGAAAAAGTTTGAAAGTACCCCTATGTACCACCAAATGGTGAAAAATTTATATAACACATGTAACTATGACAGTGAAGGTGGGCCCCTCTCAGCTCTGGGCCCCATAGCAGCTGCACTTCCTGCACCTATGGTAGCTACGCCCTTGCTAATACATTAATGTTAGAACATATAATAACATAATCTTACACAAGGAACACATTCCTTCAGCAAAGATGATATAATATATAGAGATGTACGGTTTGGTTCTTCAGAAAACCATAATTTTGGAGATCTGAACCAAACCAAAACCCAGTCCGGATCCCCCAAAGAGATTCTATCTGAATCTAGGTTCGGATCTTCTCACAGCTTCAGGTTTTGGATTGCAAAAATGACATGATTTTAGCTGTTTTATAAATTTTTATCATTGATTATTGCTTTTTTTGATTGATTCTTTACCAAACCAAAAATTGAATCTGAAGCACGACACTTGAGGCTGGTTTTGCCAAAACTAAAAACCAAAATACGATGATAAATGAGAACCAAACCAAAACACTGGGGTCCACGCACCTCTCTAATAATATATTTGTTTAGGTAAATTAACTTATGCTACTGTCTTAAAAAATTAATATACTGTAAGTACTTCCTTGTGTGTGTATTCTGACCTTCATTACACGTACAGTAAGGAGTGTGTAACTATTCAGATAGCTAAACCAAGTCCATCTCTTAATGCACAGACAATGACCTTCTGGAAGTTTCACCTTTTATTGATAAAGACTGGAATGATTATATGATTATATAATATAGCTCTAATTCTCCAGGTTAGATCGATGTACATGCGATAACAATATTCAGTAAGATAAGAGATGTATAATCGTTAAGAAGTTTTAAACTTGTAGGGTGAGAGCAGACTTAACACAGCCTGTCAGCATCTAATACACAGCTTAATTGAGCAGAGAATAGAATGGAGGATTGTACCCTTTCACCTGTCACATGGCATAAAGGAAACTAAGCATAGGCAAACAAATGTAGTTCTGCACAGAATAGAGTAGACTTAGCTAGCAGAGTGCAGACCATCTAACTTTTCACATAAGATCACTAACAAGACAATTTGATATTACAATAGAAGTGCTGTGGATCCAGTACAATGTGTGTGTGTGTGTGTGTGTGTGTGTGTGTGTGTGTGTGTGGGGGGGGGGTGGGAGTTCAGGGATATTATGGTGTGCAGTTATATACAATTTGTGCAGTACTAAAAAAATATTGCAGTTATAGTTCCTATATTATATCTCCCTACCTACTCTCAAAAAACTAACATTAGGCCCTAGTGTCGTACTCCTACCTTATTCTGTACAACCCTCAGAATTTCTTTTACATTTCTATAAAAGTGTGGCACCCTGGAATTGTGTGTGTGTGCCCATTTAAGTAACATTTGTTAGCACTCCGCAGCAGGAGAAGTGCCGGGGCAGGAGTTAACTGCAGCCCTGGGTCTGGTCATATGGCCTCAGGAGAGAAAGTGGACTGGCAGGAGGCTGCTTGGAGAAACAGGGAGTGCTGGGAAAAAGGAGGAACGTGGAGCAGAGCGGGAGCTGTAAACTGGAGAGAGCTGCAGGACACTGGGCAGTGAGAGCAGCAGAGTGTTACTGGTGAATATTGCTGGAGAACGGGTATTGAGGTGCTGCAGCTGGAAGACCGGACACTGCTAGGCCTGCTGGTAGGTGCAGATGCTATAGCCATCATGAGAGAGAGAGAGTGAGGAGCCATTACAGTGGGAATAGCCAGCTTGAAATTTCATTCCAGGGATGTGAGTGAGTGCTGTTTGAAAGTGACAGCCAGCCACAGTCCTCTGTACTTTTCAGCCTACACCACCTGTGTTACAAACTAGCCTGTGATTAAGAAGGATGCAGCCAGCAGCACCATATTGTACCAACTAAGACCCATAGAAGGAGCTCTAAATCAGGACTGAGTTTATTATAAGTTCAAGAGAAATGCTTGTGCTCCAGGGCACAGTTTAAATGCAAGGATAAGAGACATATCTGTGCTAAAGGTCTGAGTTTGTGCAACGCAGACAGTTATTGCTGGAAGGACTGAGCTAATCATGTAAGTGTTGATCCAGTCCTGCAACTGAAAGAGACTGAGACTGTTCCATACAAAAGCCCCTTTATTGTGACATAAGTGCCGTGGCAATTGCTTTTCCTTTGCTAGGTACTGTACATCGTCTTTGAATTAAAGTACTGCGTTGTATTGACATTTCCCATCCCAGAAGACCCTTAATTACTGTGGGCCCATTTCCCCCATTGACACGCTGTGGCACAACAAACATTAATAATAGCTCCAACGAGCATTGCCAGTGAAGATACTTCTTACCTTGGCTAGGGAAAGTTAGAAGTCAGTATTTTGTATTACTGAAACGTATTGTCATTACTCTTCTTATGATCACATTATAGAGTGGAATGCACAGTGTCTGATTTGATTTTCCTGATTCCAATGATTTTTTGTTAATTTTGTTATTCCAACTGTTTCTCATCCTGATTCTAATTTTTCTTCTTCGTGACTCTTGTCTTTTGCAAATTGGATGACCTTTTGGGGTGTGAACTGTAGGAAAATTGACTATTCCTGTTTTTCTTGTACGCCAAAGTCTTCTTTTTGTGATTTACCACCCAAGCAATGTTCTTTAATTAACCAATCATCCCAAATCCAGAGTTCATTGCAGATTAATAAAAGACTTCCTGTTGGAATTGCTGAATTACTTCTGATTCATATCAAGTTTTCCTACCTCTCTGAGCATGGTACTACAAGACAAGGTATGGGTAACAACATTTCAGGGGAAAGGTCAGTTACATAGCCACCCAACACCTGTGATACCTCTCTCAACCACAAAAGAGAGCTGTTCACAAGCATTTGTCTATGAATGGTATATTTTATGCTATTACATGGCCATTCTTTGTTTCACTATCATACATATCACAATCATATCATACAAGGTTGACTTTTTTATGCCAACCCTCAGTGTCTGTCATTGTTATTATAATGTTAGTATTTCTTCAGTAAAGCTACTGTATAACAGAATGGGTTATGATGATGGGTCATGATGACAGATCATTTATTGCTAAATAAATTCACTGTAAATTCCATGACTACAACTTCATTACTCCAAGTACAAAATATTATCCTATATATAACTGTGCAATGTGCATAGCACAACTTCTCTACGACATGCAATATATATCATACAACTTGATACACCTGTCCCAGCCTATCTCACAAGTCTGCTTGTCCCAGTAATTACATCTTCAATCATATCTGTCAGACTCAGCACATCTTGTAACCCGATATGTGTGTCCCAGTCCATACAATCAGATCTGCTTTTATCTACATATAAACAAACTATCACTTTAAGTAGATGATTTGATCATTTGGAGCCCATATTGTGAAGTTGCATGAAAATGCTTCTTAATACATTCAAATATGCTCTGAGCAGAAGCATATTCCTTCTCTGGCATAAATAAATGTTATGATCTATGGGGTATCATGCTACAGTATGTGATGTTTCATCATGGTCACAGCAGTATGACATAACTGTATTTTTTTAACATGAGCAGTGTTAATAAACTGACAGAGAACCCCAATCTCCTTTATAACACTAGTGTAAGTAGAACGTCACTTTTATTATAGAATACATGGGGGTAAGTTTACTTAGATGGGAGTTCTATTTAAGATGGGATGTTGCCCATAGCAACCAATCAGAATACAGGTATTATCTTCTAGAAGGTGCTAGACAAATGAGAAGTAGAATCTGATTGGTTGCTATGGGCAACATCCCATCTTAAATAGATCTCCCATTTTAGTAAATGCACCCCATTTTGTGCAGTTACATATTTGTATTATGAAATTCAATGTACACAATGTATTCTAGAATTAAAGTGACGTTCCACTTTCCCTAGTGGCATAAAGAAGATTGGGGTGCTGTCAATCATTTCCATTGCTCTCTGTTTGCTCATAGCATCAGGTGTTAGCTCTGGATATGCTACATTGCTGGACGTTAACTTTTCTGGAACCTCAGATCCGTGGGATGAGGGGATACATATTCTGTGTTACTCATTAAAAACAAAAAGTGATAGAAAAGAATCGGATTACTTATAAATTTAATAATTCATTAAATTGTTTATGTTAGAGATGCTAAACTAGGCTCCAGTGATGACGGAATGGATTTTTATCACCTTTTTTTGTCCATTGCTACAAAATCTAGGTTGATAGTTACAGTATATTAAGAATATTTGTTATTGCCAGAATAACCTGCAGCATGTTGCCACCTTTCCCACTCACATGAGAGCGGTTATGATAGCGCTCTCATCTCTTTTAATGATGAAATATGTTGGCTTTAGAATTAAAGAGAGATTTGACCTGTTTGCTGACCTGTCATTAAACAATATTTATTACCAGTTATTTATATAGCGCACACATATTCCTCAGCGCTTTACAGAGAATATTTGGTCATTCACATCAGTCCCTGCCCCAGTGGAGCTTACAATCTATATTCCCTACCACATGTACACACACACACATTCACGCTAGGGTTAGTTTTGTTGGGAGCCAATTAAGTACTAGTATATTTTGGATTGTGGGAGGAAATCGGAGTACCCGGAGGAAACCCATGCAAGCACGGGGAGAATATATAAACTCCACACAGTTAGTGTCATGGTAGGAATCTAACCCATGACCTCAGTGCTGTGAGGTAGTAATGCTAACCATTACATCGTCCATGCTGCCCCAAAGATTCATTGTAGTATAATATATGGCAGGTGCGGCTTGGGATGTGAAGCCAGTCTGTGTAATTTATGGAAGCAGCCCTTATGGGGGTGCAGTCTGATGAAGGGGTGGGGTCTGTTAAAGGGGCGGAATCCCTCCTCATAGGGCCTGATTGTATGCAATTGCCTTCCGTGTGTCTTTTGCTATAGCTTTGATGGAGTAAATAATTATGTCCTAATAACTCTAATAAGAGTTTTCTGATCTTTAAAATTATTAAAAAGTCCCAGAGCCCCCGGAAACTCATACAAATTACATATATGCACTTTATCACCTTAATCACTTTGGATATTGATGCTAAAACTGTTACTGTAACTCCCACAGTTACTAAATTGTATGTGTTTCCCAAAGAGTCACAGGTATAAAAATGTAAAATAATTATTGGCTTTTATGACAATCATCAATGTACCGTGGATAGATCCCCTTTAAAGTGTCAGGATTCACTATTTGTGACATAGAGTTCTGCAGACATTCAGATAAGAATACTGCAAATACAAATAAAATAGTATGCATTATACAAGGTTAAAGGATATTTATTAATTTCAGTAAAAAGTTATGTAAAAGAAGATGGAGAGTATGAGAACACAATGGGGCTGATTCCTAGGCAGACGTAGCCATTTTCCATGCCTATGTCTGTATCTATTGGCAGTCGCTCATCTGCAACCTGCACATGCCATTACAAAGTAATTCCTTGGTTCACCTCCATGGATCCAAATATGCAAGGACTGAGACACCCACTGTCATTGTCTGTACACACTAAAATACCGATTGATGCATCTTTAGACACACCATCAAAATTTGCACTATGTGCAGTTTCTCCGTCTGAGTATGGCTTACTATATGAGTGGTTAAGTATTTGTGTACACAACCACTTTCACTGATATTCCCAGTAACACACCCATGACAGACAATCTCCGTGTGTGCAATTTCACTACCCAGAAATGCCCACAACATTTTCAAAACATTGCTGAGGCCATGTAGCTCTTGTGTGCCTCAATCTCAACTCCAGCTCTGTGTCATAGCTACAGTAGATTAAGGGGATGGCGCAGAAGACACCTTGTCCCCCTGGGTGGGTTCACTACGGCTGGCCGGCGGTCGGGCTCCCGGCGACCAGCATACCGGCGCCGGGAGGCCGACCGCCGGCATACCCACAGTGTGGCGAGCGCAAATGAGCCCCTTGCGGGCTCGCTGCGCTCGCCACACTATTTTATTCTCCCTCTATTGGGGTCGTGGACCCCCACGAGGGAAAATAAGTGTCGGTATGCCGGCTGTCGGGCTCCCGGCGCCGGTATACTGAGCGCCGGGAGCCCGACCGCCGGCATACAGAAGACCACCCCCCTGGGCACCCCTGTTAGGGGTCCCCCCGGCTGGGGCACACTGACATCATCAGCTCTCCCTGTAATGCAGATGAAGAAGGAAGTCTTTGTTCTACTGCAAGAAAACTTTATAAAATAGTTGTCTCTCAAATATCGGGAGCTATAAACAGTACCCTGGCATTAATAAAAACCATTGGTTTAAATATAATATACACCATTGGTTTACATTTATTATACACAATCTAATATACACCCTGCCCTATGCAGACCCATATTGGGGGTGCTCAGGATGTCAAGTGGGGAGTGGTCCTGACAAGTTGTGGAGGGCCGGAATAGTCAGGGTGGACCCCCTGTTTTAAGTGCCCCGGTCGCCCATGGCATAATCCGGCCCTGCTCTGTGTGCATGCTATCTGGATTCTGGACACATGCACAGTGTGACATTACAGGGACACCAAAAGCATAACATATGCCCTAATGATGAAAATATAACCAAATTGCAATATCAGAGCAATTGAAACAGCCAATCAAAAGCAGTTTTCTAGTGCTAGAAACCTTTATTGTCATCTACTATTTGCATGAGGAATGCCTCCATTACTCATAGTGAACTCAATGTGAGTTCAAAACTTAATTAGCACTATTTATGTTTAAGTATTGCTGAATAGATCCCTGAGACAGGAACTTATAGCATAGCCAAAACTAAACCAATGAGCAAGACATAAGCAGGGGCAAAGCCACAAAATTAACCAAATGTTAAATGTGTACAGTAATTTCCATGTACGTATTCAGAGGAGAAGTGCAGTCTCCTTCTAGGTCACCCTCCTCTTTAGCCGGTAGCTTTGTAGTTCTGGACACTAGAGTCACTAGGGGACCCTAGCACTGTTCCAGAGTCTAGTCCGCATGTGCAGGTTTTCCGGAAAATGGCATGACAACCATTTTCCCAGTGATTTACCTACTGCACATGCGCAAAACACTGGGAAAATGGTCGCCGTGACATTTTCCCAGTGATTTATGCAGTGTTGCTGCTGGGATGTGGTACCGCGGAGGGTAAATATTGCAAAAAATGGGTTCAGGGTGTGTGGTGTAGCCCCCCCTGGACACCAGGGGTCCATGTGCACAACAAACACTGCACCCATTATAACTACACCATTGGTAATTGTTGATTCTGAGTTGGGAGGAAAGCAAAAAAAAAGCAAGTATAGTAACACTGGGGGTAATTCAGAGTTGATCGCAGCAGCAAATTTGTTAGCAGATGGGCAAAACCATGTGGACTGCAGGTGTGGCAGATATAACATTTGCAGAGACAGTTAGTTTTGGGTGGGTTATTTTGTTTCTGTGCAGGGTAAATACTGGCTGCTTTATTTTTACACTGCAATTTAGATTTCAGTTTGAACACACCCCACCCAAATATAACTCTCTGCACGTTATATCTCCCCCCCCCCCCCCCCTGCAGTGCATATGGGGGTCATTCCGAGTTGATCACACACTAGCTGTTTTTAGCAGCCGTGCAAACGCATAGTCGCTGCCCACAGGGGAGTGTATTTTCACTTTGCAAGTGTGCAGCCGAGCTCTGCAAAAACATTTTGTGCAGTTTCAGAGTAGGTCTGAACTTACACAGCCCTTGCGATCACTTCAATCTTTTTGGTGCCGGAATTGATGTCACACACCCGCCCTCCAAATGCCCAGACACGCCTGCGTTTTCCCTACCACTCCCAGAAAACGGTCAGTTGCCACCCATAAACGCCCTCTTTCTGTCAATCTTCTTGCGATCGGCTGTGCGTATGGATTCTTCGTTAAATACATAGCTCAGCAACGATCCACATTGTACCCGTATGACGCGCGTGCACATTGTGGTGCATACACCTGCATAGTAGAGAACTGATCGCAGTGCAGCGAAAATCGGCAGCGTGCGATCAACTCGGAATGACCACCATGGTTTTGCCCAACTGCTAGCAAATTTGCTGCAACGATCAACTGTCAATTAGGCCCATTGCTCCTTGGAAAAACCATGTTGCACTGCATGTGGGGCAGGATTAAAATATGCAGAGATTTATATTTGAGTGGGTTGTGTGCAAACACAAATCTAAATTGCAGTGTAAAAATAAAGCTACCCTGCATTTGTGGGATACATGCAAGACATAGTTGCCTACCCTCCCTCATTCTGCAGGAGACTCCCTGAAATAGCCAAAATCTCCCTCACTCTCTGAAAAGTCCAGCAATCTCCCTGAATACACCTTACCCCCATTATGTAGCTATTGCATTCTTGGGGGGGGGGGGGGGGGAATAAATCAGAGATAAATACATTCAAATGGGATCATCAGTGCCATTTCCCTTAATTGGTTATAAGGCACAATGATCCTTATGGCCACTTACAGTATATGGAACCTCTTGTAAAACACAATGGCCCTCATTCCGAGTTGTTCGCTCGCAAGCTGCTTTTAGCAGCATTGCACACGCTAAGCCGCCGCCTACTGGGAGTGAATCTTAGCTTATCAAAATTGCGAACGAAAGATTCTCAAAATTGCGAATAGAAATTTCTTAGCAGTTTCTGAGTAGCTCGGGACTTACTCTGCCACTGCGATATGTTCAGTCAGTTTCGTTCCTGGTTTGACGTCACAAACACACCCAGCGTTCGCCCAGACACTCCCCCGTTTCTCCAGCCACTCCCGCGTTTTTCCCAGAAACGGCAGCGTTTTTTTACACACTCCCATAAAACGGCCAGTTTCCGCCCAGAAACACCCACTTCCTGTCAATCACATTACGATCACCAGAACGAAGAAAAAACCTCGTAATGCCGTGAGTAAATTACCAAACTTCTTAGCAAATTTACTTGGCGAAGTCGCAGTACGAACTTTGCGCATGCGCAATTAGCGGAAAATCGCTGCGATGCGAAGAAAATTACCGAGCGAACAACTCGGAATGACCACCAATACACGAACAAATCCTGCACAATATCAGTGTCTTTTCTTCAACAAATAGATTTTACTAACTTTGGGGCTCATTTACATTTGGCTATAAGTCATTTTTATGACCCGCCTCTCCGATGTAGCAGTACGCGCCCACACTGATAGGTGTTACTTTCACAATCTCCCTGAAATGCTTTTTCAAAAGTAGGCAAGTATGATGCAAGAGCAGCCAGTATTTACCCTGCATATAAATATGGTTTGTTCCAGATGTGAAGTATCTTACTTCTTTTCCTCTGCTCCCAAATTAGAATCAACCCTGCAATACTTTATATTCTGAAGGCTGCTAATTGGAAAATAGGATAGAGTTACAAATGTAATCATTTACAAATTTGATTAAAGAACGGATAGATTAAAGAAACACAGAGCCAGAAGAATGGCAGAGAGGCCGAGAAGGAAATTATATAACTGCAGAGGTCCATATTTTGTATCTTAGCAGGGTGTGTAAGGCTGTTCGCTGTTCCACAATACAGTGAGAACATTAGCTGTCCTTGCAATGTATTTTGCAGTTGCATGCACCCCTAGCTATCTGTCGGAAATAATCTTGGGAATTTTCCTGATAAATATGTAATAAAATGTGACAACTCGAAATGTTATAATTTGCCTGCATTTAAATAGTAGAAGTGTCTCTTATCAGATTGCTAAAAACTACATTTAAGAAATAGAATCTGTGAATAAAAATGTTTGTAGTTTACTAATGCTCAAGCTAAATAAACAAGACAATATGGCATTAAAAACTATTTTAGAAAAATATTCTAACTCTCAGGGGGGCAGAACGATTTAGGTAAGCAGAAAGTGATAATATCTGTTTAGTAAACCTAAATCAGCTTTTCTGCAGCATTGTGGCTGGTGACAGCAATAGTTTTCATTTCTCTATATATAGAAAACTGAAAAGTGTGGAGAAATCACTGCTTTCTCTGCCTTTTTCTTTCACCATTCATACCCCATAGGTACTAACGGGAGCTGTAGTGGAACTGTATTTAGATACATGTGAGAAGCTAAGCTTTTGTTGAAAACATGACGCTATCTCTTGAGGCATTATGTGTTATTTTATGCTTGCAGAAATGAAGAAAAGCAGGCAAGAGACAGTTCTCTTCCTGCTTTCCCCTTCAATACTGCACTCCCTCGTCTCCTCTCCCAGTCATCTATCTGTGTCTGCTGGCCCCCCTCACTTTGGGACACACCAAAAACAAGTAATTCTCCCATGGACAGATTTACCTCTGGTTCCATTATATACTGTAACACACCCTGCACCCTCGTTATCACAATGTTTTACAGTTAGTATGAAGAAATATGCCGTAATCCAGAGATAAAGCTTGTGCTCAATGGATTTTCACCCTGATGTAATATACTAGCGTCTTTCCTATTAGGAAAAATGACTAAGATACCAAATGCAAGTAACTTTACTACTGTACTTCAGTAACTGCCCCCCCCCCCCACCCCCTTAGTGTTTTCACGTCTTTCTTCTATAACCTGCTTTTCTAAATAATTTTTAGAAAATGATTTAGAATGCCCCTTCAGTATACCACCAGGAAGAGTATGAAGTGAAGCAAATCCTGGACTCTAGAATCTTCCAAGAAACCATTCAGTATTTGGTAGACTGGAAGGGTTTTGATCCAGAGGAGAGGTGTTGGTAGAAGTCCTCAAATATCCATGCCCCTCAACTGGTACACAAGTTTCATAAGAAGTTTCCCATAAACTTTTTGTGAGGTGTCCAGTGCCCACCCCTAGTGAATGGGGTAATGTAATAGTGCATGAGCCTGGTTCCCTCTTACCAGGTCTGGCAGTGATGGCTCTCCCCAGGTGGGTGCAGGTCTTCTAATATCCTCAGTTTTCTGATTTCCTCCTCTGCCCAGTGTCTTTGGTGTTGGCCAGTGCTATCTCTCCTGGCCACTGAACAAATGGTTCAAGCTCCTTTCCCTGGAAACAACAGGCATTCGCACGTGTGTGATACCCGAGCAAATTGTCCTCTGTATAGATATATGGGTATCACACTTGTTTGAAAAAGGGAGCTTATATGTTCTGCCTCATGTCCCAACAATATGTATGTGTATGGGTAATTATTTATGATAATATGTCAGCCAAAGTTGTTTTAGTCTATAATGAAGATAATTCCCAGCATCCCTGGCAGTTGCTTATGATGTCAGGTGCAGGTCACATGAGCGCTGTCAGGTGGTACAGGAAGGGACAGTTTGTGGCAGTTGGGGAGCCCTGAGGTAACTGTGGGGCGGACATGTTGTGCTGCAGAGAGACTGCTGGGAGAGCTCTGAGGGACAGAGAAAGAGCATGGAGGTGCTGCGCTGACGAGAGCGCTCTATTCGCTGTAGTCAGCCTCAGACAGCATCGGAACTGGGTTCAGTACGGTACCTGCTTTAACCGACGAGCTCCAGTGATCGAGCGGAGTAGGCCCGGTCTCCCAGAGAACTCCCATGTTGGTGATGAGGGAGGTGGCCAAGGTCAGTGACGACAGAGGCAGAGGGCGGACTTTCCTCCCCTTGGTGGAGTCTGAGTGACTGCGTTGGAGACGCCTCTGGGGAGCGGCCAAAAACGGAGTGACAGCAGCAGGCGGGGACATCATCCCTATCTCCCATAGTAAGAAGTGCAGCGAGGCGGATCTGGAGGAGGGACCGGAGAGCCCTAATAAGGTATCCTGATTGCATGTCTGTAACAGCCCCATTGGGATAGTTGCAGTGACTAATTTAATTGCTGGCAACATACTGTACATCACACAGAATTATATGTGAACTGACTTCTATATGCAGATCCTCCTATTAAACGCATCTTAGTGAGCATCCTACACTAAAGCCCTGAGTTATACCCTGCATAATACAGAGAGATACAGCTAAAAATTGAGGGCTGGATTGATGGAAGTAACTGTAATCTATGGATGCTCCAGAGTCTTTCTAATAGACAAACAGTAAAGAGAAGTTGATACTAGACTCTGTATTACTCGCCACCCTTTAACCTACGGGATCCAGTCTCTAAGTCGACAATGTCTAGGTCGACCACTATTGGTCGACAGTAACTAGGTCGAAAGGGTGTCTAGGTCGACAGGGTCTTTAGGTCGACAGGTCAAAAGGTCGACACGAGTTTTTCACAATTTTTTTCTTTTTGTTAACCTTTTCATACTTAACGATCCACGCGGACTACGATTGGAATGGTAATCTGTGCCGAGCGAAGCGGTAGCGGAGCGAAGGCATCTTGCCCAAAGCATGGTGAGTGAAGCGAGCCACGTGAGGGGATGCGGTGCACTAATTGGCGTTCCCGGTCACTCTACGAAGAAAACGACACCAAAATAACATAAAAAACTCATGTCGACCTTTTGACCTGTCAACCTAGAACATGTCGACCTAAAGACCATGTCGACCTAGACACCCTGTCGACCTAGTTACTGTCGACCAATAGTGGTTGACCTAGACATTTTCTACCTAGTAACTGTCGACCTTCCATACCACACCCTAACCTACTACGTGAATATTAGTTTTCTCACGCATAAGACTTTGGTATTAAATTTGCAGCAGCTGAGTTTGAGTTAACAAGTAAACCACATATTGGAAGGAACATTGATTGACAATGTTAGTCAGTGAATTCTGGATACATGATTCTGATATTCCACTCAGGATCAAACAGGATTATAATACTACTGGATTATAAAATACCATTATAAATTTGTTTTAATTCTCATCTTCCCTGAGGAGTTTACTGCATGTTTAGTGATAGGCAGCAAGTGACTCAAAACAGTGGAATCTATTCTCTCAGGATGTGATATTGCCCCATTTGTAAGCTTGCGAGCAGGGCCTTCCTACATCTATGTCTGTCTGTTTTTACCCAATTTTGTTCTATTACTGTTGTTCTAATTGTAAAGGGCAACGGAATATGCTGCGCTATTTAAGGTAGGCAGAGAGCTTCATAAGCTTGAAGCCACATAAGCACCCGAAATTTTTTGTGACTATTTGGTTAAGGGTAGGCAGGGCTAGCCTTAGTGATGGACAGTTGGGGTCAGGTGACCCAGTGGGCCTACAGGGTTGGGGCAGGAGGAGTGTATACAAGCGTATATAGTTTCTGGATAGGCAGCCATCTTCCTCTTGCCATTTTGGATCCAGTGACTAGCAGGAATCATTAGGTTCATCCTCTGTTACCTACTGTTGTATATTGTTTTGGTAAGGTGTGGTTGTTTTTGTACTGTTTTTCCCCCATTGCACTGAACTGGTATACTGTCTGCTGCATATTGTGTTCCTCCCCCTTTGCAGCACACTGCATAGTGGTCCCCCCTCCCCTCTCCAGCACTCCAACCTTGCTCTGCCTCCTTTGCCTGCAGCACCTATTATGCCCCGTCCGCGTAGTTCCGCCCCTACTCCCTGCCACCTGGCTGAGGCTGCTCGCCCGCTCCGGGCGGCCGGGTACCGCCGGCCTCAGGTGCGGGTGGTCTCCCCCCCTTCTGCGTCGCCCGCCGGAGCACTGTTAGTGCTCTCCAAGGGTGGCCGGGCCTCCTCAGCTGCTTCCGGCGGTCGGAGCAGCGTTCGGGCCGCGCGCACCAGGGGAGGGGCCCCGTCCTCCGGTCCTCCTTCCTCTGCTGGCCCGTGCTTAGGGGACCCGAGTAGCGGGTCTGGCGCAGCGTGTTGGTTGGGGTTCAGGCGGGTATGTCACCAGCCAGCTCCCCTGCAGGTGCCTGGCTGCTGGATGACATACCTGTCATTGCATCTGTCTCCAATGTGGCGAAGGGGGCGGGGGCAAGTTTTCCCACTGCCACGGATAGTGGGGCCATCGCCCTGCTGCCTCACACGGTGCCCCCTTCTTTCCACGCTGCTGGGTGCACTGCAGGCATTAGGGATTTGTGCGGACAGCCAGGCATCTGGGTTCCATCCGGGTGCTCTCCTGGTTTCCCAGATCCTGCTGCCCCAGTCCGTGGTGCCCTCGTTGGGCGCGGTGGTGCCACCTTCTGGCCACCATATGTTCCTAAAGGCGGTCTCCACATACAGCGCCATGGCCGCCACGTTCGCTTCGTCGAGCGGGGTCATCTACACATCTCCTTTAGGGTTCCTGGTGACTTCCTCCGTGTCCGGGACCTAGTCGGGGCCGCAACCCTTGCCCTCCATGAGTGCGGCCGTCTCGCCCAGCTGGTCAGTGTCCCGGGCTCCCTTTTTGTCCCCTTATTTTTCCGCTGAGTTGTCGCAGGCCCAGGCCTGTGTCCATGGCTCCCAGGTCGGTCCCTCCCACGCAGTTTTCAGGGCCTTACTCCCTGGGTATGGGCCCCGCTGCTCCCCCACAGAATTATGATTGGGTTCCACTGTTAGCGCAACCCCCTTATGCGTTGCAGCAGGGTTTTGTTGCTCGGCTGCACTGGCTACCTGCTTCCGCGACTGTCGGTGGTGCCACAGGAGGAGCACTGTTGCCCGCGCCTGCTCCCCTTTCCCATCTTCCCTTCACCCACCCGCCTCCTCCCTTGCCTCCTGTTCCCCTCCGGCTGCCGCCAGTTTTGTCCCCCCCTGCCCTCTTCTTCTGTCTCCCCAGCAGTTGTCTGTGATGCTGGGCGGGTCTCCCCACCTGGGAGATCTTCCTCAATCTCTGCGGATGCAGGTCCCGATGCAAGGCGGAGTCAGGCGTTGGCCCAGGAGCCCATGCCTTTGGAAGTGGGTTAAGCTGGGGGATCCGGGGTCCCCGAAGAGAGGTTGTCCGGTCCTGCTGCCGCGGTCGAAGAGACAGGAGGTCCCTCGGGAAAGGGTGAGCTGTTTACTTCTTCTTCTTCCAGTTCTTCTTCAGGTTCTTCTTTTGATACTAGGTCTTTTGATGGGTGGTCTTCTGTATACCGGCGGTCGGGCTCCCGGCGCTCAGTATACCGGCGCCGGGAGCCCGACCGCCGGCATACCGACACTTATTTTCCCTCGTGGGGGTCCACGACCCCCATAGAGGGAGAATAAAATAGTGTGGCGCGCGTAGCGCGCCACCGTGCCCGTAGCGTGGCGAGCGCAGCGAGCCCGCAAGGGGCTCATTTGCGCTCGCCACACTGTCGGTCAGCCGGCGGTCGGGCTCCCGGCGCCGGTATGCTGGGCGCCGGGAGCCCGACCGCCGGCCAGCCGTAGTGAACCCCTTTTGATACTAGGTCTTCCTGTTCCCCCAAATTAGCTAGGCTTATTTCGCATTGCATACATAAGAATAGAATAGAACATCAATGTTCCACTAATTCCATCACAAACTTCATCGGTCTTATTCATATCAAAGCAACATGGTAGAACCGTAATCTGGAGATTAACCTGAAATGAAAAGATTAAAGCTGAAATGAAAACTATTTTTAATTTACAGACTCTAGCACCTATGGGTCTTAACCAATATTTCGAAATCAAGTGGTTCCTTTAATTCCTCATTCATATATTTCTTCATCATAATTCTCTAAATTATATAAATTATATATTTTATATTTTTCATATATATTTTATATCTATTTTTATTATTTACACTTTTGGGTTATTTACCATTATCTCATGTAATTTATTGTTTTATTTTTATTTTTATGGCGCGATACTGGAGACAATATGCCTTGGGAGAAGCTTCACATTCAAAGAATTGCATCCACCTGCCAGGAATACATCAAAAATTGGACCTGTTTAAAAAAAAAAAAAAAAAGGGAGTGAATTATGACTCACTTCCGGCCAGTGGAACGCAACTCACTTCCGGTTTTGCGGGTGGAACGCAAACAGAGGTCACTTCCTGTTCCGGTGGATGGCGGACCGGAAGTTCCGTTTTTTGACAGTATAAGAACCCCTCCTGATACACTGGAAGCATACAGCCTTGAAAAAGGGACTTTGATGTCCCGAAACGTGTCGGCACCTGCTTTCCAGTACTTTCCTGTGCTTCTGGACATCCTTGACTCTGAAAGGGACCACTGGGGAACACGCCTGATGGAGCCACATGCAGGGTATTGTTCCCGGGAAATTCCTTGCATTCATAACACCTGCGGCTCCGATTATCATCTTGGTAGGACTCTGTTTCCCATGTTGGGTTCTGTTTTTGTCTCACTTTTAATCATTGTGTAGTATTAAATTTATATTTTATTCACATCAAGCCGGTACATTACATTTTATTGAGAAAATAGAAGTTCATGCAAAAAGTGTAGCATTGGATTAGCGCCACAGTGGGAGTAGTCACTTTACCATTTTTAGTGTTCTATATCTTGTGCCTACTTTGAGAAATTCAGCTCTTTTTTACATCGGTGCATAGTGTCGGCCTCCGGTCACCCGGGGGTTGCCCACTATTTGGACGATTTTCTCTTCGTGGGCCCGAGAGGCAGTTTGGTTTGCGGGGATGTCCTGGGTTTTGCACAGCATTTGTTCGGTAGCCTGGGGGTGCCCGTGGCCCCTGATAAGACAGAGGGGCCCATGGGTTGCCTCAGTTATTTGGGCATTGAAATCGATTCGGGAGCCGGTTGCTGCCGGCTGCCCGTTGATAAGGTGCACAAATTGCTGGATTGTATAGAGCAGTGCCTCCTCTGTCGTAGGGTTAGATTACAATGGGTGCAATCGTTGCTCAGTTCTTTAAGGCGCCCATCCTTTTACTGTGATCACTTACACTTTAACTTTAAGCTAGCTTA
Source organism: Pseudophryne corroboree (assembly GCF_028390025.1). Classification (NCBI taxonomy): domain Eukaryota; kingdom Metazoa; phylum Chordata; class Amphibia; order Anura; family Myobatrachidae; genus Pseudophryne; species Pseudophryne corroboree. The sequence goes on from NC_086448.1 coordinate 661,130,903, forward strand.
GCACTAGAAATAAAGACACGGACACCAATAGCTAGATTTAAAAGGTCAGACGGTATTTATTGATGACAGACCGGAACTTTAAACTAGATTTTATGTTGGAGGATGGCAAAGATAAAGGCGCTACCAAATGCCAGCTCCTGTCATCTGATTATATCACCGAAACTGAGGAGGGGACTACCACAACAACCACCTCCTACATGCCTAACCCGCATTGTGCAGGACACACCACTCTTTCCTCTGGCAAATATGGATGCTCCCCTAGGGGAGCGTCCGATTGTCCAACCGCAGGGTAAGGACACACTCGCCGTCCATTCCGAAAGAGGGTGCCCCACAATGACCACTTAGGCCTATATGACTGCTGGCTGGTAGCGACTTTCCCGCCTATCTGCCTTTTAATAGCCGACAAAAGATAAAACCAGAACAGAAAATTGACATCAGAGAAAAACATGAGGGAGGGCGGGAGGGGCTGTCCAAATGGCAAGAAGAAGTATGAAGCACATGACCCAAGCTTTTATATGCACTGAGGCCTACACCCACAAACACTGATGGACAAGGAAAACAACCTATAGAAAATTCTCCAGGACCCTTGGAAAAACTACCTAGCAACTGCTTTGTCATAAACAACCAATCACAAAAAATGGGGCTCTTATATGGTCTCATGCTTATTCAGCCCTCATCTAATCTTAACTTTGCGTGCAGGATCATACCCATGGGGCGTGTTTTCTGCCATAAACTTGAGAGGTCCATGGCGGGTGTTCGCAAACCTCACCATACGGTGTATATTTTGCACGAGATTAGGGAGGATTTGCAGGTCTGGTCCACTTTTTTGGTTTCATTTAACAGGGAGGTGTTATGGTCAGCTGCGCGCTGTTCCAATGCCACGTTACAGCTGTATACTGACGCTGCCAGTGGTTTGGGTTTTGGGGCGTTTTTCAGGACGGAGTGGTGTGCGGCTCCTTGGCCTTTTTCGTGGGTAGCACGCAGTTTCACAAGAATTAGCTTCTTTTGGAACTGTTCCCGTTGATTGTGGCCGTGGAGTTGTGTTCACCCGGCTTGTCGGATTGGAGTATTGTGTTCCACTGTGACAATCTGGGTGTGGTACATGCTGTTAATAACCAGCACTCGTCCTCTACGCAGGCTTTGCGTTTGCTGCGTTATTTAGTCCTTAAATGTTTTAGGCATAATATTCAATTCACGGCTGCGCATGTTCCGGGTGTAGACAATACAATCGCTGATGCGCTGTCTCGTTTGGAGTTTGCAAAGTTCCGGGAGCTGGTTCCCGATGCAGACGCGTGTGGTTTACCGGGTCCTCCCTTCCTGTGGAAGCTCATTGACTAGGTTTGGGACCGGGAGATAATTTATGGCTGATTGCCGCTGTTCGCTAAAGGACAGTTTGGCTGGCGGGTGTCATAGTGAGCTCTACTACAGTGAGTGGGTCCTGCCCATGCGGGGAGGATTGCTGCTTGGGTCATGGAAGAACGGTTTCCATTGGCTGGTCTTGCGACCTGGCTGCTGTGGGCTAATATGTTGTTCAGTTTTAATTTGTTGTGCCTGTTGCGCGAACCCAAAAACGTGTTTTACCCGTCGGTTCTTGAATGGCTAGCGTTCCGTGAATGGAGGGTGTGAAGTGAATTTTTAAATTTTCCTCCGAGGGGGCCGAATTACAATTGGCATCACTCACGGTCCACGGGAGGTTTTTTGAGTTTTCTCCTTCACTTGGGTTCTTTTTGTGCATGTTTATTTGTTTTCTGTAATTTGAATAGTTTCTGATGTTAGGAATTTTCTTTTGCAGCTGCTTTGGATGTCTCGGATCAGATTTGGCTTATTGGCCATTCTTACATCTTTTGGGCGGAGAGGCATCCTATGGCGGGGTGAACATGTGATTTATTTGGGGACAGAGTAGTCAGATGTTTGGGTGTTAGGGGCTTGCGTTGGGTTGGCTTGCTCCGGCTGCTGTTTCACCATAAACGAAGGTGGGGTCGGCCTGGCTGGATTGTCATTCACCTCGGGGGGAATGATATGGGTCGAGTCAAAGGCATCGACCTTATCCTGAGTATCAAGGCAGACCTGGTCGCGTTGCGAGCATCCTGGCCGCAGGTGACAGTGGTATGGTCTGACATTGTGCCCTGTTTTCACTGGCGGGGTGCTGTTCGTTTTTCAGCACTTGAGAAAGCTCGGAAGAAAGTTAATTCCGCGGTGTCGGTGTACGTGCAGGCGATAGGTGGTTTGGTAGTTAGGCACCCATTTCTGGTTCTTCGTAAATCACAGTTTTATAGGGAGGACAGGGTTCACCTTTCCCCTGCGGGTATTGGTGTGTTTTTGGAGAGTATCTTTCATGTTTTGTCTGGTTGAGTTTTCCTTTGTTTTGGTTGGATGGCGTTTCTGCAGTTTATTGGTAAACCTTGTTGTGGCAGAAAGTCGCTACCAGCCAGCGGTCAAAGTTCACATAAGTGGTCATTGTGGGGCCCCATTTTAATAGAACAGCAAGTGTGTCCTCCCCTTGCGGGTGGACTACGGACGTTTCCATGCGGTTTCGTCCACGGCTCTGCTAGAGTAAAGGGGGTGAGTCCTGCACAGTGCGGTTTATGTTTTTGGAGGCGGTTGTCCCCTCCTAGTTTTTAATTGGTTTATTATAGTTGACTAGTGCTGGTGAGTTGGTAGCGCATTTTCTTGCCATCCTCCAATATTTAGTTTAAATCTAGGTCATCAAACAATAAATACCAGTTTTGACCTTTTAAATCTAGCTATTGGTGTCCGTGTGGTTATTTCATAGTGCTAAGTTAGTTAAGGTATAAATGTAAGTGTGTCAGAATAAAGTTATGGGTGACTTAGGCAGGCAGAGAGCTGCATAAGCTTGAAGCCACATAAGCACCCAAAGTTTTTTGTGACTATTTGGTTAAGGGTAGGCAGGGCTAGCGTTAGTGATGGACAGTTGGGGTCAGGTGACCCAGTGGGCCTATCAGGTTGGGGTAGGAGGAGTGTATAAGAGGGTATATAGTTTCTGGATAGGCAGCCACCTTCCTCTTGCCATTTTGGATGCCCTCCCACCCACCCGTTAATTTTGTGCTTTTGGTCCGCTTCGCGGGCTTCACGTTCAATTTATAGTCGGCTTTGATAGCCAGAGGGACGGAAAGTCGCTACCAGCCAGCGGTCAAAGTTCACATAAGTGGTCATTGTGGGGCACCCCCTTTTGATAGAACAGCGAGTGTGTCTTCCCCTTGCGGGTGGACTACGGACGTTACCGTGCGGTTTCGTCCACGGCTCTGCTAGAGTAAAGGGGGTGAGTCCTGCACAGTGCGGTTTATGTTTTAGGAGGCGGTTGTGAGTCCCTTCCTAGTTTTTAATTGGTTTATTACAGTTGACTAGTGCTGGTGAGTTGGTAGCTCCTTTTCTTGCCATCCTCCAATATTTAGTTTAAATCTAGGTCATCAAACAATAAATACCAGTTTTGACCTTTTAAATCTAGCTATTGGTGTCCGTGTGATTATTTCATAGTGCTAAGCTAGCTAAGTTATAAATGTAAGTGTGTCAGAATAAAGTTATGGGTGACTTAGAAACTGTTACTAAATAAATAAATAAATTTGTCTCAAAGACATATCATATTTATCTAAGAGAGACTCAACAAATCTCACTGGTAACAGTAGGACAGGATTCTTTATATGTGCACCAACGAGGTAGAAAGCGAGAAAAGACTACTCAGACTGCAATAGTAATGTTGTAGTGTGACTTTGAAAGGTGATATTGCTATTAGTCAAGTTTGGTTTAATATTATCAAAGTGTTTATTGTATAATGAACCGTGCATAGCGTGAATCTTAAAGAAATAGATACACAGGGGTAAATTTACTAACATTCGTAATTTTCCGTTTGAGGTCAAAGTTCAATCACGAATGACATCGAAAGTGTAAATATGCAACTTTTTGAATGTATTACGACTAATTTACTAAGCTGCCGTATTCTGCATTTTCGGTTTTTCCGATGTCGATGTCATTCGTTTTTTTAGGCAGTGTTTTACGTGAGTGACTTGTAAAACACTGCCGACTTTAATACAATGAATCTCGGCCGGATCTGAGAGATCCGTGCTGGGCTTCATTGTGCACCTTGTAAAAAAAAAAAAAATGTTTAAACTTTAAAAAAAATTGCGTGGGGTCCCCCCTCCTAAGCCAAACCAGCCTCAGGCTCTTTGAGCCGGTCCTGGTTGCAAAAATATGGGGAAAAAATTGACAGGGGTTCCCCCATATTTAAACAACCAGCACCAGGCTCTGCGCCTGGTTCCAAAAATACGGGGGACAAAAAGCGTAGGGGTCCCCCGTATTTTTAAAACCAGCACCGGGCTCCACTAGCTGGACAGATAATGCCACAGCCGGGGGTCACTTTTATACAGCGCCCTGCGGCCGTGGCATTAAATACCCAACTAGTCACCCCTGGTCGGGGTACCCTGGAGGAGTGGGAACCCCTTAAATCAAGGGGTCCCCCCCTCCAGCCACCCAAGGGTCAGGGGTGAAGCCCGAGGCTGTCCCCCCCATCCAATGGGCTGCGGATGGGGGGCTGATAACCTTTGTTGAAAGTTATGAATATTGTTTTTAGTAGCAGTACTACAAGTACCAGCATGCGGCGGAAAACCGGGCCCGCTGGTACCTGTAGTACTACTACTAAAAAAAAAACCAATAAAGACATAACACACACACCTTGAAAGTATAATTTTAATGCATACATACACACCACCATATACACATACTTACCTTATGTTCACACGAGGGTCGGTCCTCTTCTCCATGTCGAATCCATGGTGTACCTGTTGAAAAAATTGTACTCACCAAATCCAGTGTAGAGGGCTCCTCGGGTAATCCATTTGTAATCCACGTACTTGTAAAAATAAAAAAACGGACACCCGACCACGAACTGAAAGGGGCCCCATGTTATCACATGGGACCCCTTTCCCCGAATGCCAGAAACCTCCTCTGACTTATGTCTAAGAGGGTTTCTTCAGCCAATCAGGGAGCGCCACGTTGTGGCACCCTCCTGATCGGCTGTGTGCTCCTGTACTGTCTGACAGGCGGCACACGGCAGTGTTACAATGTAGCGCCTATGCGCTCCATTGTAACCAATGGTGGGAACTTTGTGGTCAGCGGTGAGGTAACTTTCGGTCACCCGCTGACCACAAAGTTCCCACCATTGGTTACAATGGAGCGCATAGGCGCTACATTGTAACACTGCCGTGTGCCGCCTGTCAGACAGTACAGGAGCACACAGCCGATCAGGAGGGTGCCACAACGTGGCGCTCCCTGATTGGCTGAAGAAACCCTCTTAGACATAAGTCAGAGGAGGTTTCTGGCATTCGGGGAAAGGGGTCCCATGTGAAAACATGGGACCCCTTTCAGTTCGTGGTCGGGTGTCCGTTTTTTTATTTTTACAAGTACGTGGATTACAAATGGATTACCCGAGGAGCCCTCTACACTGGATTTGGTGAGTAGAATTTTTTCAACAGGTACACCATGGATTCGACATGGAGAAGAGGACCGGCCCTCATGTGAACATAAGGTAAGTATGTGTAGATGGTGGTGTGTATGTATGCATTAAAGTTATACTTTCAAGGTGTGTGTGTTATGTCTTTATTGGGGTATCTTTTTAGTAGTAGTACTACAGGTACCAGCGGGCCCGGTTTTCCGCCGCATGCTGGTACTTGTGGTTCTCCAAGTACCAGCTTGCGGGGGAGGCTTGCTGGGACTTGTAGTACTGCTACTAAAAACAATATTCATAACTTTCAACAAAGGCTATCAGCCCCCCATCCGCAGCCCATTGGATGGGGGGACAGCCTCGGGCTTCACCCCTGGCCCTTGGGTGGCTGGAGGGGGGGAACCCCTTGATTTAAGGGGTTCCCACTCCTCCAGGGTGCCCCGGCCAGGGGTGACTAGTTGGGTATTTAATGCCACGGCCGCAGGGCGCTGTATAAAAGTGACCCCCGGCTGTGGCATTATCTGTCCAGCTAGTGGAGCCCGGTGCTGGTTTCAAAAATACGGGGGACCCCTACGCTTTTTGTCCCCCGTATTTTTGGAACCAGGACCAGGCGCAGAGCCCGGTGCTGGTTGTTTAAATATGGGGGAACCCCTGTCAATTTTTTCCCCATATTTTTGCAACCAGGGCCGGCTCAAAGAACCGAGGCTGGTTTGGTTTAGGAGGGGGGACCCCACGCATTTTTTTTTTTTAATTAAAACATTTCCCACCCCTTCCCACTGAAAAACATGCACGGATCTCATGGATCCGTGCATGCCTATACAAACACGGGATAAAAAAGCAGGTCTGTTTTTTTTAGCACTTTTTCACGATTTGTATTTCATCACGGCAGTGTTTGGCTATTGTCGGCAGTGTTTGTGTTTTGCACTTTTTAGTAAATGACCGATTTCTACCAAATTGCAGGCGTATTTGACCGATGGTGTATTGATTCGTGATTTTTTCCTAGGACTTCCAAAATATTACGAATGCCCTCATCACTGCCGTGATTTTTGCTTAGTAAATTACCGAGATGACACTTTGAAGAAAAAACGGCATCTCGGTCAAAATCGGGACCTTAGTAAATATACCCCACAGTGACAACGTGTTCCAGTAAAATAAAATATGTTCTTTTTATTGTGTTGAATGTACAAGTTGCGCTGTATTTCAGTATAGTAATTAATTTGAATATCTTGTGATTGCACGTTCTTTTACTCATTGAGTCCTTAAGAAAGGGAGAAAAGTGAATAAAATTTGTTGTGTAAGAAATCACTCAGGTAAGGTATCCGTGTTAAATTCTTCCTCGCCTCTCTGTGAATATTGAAGCATTAAAGAAAGCTAGAAGGGAGAATAAGACAAGGTGTAATTAAAAGTAAACAAGTACTTACCTGGGAAATGCAAAGTTATATCTATTTTAGAGATGAGCAGGTTCGGTTCCTCGAGATCTGAACCCCCCCCGAACTTCACGTGGTTTACACGGGTCTGAGCCAGCCTCGGATCTTCCCGCCTTGCTCGGTTAACACGAACGCTCCCGAACGTCATAATCCCGCTGTCGTATTCTCGCGAGATTCGTATTGCATATAAAGACCCACGTGTCGCCGCCATTTTCACTTGTGCTTTGGAGATGATAGCGAGAGGACGTGGCTGCATTCTTTCAGTTTCTGTGTTTAGTGTGCTGCAAATATCTGTGCTCAGTGTGCTGCAAATATCTGTGCTCAGTGTGCTGCAAATATCTACGTTCTCTGCCTGAAAACGCTCCATATCTGTGCTGCATTGTAGTTGTGCGCAGTATATAGTAGGAGGACAGTGCAGAATTTTGCTGACCACCAGTATATATATAGCAGTACGGTACAGTAGTCCATTGCTCTACCTCTATGTCGTCAAGTATACTATCCATATCTGTGCTGCATTGTAGTTGTGCGCAGTATATAGTAGGAGGACAGTGCAGAATTTTGCTGACCACCAGTATTTATATAGCTGTATGGTACAGTAGTCCATTGCTCTACCTCTGTGTTGTCAAGTATACTATCTATATCTGTGCTGCATTGTAGTTGTGCGCAGTATATAGTAGGAGGACAGTGCAGAATTTTGCTGACCACCAGTATATATATATATATATATATATATATATATATAGCAGTACGGTACAGTAGTCCATTGCTCTACCTCTGTGTCGTCAAGTATACTATCCATATCTGTGCTGCATTGTAGTTGTGCGCAGTACATAGTAGGAGGACAGTGCAGAATTTTGCTGACCACTATGACAGCCCACTGGGTAGATGTATTGCCTCCCGCAGCAAGAACAGCAGCGGCGGCACCAGTTGCAGCATCTCGCAAATGCCAATTCGTTCCTAGGCAGGCTACGCTTTGTATCACCGCTTTCCAGAAGAGGCACACAGCTGACAACCTCTTACGGAAACTGAGGAACATCATCGCAGAATGTCTTACCCCAATTGGACTCTACTGGGGATTTGTGACATCGGACAACGCCACCAATATTGTGCGTGCATTACATGTGGGCAAATTCCAGCACGTCCCATGTTTTGCACATACATTGAATGTGGTGGTGCAGAATTATTTAAAAAACGACAGGGGCGTGCAAGAGATGCTGTCGGTGGCCCGAAGAATTGCGGGCCACTTTCGGCATTCAGCCACCGCGTGCCGAAGACTGGAGCACCTGCAAACACTCCTGAACTTGCCCCGCCATCAGCTGAAGCAAGAGGTGGTAACGAGGTGGAATTCAACCCTCTATATGCTTCAGAGTATGGAGGAGCAGCAAAAGGCATTCAAGCCTATACATCTACCTACGATTTAGGCAAAGGAGGGGGAATGCACCTGACTCAAGCGCAGTGGAGAATGATTTCAATGTTGTGCAAGGTGCTGCAACCCTTTGAACTTGCCACACGTGAAGTCAGTTCAGACACTGACAGCCTGAGTCAGGTCATTCCCCTCATCAGGCTTTTGTAGAAGAAGCTGGAGAGATTGAAGGAGGAGCTAAAACAGAGCGATTCCGCTAGGCATGTGGGACTTGTGGATGGAGCCCTTAATTCGCTTAACCAGGATTCACGGGTGGTCAATCTGTTGAAATCAGAGCACTACATTTTGGCCACCGTGCTCAATCCTAGGTTTAAAGCTTATGTTGTATCTCTCTTTCTGGCAGACACAAGTCTGCAGATGTTCAAAGACCTGCTGGTGATACAATTGTCAAGTCAAGCGTAATGTTACCCGCCAACAGCTCCTCCTTCACATTCTCCCGCAACTGGGGCTGCAAGGAAAAGGCTAAGAATTCCGAGCCCACCCGCTGGCGGTGATGCAGGGCAGTCTGGAGTGAGTGCTGAGATCTGATCCGGACTGAAGGATCTGCCAACGATTATTGACATGTCGTCTACTGTCACTGCATATGATTCTGTCACCATTGAAAGAATGGTGGAGGATTATATGAGTGACCGCATCCAAGTAAGCACGTCAGACAGTCCGTACGTATACTGGCAGGAAAAAGAGGCAATTTGGAGGCCCTTGCACAAACTGCCTTTATTTTACCTAAGTTGCCCCCCCTCCAGTGTGTACTCCGAAAGAGTGTTTAGTGCAGCCGCTCATCTTGTCAGCGATCGGCGTACGAGGTTACTTCCACAAAATGTGGAGAAGATGATGTTCATCAAAATGAATTATAATCAATTCCTCCGTGGAGACATTCGCCAGCAATTGCCTCCCGAAAGTACACAGGGACCTGAGATGGTGGATTCCAGTGGGGACGAATTAATACTCTATGAGGAGGGGGATGTACACAGTGAAAGGGGTGATGAATCGGAGGATGAGGAGGAGGTCGACATCTTGCCTCTGTAGAGCCAGTTAGTGCAAGGAGAGATTGATTGCTTCTTTTTTGGTGGGGGCCCAAACCAACCAGTCATTTCAGCCACAGTCGTGTGGCAGACCTTGTCGCTGAAATGATGGGTTTGTTAAAGTGTGCATGTCCTGTTTATACAACATAAGGGTGGGTGGGAGGGCCCAAGGATAATTCCATCTTCCACCTCTTTTTTATTTATTTATCTTTGCATCATGTGCTGTTTGGGGCAAAAAAATTTAAGTGCCATCCTGTCTGACACTGCAGTGCCAGTCCTAGATGGGCCAGGTGTTTGTGCCGGCCACTTGTGTCGCTTAGCTTAGTCATCCAGCGACCTTGGTGCAAATTTTAGGACTAAAAATAATATTGTGAGGTCTGAGGTGTTCAGAATAGACTGGAAATGAGTGGAAATTGTAGTTATTGAGGTTAATAATACTATGGGATCAAAATTACCCCCAAATTCTATGATTTAAGCTGTTTTTGAGGGTTTGTTTTAAAAAAACCACCTGAATCCAAAACACACCCGAATTCGCCAAAAAAATTTCAGGGAGGTTTTGCCAAAACGCGTCCGAATCCAAAACACGGCCGCGGAACCGAATCCAAAACCAAAACACAAAACCCGAAAAATTTCCGGTGCACATCTCTAATCTATTTTAACTTACTACTTGCCTGATTACTACATTGTTACACGTGCACCACTTGTGTTTAAAATTTAAAGGATTAGGCACACAAAATGGGATGTAATGTTTGGTGACAAGTTCAAATATTCCCTCCCCATTTAGGGAAGTCGCTGGGCACTATTCTGTATGAGAGTATTAGGCTCACATACTGTTTTCCAGCATCTGTTCTTCTAGAACTCCCTGTTCTTAATGGTCTGTCTGGGATTACCTTCTTCTACCACCTTCTGGTTCCTGACCTGATTCACTCAATCCCCTGGTAATGCTTTGCCAGTCTTTTTCTGACAACAATGCTCTGGTAGACCTCATGGTGATCAGTCTTACTGCCTGCCTTAGAACTCTGCATTGTTCACCAGCTCATACATAGGAACCCAGAGGGCCGTGACCTGTATTTCAGGTGCAGCATAGCCCAATCCCCCTGGCATGGGTCCCTCTTGAAGACCAGGAAGCATTAAACCCTGTCCTGGATCTATGACAATCCTTAGTATGGTTAGCACCCATAACATCCCAGTGAGGATTGTGACATCTCAGATGACAGAATTTATAATTTAATGGACCTATAGGCTCCAAAAACGCATAAAGGGGCTAATTCAGACCTGATCGCTAGGCTGCAATTGTAACAGCAAGCGGTCAGGTGTAAACTGCGCATGCGTATGCACAGCAATGTGCAGGCCTGTTGCACGGTTATAAAGCGAATCGCCGCTCAGTGATGGGTTTGTGCAAAGGATCTGTTCGCACGGCATTCGCAAGGAGATCGACAGGAAGAAGTCATTTGTGGATGTCAACTAACCGTTTTCTGGGAGTGTTTGGAAAAATGCTGGGGTGTCCAAGCGTTTGCAAGTAGGGTTCCTGACTTCAGTTCCGGACCCAGACAGGCTGAAGTGTTCGCAGCGGCTGAGTAAGTCCTGGGCTACTCAGAGACTGCACAAAATCTGTTTGTACAGATCTGCTACACATGCGTTCGCACACTTGCAAAGCGAAAATACACTCCCCTATGGGCGGCGACTATGTGAACGCAGGACAGCAAAAAAACCCTAGCGAGCAAACAGGTCTGAATTAGGCCCATAGCCCGTGCCAGTGAATACAAAGTTTGTGGTATCTAACAACACTGTCTCGTGTAGAACATGTAATAGCAGCACTGATCAAAAAGGTGTTACAAATTAGGAAACGGATAACTATGAAACATGTATTGTACATAATAGTATAGAATAAAAAATTTATTAGGTTATTCATCAGGAAAATATCATTATAGAAAAGATAATGAATGCATTACTATAATTTAAACAAACAGAAACACCTATGCAATGGACTAAGGGGGTAAGTCAGATTTGATCGCAGCAGCATATTTGTTAGCTAATGGGCAAAACCATAGGGGTAATTCAGAGTTGATCACAGGAGCAAATTTGTTAGCAGTTGGGTAAAACCATGGGGGTGAGTCAGAGTTGATCATAGCTGTGCTAAATTTAGCACAGCTACGATCAGGCACACTGATGCGGGGGGACGCCCAGCACAGGGCTAGCCTGCCCCGCATGTCATTCCCTACCCCATTGCAGAAGTGCAAAAGCATCGCACAGTGGCGATGCTTTGTACTTCAGGAGTAGCTCCCAACCAGCGCAGCTCCTGCGCGCTGGTTGGTAGCTACTCATCGCTGCCCGGGTCGCAGCGGCTGCGTGTGACGCCTGCGTTGGCTGGACCACGTCCCTTAAATGGCGGCTTAACACCACCGTACCACCCCCTCTCGCCCAGCTACCGCATCTGCCTGTCAATCAGGCGTAGGCGATCGCTAGCTAAAGACAGCCGAGAACTACAGCACTGATCAGATCTGAATAAGCCCCCATGTGCACTGCAGGTGGGGCAGATATAACATTTGCAGAGAGAGTTGGATTTGAGTGGGTTATATTGTTTCTATGCAGGGTAAATACTGGCTGCTTTATTTTTACACTGCAATTTAGATTTCAATTTGAACACACCACATCCAAATCTAACTCTCTCTGCACATGTTATATCTGCCCCCCCTGCAGTGCACATGGTTTTGCCCATTAGCTAACAAATTTGCTGCTGCACTCAGATCTGAATTACGCCCTAAATTATTTGGAATAATGGGGTAGATGTATTAACCTGTAGAAGGCATAAGGAAGTGATAAACCAGTGATAAAGCAGTGTTAAGTGCAATGTGATAATGCACCATCCAATCAGCTCCTAACTGTTAATTTACATATGGGAGCTGAATGGCTGGTGTGTTATCACCTTGCATTTATCACTGGTTTATCACTTCCTTATGCCATCTCCAGGTTAATACATCTGCCTCAATGGTCTCTAGAAAGTCAATGGCCTACCTTCCAATATGACCCTCTCCAGGAGGGACAAAGGGGTAGATGTATTAACCTGTAGAAGGCTTAACGAAGTGATAAACCAGTGATATAGCAGTGTTAAGTGCAAGGTGATAATGCACCAGCCAATCAGCTCTTAACTGTTAATTTACATATGGGAGCCGATTGGCTGGTGTGTTTATCACCTTGCACATATCACTGGTTTATCACTTCCTTATGCCTTCTCCAGGTTAATACATCTGCCCCATAATGCTCTGCTTCTGGACTTTTCTCTTCATTTGTGATTGCCGGCACCTGTGTTGAACAGTTAATGCATAAGAAAAGTGTTTCAGACTTCCGGTTCCGGCTTCATGGAGACCTGAGCTCCGTTCTGAGCTCCGTCCCCCGCTTTTCTGCAGCTACCTTTTAATAGGCTTGTGATGCCCCTGTGACATATTCTGAGGTGGTGGCGGCCATTACAGCCACTTTGACTCCCCTTCTATCTAAAGCAGTGGCTGATATCACCAGTCAGCTGCAACATCTGACCCACAGGGTTTCTACTACAGAACAACAGCTCAGTGTAGCCTCCCATGACATAGGAGATCTGCAGCACACTGTGAAGCGCCTCACTAATGATTCCTATCAGCTGTGGAACAAGATCGACGACATTGAGAATAGATCGCGTCGTAATAATATTAGGCTGGTCGGCCTCCCTGAGTCTATCAAGGGGCCCGCTTTGGCCCATTTTGTCCGCAAAACTCTACCCTCGCTCTTAGGCATAGAGGCGGTTTGCCAGGACATGGTTATAGAAAGGGTCCATAGGGTGGGCCCGACACCGACCCCTAACAGGCCGAGACCCCGCGTTACCCTGTTCCGCTGCTTAAATTACCTACACAAAACGGAGATATGGTCGGCCTCTCGTAAAGCTAAATCTTTGTCGTGGGAAGGACATAAGCTTCATATTTTTCAAGACTACTCCGCTGAGTTATCACGGGCCAGGAAATCCTTTTCCCCTATCTGCTCTCGATTAGTCGCTGAAGGGCGCAAATTTGGCCTACTGTACCCTGCCAGGCTTCACATTTATGATGGGACTTCATTTAAGGACTTATCCACCCCACCTGACGCTTTGGCCTACCTCCAGGAGCTGTCCCAGGCCAAGGATGCAAACATCTCTGATTCCGCAGAATGAGGGATTGTGCTCCATGTTCTAAATTGTCTCATTACGTTCTACCCATCTTGCATGCTTTCATGTCTGTTTAGTGATTTCTAAGTTTATACCGCTGCCATTTTTCACATTTCGTGGCTCATTTTCTGTATACTGCATGTTATTTTAGTGTCATTTTGCGCAATGCGCTGCCGGAACCTTCGGGCCCCAGTTATACAGTTGTACTTTGCTGCACCTTGAGGATCGGGAACGGATATGCCCCTCCTCGCTGGATGTGTATCTCTTTTGTTATGTTATTTTGTGTGCATTTGTTCGGAAGTTTGGCATCAAATGCTAGCGTTTGCAATTTAGAGATCAGCGGGTTCGGTTCCTCAGAATCCGAACCCCCCCGAACTTCAGCCTTTTTACACGGGTCCGAGGCAGACTCGGATCTTCCCGCCTTGCTCGGTTAACCCGAGCGCGCCCGAACGTCATTATCCCGCTGTCGGATTCTCGCGAGGCTCGTATTCTATCGCGAGACTCGGATTCTATATAAGGAGCCGCGCGTCGCCGCCATTTTCACACGTGCATTGAGATTGATAGGGAGAGGACGTGGTTGGCGTCCTCTCCGTTAGAATAGATAGAGACACTTGAGTTGATTTACTACTAACTTAGTAATTTTGGGGAGCATTAGGAGTACTCAGAGTGCAGAGTTTTGCTGATAGTTACTAGTGACCACCACCAGTTTTATTTATTATTTAATATAATCCGTTCTCTGCCTGAAAAAAAAACGATACACAGTCACATACCATATCTGTGCTCAGCCTCAGTGTGCTGCATGATAATATCATCTATGTATATCTGACTGTGCTGAGTTCTCACTGCTCACACAGCTGAATTGTGGGGGAGACTGGGGTGCAGTTATAGCAGGAGTACAGTGCACACTTTTGCTGCCAGTGTGACTGACCAGTGACCACCAGTATATTGTCTGCCTGAAAAAGTTAAACACTCCTGTGGTGTTTTTTTTTTTTTATTCTATAAACGCATTCTGCTGACAGTGTCCAGCAGGTCCGTCATTCATTATATTATATAAATATTTACCTGCAGTAGTGTTATATTTTTTTTGTTCATCTCTATCATCTTTATCATCTCTATATTAGCAGACGCAGTACGGTAGTCCACGGCTGTGGCTACCTCTGTGTCGTCAGTGCTCGTCCATAATTGTATACCTACCTGTGGTGGGTTTTTTTTTCTATCTTCTTCATACTAGTAGTTTAGGAGTCTGCTGACAGTGTCCAGCAGGTCCGTCATTATATTATATATACCTGCAGTAGTGATATATATATATATTTTTTATATCATTATCATCTCTATACTAGCAGACGCAGTACGGTAGTCCACGGCTGTAGCTACCTCTGTGTCGTCAGTGCTCGTCCATAATTGTATACCTACCTGTGGTGGGTTTTTTTTTTCTATCTTCTTCATACTAGTAGTTTAGGAGTCTGCTGACAGTGTCCAGCAGGTCCGTCATTATATTATATATACCTGCAGTAGTGATATATATATATTTTTTATATCATTATCATCTCTATACTAGCAGACGCAGTACGGTAGTCCACGGCTGTAGCTACCTCTGTGTCGTCAGTGCTCGTCCATAATTGTATACCTACCTGTGGTGGGGGTTTTTTTTCTATCTTCTTCATACTAGTAGTTTAGGAGTCTGCTGACAGTGTCCAGCAGGTCCGTCATTATATTATATATACCTGCAGTAGTGATATATATATATTTTTTATATCATTATCATCTCTATACTAGCAGACGCAGTACGGTAGTCCACGGCTGTAGCTACCTCTGTGTCGTCAGTGCTCGTCCATAATTGTATACCTACCTGTGGTGGGGTTTTTTTTTCTATCTTCTTCATACTAGTAGTTTAGGAGTCTGCTGACAGTGTCCAGCAGGTCCGTCATTATATTATATATACCTGCAGTAGTGATATATATATATTTTTTATATCATTATCATCTCTATACTAGCAGACGCAGTACGGTAGTCCACGGCTGTAGCTACCTCTGTGTCGTCAGTGCTCGTCCATAATTGTATACCTACCTGTGGTGGGGGTTTTTTTTCTATCTTCTTCACACTAATAGTTTAGGAGTCTGCTGACAGTGTCCAGCAGGTCCGTCATTATATTATATATACCTGCAGTAGTGATATATATATATTTTTTATATCATTATCATCTCTATACTAGCAGACGCAGTACGGTAGTCCACGGCTGTAGCTACCTCTGTGTCGTCAGTCACTCGTCATCCATAAGTATACTAGTATCCATCCATCTCCATTGTTTACCTGAGGTGCCTTTTAGTTGTGCCTATTAAAATATGGAGAACAAAAATGTTGAGGTTCCAAAAATAGGGAAAGATCAAGATCCACTTCCACCTCGTGCTGAAGCTGCTGCCACTAGTCATGGCCGAGATGATGAAATTCCATCAACGTCGTCTGCCAAGGCCAATGCCCAATGTCATAGTACAGAGCATGTAAAATCCAAAACACAAAATATCAGTAAAAAAAGGACTCAAAAATCTAAAATAAAATCGTCGGAGGAGAAGCGTAAACTTGCCAATATGCCATTTACCACACGGAGTGGCAAGGAACGGCTGAGGCCCTGGCCTATGTTCATGGCTAGTGGTTCAGCTTCACATGAGGATGGAAGCACTCAGCTTCTCGCTAGAAAAATGAAAAGACTTAAGCTGGCAAAAGCACAGCAAAGAACTGTGCGTTCTTCGAAATCACAAATCCACAAGGAGAGTCCAATTGTGTCGGTTGCGATGCCTGACCTTCCCAACACTGGACATGAAGAGCATGCGCCTTCCACCATTTGCACGCCCCCTGCAAGTGCTGGAAGGAGCACCCGCAGTCCAGTTCCTGATAGTCAGATTGATGATGTCAGTGTTGAAGTACACCAGGATGAGGAGGATATGGGTGTTGCTGGCGCTGGGGAGGAAATTGACAAGGAGGATTCTGATGGTGAGGTGGTTTGTTTAAGTCAGGCACCCGGGAGACACCTGTTGTCCGTGGGAGGAATATGGCCATTGACATGTCTGGTGAAAATACCAAAAAAATCAGCTCTTCGGTGTGGAAGTATTTCAACAGAAATGCGGACAACAGGTGTCAAGCCATGTGTTGCCTTTGTCAAGCTGTAATAAGTAGGGGTAAGGACGTTAACCACCTCGGAACATCCTCCCTTATACGTCACCTGCAGCGCATTCATCATAAGTCAGTGACAAGTTCAAAAACTTTGGGCGACAGCGGAAGCAGTCCACTGACCAGTAAATCCCTTCCTCTTGTAACCAAGCTCACGCAAACCACCCCACCAACTCCCTCAGTGTCAATTTCCTCCTTCCCCAGGAATGCCAATAGTCCTGCAGGCCATGTCACTGGCAATTCTGACGAGTCCACTCCTGCCTGGGATTCCTCCGATGCATCCTTGAGTGTAACGCCTACTGCTGCTGGCGCTGCTGTTGTTGCTGCTGGGAGTCGATGGTCATCCCAGAGGGGAAGTCGTAAGACCACTTTTACTACTTCCACCAAGCAATTGACTGTCCAACAGTCCTTTGCGAGGAAGATGAAATATCACAGCAGTCATCCTGCTGCAAAGCGGATAACTGAGGCCTTGGCATCCTGGGCGGTGAGAAACGTGGTTCCGGTATCCATCATTACTGCAGAACCAACTATAGACTTGTTTGAGGTACTGTGTCCCCGGTACCAAATACCATCTAGGTTCCATTTCTCTAGGCAGGCGATACCGAAAATGTACACAGACCTCAGAAAAAGACTCACCAGTGTCCTAAAACATGCAGTTGTACCCAATGTCCACTTAACCACGGACATGTGGACAAGTGGAGCAGGGCAGACTCAGGACTATATGACTGTGACAGCCCACTGGGTAGATGTATTGACTCCCGCCGCAAGAACAGCAGCGGTGGCACCAGTAGCAGCATCTCGCAAACGCCAACTCTTTCCTAGGCAGGCTACGCTTTGTATCACCGCTTTCCAGAATACGCACACAGCTGAAAACCTCTTACGGCAACTGAGGAAGATCATCGCAGAATGGCTTACCCCAATTGGACTCTCCTGTGGATTTGTGGCATCGGACAACGCCAGCAATATTGTGTGTGCATTAAATCTGGGCAAATTCCAGCACGTCCCATGTTTTGCACATACCTTGAATTTGGTGGTGCAGAATTATTTAAAAAACGACAGGGGCGTGCAAGAGATGCTGTCGGTGGCCAGAAGAATTGCGGGACACTTTCGGCGTACAGGCACCACGTACAGAAGACTGGAGCAACACCAAAAACGCCTGAACCAGCCCTGCCATCATCTGAAGCAAGAAGTGGTAACAAGGTGGAATTCAACCCTCTATATGCTTCAGAGGTTGGAGGAGCAGCAAAAGGCCATTCAAGCCTATACAACTGACCACGATATAGGAGGTGGAATGCACCTGTCTCAAGCGCAGTGGAGAATGATTTCAACGTTGTGCAAGGTTCTGCAACCTTTTGAACTTGCCACACGTGAAGTCAGTTCAGACACTGCCAGCCTGAGTCAGGTCATTCCCCTCATCAGGCTTTTGCAGAAGAAGCTGGAGACATTGAAGGAGGAGCTAACACTGAGCGATTCCGCTAGGCATGTGGGACTTGTGGATGGAGCCCTTAATTCGCTTAACAAGGATTCACGGGTGGTCAATCTGTTGAAATCAGAGCACTACATTTTGGCCACCGTGCTCGATCCTCGATTTAAAACCTACGTTGTATCTCTCTTTCCGGCAGACACAAGTCTGCAGGGGTTCAAAGAACTGCTGGTGAGAAAATTGTCAAGTCAAGCGGAACGCGACCTGTCAACATCTCCTCCTTCACATTCTCCCGCAACTGGGGGTGCGAGGAAAAGGCTCAGAATTCCGAGCCCACCCGCTGGCGGTGATGCTCCGAAAGAGTGTTTTTTTTTTTTTTTTTTTACTTGTGTAATTTTTTATTAGAGTTTTGCACAGGGACAAGGTAAAAAAAAAAAAAACAACAACATTAAATGCAGAACAAAACCAGAACAACAATCAAAACAGAGGGAGAAAGAAAGAGAAGAGAAAGAAAAAAGAAAAAAAAAAAAACAACAACACACATTGCAGAAAAAATACAGTAATTAATACCATCTGTGTCACAGTGTCACATGGAATAAGCGTCACGGCAACATTGTAAATTCAAATACGAAGCCTCAATCAGTCAGAGAATATTGCTCCAGTTGTAGCCAGACGGGAGGTATTCCACCTATCCCACTTGCTAAAGTAATGGGGTAGGGTCCCTCTAGATCTATGTGTAAACCTCTCGTGTCCTGACACCTCATTTACTAGGGCTCGCCAGTTGTACACACTGGGGGAAGAGGTAGCAAACCAGTTACGCGCAATAATCACCTTAGCTAAGGTAGTCAGGCAAAGAACATATTTGTATAGTGCAGGGCAGTAGGATTCCTCTAAGTCTAGCGCAAACATACATATAGTAGGAGAGAGGGGGGGGAGCGTAGGTTCAGTGAGCAGAACGTCCGCCCAAACTGCTGCCCAAAAGGCATACACAGTGGGGCACAGCCATAATAGGTGCCAAAAAGTAGATTCAGGGGCACCACATCTGGGGCAGGTACTATCAGGCCGTAGGCCTGCTTTATACATAGAAACTGGAGTTCTGTATGTCCTATGCAGAACATAAAAATAAACCTGCTGATATTTGATACACTGAGTGGAGTATTTAAGTGAGCTCAACACCTGTAGCCATTGGTCATCTGCAATTGGGCCAATGTCTTGTTCCCATTTGAGTTTAAGTTGATCAAATATATTCGGACAGATGTGTGCATTCAGACTACTATATAGAATGGAAACTTGGTGTCTTGCACCTAAATTCCTAACCATATCTTTAATCGGGGAGTCAGAAATGGGCGGGGGTGAGGCCCCAAACTGTGCCTGCACCGCGTGGCGGAGCTGTAGATAGCGATAAAAGGATCTATTGGATATTTCAAGCTCCTCCTTCAGTTGTGCGAAAGACTTGAGAACACCATTATCAAATAGTTGCAAGACTGTGGTAAGGCCGGCCCCAATCCATATGTTGTCCTGTGAGAGTTGCAACAACTCCCTATATCTTGGATTGAACCAGAGTGGCGTGTCAGAGTCTGTGCCCTGCCATGAGTAATAGGAGTGAGCCTGACGCCACACAAGTAGCGATTGTCGTAGCAAAGGAGGAAGACCAGCAGTAGAAGAGGCAGAAAGAAGAAACTGGAGAGGGGAGAAATGAGACCCCACACACTCGGCAAAGAATCTCTCAAATGTGAGACTATCCCTGTTGAGAATCCAATTAGACAGGTGTGCAAGCTGAGCAGCTATATAATAAGCCCGGAGATTGGGAAAGCCCAAGCCTCCATCCGATTTAGCCCTAACCAGAGCTCTCAGGGCAACCCTAGGCGTTTTGTCGCCCCAAACAAAGGAGGAAAGTACACTATCAATATTAGTGAATATTTTCTTGGGGATATAAGTAGGAGAGTGCTGCAATAAATAAAGATACTTCGGTTGCATCACCATCTTAATAAGGTTAATGCGACCCGTGACAGTAAGGGGAAGCTTCTTCCATACATGAACCCGTCGCTTCAGATCCATCGTGACCTGGTCAATGTTTTGATGTACAAAAGACTTAACATTAGGAGTGATCCAGACACCAAGATACTGAAAGCGAAGGGTCCAGGTCAAGGAGGACACATCTGGCAACGGGTCAGGAAGAATACCAGAGATGGGAAAGACATTAGACTTATTCCAGTTGATAGTCAGGCCGGAGTAGAGACCAAATGTATCAACAATACCCAGAAGGGAGGTCAGGGAAGCATCAGGGTCTCTGAGGAACAAGAGCATGTCATCGGCATATAATGCAATGACATCCTCATGTCCGTCAATGGTGATGCCCCTAACATCTGGGGACGCTCTGATGAAACATGCCAATGGCTCTACAGCCAGGGCAAAAAGGGCAGGGGAGAGTGGGCAGCCCTGTCTGGTACCACGGGACAAGGCAAACGGGGAGGTCACATAGCCATTGACAGATATCCGAGCCACGGGGGAGGAATAGAGTAATTGTACCCAGCGTATGAATTTGGGGCCAAAAGCAAACCGTCTAAGTACTTCCCACAAATACACCCACTCCACAGAGTTGAAGGCCTTGGCAGCATCCAAGGAAACCACCACAGCCTCCGACTCGGGGCGGTCCCCCATCTGCAGGTGACAGAACAGTCGCCTCAAATTTTGGAGGGTGGACTTGCCTGGCATAAATCCTGTCTGGTCATCATGTATGATCGAAGTGATAACACTATTGAGTCTAAGTGCCAGAATTTTGGCCAAAATTTTGACATCAGTAGGTAGCAATGAGATCGGGCGGTAGGATTCCGGGGCCGTAGGGTCTTTACCCGGTTTAAGGATCACCACGATAATAGCTTCAGACATAGAGGGAGGTAGACGAGCGCCCTCCAGCAATGTATTAAAGAGAGTCAAAAGATAGGGGACAAAGTATGCACGATATTGTTTATAAACTTCAACCGGTATACCGTCGCTACCCGGGGCCTTTTTGTTAGGGAAGGAGGCAATAGCAGCCTCAACTTCCTCTGGGGTAATATTAGCATCCAAAATATCTACAGATTGTTGAGATAGTTGTGGCAGGGTAATGTCTGAAAGATATTGCTGTAGTTGAGTGGGGGTATAGGCGACTCTAGAGGCATATAGCGAGGAATAAAAGGACTGGAAGACCTGGGCTATTTCAGGAGTGGCATATACCATTTCGCCCTGAGTATCACAGATCTGCTGAATGGAACCCCCCGTTCTCTCTCCCCTAGCCAGAAATGCCAAGTAACTACCCCCCGTGTCCGATTGTGAATACAGGGCGTGCTGGGAGAAAAGTAATTTGCGCTTTGATTTATCAAGCAAGTGGTCAGACCAGGCTTTCCTGGCCAAATCCCAACTTGCCCGATCATCAAGGGTCCTAGTAGTGAGGTAAGTAGATTCGGATTGGGAACAGGCAAGCTCCAGGCGCATCTCCTCTTCTCTACTAGATTTCTTGACATTAGCTATTTGTCGTATGAAGGAGCCCCTTAGTGAAGCTTTAAATGCGTCATGTTTAACCAGTGGATCAGAACAGGACGCATTATGAACCCCAAAATCACTCCATTCGTTAAGCAAGGCCTCGTGGTCAGTTAACAAGGTCAACCAGAAGGGATTCAACTTCCAGAGCTTAGCCCCACGGGGAGGAACAGAATCCAGGACCACCAGCACAGGTGAGTGATCCGAGATTCCTCTCTGAAGGTACTGGGCATCCAGTATTCTAGCAGTGAGATCAGGGGAGACGAGGGCCAAGTCTATTCTCGAAAACGAGTGAAAGCTGGCCGAGTGGCAGGAGTATTGGAGTTGATTAGGGTGTCTCAACCTCCAAATATCCAGGAGTCCAAGCTCGGAAATCAACCTTGCGAACGGAGTGGGGGACGGGGAGGCAGAGGGTAGGGAAGGGGGAAGCTCAGTCCATCTATCTAAGACTTTATCCAAAACATTATTGAAGTCACCGATGCAAAGGACCGGAGCCGAGGGAGAAGTAGCAAGAAACGACATCGCCTGCCTGAGTACCTCATTATTGTAGGGGGGAGGGACGTAGACAGCAAGTATGTGTAAAAGTGTACGGTTAACATAGGCCCTAAGAAATACATATCTGCCATATTGGTCAATTTGGCTATGAACCAAGTGGAAATTAACCGACTTCCGCACCAAAACTGAAACCCCCCTGGAGTTAGCAGAGAAGGTGGAGTGATAGGAGAGACCCACCCAGGGCTTCCTGAGAGCCAAGGTTTTAGTACCAACTAGATGCGTTTCGGAAAGGCATATGATATCTGCCCTATATTTTCTCACCTGAGACAAAACCAGCGCCCGCTTAATGCGGTCATTCAGGCCCCTCACATTCCAGCCGAGTATGCGGAGCCCATCAACCCCTGCAGCCATAGATACAAAAGAGAAAGGACAGGAGGAGAAAAAGGGCAAGGGGCAAATGCGGAGAGGGAGGGGAAGAAGAAAATCCAAGGCAAGCAAGGCGCGCAAAGGAGAGGAACCCATAACATAGAGGGGAGAGAAGCAAAGGGATCACTACGACCCCCCGCCAGCACACAGGCGGAGCATACGGAGAGCAGAAGGCATACATAAACGAAATCATGGACACATTACAGTTCGAGAAAAAAAAATAGCACAGTGACACATAAGACAATACATGTACAAAAAAAAGAACAAACCCAGAACAACCCAAACCCCCCCCTCCCTGCATATCCATCCCAAACTAGACACGCCTGGATCCCAGAAAAACCGTTAACTGAACTAAGGCTGAGAACCTATAACAACCCTAGGGAGTAGAGACAACTAATGCCTCTACAAAAAGGCTATATCCTAGCATTCAGCTCCTAGAAATAAAGATCATTCCCGCTATAGGACTAGAAGGAGTACAGAACCCAGCAGTCAATGCGTCCTCTGAGGGAGAACCAGTCCCTAAATAGGGGGCCTGGGTCTGCGCTCAAGCCAGGCCTCCGCCTCTTGAGGGGTATTGAAGAAGTGTGTGGAGCCATCATACACCACCCTCAATCGTGCCGGAAATAACATGGCATATTGAATTTGATGATCACGAAGCTTTCTCTTGACCTGTAGGAACTGCGTACGCGACTTCTGGACTTCCACGGCAAAGTCTGGGTAGACAGCAATATCATGGTTGTCAAATTTCAAAGGACCCTGTGTACGGGCCAGCCGTAGGACTGCATCCCGGTCCCTGTAATGTAGAAAACGGGCTATGAAAGTGCGTGCAGGTGCGCCCGGGGGAGGAGCCCTGGCAGGCAATCGATGGGCCCTCTCCACAGAGAACTGAGGACCAAAGTCATCGCGTTGAAATAGACGGAGGAGCCATGTTTCAAGGAAGGATTCTGGGGAGGAGCCCTCCACTCTCTCCGGGAGGCCCACAAAGCGAACGTTATTACGACGCAGTCTTCCTTCAATATCGGAGAGCTTCGCCTTAACTGCCGACATCTGAGTTGTGAGGCTGGAAACTGTGTCTTTGAGAGGATTGGTGACGTCTTCTAGGTCGGAGATACGGTGTTCCGCCTCCCCCACCCGTTCACGAATCTTTTGCATGTCATGCCTGATTAAAGTAATATCCACCTGTACTTGGCCAATTTTATCCATGACTCTGTGCTCGGATGTGGATATGGCTAAGAGAATTTGCTGCGTCGACTGAGACGTGTCGTCTTCCCGAGGTGGTGATTCCGAAGCTGAAGAGGGGGATGGGGGAGCAGCAGCCCTGGTGGGTTGGGAGGAGGATTGAGAGCCTCTAGCATATTTTTCAAGTTTAGCAGCAGCGGTAGCAGCAGCAGCACTGCCCCCACGCACCATGATGGGAGACGGGCAGATTCAATGATATAGAATAAACAGTACGTGCTCACCACAGGTTGTAAAATCCCCAGGACTCCAGAGTCTCACGCAGTTGAATAAACCCAGGCAGGGGAAAGGAAATCTGTAATGTCAGCAGTCAGGCAGTATAATCAACAGCAGGCTTTTGAGTGGACCCTCTCAGAGAGTAGTGTAGATATGGAAACGTCACCCAGCAGTGTGGGTAGAGCAGGGTAGTTGTAGGTATCAAGGCAGCCCTGCAGGCAGAGTAATGCAGGCTGGGAGGCTCCGATCAGCAGCGCAGAAAGGCAGGGGATGTGAGGAGAGACGGCCCGTGTAGGCAGATGTACCCCCGCACCGCCAGCAGCTATCACCGCCACAGAGGGGCCTGCAGTCCGCCAAACGCAAGGTAAAAGGAGACAGGGGCACACAGCGATCTCCGGTTCAGCCGAAAACAGCAGATGGTGCGAGTGGAGGGAGCCCCGTCCCAGCGCGGCTCCGGACTCCGCCGCTGATTCCCAAGATGGCGCCGGGCGGAAGGAGTGATGCCGAGCGGTGTAGGCCGCGATGCATCCAGCGGCTTCCCAGAGCAGAAACACCGTCCCACAGACCCCTCAATGTGAGCAGGGTCAAAAGCCACAACGTCTGAGCCGGGTTATTGGTAGCCACTAGCGGGGAAAGCAGGATATAAAAGGCAGGATATACGGAGCTCTAACTCCTAGCTTCCTACTCCATGCTCGGCCAAGCCACGCCCCCCACTCCGAAAGAGTGTTTAGTGCCGCCGCTCACCTTGTCAGCAATCGGCGTACGAGGTTACTTCCAGAAAATGTGGAGAAGATGATGTTCATTAAAATGAATTATAATCAATTCCTCCATGGAGACATTCACCAGCAGCAATTGCCTCCACAAAGTACACAGGGAGCTGTGATGGTGGATTCCAGTGGGGACGAATTGATAATCTGTGAGGAGGGGGATGTACACGGTGATGAATCGGAGGATGATGATGAGGTGGACATCTTGCCTCTGTAGAGCCAGTTTGTGCAAGGAGAGATTAATTGCTTCTTTTTTGGTGGGGGTCCAAACCAACCCGTCATTTCAGTCACAGTCGTGTGGCAGACCCTGTCACTGAAATGATGGGTTGGTTAAAGTGTGCATGTCCTGTTTATACAACATAAGGGTGGGTGGGAGGGCCCAAGGACAATTCCATCTTGCACCTCTTTTTTCTTTCATTTTTTTTGCGTCATGTGCTGTTTGGGGAGTGTTTTTTGGAAGGGCCATCCTGCGTGACACTGCAGTGCCACTCCTAGATGGGCCAGGTGTTTGTGTCGGCCACTAGGGTCGCTTATCTTAGTCACACAGCTACCTCATTGCGCCTCTTTTTTTTCTTCTTTGCGTCATGTGCTGTTTGGGGAGTATTTTTTGGAAGGGCCATCCTGCGTGACACTGCAGTGCCACTCCTAGATGGGCCAGGTGTTTGTGTCGGCCACTAGGGTCACTTATCTTAGTCACACAGCTACCTCATTGCGCCTCTTTTTTTTCTTCTTAGCGTCATGTGCTGTTTGGGAAGTGTTTTTTGGAAGGGCCATCCGGCCTGACACTGCAGTGCCACTCCTAGATGGGCCAGGTGTTTGTGTCGGCCACTAGGGTCGCTTAGCTTACTCACACAGCTACCTCATTGCGCCTCTTTTTTTCTTTGCGTCATGTGCTGTTTGGGGAGTGTTTTTTGGAAGGGCCTTCCTGCGTGACACTGCAGTGCCACTCCTAGATGGGCCAGGTGTTTGTGTCGGCCACTTGGGTCGCTGAGCTTAGTCACACAGCTACCTCATTGCGCCTCTTTTTTTCTTTGCATCATGTGCTGTTTGGGGAGTGTTTTTTGGAAGGGCCATCCTGCGTGACACTGCAGTGCCACTCCTAGATGGGCCAGGTGTTTGTGTCGGCCACTTGGGTCGCTGAGCTTAGTCATCCAGCGACCTTGGTGCAAATTTTAGGACTAAAAATAATATTGTGAGGTGTGAGGTGTTCAGAATAGACTGAAAATGAGTGGAAATTGTGGTTATTGAGGTTAATAATACTTTGGGATCAAAATGAATTCTATGATTTAAGCTGTTTTTTAGGGTTTTTTGAAAAAAACACCCGAATCCAAAACACACCCGAATCCGACAAAAAAAATTCGGTGAGCTTTTGCCAAAACGCGTTCGAACCCAAAACACGGCCACGGAACCGAACCCAAAACCAAAACACAAAACCCGAAAAATTTCCGGTGCACATCTCTAGTTTGCATGCCTTATTTCATCTTTGCTCCTTTTTCCCCCTCCCGTATACTCCCTCCCTCCCTTACTGTTTGGTGTCCTCCTCCTACTCCTTTGAGCGCTGTCCTGCACTGTCTAAATTGGTCAGATTTTCTGATGTCCTTTGGCATCCCGGTACTGAAAGTTCCCTTTTTTGTCTTTTTATGTTTTAAACCAATGTTTCTTTTTTTCCCTGTTTCCTCGCGGGATGCCTAGTCTACGCTACGCAACCTGGAACATTGGAGGTATTAACTCTCCAGCGAAACACAGGAAAATTCTGATTTTCTTACAAAAATCTGGTGTGGATGTGGCATTCCTCCAGGAAACTCATTTGACTCCTTCTGAGTCTGCGAAACTGGGAATGCTGGATTGGTCTGTATTGGCATCTTCCTCCTACAGTTCCAAGGCACATGGAGTAGTTATCCTGGTAAGACGCTCATTGGCCTATGAAATTCACCGCGTCGTTACTGACGATACGGGTAGATATGTGGTGGTCTCAGTGGATATGCTGGGCAAGAGGCTCACGCTGGCAAATGTGTATATTCCCCCTCCCTATTCTAAGTCATACTTCCAGCGCTTGATTACCCTTCTGACCCCCTTCATGGGAGACAATTTGATTATTGGTGGAGATTTTATCCTGATTTCTTCCCCCCTACTTGATAAATCGAATACTCGAGGGACTCCCCCTCCACTTCCTAAAGTTGGCATCCCCCTCTTCACTTCCACCCTACAGGTTATAGACCTGTGGCGAGCCATGTACCCAACGGAGCGAGAATACACCTGTCTCTCGGCGGCGCACGGCTCTCTCTCCCGCATTGATTATTTCTTTATCTCTCATGCTCTTTTTCCTCAGGTCACGGACTGTTCTATTGCCCCCATCTCCCTGTCAGACCATGCTTTGATTTCTTTGACTATCCACTTTCCTGATGACAGAGACTCAACTAGGTTATGGAAATTCCCATCTAGATTTTGTCGCTCTTCTACCTTCAAATCCTTCTTGAAAGCTACCTGGGACGATTATTGCACTACCAATTCTGAACATCTCCAGACGGATTCTTTTCTGTTTTGGATGTCGGCGAAAGCCGTTCTCAGAGGAGCGATTATGTCTTTCACCGCAGCTTCCAACAAGAAATTCTCAAAGCAGTACCTGGCGCTCCAGGACGCTCTCACTACGGCCTTTCAGGCGTACAAACATGCACCATCACCGGCCACTAAGCAAGCATATCTGCTTACTAAAACCCACTTTGACGAACACATTTCCGAAATGGGGGATAGATACCTTTTTTCTGTCCACTACAAGTTTCATAAATTCGGGAACAAGTCTGGCCGTTTACTCTCTAACTTGCTTTGCGGCACATTTTCACCTGCAGTGGTTCATCCCCTTCGCACACAACATGGCACACTGACTTCCACAAACAAGCAGATTGCTCACATCATGCAGTCTTACTTTTCCCAATTGTACTCGTCCACCCTTCCAAGCACCTTGCAGCCATCCTCGCCAGCTTCGCACTTCCCGACATCTTGCTCTCAACCACCACACTCTCCCACCACCCCCGCTGACACTTCTCCCAACACTCCTCTCTTCTGGGAAGCTCTGCCTTACCCTGTTCTCTCCGATAATATGGCTTCTCAACTTTTATCCCCGATCACTCTCGCTGAAGTCCGCTTAGCGATCAAACAGTTGAAACCCAATAAGGCCCCAGGCCCTGATGGCTATAATGGAGAGTTTTATAGACTCCTCTCTCACAAATTCGACTTCATCCTGGTAGACATTTTCAACTACTTAATGCTAGCCAAGACCCCCCCCCCACGCTCCACTTCAATTCGGCACTCCTCAAACTGCTCCCTAAACCGGGCAGAGATTTATCCCTCCCAGGCTCCTACCGACCAATATCTTTGTTAAACTTGGATTATAAGTTGTTCGCCAAGATATTGGCCGATCGTCTGAAACTCATACTTCCCCACATCATCCACCCCGACCAGACGGGCTTTATTGCAGGTAGACACTCGGTGGTCAATGTGAGGAAGGTGATAGCGGCTTTACACTCCTGCCATGGTAGTTTGCCCTCTTTGGGGTATGCCATCATATCCTTGGACGCTGAAAAGGCCTTCGACCTCGTCGAATGGCCACACCTATACGCAGCCTTGAAACGTTTTAACTTTCCTGACGCGTTCATTCAGGCTATCCGCGCATTATATTCATCCCCGGCCACTCAAATTTCTTGCAACGGTTTTGTTTCCAACCCCTTTTATATAGAAAAGGGTACTAGACAGGGCTGCCCCCTCTCCCCCCTCCTCTTTGCCATCGCCCTAGAACCTCTAGCTTTAGCTCTCAGGCTTTCCTCTTCCTTCACTGGCATCTATATCGGTAACATTGAGCTTAAAGTCGCCCTATTCGCAGATGACATGTTGTTATTTGTCTCGAATACTCTCACGTTAGTCCCGGAAATCCTGCGTTTGAATTCAACTATGGTGAGACGGCTGGTTATAAGATCAATGTCACAAAATCAGAACTGCTTCCTATACACATTCCCCCTTCCTCACTGTCCTCACTTACACAGACATCACCCTTCACGATCACTCAGTCACACTTTAAGTACTTAGGGGTAAACATTCCACGAGATATTTCGCGGATCTACGAGCTAAATTTTTCCTCGGCCATTAAGGCTGTGCTTTCTAAACTGGATGGTTGGGCTACCCTACCGCTCTCCTTGCTAGGGAGGATTGCAGTTCTCAAATCTGTGATTTTCCCCCAAATTTTTTATATTATGCAATGTCTTCCAATCAGCCTCAGAGATGCGGATGGCGTCGCACTACGTAAGGCTATGACTCGATTTATATGGCACGGGAAGAAACCAAAAGTGGCCTTTGCTAAGCTTGCAATGGACAAGTCAATGGGTGGGTTTGGAGTCCCGGACTTTCTTTCCTATTCTCTTACAATCTTTCTCCGATATGCTGCTGACTAGCTCTTAGGTAAAAGCACCTATACTGATTTGGCTCTCGACACTGACGCTTTTCGACCCTACTCCCCATGTGCCCTTATCCACGCCAAGAAAGCTGACATACCTCCATTAATCCTGGAACACCCCTTATTTCGGGACACTTACTTTAGCTGGGTGAAACTACACAAGAAGCTTAAATCTGACCATACTGCTTGCTCTTATGTATCTCTTTGGGGTAACCCATCTCTTTCTCCTTCCCTTCACAATGCTCTCTTTGTTTGGTGGCAGGAGAGGGGGCTGTGCGCTGCTTCCCAAGTATTTGACCCGGGTGGCCATAGCGCTCAACTTGCAACGCTAAGAGACAGGTACTCCATTCCGTCCTCCCACTTCCTTATGTATCTTCAAGTGAGACATTATCTCCTATCATTGCGCCTTGACTCTATTCTCCCGACCCCCTCCTCCCCACTAGCAAAAGTTCTAAAGCGCTGGGAATCCCATCCCTACAAAATAAAACAAATTTACTCTCTCTTCGTGAATATCCCCTCCACGCCATTCATCCCCAAACTGGTTGCCTCTTGGCAAGCAGACATTCCGAGTGTGACTTCTTATGACCTTCTCTTAGACCATCACCACTGCACCATGTCAATCCTAAGCTCTGCATACTTACAGGAGGTCCATATTAAATCCATCCATAGAGCATACTTGCCCCCCTATGACCAGATACCCATAGATCCTGTGATCCCTAATAGGTGCCCTGAATGTAAAGGGGCTAGAGCCTCTTTCTACCACTGCCTCTGGAACTGTACCAGGATTCAACGCTTCTGGAACAAATTATTTGTGTTCATAAATACCCAATTTCATACGTCACTAAGACCTGACCCGTTGGCCTGTCTCTGCATCAATTTTTCTATTTGGAGCTCGGTGAGAGGGATCAACCCACTTTTCCCCATGCTGACCATGCTATTTACCATCTCCAAAAAAACAATTCTGAAACATTGGGTTGTCAGATCGACCCCCTCCTTAGCTGAAGTTCTGAAAACTATGTTACAATACCTGTATTTTGATCGTAGGTCCACTCTCCTTATGGGATCCTCTGGCCTTGCTGGTTTCTACAAAAAATGGGGTCCCTATATGTCTACCCTAGACCAGGCCACTCAATCCACGATAATTGCAGCCTTTGAAAATCCCCATTGGAAGATGTCCAGATAACTTGGTTTCTTTTTCCTGCTCTTTCCCTCCTTTTTTCTCCTCGTCTCCCTCCTGGATACCATCTTCTCTCTTTTTCTATTCATATCTTCTCCATGCCTAGCCTGTCTCTCTCTTTAAAAATGCTATTATATTATCTCAACTGCAGTACTTTGATCAGTGACTATGTATAATTATGTATGGTTTTATGTTCATGACCCCACCCTCGTGTGGTGATTCTTCCTTTGATGGGCTGACAGCACTCTGCCCTTTCTTTTCACCCCCCCCCTCCTTTTCTCCATTCTAACCCCCCCCCTGTCTCCCCCCTCGTTTGACTGTACTTTCTGTTGCATATTGTTGTTTGACCTATGTATACCTGCACTGATCCATTTTCTGTGCGTTCCCTATGTTCTGAGGGTCGTAATCTCTCGATACTAGTGTCATGTTGTCAAACGTATATTTCTTTTATGAAAAACCTCAATAAAAATCAGTTCTTTAAAAAAAAAGAAATGTGTTTCAGCACAGGTGATCATAAATTAAGAGGAAAGTCCAGGAGCAGAGCATTCTGTCCCTCCTGGAAAGGGTCATGTTGGGAGGTATGCAATGGGACCAGTACAGGAACTGTCAATCTATGTAAAATCTTCCAGACATACCCAGGGACGTGTGATGAGGTAAATGGCTCAGGAGGCACTGGCTAGACTACAGCCAGATTAACAAACAATATATGAGCTCAAGGGTACATGTGGGCATTATGCACAGGTGCAGCAGTATATACTGCTGGAAATTTGCAGAGTTTTGATCAGAGATGTGCGGAAGAGGTAGGCAGTCTCCATAGACTTTTTACTCCAGAATTTTGACTATAAAAATGATTAGACTAATACAAAGAAGATATTTATAATATATTTTTGTATTTGTCATATACTTTATATAGTCAAAACTCTGGCTTATGCGTTCATTTAACAGGAAACCCTCTGCCTCACCTGCCTCACCCACCGGATGTCACTAGACATACTGTATATTTGGTGCAAATGCTCAACACCAGAGCCGGATTAACAATGGGGCCATTGGAGATGCAGTTTCAGGCCCACATCCCAAAATAGGTCCACTGCATCTGCAGCAAGTGTCTGCGCTGTAGATAGGGGGGAAAAATCCTTTTACTGCAGCGTCCTATATCCTGCTGCCAGTCCGTCTGCCCCTATCGGCATCAACAATCCCCACTCCCTAGCTGCTGCACCGGTGGAACAAAAGCTGCTGCGGCCGCAGGCATAGATGTGTATGATCGTGGCGTCGCGGAAGGCTTTCATAGCCCTCCCTGTGCTGCATACTCTCTGAGCCCTGGCGCCTCCTCTGCATGTGTTGTCACAGAAGTGCCTCCCCGCCATGGCCACCTCCAGATCCCCAGAGCCCTGACTTCGCAACACAGCACCTGGGCTGCCAGCCTGGAAGCCCTAGATGGGTAATATAACAGGGGATATGGTCATTAGGTCGACACCACTTAGGTCGACAGTCATTAGGTTGACCACTATTGGTCGACATGCATTCGGTCAACGGGATCATTAGGTCGACATGGTCATTTGGTCGACATGTACTAGGTTGATGGTTCAAAAGGTTGACATGAGTTTTTCACAATTTTTTTTTTTTAAAATTTTTGGACTTTTTCATACTTTACGACCCATGTGGACTACAATTGGGAGCGGTAACCTGTGCCAATCATAGTGGACTGAGGCACCTTGCCCGAAGCATGGCGAGCGAAGCGAGCCATGCGAGGAGCCACAGTGCACTAACTGAAGAAATCAAAACAAAAAAAAGTAAAAAAACTCATGTTGTCCTTTTGACCTGTCGAACTAGTACATGTCAACATAATGACCCTGTCGACCTAATGACCCTGTCGACTTAATGTATGTCGACCAATAGTGGTCGACCTAATGACTGTCGACCTAATAACTGTCGACCCAACAACCCATACCCATGTAACAGATAGACTGGGTGATATCGCAGAGGGTAATGTCTGGATGTTGAACCAATTTAAAAGGTGTGCAGAGTCAGGTGCGAGCTGGGGGCCAGGAGAGTGCAGCTGTGGGTACACATAGTAACATCCCCCCACCCTGATGATGTGTGTGGGGTCAAGTTGTCACCACTTCCACCTCTGGTCACAACCACAAGCCCCCCATAGTTTAAGGGTTTCCATGGGACCAGCAGCAGGCTCAGCGTAATGCCCTATCTAGGCAGGGCAGTCTCTGCTCACTAGGTCTCCGCATCCACCCCTTCACTGTTTTTCCTCCTCTCCTCCCTCAACTTCCTCACTGAGGATTTTTGTCAGGCACACAGCCCATACTGCATCTCTAAATCTCTATATTCCCTCCCTACCACCCTACTTCTCTATATTTTCTCCCTACTGCCCTGTGTCTCTATATTCCCTCCCTACCGCCCTGCATCTCTGTATTCCCTCCCTACCGCCCTGCATCTCTGTATTCCCTCCCTACCACCCTGCATCTCTGTATTCCCTCCCTACTGCCCTGATTCTCTCTATCTCCTCCCTACCGTCCTGCATCTCTGTATTCCCTCCCTACCGCCCTGCATCTCTGTATTCCCTCCCTACCGCCCTGCATCTCTATATTCCCTCCCTACCGCCCTGCATCTCTGTATTCCCTCCCTACCGCCCTGCATCTCCATATTCCCTCCCTACTGCCCTGATTCTCTCTATCTCCTCCCTACCGTCCTGCTTCTCTATATCTCCTCCCTACCGTCCTGCTTCTCTATATCTCCTCCCTACCGTCCTGCTTCTCTATATCTCCTCCCTACCGTCCTGCTTCTCTATATCTCCTCCCTACCGTCCTGCTTCTCTATATCTCCTCCCTACCGTCCTGCTTCTCTATATCTCCTCCCTACCGTCCTGCTTCTCTATATCTCCTCCCTACCATACTTGGTCTCTATGTTTCCTCTCTACCGCCTTGCATCTCTATATTCCCTCCTTACCGCCCTGCGTTTCTATATTCCTTCCCTACCGCCCTGATTCTCTCTATCTCCTCCCTACTGCCCTGCATCTCCATATTCCCCACCACCACCGTGCATCTCTATATTCCTCCCTACCGCCCTGCACCTCTATATTCCTCCCTACTGCCCTGCGTCTCTTTGTTTCCTACCTACTGCTCTGCATCTCTATATTATCTCCCTACCGCCCTGCATCTCTATATTCCTCCCTACTGCCCTGCGTCTCTATGTTTCCTACCTACTGCTCTGCATCTCTATATTATCTCCCTACCGCCCTGCATCTCTATATTCCTCCCTACTGCCCTGCGTCTCTTTGTTTCCTACCTACTGCTCTGCATCTCTATATTATCTCCCTACCACCCTGCATCTCTATATTCCCTCCCTACCGCCCTGATTCTCTCTATCTCCTCCCTACCTCCCTGTGTCTCTATATCCCCCCCCATCGCCCTGCATCTCTATATTCCCTCCCAACATGCAGAATTGCGATTGCAGCAACTGTGGATGACCCCCTGCAGCAGCAGCAAGGCTGCATATGCAGGAGGTCTGCTGCCATTTTTTAGATTGGAACAGCTGCATGTGACATCACGCAGCTGCCCCAAAAATGCCACCAGCCTACCTCCATTTTCTCAGCACCACCCTGCTATGCTCTGTTGCACTCCCCTGCTCACCCCCAAATGCCTCTGCCTCATTTGCAACCACTGCATCCCGAATGCATTTGGCAGTCACGCACGCGCTGGACGGTACCTGGGCGTGTACACGGCCACTGCTGCCAAACTATCCAATAATTTGCTAAAGTAGCATCTTTATGTTAGTTCCTCAAAAAATCCAGCAGAGGAATATGTTCTAGTATCAGACTACATTAATCATCTCCTCTGGGCAACAGCATTCCACCCATGGTCTATCCAAGTCAGACTATACCGTGTCTCTCTCCAACACTCTTTTCACAATACCTTCCTCCCCGTGTATTCTACGGTATGTCTGTCTCATTTCCTCTCTTTGACAGATTTTTGTCAAAGAGAGGAAAGTCTTACAACAAGATGGGGTGGTGTAGATTTTGGGTACTACCATGACTGTTTGTCCATTAACAATAACTGGCAAAAGGGTTCTGTTATACACCTCAGTGGTTCAGTTTGTTTGTTTGTTTGTTTGTTTGTTTGTTTGTTTGTTGAAAGTGAACCTTATAAAATTGTAAGTTGCTGAGGTTACACTGTGCTGGAGACCTGGATGAATTTACTTTCAGAGTTCACAGAGGTCAACACCACTTTTGTGTCCAGATTTACAAACACCCATAACACCCAGAGTTTCCATGCTTAGTGCAATAATCATGGTAAACTGGACCAAATACAAGATAGTATGGTCTCCTGTAGAAAGAGATATTGGCCCTGCATGTATCCCTCACCTCCACACTCAAAACATTCAGGTCCAGTTAATACCTTTGCTGGTTCATTTTCCTTTCATGCAAGACCCTGTTCAAGACAACCACCAGCTTTTTCTTGTGGCATGAAAATCAAAACATATTAATCAAATGGTGCTAAAATCTGAAAGATAACAGTTTTTACATAAAAAAATTAAATGGTGTGATATTAGGTTAAGCAACACTTAGGAGATATAAATAGAAATCTCTGATTTACACAAAATAATAATAAAATATCAATATTTTAAAATATGTAGCGCTTCAGAGGGGTGTGGTAAAAATTGTCTGTGTACAGAATGATGGCATTCAAAATGTCTACACCAGATTGGCAACTTGTTCTGAATGTCATGCAATTGTTGAACCAGGGCAATAGGGTCCAACACATTTACTGTATGAATGCTAAATTAAAAAGCAGACAAAAGACAGTGAAATATGTTAGTAGGCCAGTATCTGGAACTTGTGCACAGCCAGCAAATCATTGCGGAACCACACTTGGATACTTGCAGCCACTGGCAATTCCAGCAGCAGCCCATGTGGACAAAGGGAATATCCATTCATAAATGCATTGGGCCCCATCGCTAAAGTGGACAAACTCAAAAAAATCACCAGGACTGGTGAATATACCAAAAAGACTGGGGCCCTCATTCCGAGTTGGTCGCTAAGAGTCTTCGCAACGCAAATGTACGAAATGTAAGTATCTGCGCATGCGCAAATGCGTGATTACGCATGCGCGAGTACATACGTACGACAACTGTGCAAAATTACTCAGAAAAAAAAAAGCCGTGACTGGCAAACGAAAACGAGGAGTGGCGTGGGCGTGGCAGAGGCGAGACTTCGCAATGCTCCGACATGGGCGTGAAAGTGGGCGTACAGTGTGGGAGTATGCAACTCGCAATGGGCGTGTTTTTCGCAAATAAACATTGTCGCTGTTAAAACTAACATAGGAAACCGTAGCAACATTCACGCAGCAGCCGAGTAGGTCTGCAGTTACTCTACATTTGCGAAGTACTGGTACAAGTGTGTATGCAGTAATTAGCAGTTAATTGGATAGCACATTCATCTGATGTCCAATTACTTGTTAATTAATGAGCAGATGAAAGTTACCAACCAGCAATTGTCTGAACACACATTACATGTTTATTCTACTCACATATAAATCTCACACACTGCCAAAGAAGGGTGTGATTTTTGTTGAAGTTGTTGTGTAAGCATTTTTTAAACTTGTTTTAATGTGTGTAAGACTCCCAAATACAAACAAGTGAAAATATTTTTGAAAGTGTTTGAAATCTGCAACATTTTTTACAAATAATCCAACACCCACATAATGCAGCATACACTTTAATTTAGTCTTAAAAGTCACAATAATATTTGATTATAATATCTGACAATGTTTGAAATGATGTCCTGTTGACCATAGATATTTATAAAAAGCGTTGTGTCTGTTTACTTAATATGGACATTAAAGTGTGGTGCAAAGCATACCTTTTTTTTTTTTTTTTTTTGCAATTTTTAAGGAGAATTTGCAGATTGGTCTACAAGTGTCTATATGCTGACCTAATCTTTCTGGAACTGCATTACCTTGAAGAAACTGCACAAATTTTTAAAATATGTTTTTTATTACTATAATAATATTTCACAACATTTAAACAACATGGCTCCACGTGAGTCGCACAGGCAGAGATGGACCAAGCAGCAAGCAGATGGCACTGACAATCATTAGATAGCAGAACTCAGTACTCTGCAAAATTCTGCTTCTGACAAAAGTATATTTTTTAAGCATAAATAAAACATGACACACCCTGCCACACACAAATTTTAAACCAAATGAGAAAGAATTAGGATCCACCACACAAACACAACAATACATAGCACACTAGTAAGAGGAAGATGGCTCTGGTGTTTATACACATAAACTCACAGGCTACAATACATCCAAACAGAAAGAATACATTTCACTAAGAGGGAGTTATCCATTCTGGCCACACAAGCCAACTCCAAAAATACATAGAGGCAACATCAAAAACATGGGTGCTGCCCATCTGGAGAGACATCATTTTCTTCTTTTTCTCCCCGCCTGAGGCTGTTCTTCTTTGGATGGTCTGCGGAGCGACCTTCGTTGGGCCTGCCCAGTGGGCTGTTTTCCTGGGCAGGGGCAGGGGAGGGAGCCGATGTGGGTGGCTCTCTGCCACTGTGGGCAAGGGAGACAGCGATGGCCTGGAGCCCTTGCAAGATGTTATTTGCAAGGCTTTGGAATGAGGAGGCAAGTTGTTCTTGGCCCTGCCTGATCTCTGCCAGACGTTGGCAGAGTTGAGCAACACCTTGCTCAACACAGGTTCGGTGCTCAGTGAGCCGGACAGCTATCTGGCTTACCTCCCGGATGACCCCGTCTTGAAACCGATTTAGGCTCTCACCATACCTAGCGATTTCAAGCAGGATCTCCGGGATAGCAGAGGGTTGGGTGGGGTGGCCAGTAGGAACCTGCAGAGGTGGGATTTGTTGGCCCACACTGCCAGACTCACTAGGTCCCTCCACCTCAGCCTCAACCACATAACCGTCCTGTGACTCAAACGGATCACCCCCCTGTGCTGTGTTTTGTGGCAAGCAAATAGAAGAATGTGTGGGGAAAAAGTTGGATACAAAATTAGTTTATTATTATAAATACAGTCAAAATTACAGACAACTAAATGTGTAAACTTACCTTCCAAGTCATGTCCCGTCCGGATCTCAGGCAGGTCCGTGTCCATATGAGACACCCCTTGGCCCTCCTCATAACTGACACAGGGCATCGCCATCTCCTCCAAGTCAGTATACTCCACAGCGACAGGTGCTCCTCCACCTGTAGCCCTTGAGGCATTCCACTCCGCAGCCCTCTTTGCCTTCAGTCGGGATTTGAAGTCGGCCCACCTACATATGTATTGTGAAAGAGGGACAAAGTAGAGTCTTATTATTTGTCTAAGCTAATATATAGGACACGTGTTCTGCTTGTGTTTGCTAGACATAACATCACATGTAACTACATTTTTTAGTCAACTTATCACAGAAAAATGACTGTCAAGATGCACTTACCGTCGTCTCACTTCCTGTGATGTTCTGACGACAGAGCCAACTTCATTCACAGATTTTGTGATGTCTCTCCAGATGCGATCTTTTGAAGCAGCCCCCATGTTTTTTGGGCCTCTATGTATTTTGGACATGGCCTGCGTGACCAAAACACGCAACTCCCTCTTAGTGAATGCAGGCTGTCTTTTCTTCCGTCTGGAGGTAGCCTGTGAGGTTTCTTCTTGTTGGTCATCACCATCTTCCTCCTCACTAGCAGCTTCTGTCTGCTGTGTTTGTGTGGCTAAAGCCAATTCTCCCTCAGTTTGGTCACTATGTGTGTGTGGCAGGGTATCCCCAGTCAATTGTTGGGGTTCAGAAGCAGAGATTTGCAGAGTACTAGGTCCTGCCTCTTCAACATCCGCAGAGGCGTATTCCAACATGCGCCTTTGGCAATCTAGGCGTCTTTTCCGCAATGCCATCTCCTGCTCTGCAATGCGGTCCATCTCTGCTGCGATTTGCTCACGAGAAGCCATGTTTGCGATGACATGTGTACGCCGAGGTGTGTGCTTATTTATACC
Source organism: Pseudophryne corroboree (assembly GCF_028390025.1). NCBI lineage: Eukaryota > Metazoa > Chordata > Amphibia > Anura > Myobatrachidae > Pseudophryne > Pseudophryne corroboree. The sequence continues at coordinate 661,169,273 of NC_086448.1, forward strand.
TACGTGCGTCGCGTTAATTCACACAGGTGTACAATGTTAATCTGGTTACTGATTGCACTGCTTATTTAAGGGCCTACTTTGCACGCTGTGAGTGTAGGTAGTTTGGAGTTTCACTGTTGAGTTTGTTGGCTTGTGCGTGAAGGTGCTATAGGATTTTTCCAAGTGAGTAATTGTCAAGCATACATTTGTCCTTTCGTTTGCGTTTAGAATATAGACAGTGTAGCATTTTGTCTGCGAATTTACGTTTGTGAGTATTCTGGAATTCGTCTTGTTGTTTTTTTTTTTTTTTTAAAGTTTTTTTTTATGTTGATTGTTTGTTAGTCTTTTTTACACATATATATTTTGCTAGTCCATTTGTGCAAATAAACCTGTGCTTCATTGCTTTTACTGTCATTTTTGGTCTCTTGTAGGAGAATTGTTTTGGGTGACGTAACCGTAGTATATTATTTCAAATTTGTGTGCTATATAACACAAATTGGTCCTTTCTTTATTTTGGATCAGGTAAGTTCCCTTGGCCTGTGTTGGTGCCTGTTTGTGTTAATGGTCTGTATGTTGTTTTTGACTGTCATTTTTGGTCTCTTGTAGGAGAATTGTTTTGGGTGACGTAACCGTAGTATATTATTTCAAATTTGTGTGCTATATAACACAAATTGGTCCTTTCTTTATTTTGGATCAGGTAAGTTCCCTTGGCCTGTGTTGGTGCCTGTTTGTGTTAATGGTCTGTATGTTGTTTTTGACTGTCATTTTTGGTCTCTTGTAGGAGAATTGTTTTGGGTGACGTAACCGTAGTATATTATTTCAAATTTGTGTGCTATATAACACAAATTGGTCCTTTCTTTATTTTGGATCAGGTAAGTTCCCTTGGCCTGTGTTGGTGCCTGTTTGTGTTAATGGTCTGTATGTTGTTTTTGACTGTCATTTTTGGTCTCTTGTAGGAGAATTGTTTTGGGTGACGTAACCCTAGTCTATTATTTCAAATTTGTGTGCTATATAACACAAATTGGTCCTTTCTTTATTTTGGATCAGGTAAGTTCCCTTGGCCTGTGTTGGTGCCTGTTTGTGTTTGTTCAAAGTGTTTTGATAATGTTTGTTTTCCATCTTGTTAATAAATGCTATGTTTTTTTCCAGGATTGATCAGCAAAGTAGTGTTGTTCTTGGCTGGACTAGCTACTAAAGGGCTAACTTTTTGTTTGTTTTATTGTAATGTTTTAAACCAATTAGTCATTATTTTTTAGTAGGTGTTTGTGATGTGTTTGATGCTGTGTATTTTTTTTTTTATACTATTTTTAACATTTACAATTTAACATATGTAGCTTTCATCAAAAAAATAATTTTGTTTATCTTTTTTGTGATAATATTCCTTTTGTTCCTGAATTGAACTCAGAAAAAATGTCTTACGCTCCTGCAGTAAGTTGACACCCCCTTTTTTTTGAAAAATTTTGGTTGTATATTTGTTGGACTTTGTTTTTGTCTTATTCAACCTTTTTTTGTTTTATTTTTTAAAGTGTGTGATGTCAATATTTACTGCTGCCGAAGCCCTACCTCCCCAACCCACGCCAGCACTCCCACCCCAACCGCCAGCCCCACAACCACAACCGGCTCCTCATCAACCAAGGCAACGGAGGCGTGCTAGGCCACCAATTTTCCGACCCCGTGTCCTACTTTTTGGGATGCCAGATGATGTGATTGTACGTAGATACAGGCTGCCACCACATCTAATCCTAGACACTCTCTCCATAATAGAGAGTGATCTGGAGTCTGAAATTCGGTATCCTACAGCAATACCACCATTGACACAATTCCTTGCTGTGTTACATTTTTTGGCTACAGGCTCTTATCAGCATGTGGTAGGAGACCTGGTTGGCATGTCGCAGGGCCAGTTCAGTAAGGTCCTGCGGCGTGTCTGCCAGGCTTTCCTAAAGCGTGTGAAGCAATTTATTGCTATGCCTTTGGATGTTGGTGCCCTAGATGTGGTGAAGCGGCAATTTGAGGAAGGTGGTAGTCGCTTCCCACATGTTATTGGGGTTGTGGATGGCACACATGTAGCTATTCAGCCACCAAAACATAATGAAGAAATTTATAGAAACAGGAAACTGTTTCATTCTCTGAATGTAATGGTAGTTTGTGGGCCATCCCTCCAGATCCTTTCCCTGAATGCAAAGTTTACTGGAAGTTCCCATGATGCGTATGTCATTAGACAATCAGGGATATGGCACAGATTAAGATCAAGTCAACGAGCAGACATGTGGTTATTGGGTGAGTTGTTGCACAATTTTGTGTAAAATATTTTAATTTTTTAAAAAATAGACTATTTCTAATTTTGGTTTATCATCAAACAGGAGACCGTGGATATCCTTGCACCCCCTGGCTCATGACTCCTTACCGTAATCCCAGGCCAGGACCACAGACGGCATTTAACTCCGCGCTTACTGCCACTAGGCAGCTGGTGGAGCGCACAATTGGGGTCCTTAAAGGGCGGTTTCGTGTGCTCCACCGCACTGGTGGCGACATCATGTATTCGCCGGAGATGGCAAGTAAACTAGTGGTCCTGTGCGCTATACTACACAACATCGCGGTAAGGAGTAGCGTAGAGCTTCCTCAGACAGAGGAATTGCCTGATGAGGAGCCAGGGGTTGTCCGACACTTCGGTGGGGGGAGTGTTACACGGAGGGGGAGCCAAGTCAGGGCAAGCATTGTTGCGGAATATTTCAGGTATAGTGTTTTAAGTTTCTCTTTTTTAATCAAAATAAAACCACAGTATGCTTTTGTATTTTGATTAATTTTGTCATTTTGTTTGCTATTGTAAGGCCATTGGGTAATTTTTTTTTGGCTTTGGAATATGTAATATTTATTTGCCACTAAATACGTTAACACGTTAAGCTTACAATGTGTTATTTGCAAAAACAATACTGTGATGTTGCTAAATAGTGTCCTTATTTGTTTTCTATCCTAAAATCCTGTTTATTTCAACAAACACACAAACAAATGAAACTTAATGTTGTCCACTTTGTGACTGTCCAGCTGAATGATCACACAAACTGTGGTGAGTACACAGATATGTATCTGAATTTACCCAAAACTGTGTGTGTGTCTGTGTCTGTTTGTTTTGTTTTATGTTTTAATTTTTTAAAAATTCCTTCTGCGAATGCGTATTTCCGCTCGTGCTAATTAACACTCTGCTCTTCCCAGCATTGCAAAGATCAATAAAGTTATTAGAAATTACAGCATAGATTTTGGACCAATCACATGCTAGCAGACACTAGAAATATATGCCCAAATAAGGAAAACGCCATTGCCATGATGCGTGTGGCACCTTTCACCAGGCGGGAGCTCCGCGTCCTGGTTGCGGTCATGGACCGCCGCGTAGGCCGCGTTGGGCGCTTCATCCCAAATCGGGGTAAGCGCGAGGCCTACGCGGAGGTCCGCCGCCTGCTGCGTTCTCGCGTCCGCAGCAGGCGGACAATAATACAGTTGGAGAGGAGATGGAGTGATCTCCGCAGGAGGACTCCAGAGCTGTTGGCGGAGATCCGGCAGCAAATCCGCGCAATGCATGCACGCAGTAAGTTACATTACATAAGATTAATAGCATAAATTGTGCAAATTTACACTAAGTGGTAGGCTAATTGCAACACTGAGTGAACATTTTTTTACAATAGGACAGTGTGTGTGGTTAGGGCAAACAGTACTGACTGTAGCAAAATGTCACCAAACAAGTGCATGTTTTCCTGAAAAAAAAAACCAGGCAGGAAACTGTACCAAAAAACTTGATCAGTGCTGTCTATATAATAAGGTGGCTTGAATAGTGATCTGGTGATGTTGCCTAGACCAATCAATATGACTCATTGGAATAGATTAAGGAATGAGCGTCCAAATAATTTTTTGGACTCATTTAGTTTGCTGTGGGCAACATGAAGAGGATTTTTTTTTTTTTGGTTAAAAAAAACCACTGTGTCTTTTACATGGAACAGAACAGTGAAATTTACAATTGTTTAGTATGTAATTTAACATGCAAATTAAATTTTAACACAAATATCATAATAGGACGACCACAACGGCAAGCAACACATGAGGCACCATCTCAGCCCCCTTCCCCTTCTCACTCCCCCTCCACTTCCCAGTCCCCCTCCCCTTCTCACTCCCCCTCCCCTTCCCAATCCCCCTCAGCTTCCCAGTCCCCCTCAGCTTCCCAATCCCCCTCTGCTTCCCAGTCCCCCTCAGCTTCCCAGTCCCCCTCAGCTTCCCAATCCCCCTCAGCTTCCCAGTCACCCTCAGCTTCCCAGGCCCACTCCACTTTCCACTCCCCTTCTCACCCCACCTCTCCTTCTCTTTCTGTGACCCCTTCTCCTCCTTCCCATACCCCTTCTCCTTCAAATTCCAAATCACCTTCTCAGCCCCCCTCACCCTCTATTGGCCTAACATTCTCTCCGCCCCCCTCGCCCTCTCAATCAGACCCACCCTCTGAAATAACATCCCCAATCCCTCCTCCTTCCCCCATCCAGCCTCCTTCCCCCATCCCTCCTCCTTCCCCAATCCCTCCTCCTTCCCCAATCCCTCCTCCTTCCCCCATCCAGCCGCCTTCCCCCATCCAGCTGGCATCACCACCCAGCGAATGGGCAGAAGAAGCCCCAGATGGGCTAAGTGACAATGTTGTGGAGGAAAGTAAGTGTTTTTACATTTTTACAATAATGATTACCTACTTAGACTTACAATCTCAAAACATGCCCTTTTGTACTGTTGGGAATACGCTACCAAGGGAAAAAAAAAGAGTTATTATTCATGGTGTACATGTTGCATTGAATTTTTAAAGAGTGTCATTATATGTAGTGTTATGTGTGCAATGTTTTGTGTGTCCACTCTAGGTCGACACTCATTAGTTCAACAGGGTTGCCAGGACAACATGGTTTATCTGTGCTCAGTTTTGATGGTAACATTTCTACTTAAGTGGAGTTCTCTTTAACATGGGACGTTGCCCATAGCAACCAATAAGATTATAGTTTAAATTTGTAAGTCCACTTTTACAAGATAATATTTTTATTTTTATTGGTTGCTATGGGCAACGTCCCTTCTTAAATAGAACTCCAGTAGTAATAAATGTACCCCATGGTGTGGTCCACTTTCTTGTAATAAACAAAAAAAGATTGCTGAGCAGGCTTGTGTGTTGTTCTGCTACTGATTTATCTTGAAAACAGCCATGATGTCGTCACTTAGGAATTAAAGCAGGCCTCTCCAAACTGCGGACATACAGCTGCTGAGAAACTACACATTCCAGCATGCCCTGACACCGTTTTGCATTCTCTGTCCCCAAAACTGTGTCAAGGCATGCTGGTCTATGTAGTTTCACAACAGCTGGAGGGCATCAGTTTGGCCAGGCCTGCATTAAAGTGTGCTTTGTGCCCTGCTTGTATAATAGGTAATGTGAGTAAGTTATTAATGTTTTCTTTGACTCTTCTTTTCAGATTCTGCAGTTGGAGATCCCAGCACTTTGCCTGAACTTTTAGGGCGGCTGAAAGCCCATTTAAGGGAAGTGTTAGCAGATATCGAGGCAATAGAAAAAAATCTGTGATATTTTTATTTTAATTTTGTTAAAAGTTTCTTAAAAAAACAAAAAAACAAATAAAAAAAATAAAAAAATTGTTGAAGTTAAGTGGGTGTTGTGCTTATTTATGCTATAAAGGAACAGCACATTGCCTTGCAGAAATTGGTGACCTTAAACAGTTCACACATCTTACTTAAGCTTAAAAATAAAAATATAAAACACAAAATTCTACACACACAAAACTCGTTAGGAGGTTATGGTTTTTAAATACATGAAAAGACATTTATTCACACACTACACATATACACAATACTTCAAACATTTGCATTATAACAATAAAAATTACAATATCTATATTTTACAAATTTAATTAACAATGTTTCTGGCCAATTAGAGCTACAAAGTGTTCTTCTGGTTTACTTTGGAGACTTAATTGGTCAGGACCATTGACATTAATTACACTAATTGGGTTCGTAATTGAGGAGGGCTTGTGGACTTTTAACATAAAGGTGTAATTCCACTGAATAGGGGAAAAAAAAGCATTGTGGTGCGTTTGTCCACAAAAGTGTGCACTTTTAACATGGATGGGTAAATATACTAAAACTTAGTAATTTTACGATGAAGTATGTGTTAATGCGATAGTTTCGCAATGCTGCGATGGTTTCGCATTGCTGCGATGTCATTTGGCGTACGCCCACTTTGTGTAATACTGCGTACGAATGTGCAAAAATACGTTGGGGGCGGATGTTCGCAAATTTACTACACTAACGCAACTTTGCGAATATGTTGTGCGAACGAAAAACTTAGCGACCAACTCGGAATGAGGGCCTGGATCATTTAACCCAAAAGGCTTTCCTCTATATACATTACAATTTATCCATTCCCCATACTGGCATAATACTGTGCCTCAAGCAAATAATATATTATATCTGACCAGAGACTGGCAAAAAGGCTCCATTTTAAGTGTGCATATGCATTTTATGGAGATGTTTTAATAGGTGTTTGTATATTAATAAATTGTATGGTAATCTTTACAGCACCTGTCTGTGTTTACATTAGCGCTGTTAAAAAAAATTTATTTGTCAAATGTCAACAATCACAATTTTGACACTGACCTAATGAGGACATCGCCAGAATGTCGACACAATGAACAGCATTAGCCGGCATGTTGACATTGTTTTTTTGCGTAAATAGAGTATCTAACCCTATGCACCTTATACTCTCCATAGCCTAACCCTAACACAAAAAAGCATGGTCGACATTTTGTCCATCGACATTCACAATGTTGACATTCTGACAATATCGACATTCTCGCAGTGTCAACATTGTGAATGTCAAAATTTTGAATTGAGTCATTCGATCCATGTCAGCATTCAGACTACTGTACTGTAAACATTCTTGTGTTGACATTCATTATGTCAACATGATGAATTTATACCCTTCAAAGTATAATTACCAGTTATATAAAGAAGCATAACATACAGACATTGTTAAAAGAAAATCCACCTATATGCTGCTTACTTAAAGTTGAGCTCAGCAATGAGGTATTAACAATAATAATTAAAGCAGAACTGTTCCAGATAGAACTACAGACCAAAATTCTTACAAATATCAATGTACAAAGGATTGAGTGGCCTCTTTAGACTTGGGCGCTAATGCGGCCTGAAGCACAGTTTGCTGATGCAAACTACACATTGCAGTCACATCCCGGAAGGAAACTGCCGCAATGTGATTGACAGCAACGGGGGCTCATGGGGGAGCGGCACGGTGTTGCGGAGGCATGGCAGGCCGAACGGAGGTGTGCCGGGATCTTTTTTGGGGCGGCTTTGTAATGTCACACGCAGCCGCTCCGATTGAAATAAATGGCAGCGGACCACCTGCCAGCTGTCAACCTTAGGTTGACAGCTGGCAGGTGGTCCACGAAATTCCGATGCGTGCACAATGTAATTGCCCTGAGCTGGGCAGCCCCCAGCATGTGAGGAAAGGGACGCAGATCTTGCTGCATAGGCAGTGATCTTCATCTATCTCTGAATAAGGTCCTGAGTACCCATTAACCATGGATCTTTAGAGCAATCCTCTAAAGGTCAGGTATTGAACATACCCTCCTGACACCTATAGTTGGGTATTTACTGGATCCACACTCATGGTGCCCTTAGTGCAGATTTGGCTGAATAAGATCGAAGATATTGATATCAAATTACCCCCTCCCCCCATATTATCTATCATCATGGTTAATTCCTCCTTCAGGGATGCTGTTTTGGTATTAGTTTTAGCTTTAATATCTATGTACAGCACATAACTATACAAAGATCAATTAAATGTATGTGTTCAGAGATAATGAGAAAGGGATGATGAGATCCCACACCTTTTCAGCATAGCCTTTTCATTATATCTATGATATTTCTACTATAGGTAATTATTTGTTTAATTTTTAATATTGTATCATCTTTATAACAGTACTATAAAGTATTTAGTATCTGGAATTTAGCATCTAGTTTTCCTTTATAAAGTAGTTATTAAGAACTGTGTGGAGCATCAGCAATTTGAGAGCACCAGCTGCTACAGTATGTGTTTTAATTAATTATCACAAGGTTTTAAGAGCCTCCTACAAGAGATATACTCTCATTCAGCCTCCTACAAGAGGGGTACTCTCAATCAGCCTCCTACAAGAGAGGTACTCTCATTCAGCCTCCTACAAGAGAGGTACTCTCATTCAGCCTCCTACAAGAGAGGTACTCTCATTCAGCCTCCTAAAAGAGAGGTACTCTCATTCAGCCTCCTACAAGAGAGGTACTCTCATTCAGCCTCCTACAAGAGGGGTACTCTCAATCAGCCTCCTACAAGAGGGGTACTCTCAATCAGCCTCCTACAAGAGAGGTACTCTCATTCAGCCTCCTACAAGAGAGGTACTCTCATTCAGCCTCCTACAAGAGAGGTACTCTCATTCAGCCTCCTACAAGAGAGGTACTCTCATTCAGCCTCCTACAAGAGAGGTACTCTCAATCTGCCTCCTACAAAAGAGGTACTCTCATTCAGCCTCCTACAAGAGTGGTACTCTCATTCAGCCTCCTACAAGAGAAGTACTCTCATTCAGCCTTTGAACTGAAAAAGTCTCTGTACAAGTGTAGGAACCTGTGCCTATTATCAGAGAAAAATCCTCCTTTTGGATCGTACTTTACTAGCAAGACTGTGACCCATGAAATGCTGATTGGCCATCCTATTGATGGTAAATTATACCAAATTACTGTATATTAGATGAGCAGTCATGATGTCTGCAGCTTATCAAGCCCCTGCATATGGATCATCACCTTCTGGTTGTATGGGGATCCATTCACCCCTGGCCAGCTGGGGGAGAACAAAGCCTGAGTCTGCAGCTGCCACTGTCACGGCGCACATTATTTGACCCAAATGGAGTTCACAATCATAGTAACCAGTGCTTTAAATCCAGAACATTTCTACTTGGCAAGTATCTTTCCTTTATATATATATATATATATATATATATATATATATATATATATATATATATATACTGACATCCTAGTTAAGCTAACCAACATTTAAGACTCGGCCATGCTCTAAGCCATTGAA